>NC_045795.1:19642714-20281464 GCF_009873245.2 Balaenoptera musculus
ATTGTCAAGCGTGGGTGGAGAAATAGAGCACAAACTTGGGAACCAGAAACCAGCCCCTTTCTGCCTGGCTCCACTCCCAAAGAGGTGTTCACTCACTGCAGATACTGATTTTATTTCTTATATTCGAAGGGCCACATGAGAAGGCAATAAGGAGCTTCATTGCCGCAGCCCTGCGTTGGTGCCTGTTCTCTTCAATCCCTGGATGTGAAGCCTTAGATTTGGTTTTCCATCTCTTCCTCCTTTCCCTTCCCAATCTGTCACCCCACTGGCCTTCTTCTGAACCTCACTTCTGCTTAGTATTATGAAAGCGCCACCAAAAAGGGCAACATAAAATAGCACCGCCTGCGGGCTTGATCCTACAAGTGGCAAATACATTAATGAGGGAAAGAAATTACAGCAGTCTTAAATCATTTACCAGCTTCCTGTTAATGGTACACCCCTGCTGGATGAGTGGCATGTGCTTAGCAAATCCCTGGTTCATTGCCAAGGGGCTTACTAATGTTAAAGGTCCAGAAGTCATTTAAAAGGCGAATCTGTTGACTTGGGGGAAAAAAAATTACCATCACTAAAAACTATGATTAGAAAGACCAGGGATCATTCCAAACTGAGCCCCACACAGTGTGACCAAAGAACGCGTCCCACCTTGCTTGGCCAGCTGGTTCAGATAACTCTCTAGGTCACTCACACCGTGGCTCGTAAAGTAACTGTAATACTGGAAAACAGTGATGACTTCGGAGGAGAGGCTGGAGGTAAGCAGGGGCTCAGCCCGGTCCAGGATTTGGGACACCAGTGTGCGAAACACTATTTGGAAGGGGAAGATACGGAGCAGCTTTTAAGAAACATGATCAATCATTTATTCATTCATTCATTCGTCTTTCTATTGTGGTACACAACAGAGTGAAGTCTGTAAAGTGAAATCAGTGTACAGCCAGATGATTTTTGCATATCTATACACCTGTATAGCTTGTCATTTGGATCAAGATACAGAACACTGCTAGGACTCCATTAGGTTTTCTTGTGCCCCTTTCCAGTCTATAGTTACCCACCTATCCCCACCATAGGCAACTAATAATCAAATTTCTATCAATATATTAGCTTCATCTGTTCTTGAACTTCATATAAATGGAACTATATAGTATGTACTTTTTGTATCTAGCTCCTTTTGCTCAAAAAATATCCGTGAGATTCATCCAAATTGTTGCTTGTAGCAGTAATTTATTCTTTTTGAAAACTGCTATGTAATACCCTATTGTATGACTATATTACAATTTATCCATGTTCTTGTTGACGGGCATTTGACTTGTTTCTAATTTCTGGCTCTTGTGAATAAAGCTGCTATTAAAAAATGAGCATAAGCATGTATTTCTCTTGACACATTTAGGAGTGGAATTGCTGGATCACAGGGTAGGAGGATACATATTTAGTTTTCATAGACACTGCTGAACAGTTTTTCCCAAGTGGTTATGCCATTTGACACTCCTGTATTGCTGACATTTTAATGAAAAAAGGATACGTACTTCAGTAGCAACACAGACATATAGTCCTTTTCAAAGTCACTGCTGATATTCAGAATGAAAACATGTTCAGTGTCTTTCTTTTCTCTGATTTTACTGAGTAGGTGATGTTTTCTCTGGAGGGTAAGCCCTTTCTCAGGGCTCGCTGCGGGGAAAGTGTTGAGGGAACCTCTCCAGCACTCACTCTCAAAACAAACGACAGAAATGTTTCCCTTGCTCCTGCTGCCCTGTACCTGGGTCTGCGAGTCCGGGATAGTCTCTGTTGACAGTTCTGGCAAAGCTGGCTTCTAGCTGCTTAATCACTCTGTCTGCTGAGCTGTGGTAGACCCCAGCCGGGCTGCAGCACTTGGTCCAGAATGACAGCAAAGACAGCTTTTTGTGAAATTCCGGTATGGCTGGAATAGAAGAGCAACCCCCCATCCCATGATACATGTTTTGAAGAAACAGATGACGAGATGGACCTGGGTGAGGATGGGGCAGTCATCACCAAGGGCCTTCCTTTTTTTTTTAAAGACTGTTTTTTAATCAGAACTACAGGATTCCTCTGTCGTTGGCAGGTGTCCCGAGGGCAAAGAAGTTGAGATGAGGATCTCATCCAGCCTGGGCAGCAAAGAAAATGCAGCAAAAGCAAAACTGTTTGCTTTAGGTGATAGAAAACAGCAGGTCTACCCTTGGGAGAAGGTCCAATCATCTCATCTCCTATAACTTAACAGCAAAAAATGTACAGGATCAGAGACTCAAACCTCAGGAGACTTTTCCGCAGGGGGTGCAACAGAGCAGAGGATGACTGAAGGTGTTTTTTCACCCTGCCCAGGCGGCTCTCTGACTGAAATGATTGAAGAGCCATATGCCACGGTCAGCATTTCACTCATGTGGCTGTGATCATGCAGAGGGGCCTGGGGGAGGAACGGACAGGAGTCTGAATGTCCTGCCCCTTTTCACATCTCTCAGAGAGCTGCCAAGGTCACCTGCTCCTGGGAGGACCGGAAGCAGGAGGCAGAAATGTATAGAAAGAACCTACAGGGTGTTTTAAGCTTAATCGGAGATAATCCAGAAGATTCTAGTTTTCCACTATTTCCACAGACTATCTGATGTGAAAAACGATACAGATTCTTGTCTTTAGGAAACAGCCCTGTAGCCAGACCACACAGATTCAAAGGTATCTTTCCTGGGTCAAGTTCTCTACCTAAAGCTCTCTGAACCAGGGACGCTCCTGAAGGCCTTTGACTTCTCGTTTTTCTACCTTTCCCAGTAGGGTTTGAGAGCACCTTGCCTTGACAGTCAACCACTATGGGAGCTGTCTCAGCCAGCTCTGTGGTGCAAGCACAATCTTAATTACCTGCCCCAAATGGAACCACACCAGGCGAACAAGTCTGTGAAACTGCCTGGGAGGTGGATGCTGGTTCTGTGTATACACTAGAGTCTGCCTTCTGGAGGTGGAGGCCCCTCTAGAAAAAGCTAGGCGTCTGCTGCTTTGACTCCGAAGGCTGAAGCATGGTGTTAATTATGACCACACCAGTGTGGAGACCTTCCTCTACAGCCCAAGAGCGCTTCTCTGCCATCCTAACAAAGCCATGGATAGATGCAGGCAGGGGAGGGGGCTCACGGGGTCATCATTTACAAGAATGGCAGCGTAACTGCAGGTGCTCACCTTCGATGACAGAACTGATGTTTCCTATGTTCTCATCACTGATGGCTGAGAGCTTCTCCATCACTTGGATTTGCCTAGAAAGCTTCTCTAAGAGGTTTCTGGCCACAAATGGGGTTTTGCTTGAGAAAACAATTTGCTGATAAAACAAACAAAACCACCGTGTCAATTACGTTGTTGTCAAAAGAGCTTTCCCCACTCAACCTTGTCCTTTTGAATGAAGTGGGGATGTTAAACTCATACACGTTTCTCTTCCAGTTTGAAAATGTTCCTCATTCCAGGCCGGTTACAACATCTGCTGAAATCAGACATGTTTTTGTTGCTTTCAACTTTTTTCATGCCTGTGTAAATTCCTGAATTTTCTCAGTAGTAGGGTTGCAAGGTTATTATAAAGTTACCTTTCTTGTATGTACTGTCAACCTAAAAATCCTCTCTGAAACTTGAAGGGCATATTTAGGTTGCCCTCCGGTATGGAAACAGAAAAAAGATTTTTTTTTTTAAAAGCGTAGTAATTTTTCACAGCCTGATTTATTTCCTTGTTTTCAAGCTGAGAATTAAGAGCGTGCTGTAGAATAATCCTAATTACAATCAAAGCTATCTCACTATAGTTAACAAGTGCTTACTATGTACCAGGCACTGGTCTGAGCCTTATACATGGACTAGTTTGTGTTATTTTGCACAACAATCCAATGAGGTGGGAACTTTTGATTTTCCATTTTACTGATGAGGAAACTGAGGCACAGAGAGGTCAAGTAACGTGCTCAAGGGCACATAAATAGCAAGTGATTTCACTTGTGTGCAGATCACAAGAATAAGGAAGGGCTTGAGAGGGGAAAGGACAGAAGTCAGTTGCTGCCTGAAGGTTCTAGTCCTTTCTGTGTCTCTCAGAAACCTGTCCCCTTCACTTGGTAGGCATGGCTGCAGCATGCAGACCTGTACCACCATCCTGTATGGTCTAAAGCATTTGGACTCTAAGGCAAAGAGAATTTTTCAAATTCAAAAGTCAAGCGCAGCAATTATGTACTAATGCCTTTCATGTAAATAAATACGGTAGAAAATAACTGCTTTCTTTATTTTATTTATTTATTTTTTAAAATTATTTATTTATTTATTTATTTATTTATGGCTGTGCTGGGTCTTCGTTTCTGTGCGAGGGCTTTCTCTAGTTGTGGCAAGCGGGGGCCACTCTTCATCGCGGTGCGCGGGCCTCTCACCGTCGCGGCCTCTCTTGTTGCGGAGCACAGGCTCCAGACGCGCAGGTTCAGTAATTGTGGCTCACGGGCCCAGTTGCTCCGTGGCATGTGGGATCTTCCCAGACCAGGGCTCGAACCCGTGTCCCCTGCATTGGCAGGCAGATTCTCAACCACTGCGCCACCAGGGAAGCCCTGCTTTCTTTATTTTAAACATAATTATAGCTATTATGATTCTTACGCACTGCCCATTTTTATCTCTTTGCAATTATATACCAAATGAATAAGTAAACTCACTGATTCAGGAGTGGGTGTGAATTAGAAATCAAGCTTCTAACCCTTACTCTTTTATTCTATATCTTTAGGTCTACCTCTTTTGTTTTTCTTCTTTTTTTCTTTCTTTCTTTATTTTTATTGGGGTATAGTTGTTTTACAATGTTGTGTTTATTTCTACTGTACAGCTGAGGTCCCTGTGCTATACAGCAGGTTCTCATTAGTTATCTATTTTATACATGTCAGTGTATATATATCAATCCCAATCTCCCAATTCATCCCACCCCTCCTTTCCCCACTTGGTGTCCATACTTTTGTTCTCTACATCTGTGTCTCTATTTCTGCCTTGCAAACCGGTTCATCTGTACCATTTTTCTGGATTCCACATGTAGGCGTTAATATACGATATTTGTTTTTCTCTTTCTGACTTACTTCGCTCTGTATGACCATCTCTAGGTCCATCCACGTCTCTACAAATTCTTTTCCTTTTTTTAAATTTTAAAGATCTAATTGGCTTTACTAAACGATTCATGAATTGGGCAGTATCTCATGTACCACGTAGAGAGGAACTCCCTTCTTGTTTTTCTAGTGTTGATTTTCTCCACAGAAGAGTTGAAGTGTTATAACCAAGGCCTTATTATCGAGAGAAACACTGCACTGACTATTGCATGCCAATTATTCTTTGAGAGAAAACATCCATCCCTTCATGGAAGAGAATTCTCCCATGCCTCACAAAGTAATGACTTTACGCCTAAAAGGTGAACGGGGAGTTTGCTCAGCACAGTCTCGGGCTCACCAAGGACAAAGAGCTGTGAAAACCATCTCATTCCAATGCTTGGTGAATAGAGGATAGCTATAAGTCAACGACAATCCTTGTCCATTTTGGTCAGAAAAAAAAATTTCACCTTCTGCCAGATTGGGTGTCAGCACCTGGCTTGTAAATTCAACGCTCAACAGAAGAATCTGCTGGGGTGTTGGCCAACCTACTGCAAGAGTCATAACTGCCAACCAGTTTCCCAGAGCACGTGAGGTGTCTGAGGCTGCTTTGAGGGTCTACATTCGTGGAGGAGAAGCAGATTCTTCTACATCTCATCACAAGTGTGTTACTAAAAAAGCAACATTAACCCTCTCCCGGCCTCCCTGGGGTCCTTCCTCCTCACCCTGCCTCTGGTCTTCCAGTTGGCCATGTGCTCTTAAAAGCATGATTCCTCCTCTTCTTGCCTGGCCCACCCCCCTGAAACCATTATACATTTGCTTTCACATTCTTTTTGTGTTCCCCACACATCCAAGCAAGCGGGAGAAGAACAAGATTGGGAGAAGACAAGCCACCAGGTGAGGAGGAAGCATTCAAGTACCAATAGCTGCTTGGGGGAAAATGCTTTGTTCAAGACAGCTGAAACTCTCCCTGCAGCAAAAGAATGTCAAAATTGTTGCTCTGCTGTGGCAAAATCTTAAGTGATTAACAGCCTGAAATGAGAAGAAAAGTGAGCCCCAGGGTGTCGCAGAATGAAGGCGAACTGGTGAGGAGGATAATACCTGTAAAATGTTCTTCTTGTTGCTAATAAGTACTTATTCAAGATCTGGGAAACTGTGCTTATGTTCTGGAGCATTTTGCCTTTAGCTGTCCAGGTGGTAGAAAACTAGCTCATGTGATGGGTTCATATTAACATATGTTCAATAATAGTGGCTTTCAAAGTCCATTTGTAGATGGCAGAATGCAAATTCCTCACCTAAAAAAAAATCACATTACTCTCACCTATTATCAAATGATTTGAAAGCAAGAGCACATTATATGTCACCTACTACCTGTTAAAGTCTGGAGATCTAGGTTTTAAGATAGAAAACCCAGGATTGAGGGAGCATGGCCATGCCTTTCAGAGTTTCTGAGTTGGGTCAAATCAAAGCAGGATGGTTCTCTTATTCCTGAATTCTCATTTTCCTGGGAAAACTCAAAAAAGGAAGCACACATTCATTCTTGGTGCATCAACAGCCTGGGCTCTAAAAACCCAGTGCCGTCACCAGTCCTACCTGGACGAGCTGGGTGCAGTACTGGAGGTGCCTGATGATGCTGAGGTCCAGGCTTTCATTTCCCGTGGTCAGTGGGAGAGGGCTTCCTGCCACACTAGTCCCGACTCCCGTGTCCTCAGTCAGGGCTTCACTGAGGTGCCCCCTGGCTTCCGGGTGTACTGATCTGTAACTGTTGAAGCAGGAAGGTGAGTGACATGTTAGCTGTTTCTTTCTGCATGGAAATCACAGGTCAACTCAATCACAGCACCCACTGAAAAGAGTCTTGCGCTTGCCTATCTTGAAAAATAGAGATACCTTTCAAAAACTATTTCATAACTAAGCCTGGTCACCAATTTGCCTAATATTAAAAAGATCCTGCAAACAGACTGTTTCCAGAGTTCTCTGTTTGCTTCTCAAGCACAAGGAACCATTTGTAAAGTTGGCTCACCAAGAAGTCTTTTGAAATGTGCCCTCATTTTGTGGCACTTTCCTGTTCTGTTGACGGGGTGGTTTGCCAAATTTTCTGGGATTAAACTGTCCTACGTACCTGTGGTTTCCCAAGAGCAATACCATTAAGAAATAATCAGTCAAGGCTTTTTCCTGGCCTTAAATCAATTGCGACTTGAAGAAAAGGAGAAAGGAAAGCTGCTAGGAAGAAACATGATGTTCTACTCCAGACAAAAGCTAAAAGGGGCATTTGTATCGCTTAGTTCTGCCTCGCAGGCTTTGTGTAAAGCCCACCGTTGAACTGTCTAAAGTTGTATCATGATGGGCACTTACATTTAAAAATAAATCTGTGGCACCTATTATTTAATTTTATTCTTAATATGAATTTGTGCAGGAGGGCGAGGGGGAGGGAAGAGTCTCATTTCACACACGGAAGGAATGACCAGCAGAGGTGTTAACCAGAGCGTCCTAGTTCACACAGCTAGGTGGTTTTTGGCTTCTAGTTTCATGCTCCCCAGTCTCCACAGTTTAAAAAGATCATGCACCAGAGTTTAGAGGCGTTGAATGCCTTACTCTGATTCACATTTGCCTCCAAGGGGAAAACATTCAGCTTGTGTCCTGGTAGTCAGCACATATTTAAAACACACACACAATTTCCACAATTTTCCATAATACCTCTGATGACATATGGTAAGACTGATCAAATTAGACATATTTAATAGCAATGTTCTGTAAAATTTACAAAGGCTATGATGTTTTTAAAATGCTTCTTATAGCAAGAAGAAAAAAAGTTTAATCTGATCTTGATCGATCATCTAATAGCTTAAGCTAACAAGTATACAGGAAGATGTTTGGTTTAAGAAGCATTTCACAAATTCAATCAAGTTAGAAGAATCTCAGTGTAGAATGTAGAAGGATAATTTAAACATGACATTCATTTCGTAAATTTTCTTTGCTATGCCCCCAGTTTGCTCAAAGGATAAATTCTATTTCTCACTTTTTCTTTTCCTGGTTTCACTTTGGCAGAAGAAACCCTCCAGGAACAACAAAACTCCAAAATATTAACACCACCCACAGAGAGGTTTGCGAAGGTTGAACAGCCATAGCTTGTTGTAACTTGAAAATCAGTGTATATAACATGTCAAAAGAAACGATGGATGGAAACCCACCCTTTCATTTGGGAAAGTGTTTGTGTATTTTTTTTTTGCAGCAATTGATGGAGCTGAGTATGTTCACTGTGCTTACAGAATGGACCCCAGGCTCTAGCTCTAAACATGTGGTTTGGTACAAGAAAGCCCAATGGAGAAGGTGACAACATTTCACCTTTATCCTCCCTTCCCACTGCCCTGTCCCATCCCCATCCTAGAGAAGGCCGCATTCCAGCTGGAGGCCTGCAGATCTAGTGGCAGTTATCAGTTATCAGTTATCAGTCATCTCTTCTTACGCTCTAAGGAAAACATGGACCACGGGGCTTAAACCTGGCTTTGATATAGGCACTGATGAGCTTAATCTACTGCAAAGACCCAATGGCCAAAAGGAATGGAGAGACAAGGGGTGGGAAAAGCAAAATCTAACAAAATGAAGGAATTAGAAATACGATGCAAATCAAGGAGAACCAGGTCCAAACTGATCATCCAGTAAGAGTTCTCCAGAAATACGGTATGCCTACTTAATTTGGAATTAATTACATTGGGGACAAGTTGTAGACACTGAAACCTACAAGATGTATGTGTATACACATAAATATACACACACACTCATACAAAAATCTCCCCTTCATTTATAAGGAAGAAAATCAATTTAATTTTCCTTAAACAACACCAATAGAGGTGAATGATATTTAAAAGTTGTACTTGACAATGAAAAGGATCTGTAAGCCAATTCATGTATAGGGGGTTTTATCTTCCTGGAGATGTGTATCAGGTCCCGTCTGGTAGCTACAAAGAACTGCTGTACCAGCTATGACAGTAGAAATAGAAGCAGACGCTAACTTCAGACTTACCTATGTTTCTCAGTCTCAGTGTCTGAAAATACTGAGTCAGCACCTCCTCCAACATTACAAACCTCACCACCATCATCCTCCTCCTCGTCAAAGTCAGAGGTGTTCAGAAAATCAAAGCTTTCTAAAGCACTTTCAACTGTAAGACTTAAACTGGAAGACCTGCTTCGGCTTACTGCTGGCTTGCACTGCAAAGGTAGAAGGTACCAAGGAGAATATCAACATATTCGTAAGGAGAAACACAACAAAGACACCCAGCGGGAGATGTGACACTTTCTTTTTTTCAAGCTTTTATTTTTTTTTGTTGGCATTAAAAAATTCATTTAAAATCTTCTTATTAAAAGAAAGTACAACCGTGGATAAAATGACATAATATCTGGGATTTGTTCCAAAACAATCCAGAGGGAAGGAAGCAGGTAGAAGAATAGACACAAGATTGGCTATGAATTGAGCACTGTGGAGGCTGCGGGATGAGCACATCAGGATCCATTATCTGATTCTTTCTACCTCTGTTTGAAAGTTTTATAATAAACAGTTTAAAAAATATTACAATCAGAAGGCTTTGGGAAATAAAACTGCTATACTCTCTCCGCCTGGTGCTCAACCCCAAATAAAATTCAACTGGCAGACAGATCTAAAGAGTCACAGTCAATGCCAACTACTAACCAATCTCTAATTCCAAGTGGCAACATGTGTAGTGTCCTGAGACAGGGGTGAGCTATCTAAGGCACCTGTTCTAAAGGATGCACAAAACAAATCCCAGAAACAGAAAACTACTCGAATTCACCTAATCCACACTCCCTAGGTAAGTACACTTAAATATTAATTTTACATTCACAGCATGTAATTTTTCTTTGAGCATCGAGGAGAAAATAAGTGGCACGGGCATGACAAGGAGTAGCCGTGCTTCCTCTACAGCTCTTTGAAGGAACAAGTTCCATTTCTTCCCTGACTGGGCCCTGGAATTACGTGAGCAAATCCATTCTATGGTCTGGAGAATTCTACATTGCTGGATATTAAGCAGAAACATTACAAACAGGGTAATGCCAGTTGCTATGGGCACAGAGATGGAGAGAAGTTCTTCCAAATCGTCAAGAGGATGCTGGGGGCGACTGAATGGGACAAATTCTGCAAGTGAGAAGAACTAAATGTTCTCCGTCCAGTTAGGTGGCACTCCCTGCTGACTTCATTACACAAGGTCGGAAGGGCCTTGCAGGGGCCTGAGTCTCTGACACTCAAGACGAAGCATATAGGAAACCGTCTTTCAGTCTTTTCAATCAGAGTTGTTTCATTCGCCCTCAGTGATCTCCGTCCAAGAGGCAGCATCGTTTAGTTTCTCATCCTCAAGGTGTTTAGCACTCTAGGAATGTGAAGGAGGGAAAAAAGAGAAAGCTTTGTCCAGCGGATGCTTTAATCCTGGCTGGAGACAAAGCCACTTGCCCCAGACCTCAACTCTAATGCCGTTTTCCATCTCAGAGAGAGAGGAGGAGCCAGGCCCGACCCGACCCACTTCTAGGGTCTTCTTCCCTAAGCTAGATTGCAGAACCTGATCTTGCACAGTATGGATGTGTTTAAATATTGATGAAAATAAAGAAAGGGGCAGTTAAGGATTTTAGTAGCGGGATAGTTTTGGAACAACAGCAGATTGAAATAATCCTCTGGAAAGAAACCTATAGCCACCAGGTTTTTATAAGACTAATAGATGACTTGCTTAGTGCTTCCTGGTGGATTGAGCTACTGATCAGCACCCTAGATGCCTGGAAATGGGGGCATCTAGACATTTGAGGCACTTACTTTAGGTGGATCAATTGTGTCTTAGCTCTTTACATGTAACAACTTTTTGCCCACTAAGCAAAAGCTGGTCAGCTATGCTGACATGAGCTTGCTGAGGGGATAAAAGATGTTTTCACTGCAGTACTGGACAAACAGCCTCCATGCATGAGCCCTGAACAGATGCTTTTGAGTTATGTTTTACAGGAAGCAGATTCAGAATGCCCATCCCTACTGCTCGGAGGCTATACCTACAGCTGAATCAATCTGTCATGAGCATTAGAGGATGTGGGGAGTCAGAGCATGAATTATTATCTGCCCTGGGCAGACATCCCCTCCAGACCTAGGTCAGCGTGACCGAGACTGTGAGAAAAGCCTTGGGAAGGTTGTTCCAGATGCCACGGGGAAGGCCACATTTTAAAGCCGTCACGCCAAGGGATGCAACAGCCTGCTGTGGGTTGACTTGCCCCTGATTTTATTTTCAAGCTTATTTTATAGAACAGGTTCCCAAAGAACTGCTCTTTCAAGAGAAAAGATCCGAGTTCTCTTCTCTATGGCACTATAAATCAGAGTGGCAAAGCAAAGAATACAAGAAGTGGCAGTGGGATTCGGGACAAAAATTCCAGTTCTGTCTTCTTGTGCCTTGTTTTTAAAAATTTCATCTGTATGCCAAGTGGAGACAGATACATTCTGGGGTAGCATTAGCGACCTCATTGCTAGGACCTCCTGCCTAAGAGGAAATCACCCCCTCACTCCTATCTTCCCATGTCTATCCTGAGCGGCCTGATTAGGAACAGGAGAGAGGAAGATAACTCTGGTGAAGTCAGGGTTCTCTGGCTTCTACATTATTCTTGGGTGATTATCTGGGGTTCCGACTCACCGATTTGGGCCAATTGCAGAGAAGGAAATCCTCCAGGAGGTGGTGCCCTGGTGGCGGGGAGAGATGCCCGTGCCTCTCACATCTGTACTGCCTAACTCTGTCTTCAACCATGGGAGGGCCTTCCTGCTTCCCTGATACTCAGAGAGGTTCCCTCTCCAGTAACATCTCAATGAGATTATGATGCTCAAAAGGTCACCATTTCATATTTGGGATCTGAATGATGAACTTAGGGACTGAGGGAATTTAGACGTTCTCTAGAGCTGTTAATTTAACTCCTAATCATTTTCCTTAAGTTGATCAGTTTTCAGGAAAATAAAAATTAATATACGCTACTAGTATTAAAAATCAATGCCATTTACGTGATGATTATCTACTGATCCTGTGATGGGGCAGGATAAAAAAAAAAAAAAAAGATAGGCTATTTTAAATAGAATGTTGGCTGAAGATACGTGTCTCCAGACCTAATCCAATTTCCCTAAAAATGTACTTACTTTTAGAATATCATCCAAGTGCATGACTTCTTGGTTCAGATCCTGAAACTCTTTATATTGCTCTTTATGTGGTTCTAATGCAAGGAGAAGCCCGTTAAAGGCATCCTCTAAGCTTCCATCTAGGAAGGATCTACAGCCTTCGGACTCTCCACTGACAGAGCCCTCAGAGAGCAGCCTCTCGGTGGTCGCCGGCACCTCTGACGAGGTGAGCCTCTTGACCAGCTGCTTCGTGATGTTTCCTTCAAAAGTGTCCAGTTCCACGGGCTTGAGTTCAGAGGCCTCGTCAGACTCTTGCAGAAGGGCCTCTGCGACACCCTTCTCCAGGAATAGGCGCTCCGTCCGGGCACCCGCGGACGCTCTGCTGGCCTCGGGTTTCCCGGGCCCCTCGGTCTCTTCCTCCCGGTGGGGCCTGGGCTCTGAGCCTTCTCCCAAGGAGCTCTTGGAAGAGGCCGAGCCGGAGTCATCCAGGCCCTCGTTCTGGGAGGAGGGGCTGCCGCGGTTCAGCTCTGCGGGGGTGATGGTGATTTCTGGATTTGCTGAGCACGCGCTGGGGAGAGAGCCGGCTGGGCTGCGGGAGAGGGCGCAGTCCCCATTGGGCAGGTCACTGAAGCTGAGGGACAGTGGCATTTTCTCCGCAGCTGCCTTCCCATTTTCAAAGATGTCATCAGGTAGATTCGACTGTGGATGAAAGGCAAATCATTATGATTTTAAATACAAGTGATGCGTTTGGCATGGTTCATTTCCAGACAAAATGTAAGACAATTAAAATTTAAAAAACAGACCTTTCATGATATTAACATTGTATTGTTGATTTTGTGTGTGTGCGCACGCACACGTGTGGCAAAAGAAAACAAGCCTTTAAAAACTCTATTACCATTGTTGAATCTAGGTGAAAGTTCATTGCACTATTCTCAGGTTTGACATTTTTCAGAAGAAGAGGTTGGAGGCAGGGGAGCAGTGCCTGTTTCCCAAGTCCCAGGATCTCACAGTATTTGGCAGCCATAGTTAAGAACAGCACCACCGTTTCTTTTGTTTTGTTTTGATTTTTTTGTTTGTTTTTTGGCATCGATCTTAAAAGACTTTACAACATTCTTGCTATTTCACTCAAAAGATGTGATGCTTTGTTCTGCTTCAGTTCTCATAAATTATTTTTTGAAAATCTCTACCCACAAATCCCAAGCCCTGGAAAAAGTTTTACTAATTCAGTAACCATGCCACAAACAATTCAAGACCAGAAATACGTTCGCAGAGCTTCTGTGAAAAGAGGAGAAAAAGACTGATAAACTGAACAACTATCTTCCAGGGCTGCAAACCCCAGAGCTCCCAGGGTGTCTAGAAATCCCAAGTGCTCTGTCAGGCAGCCCCAGGCTCTGTGATCCGTGAAGCAGAACTCAGAACACAGAGGTCAGAAATATCCAGGTAACCAAGATAATTTGTTTATGCAGGCGTTAGAGCAATTTCTAAGTCACCTTTCCTGACACTGTGGTCTTGGCGAAGTGCTAAATGTTGTTCTGTGGGAAAAGTTTTTCAGTTATTTGAGATCAACTCCTTCAAAATGAATACTCTCCCTTGGATTCCAGAATTGATTGTTTAAGTAAAGGTAAGTACCTATTTTAATTATATATAAAACAATGAGGGAACTCCCTGGCAGTCCAGTGGTTAGGACTCCGCACTTCCACTGCAGGGGGCGTGGGCTCCACGATCCCTGGTGGGGGAACTGAGATCCCACATGCCGTGTGGTGTGGCCAAAAAATAATAATAATAATAAAAAATAAATAAAACAACGAATGATCACGATAGTGCTGGAAATTAGCCCAGGAAACAAAAATGTTACAGCAAGTGAAATGGGGAGCAGACGGAGGCTCCCCATCCTCCTCCAGCAGCGTCCATGGTCCCATCACTGCTGGATCTGGGCCACCAGCTCCCAATACATGCAGTTTCAACTAAACTCTGCATTCTCATCTGGTTGGAAGGTTTTTTACTTTAACCACAGAATGAGTAAAAGGATGTGTCCCTGGGGCACTCAAGTAACCTCTGCAGGCTCAGTTTCTTTGCCTCGAAAAGTGAGAATGTTTTCCTGGATTAGTGATTATTTAACTGTGCTTCCCAGAGTCCTGGGCGGGGGGGGGTGGGGGGGGGGGGGGGGGGGGCGGGGGGGGGGGGGGGGGAGGGCCAGGGACCATCCTCGGGAGGGGACAGGGAGGGGGTGGGTCTCCGTGCGACTCACTACTTCCGGCCTCCTTTACTTCAGTTTCCTTCCTCCTGTATCTGCACCCCCCTTTTCCCCCCAAACACGCTTTATGCCTCCAGGACAGACAAAAAAGGAAGCTTCTGGGGAGGGATGGGGGAAGGCTGAGTCCTGCTCCCTGCACTTCCTCCGTGGGGTCCCCTGGGGATCTCACAGACGCCCTGGGTCCTCTGAGCGCCCCTGCCCAGCCTCAGCTCACCTTCAGAACACACATTCCGAGCAGCTCTGAGGGAGGCGGGAGGCGCTGGCTAAGTAATGAGGGTGCCTGGTGGTCACGATTCTTATTTAAATTCCAAACTCCTCTTCAGCCATTTCTCTCAAGTCTCACATTCCCAAACCCAATTTGCATGTACTTAAGTGGCAAATATCCAGTTAGACTGAGATGCCCTGCTGAAGGGGACGTACAGCCTGCCGAGAGGGCGAGCCTATAAACGGGCACACGGGGAAGGCGTGCTGTAACTGAGGGGTGATGTAGGGAAGCTGCAGGGTGGTAGGAGCCCCGGCAGGGGGGTGGGGGCCGCCCAGCAGAGAGAGGGTCTGGAACTCAGCCCTGGAAAATGCGGAGAAGCAGGGCAGAAGGAGGAGGAAGTGCGTCCTAGAAGGAACAACAGTCTGTGGGAGCTCTTGAGAGGGAGGGTGCATTTGGAGGAAAGTGAGGGGGGGTTCAGGGTCGGCAGGGGGCAGTCAGGCAGAGAATGAAGCCTGGAGAGACGAGAGGTGGGCCTGGAAAACTGGGCCGGAAAGGAACAGCTGCTCCGAGGAGTTTGCATTTATCCAAAAGGCTATAGGAAGCCATCACATTCTTTTCTAATCTTGCTCTTGTTTACATGATGCAATTAAAACCTCTACTAACCATCTCTACACCCTCCAGCTTGCAGCATATGAGCATGAATATACACATGACATTGACAGTTACTGCATCAGCTCTACTCTTCTCTGGCACGTGCATATCTTTCCCATGTAGTCTTCCCATTTTCCGTGGAAACTCCACTAGAGTTTAGCCTGGTCCACTTCACCTGTGTTTTTTAATCCAATGAATAAGATGCAATTATTATTATTTTTTTTTATGGTTTATTTATTTATTTATTTATTTGGAAGAAAAATAAAAAACGTGTTTCAAGTAGTCATTTAGAAAGAAAAATAAATCTATTTTTAAGTTTTATTTAAAGTATATTTTAAAAGATATCTTACTAATGCAACATTCTTTTACCTCATTTGAGCATGCAGAGTGGGTACTTGAAAGTGATTTGAAAAAATCTATTTCAAACTCCTCTATAATCAGTCTCTCCACTAATTTAGGCTTGCCAGTTAGTCTAGAGCTGCACTTTTTTTTTAACATCTTTATTGGAGTATAACAATTATTATTATTATTAACCAGAAGACTTTTAACCCTTTCCTTTCTGGACATTCAAAGATTACTTTTATATGTCTGTAAATGGCAGAACATTCCAGGTATGTATGTACATACGTGTATGTGTATTCTCTTGTGACATAATGGATAACACATATAATGTAGGTTACCTATTACATTACTGATTGCAAATTAAAGAGTTTCTTTTGCTTCGATAGTATAAAACTAGCAAACAATACAATAAATTAAGGCTAAGAACCTCTTTCAATAAAAATAGTTCTAGGAAAATTGGTTTAAATCCAATGCCAGGTTTTGAAGGCTACAACTGTAAAGATTGCTATTAGTGATACATTAGCTTAACCTGTGAACGAAAATCTTCTTTGACCTTGAGTGCAACTGTATTTTTTTTTTAATGACAATATTGTTACCATGGATATCTTTGCCACAGCGCAGAAAAGTCACAGCACAAAAGCGGAGATCATGAGCAGGGAAGGACAAACGGCCTCTCTCACAAAGGTGCATGCATGCCCAAATTTCCCACCCGGGGACAGGAGGCCTGTAACCGTTAGCCAATGAGCGAGAGAGAAGATAAAACAAGAGCCATGCCAAAGCCCACATGCCACAAGCCCCCTAAAGCAAGCACATCACACCCAGGCGGGCCACACACACTCACATAAAACTCTAGCACGGCCTTGGGTCTCAGCCTGAGGGAGGGCAGGTCACTGAAAGAGCGGCTGCGGTGCAGCTTGGCAAAGAAAGAGTCTTGCAAGGCACTCAAGACAGACAGCCTTGGCTTGTCTGGTGAAGGATGCAACCATCTCTTCAGAAGTCAAAGCAAAATGGGGGAGTTAGTGGAAAGCAGCAGGTTACCATGGTTTTGTCAGCTTTTTAGCGAGCATTTCTGATTAAAACAAGGAGGCCATTATTTACACCCACTTCTTTAAAAGTCTGATCTTAGAGAATGTGCAGAAAAGTCTACATGTGTTTACCAAAGCAACAGGTTAAGTGGGGGGAGAGGAGAGGAGAGCCAGAGGTGGTTTACCACCTGTGCGCGGGTGGCCACAGACACCTCGGAATGTGCTTTCCTTAGTCACCACGTGCTTAGGGTGAACCTGAAGATGACATTACAGTCAGCCCTCCGTATCCAAGGGTTATGCCTCCATGAAAAAAAAATTCCAGAGAGTTCCAAAAAAGCAAAACTTGAATTTGCCAATTTGCTGGTAACTATTTACACAGCATTGCCATTGCATTAGGTATTATAAGTAATCTAGAGATGATCTAAAGTATCTGGGAGCATGTGCATAGGTTATGTGCAAACACTATGCCATTCAACGTAAGAGGCTTGAGCATCCTAGGATTTTGGTATCAAAGGGGGGTTCTCGGAACCAATCCCTCTCGGATATTGAGGGACGACTGCATTAGGAATTATAGAGACTCCCTAACACCGTATACTAAGCATTTCAAACCCTGGGTGCAAGCACTGCCTCAGGCTCATCATTTCTCCTCCAGAAATCACACTGAACTTACAAAGAAGGAGTGGTCTTTGAAGGTGGGCGTTTCTGGGGTGCCCTGGCTGTACATGGACATTCTTCTCTGGAGGGCGGCTGCCTTGTTCCCAGCGCCTGAGGATGGCGTCATGTCCTCCACGTCAAACGGACTGCAAAACAACAGGTGCCCATGAACACACATTTGTTAAAGTCACCTATAATCACCAGTCCGCAGGCCAAGAAAGCACCTCATTATACTAACATAAACTCAACCCAGTGGGAACTGGCCTGGTTTTGGCCAAATTGGTCTGTCAGCAAACAAACCAAGATAAAAAAAAGTGGAGCAGAAAACGGGGTCTAGACTCACCCAAGGGATCCCAGATTATCATCACAGCTTTAAGCACAATTTATGTGCACACCTGCATACCAGATAAATTTACTTCCTCATTCATATTAGAGACACAAACGTATTAATGTTTGTCCCAACATGAGATGTTGAAGAAGTCTGTAAAAATTCCTGGAGCTTTGCAAGGGCAGACACTTTAATGATACAAGAGAGCAACAGATTATTGTTTGGTTCTAAAGAAAACTCTCCTATTCCTTTCAGTTGACCCAGAGCCTGTTGTGTGATTGAGAGGACAACAGTCTGTTCACAATGATGCCATTTATCAGCGTGCCATGTGTTCCTCCAGCAGAAGCACTGATCTTGCATTTGAGACGTCAATCATTACAAGTTACGAGGAGAGATGGGCTGGGCAAAAGCTGTGGACGCTGTTCCAATAACAAGGCAACATGTCTTTGCTGCTTCCATGCCTGGCCCTCGACATTGTAAAGGTGGCCCCAAACATTAATACTGAACATGTCCTAGTTATTTGGTAATATACCAGGGGCATAAGATCAAATGTTGTGAGCAACCAGTATTTAATAGCTTATCATGACCTTTCTCACGGGGTGACTTCAGAAAACCACTTTTAAGTTCCCTGCTTTGACAAAAGGTATCTCTGGCCCTTTGGAAATATTCTGTTTCAGTATATAGAGTGTGGAGAGACCAAGGATATCCAGAAATTTCCAAAGCAGTATAAGGTATCTGAGATAAAGACGGCTAAGCAATTAAAACACCATAGCGAGAATCAGGATCTTTACGTGGATAAAATATCTCATTCTGGAGAGTTATTTTCTTTCAAATTAGTGGACGTGAGAGATATACTTCTTTATACACATCTAAAGGTTGAGAAGGAGGGGAGGAGACAGAATAAAATATTTAAAAATAGGAAGTTGAAGAGGAGAGTAGTGATATGGCAGAGGGCTCTCCTTTAACATGTGTGAACGTCACCCAGCTTACTAAAGAGATTCCTGGGTCCTGAGAGATTCTGACACAGCGAGTCTGGGGTGGGGCCTGAGACTCTGCTTTCGTACCAAGCTCCCCAGTGATTTTGATGGTCCACAAGCCACCCTTGGGACAGCACGAGCCTACAGCACTTGTTTTTATCATGACGATATTGAAAAGGGCAACTTACTACCAGGTGATTTCCAGGTTGAGTTTGATGGTGCCAAGGTCATTGATGTCCACAGCCACCACCTGAGGTCGGGCTGCAAACAGCTCTTTGGTCTCGCAGGTCACACTGCCGACCAGGAGATGAGTTGCTAGCCCTTTGAGTTCTGTGACCTGGTGAGAGAGGGAGAGGTAAGAAAGGCCTTACAGGAGAGCAGAGGATGAAGACAGGTTACTCCTTCCTTTGTTTTTCTTGGCCAGGGCAGGCATTTCAGAATCGTATCTGAAATCAGAGGTGGATGTTTCCCAAGCCCATCTCACATTTCCATTGCCCGCTCTGACACGAGGGCAGGTCTTCTGATGTACTTGTACTGCATACAGAGGTCTGTGGGCTGGAGGGGCAGCAGGCAGAAGTCACGGGCACAGGTCTCCACGATGGACCATCCAACCATGGCACCAGCAAAGACAACAAACGGCAAGGACGATATTGTACCTTGATGGAAATTAATCCAACTATCAGGGGCAGGAACACCATTTCTTCTCCATCCCAGGTCTGTTTGCCATTTACTTCTATTCTGCCTTTCAGTTTCCACCTCTGTCGGCCATACTTCATGAAAATCTGGGGAAAGACACCAAAGGGCCCTCAGGTTCCACTGCCCTCACCCGCCTTCCCACCAAACACCAGGATGAAAAAGGCGAGTAAATACAGCAGCTACTGCTCCTCCCCTTCTCCAGCGTCCTCCTGACACCCCTCGACTGTTGCTTCTTCCAGATTCCCTGGCAGGGGGCGTGCAGCAGAGCACCAGCAGGGAAAGACTTTCAAAGGGGGGTAAGTTCTGCTTCTCTAGGATAGAGGGTGTGAAGGGCTTTCTTTAGAGAAAGGTCACTGCATCGTGCCCTTTGGCTCAGCTCTTTCTCTCGTTAGTTCTACTTCAGTAGAACAACCACTGGATTAACTCTCCATACTCCCCAGCTCCTTTAGAAAGACAAGGAACCATCAGCTAAAATCTACTTCGTGGCCAGAAGCAAGAAATAGGGCATCCTCCTTTTGGATAAGGGAGACAGATCTGGACAAGGATTTTGAAATCTGACACGCTCTGGGGAGAGGGTGTGCAGTTTCTCCTCAGTCAGACAGCTTTACTGCTTAGAGGAAGACACATTCCCCCTCACCACCCCCGGCCAAGATGAATGATTATAGAAGGTTTTGGAGGAGATAGTTAGATGAAATCATTATGTAAGTTCCCTTTTGAAGAGGGAAAAGATAAAAAGCTTTTTTACTTTTATGGAGTATATTTTTATAAAGAAAGATCTAGATTCTGTTATTCTTCAATCATGATACTTTTTAGTAGTCATAATCCTGGATTGGATCTTGCAACAGGAAAAAAAACTGCTATCAAGTACAATATTGGGACACTTGGAAAAATATGAATATAGATTGTACATCAAATGACATTAGCTAAAGGGCCAGTGCTAAGTTTGTTGGTGTAGAGAATTGTATAACGTTTATATAAGAGAATGTCTTTCCACATTCAGGAAAATAATTTTTTTTGGCTGTGCCGCGTGGCTTGCAGGATCTTATTTCCCCAACCAGGGATTGAACCTGGGCCAAGGCAGTGAAAGTGCCAAGTCCTAACCACTGGACCGCCAGGAAATTCCCTCAGGAAAATAATTTAGGGGTGAAGGGTCATGATATCTGTGCATTAATCTAAAATAGTTCAGCAAAATAACAACAACAATAATAGTATTAATAATAATAAAGCAAATGTGACATAATGTTAAAAATTGGTGTCTAGGTGACCCGTATATGGGAGGTCTTACACTAATCTCCAAAATTACTTATTCGCCCAAATTTCTCTTTCAAAATAAAAAAATGTAAAAAAAAATTGAAGAAGCAAAATAATGACAGCTGACTCCTGCCTCTCAAGTCCAACACCCAGACCGACACCACACTTACTTCATATTGATCTCCAGGACAGAGGCGAGCAAAACCAGCCAGACCTGTAAACAAGCAACTGGGATCAGAGGTGCAGAATTTATTTCCCCTCTTTATAAACCCACACTGGCACACTTATAAAACTCAAAGTGTCAGGCCTTTGTGAAAACTCATATAATAGTTTCTGGGGAATGACTGTGGGCACAGCTATTGTTGGGAATTCCATCTATCACAGCAAGAGAGGATATTCCTTGCTGGGGTGATGGGAGAGGTGCTCTCTGGGGCAGAGAAGACTGTTCTTTCTAGGAAGAGCCCCGTTAAGTTGTGAGACTGTGGGACGCATGAATCTGCTTTCCACCAGTCTCACGGGCTATGCCAGGGTTAAGATGATAGAGAAGGTCCAGGGAGGCCTAAAAAGGCACCTGCTGTTACCACTCTCTGTCAGTAGATGGCAGCAACTCACCAGTTCGTCACACCTCTCCATCCACGGAGCCGGTCCATTGAGGACCAGTTTCCACTAACAAGTAGAACATAACAAGCCTCTTAAAAGATTTACTGAAATAAGAGCAGAATTAAAGAAGCCAATTTTCACTAATAATTTTCTGGAGGATTAGTCTTTTGTTTTTAATACTTCTGAAAAAAAGCACAATCGACTGATCTTTATAAATCACAATTGGTTGGATATACCAATTCTAATAAAGTCCTAAACACTCTTTAAAAACCTCTGCAGAAGACGTAGAGTATGGACTTGAGGACACGGGGAGGGGGAAGGGTAGGCTGGGACGACGTGAGAGAGTAGCATGGACGTATGTACACTACCAAATGTAAAATAGCTAGTGGGAAGCAGCCGCATAGCACAGGGAGATCAGCTCGGTGCTTTGTGACCACCTAGAGGGGTGGGATAGGGAGGGTGGGAGGGAGACACAAGAGGGAGGAGATATGGAGATATATGTATATGTATAGCTGATTCACTTTGTTATAAAGCAGAAACTAACACACCATTGTAAAGCAATTATACTCCAATAAAGATGTCTAAAAAAAAAACAAACCAAAAAAAACCTCTGCAGAATATTCAGGATTCATCTACTGCCTATTTACATACCTATGCAATTACAATGGAAGCCTGGTTAAAAAACAAAACAAAAAACCGAAAAAACTGATCTGATATCAGTGCTGGATAAAGGAGAGTAAAGGGGAAAATCCTTTGAGGGTTTTTACTTTTATTTTTTCCTTTCAAAATCACCAGAAATTTCATATTGGAAGAACTGATCCAGATGGGAGAAAGCTACTTGGTAGTGCTGTTTTTGAGCTTCTCAGCTCATGTTATTAAAGCAAAATGTTTTGGAAATGCTTGAGGCAGTATCACTCTTGATACTCTAATTGTAACCATAACGTGGCATGTGGCAGTAGACAGGCAAAAACAGGCCTGGGGCTGTGCTGTGATTCTTCAAGTCCTACCTGCTAATGTAAGCCACTCATGGTACTGACTGCAGAATTGAAACTAACAGTGGGTCAATTAGAGTTACCGCCTTGTGTCTTTTAAACCTGGCCAGGTTTCTTTCAGACTCTGGTCTGAGGCCTTTTGGGATTTTCAGTTGGGGAAAGCTTCATGTTTTCTCAGCAGTTTGGGGATTACTGCTGCACTGTCTACAAAGCTTTCATTACGGCCACTCCAAAAACCATCATGGGGGTTAGCACGCAGGGATGAGCATGGGGAGGTGGAGGCGGTGTGGGGACTTCCGTCTGCATGCTGCATCTTCCTGCACCTTGTGGATGTTTTACTGTAAACACCTATTACTGATAAAACAGCTCTTCCATGACCTCGTTCGGAAGGCCCAGATGCTACAGTCTGCAGCCGCCCGCCCTGTCCTTTTGCTCAGGGACCATTCTGCCAGAAGAATGTGCCGCCTTTTGTTCTAGTTCTGTGAGGATCTTCCTTTCCAAAGATAAAAAAGATCACACATGTTGGCAGGCAGCATATACACAGAGAAAAGGCTGGTTGGATATTCATGACAGTTTTAGCACTGGGTGGGGGAGCGAGTCTGAAGCTAAGGAAATGACACTTTCTACTCCAAGGAAAACAGCCAGACGGCTGAATAGATAGGCGCTCCCATTACAGGACTGACTGATTTACTGACCAGGCATAAATAATGCAGATTTACTAGCTCCCTGGTAGATGTCCCCTCTCCCAAGGCCGGACCTGCCCTAAAAGCTGCAGGTGCCAACACAGACTTTTGGATATACACACTGCCTGGAACTTAATATGAAGTAGGTAATACTTGGAGAAGAAGTAGTTTTTCTGTAACAGACCACATCTTTCCATCTGCAAATCGGTGGATGGGTCTAGTGCTCCCTCTTTAGCCTGGCATTGGACCCTCTTCAAAATCTGGCATCAAGGAGTTCCACAACTCTCTTCCCAGGGTCCTCTCATTCTAATGCAAAGGTTACAGCGGGAAGCCTTCCTCTTTCCCATTTCCCTCCCCCAAGATAGGTGGGTGGCACCCTTTGCGCCCCCCTCCCGCCCCTGCCCCCTGCCCCCCAGGCATCGAAGCAATTGGCCACATTATTGATCCAGTAGATCATTTATTCCATGGAATTCGATTAGACTGGCTCATGCAACCATTGTCTCCGGTAGACCGTGTGGAAGTCAAGGCCAGAGACCATTCACTAGGATGCAGCCAAGAGCCTGGCCAACAGCAGGGGCTCAGTGAGCACTTGTTCAGTTGTCTTTACCACCATCACTTACCCCGCCCCTCCAAAACCCCACAGAATGATTGCTGTCTGTGTGTTGGGGAAGGGTGTGGCAGGAGGAAGTTGGCTTACCATGTCTGAGAATATTATGAAAGATCCTCAGTTTATGTCACTATGTATGTTGGGGGCGGTAATTTTTTTTTTGTTTTTGAAACCAGAATGAATAACAGATAAGAAAGTAGCTAACTGCAAAGATGCAAGATTTCTTGGCAGCGTGAGGGGCTTCCTTTTATCAAGAGAGAGGAAGATTTCCACGGGGGCGTTACCCTTGAAAGGCTTCATAGAAATAGTTCAAGTTTTCATGTTAGATTAGGAAAGTGGAAGTGAGATAAATCAATAATGAAAAAGGAGGACCACTTGCAGGTTTGAGTGACCCCCCCCCCCGGGAGAAACCCGGAACCCAGACAGAAGCCAGGGAAGCCCGTCGGGCAGGAAAGAGAGAACAACGTTGAGGGTACAGATGGAAGAGCGGGAGCTGCAGAAAGTTGAGCCCGTCCGTCATGATGACCCATCGTAACCCAGAGCTGTCCTTTAGCTGGGCGGCCAGGCCCCCCGGTGGATGGCAGGGCCCCCAGAGCATCCTCACTGACCCTCAGGCCTGAGGTCCAGGTCTGGTGGGTGGGTGTCCCTTTCCTCCCACCCACTCCTGGGTGCCTGTGTGCTGGGTGGAAGACTACCATCCCATAGAAGAGAACATTTTTTGAGCAATAGTTTATAGTATCTGCTCATCTTTGTTAGAATTTCCCTCCTCATATGGGGCTGGGGGATGGGAATGCACTAGGAGCCACGAGCTCTGGAATTCAGTTTCAAGTTTGACTCCAACGTACTGTGTGACTTCTGGGACAAGTCACTTAACCCTGCTCCCCATCGACAAAATGGGGAAATCACCAACCCACCCCAAATTGGTGAGTTTGATAATAGTGAGCGTCAGAAATAGGGGAAATATGGTACCGCTTGTATTAACAGTGAGAAGATGGTGTGACGGGAATTTCTCTCAGCTGTAAGACCCTAGACTGTGCTAGCCTGCATGGATGGTGCCCGAGAGTCAGGGGAAGGAGAGAGAAGTGTTTTCTGCTAAACACTGACTCAGGGCAGTGGTTTTCCAGAAGCAGGCTGCTGACAGAATCATCCTGAGGATGAAAAATGTACCCGAAGGGTGCCACCCACCTATCTTGGGGGAGGGAAACGGGGAAGAGGACAGCTTCCCATTGTAACCCTTGCCTTAGAATGAGAGAATGCTGGGAAGAGAGCTGTGGAGCTCCTTGGTGCCAGGGCCCCGCCCTGACTTGCTGAGATGGGGGCAGGGCCTCAGTGGTTTTAGAACCACGGACTCGGGTGAGGACCCACAGTGAAGAGAATGGACCTAAAAAACTGAAAAAGCACAGATGCCCCGCCTCAGTAGTAAAGTAAGTATTGAGACTTCATACTGAATAACAGACTGATTCACTACGGGATCTGCTGGAGAGAAGAACGCAGCCGTGTGGGCAGCTGAGGGTCAAGGTCATGTTGATTGCAGGTACACTCAACCAGAGCAGCTCTACGGGCATCACACTTGACAGAAAACTTTGCCTCCTGAGTTAGGTGACTCATAGGAAAATTAAGCTCTCCTGTCGAGCACTTAAAAAAAAAGCGCCCCTTTTCTACTCCCTTAATGGCAAAAAGTAGACAAGAGGGTGATTAAATCCCCATTAGCAACCCAGGGGTCCAGCTGCTAAGAAACCTCAGAAAAGGAAAGGCACACAAACTAGCCCTTCTCCCTGCGGTGAGTGGGTGAGTGGCCCAAACTCAGAAGGAAGACGGACTCGCTGTGACGGCTGCTCATCTGAAGCCCTGTTGGCCACCGAGTTGTAAATCTGACAACACCTGAAGGATGCTCCGTTTTCTACAACCAGAGCTTCTTTTTGTTTTGCTTGCAGTACAAATCAACAGTGCATCCAGAGTAGGATGCTTGCAGTACAAATCAACAGTGCATCCAGAGTAGGACTTGCAGTACAAATCAACAGTGCATCCAGAGTAGGACTTCCTGGAGTCAACACCAGAAAGGCAATGGGTAAAAGAGGAAAATGCACAGTCCTGTATGGGTTTAACACTAAAAAACATTTAAAAATAAAGAAGTTGGTAGGTCGTTTAAGTAGAGCATAAAGGAACAAACTAAATGACACCACTAAGAAGCCGACAGACAAGTCTAGAAAGTGGGACATTCTGTACAACAGTGACAACATGCTGAAAGTGACAACAGTGACAACAGCTTCAACATGACAAGTCAATGGTAGGAAAAAAAAACAAGGAGGGGCCTGTTTTAGATGAAAGGAAACTTAAAAGAGATATCTAATGACCAATGATAATGCGTGGACCTCGTCTGAATCCTGATTTGAACAATTGTTTAACTCACTTTTGAGACCACCAGGTCACTTGCTAATGGAATGGATTCATAACAAAGGCATATTCATTATATTAGAAGTGATAATACTTGGCATTGTGGTGTCCCTATCATAAGATGTCCCTATTCTTTAAGAGAGGCACATCGCAGTCTACAGGGAGAGACTCCCACATCTGGGTTTTATTTCATCAAAGGAAAAACAAAGACAAGAAAACAGATGAAACAAAGGTGGCAAAATCTTGCTAATTATTAAATGGAGGTGATGGGTCTATGGGAGTTCCTTATAATATTCTTCCATGTTTGTGTATGTTTGAGATCCTGTCACAGTAAATATTTAATTATGTAGGCAAGTCTCAGGACGAGAAGGTTCTGGAGCATCTATAAATTAACATAAGTAGGGAGGGTTGAGAGATAGGGGCCCAATATCTTTGCAAGGAAAATAAAAACAGTGTGTGATGTCACACTTCAAGGAGCTAGGCGGAGATGGCACCCCACTCTCTATAAAAAGGAGGAAGAATACCTTTCATCTTGATAGAGAACTCCCCCAGCTGCTTCTCCAGCTCTGCTTCAATGGTGCACATGTTCTAAGAAGAGCACAGGAGACCAGCGTTAGGGCTACATTTCTTTCAAAGCACAGGATGTTCTCACAGCAGTGGACAACCACTGCTCAAATGGGAGGCATTTACCTGTTTGCAATGAGTTACACGTTATGTAGCAAATCGTCACAAAATGTTTAACCTAAGCCTAAGCAAGCCTTCTAGTGTACCGGAAATTCAGAGCATAGAAGACCAAGTTAAGTTATATCATAAACAGTCAGATAAATCCAGAATGTGGGAGATTCTAAAAGAACTGGCCTGGATTCTATAAAAAGGCAGTAGAATTATGGGAAAAAAAATTCTAGATAAAAGAGATTAAAGTGACATAACAACCAAATGCAATGTGTTAACTCTGATTCCATCCTGATTTGAAAGTAAATAAACTGAAACAGTTATAAAAGACATCACTGGGCCAAATAAGGGAAATTTGACAATGCACAGGATATTAGATAATTCTATAGGAGGACTGGTAATTTTATTAGATGTGATAATGGTGTGTGGTTATAAGGGATACACATGTTACATAGGTTATCATTAAAGGATCTGTGCTAAAATATTTATGGGGTGAAATGGCATGTTATCTACCATTTACTATCAAGTGACTGAGTAAAAAAGGAAAAAAAATCGAGCATATGTAAGAGAAGAAAAGCAAATATGGCAAAACTTTACCAATTGGTAAGTCTAAATAAAGGTATATGATGTTCAACATACTAGGCTTGACTTTTCTGAAGGGCTGAAATTTTTCTTAATAAGGATTTGGGGCAAAAAGAGCTCAGGAGCTCAGCTGTACTCAAAGTGAATGAGGCAGAGTTCCTGCTGCCATGCCCTGAGGCCCTCAAAATGATTCTCGGGTTTGACAAGCGTCCTCTCTTCACTCTAATGTTGAGGAACAGTAAAGGCAGAGGAGCCACACCACCTATGCCTGTGGTTTAGCAAAGCTGGGGAAAACTCCTGAGGTTGAGTTCTGTGCAGCTGGAAAGTTTTGAAAACAAAGTCTCAGTTTTGTAAACCAATTTTCTTCCTCAGAGCACTGGGTGTCTCTGGGAAGGAATGCATTACTATTTCTAGAAATATATCAACGATGTTATCATGCATGTCAGGACTGCGACCAGTGTCTTTGAAAAACTTGGGGGTAGCTAGTTTAACAGCTGAGGACATCCATGGTCAGAATTGCCTTCCGTCTCACCCAGGCAGCCATTGATGAACATTGCTGCCCTTGCAAAGGCACCCAGAACCATCTATTCCTAAACCCTCTTTGTGATAAAATCCTGGTTCTTGTGGTTATGTGAAGATACGAATCCACTTGATGTCAAGTGAGGTAGGAAGCTACAGAAGTCCTGGACTTCTTTCTCCTCTTGCCGAAATCACACTCTACATCTTTGAATTTGTGAGGAAATATGATGCCATGTCTCGGCACTTGACCACCAGGGGGTATTTCTGAAACAACCCACAAAAGTTCTGGGACAGGCACAGGCTGCCACTCAGTCCTCCTACGTGTGTACTCTGAACGGCCTCTGTCATTGGCAACTGCTCTTTCGATTTCACAGATGTGTGGAAATGTGGTCTCATGAACTAGGGCCGCTTCGAAGCCAGAGATTCTTAACCTGTGCTCCATCAACTTGGATGGGGAAAAAAGAAAGTCACATCACTATTTCCACTAACCTCTAACTGATATCTAATATGTCCATACATCATGAACGTAGAAAACACGCCGCAGCCGTATGACTAGTACCTGTGACTTAAACCTGATAAAAGTCACGTCTATGTTCATGTCACATCAATTGTTGCAAGTACCTTGAGAAATCATTTCTATTTTTCATTACTTTCAAATTGCAATCGTTATTGGAGCCACTGCTAAATCTTGTAGTTTGACGAGTTAATAAAGCAGCAGTCTTGTACTGTATCACACATTTGATTTTAAAAATATTTTGATCACTGTACTGACAATATTGAAATAACTATATTTCAATATAATTTGTTTCCTTTGAATTCCTATGGGTTTCATTTTATGCATTCAAAAAGCATTCTCCCAAATGGAGAGAAAGAAGAAGCCCTGTTTTAGACCATGAAAAAAGACAAATTTGGTTCAGACAAGAGGCGGGGCTGGAGGGTTACACAAGAAGCAATGCTGCGGCAAGTCATCCGAGACATCCCTCCCGTCCCAGGGCTGAGACCGGATGCTCAGCTCTGGGAATTGTCCAGCAGACCCTCATCAGGCCGATGACTTCATTCATGAAATTGGATCTCTGAACAAAGACACATGGGAGAGTGAGAAGTGCTGCTTTAATAATTCAGTCATTTCATCAAAGGCACTGGTTTCGGGTGACCCCCGGAGGAGTGAAGACCTCCCTGTGTCATGTGTTTGGGCCCCAGAGACAGTCAGAAAGCAGGAAAGCATGCTTCTGCTCATGGTTCTTTATCTTGCCTCCTTTAAGATAGAAGGGAAATTTCTTACAATAAAATAATCGTAGGCAGGAGGTGGGTGAACCCAATATGCAGGGCAGCCATCTTAACCACAAGGTCTGTTCAATTTGCAGGGATAAAGCTAGACTAGATTGTACGCTAGAGAATTTGGAAGTGCATTTCAATGACCAATACCAGGGCATTTACGACTTATTCATTTGCTGAAATTTTTAACATGCATTTGTAGTCTATTTGTGCAGAGACTATACACATAAAGAAGTATAAGATGTGGTCAGTGAATGGCTTCACAATGTCTAAAATCTTGTGGATTTACACGTCCATGAACAAACCTGTTACCAGGCACTAGGAGGTGAGTGTCTGACAGGTGATACTCACAACAGAACGTCACATGCTCTGGAGTCCACGGAAGGCTCTAAACAAAAATACAACCAACAAAACCACCCGAGAGCCATTTTCAACAGCTCCACCGATGGCCTCAGGGAAACGCAAGACAGGCAAATAGTAGAACGTCTCTCTCTAAAGAGTAGAATGACGTTGAGGGTGCCATTCCCCTGGTTCTTAGCAGGTATCGACAATTCAGATTGGGCCAGGTGGAGTTCAGCAGCCGCGCATGTTGGCACATACCTCTGTGTACTCTCTGTAGCTCCGGCTGACCTCTGACAGGCTCTCCCGGGCAGCTTTGCTGGCAGGGGACGTCGCGAAGGCTTGCTTCATTTTGCTGGCACCATCTTGGAGGCGTCTTTGGATACAATAAGCTTCGTAGAGTTCATCTACCTGCCGGAGTCAAAACAGAAACACAAGGGACATAAATATTTGTCACACTTGAAGGAAGTGACATTGGCCATCGTTAAGTGCTTAAGATACTTTATGTTTCTGACCTCAAAAGGAGAATCTTGTAGAAGTGCCATCCTTTTAGACAGCTCCATCATTTTTGTTTTAGCCACATGATCCATTTTCTATTTCAAACCGGATTTTACTCTGAGCTCTCTTTTCAAATGACACAAAATGAAAATGAACTTACCGTTGGTGGACTGCGTGAGACAAGGTTTAGATAATGAAGACAGGAGTCTTTTATATAAGGAAAGAACACTGGAAGAGTGTATGCAGTTTCAAACCAATGTGAAGACGTTGCATTACACTGGGCTATTATCACTTTATTTTAAGAGAGCATCACAAGGTGATATTCACGCATCCAGATTTAGATTTTTTTAAAGAAAGAACTCAAGGCTACTTATCGAAAATGATTTTTGTAAAGATGTGGCCCAACAAAAGAGAGAAAACAAAGGTAAGTTATTCTTAAAATTAGGGTGAAGCATGACTGTTAAAACTTATCAGACTGAACATAAGAACTGTGACATTTTTGGCATGTAATTTATACCACAATTTAAAAAAATAAACGGGAGGAATGGAAATGAACACTTCTCTGCAATACCTCTATACTTAGGCTTTCAAATAATAATATACCCATTGCAAATGGCTATTGATCATATTCCTTATATAAGCCTGACAGTCACTTAATACTTCTAAGGCAGTGATTCTCTACCAATCCAAGGTGATTTTGATATTCAGGGGACATGTGGCAACATCTGGAGACATTTTTCAGTGTCACAGCTGGGAGGTGTTACTAGCCTCTAGTTGGCAGAGGCCACGGATGCTGCTAAACATCCTATAACACAGAGGACAGCCCCCTACAACAAAGAATTATCCCCAAATATCAACAGTGCCTAGGCTGAGAAAACATGCAGCTATTCCTGATGATACTTATCTCTATAGTCTCTCGTCCTATCTTCAATTATCAACACACCAACCACAGTTAACTACAGGAATTATCAGGTAGATTAAGAAGAAGGATATCACCAGACATTATGTTTTCTGGGAGGCAGTTATCTACCTAGGACTACTTGAATTTTTCATTTCAGTACAAACTTTGTTCCCTCAAAAAGGAGGCTACATTTGTAGAACCAGAAGAAGGTAGAGGTGAATGTGATGGATTTCAGGGTTTAGCATTCCCCTTTTGTTCTGAAGGCAAACTTTTGGCTGAACATTAAAAAGCATTACTATTACCTGTTAATAGTACAATTTTCCATAGTTGCTTTCTCTATACAGATGTCAATGATACTTAGCTTAGCAAATGAATGTTAGTTAAGAGACTGAAAATGATTCTCTTGGTTAAAGGATTCTTTGTTGCTCTTCAACAGTTCACTCCACTTCACTGAGAGGAATCGTCAAAACTCTGGAAGGAACAATCTTTCCTCTTTGGGGTTGGTGGGTTTGTCTCTGAGTAAGAGGGAGGTATAAGACCCAAGGGGTTGTGGCATATCTGCTGATAAGATCCTTTGGTTGGGTGACTGGCATAGAGGGTGGTTTCCATACATTAAAACTAAGCTAAGACTCACTTGGTGAGCTTGTTAAAATGATGATGCCCAGGCCCCACTATGAGATGCTGATTCAGCAGGTTAGGGATGGGTGAGGAGTCTGAAATTTTAAGTAAACAGTGCAGATTGTTCTGATGTGGCAGGTCCCCTAGAGACTTAGAAACACAAGAGCTGATACCTCTTCCGATGCAGGCCAGGCTGTTTCACCCATATGGCCTCCTGGGGGACTGTCCCTTCAGCCCTTCCCCCACTGTAGTCCAAAGACTGTAATCCTCTCAATAAGGAAACTGCTAACTGGACCACTGGTAGAGCCCTAATGGCTTAGTATACTACTTTGCATTTAAAGAAAAGTTTACCCTTGTTTTCATTTAAACATCAATCCACCCTAGCCAAATGGAGTTAACCTTTAGAATAAAGGATAACTATGTATTCACCTAAGCAGAAACGGGCCCATCTGTAGGCAAGAATTTGTCTTACCTATAAGTCAGCAGTGGCTCTCATCAAAATAAACTGATTAATCAATTAAATATCATTTGTTAGGATTTGTTAGGGATCCATCCATAAGATGCTGCAGATAGAGGACTACCAACCTTTAATAACCACTAGGATTGTTATATCTTACAATGATGGATACAAGATGGATAAATACTCTCTTACCTAATACTAATTGTTTTCTTGGTATTTTTCCAAATAAACAGAGTAATTTCAAAGCTTGCCCGCCACATAAATATCTTCTGATGGATGTCATTGTTTGTTTGTTTATTTATTTATTTAGGCTGCACCGGATCTTAGTTGTGGTATGCAGACTCTTAGTTGTGGCAGGCGAACTCTTAGTTGCAGCCTGCATGCAGGAGCTAGTTCCCCGACCAGGGATCAAACCCGGACCCCCTGCACTGGGAGTGAGGAGTCTTACCCACTGGACCAACCAGGGAAGTCCCTGTTTTATTTATTGAGTTGAACAGAAATAGGAGCGATTTCAGATTTGCCAAGGTAATAAATATCTTTCAAAGTGGGAATGGGAATGCACAATGGCAGTAGCATATACATGTGTTGAAATCATCATAGAATTTTAAACTGGAAAGGATTCCTAGGATCATCTAGATTGACTATGTGCACCTCCAGCCTCACTGCATGGAGTGGAAAGCCAAGGTCCACAGAGATGTTATAGCCCAGTGAGTACGTGGCAGAGATGGCACTAACACCTGGGGCTTCTGACCACTAGTAGAGAGAACTGCTAAAACCTCCCATCTCTCCACTTGGAACACAGGATGATGGGTGCAGATAAGAACAGGAATTGCCAATGGTGTGATCCAGCTGCCCTCAAAGGGACATTGTTTCTAGGTTGTACTGATACTGCCTGACAGTGTCCAGAACAGGGTGGGGGGGATAGTCCCACTCCACGTTAGGCTGGTGGGACCATCCGTCAACTATTCGTAGGGTTCAGGGCTAGATGTCAAGGACCCTGACAAACTGGTATACGTAGAGGGGGGCAAAGAGGATGAAAAGGAATCTGGAAACCAAGCCATGTGAAGAAGAGTGGAAGGAACTAAGAGCTTGAGAAAGATTGAGGGAGCTACATGACAGCTGTTGTTAAGTACTTTAAAGGCCTTCATGAAGAAGGCTATGGGGGTACCAAGTTGTACGTGGGACCTGAATGTAAAGTTAGACAAGTGTGAAGATTTTTGTAGGTCACTTTGGTTTAATCTTATCTCTAACCAGACTACACCCAGACTGTATCCTCTACCAGGCACTGTGCACGCTGCATAGGAAACACTTAATAAATATCTGTTGAACTGAAGCAGAGTAAACAATGTGCTAGATAATCAGGCTCTCCATTCTTATTTTTTTCCTACAACGTTACTGCCTGTTGGAGGATTTAATTGCTAATCAGCTTAGGAGTCAACTGGATAAGAAATTCTCCATGGACTAGGGGCTATGCCTAGGGCAAAGGTGTATTGATCAGTGACTGAGAACTGAAAAACAGGCAAAGACAAGAGGAACGTCAGTTACCTTACTGATGTGAAACTCCAGGCGTCTCATGTATCTTTCAATTGTTTTAATTTGCTGGAATAAAAGAAGAAATTTGAAAAAGTACAGCCATTTACAGTTTCACTGATTAGACTTGTGTGGCTATCTTTATTATCTCATACTCAAAAGTACCAGAAGATGTTAACTATTTCCCCTTTCCTCCTATCTTTGTTGCTACTTTAAAGATTCTCTAGTATCAACTTAGAAAGTATTTTTTTAAAAAATATTGAATAAATACTATTCTGAGAGATAAACTTGAGTTAGCTATTGGAATCCTTATGTTTAACATTAAGAGGGGCCAACCAAATGGAATTCACTGGATTTCTGGCAGGACAGTATCATATTGGAGTATACTTAAGTTTCTTCATAATAACACTTTATCAGCTCAAATATGAACTCATCCCCCATTTTAATGTCTCTGAAATGGGGTGCATTTTACAACTGCAACTGTCTGTGCACGCCCCAAGATAATCATAGTTGGTTATGTGTCATCTCTTCCATTTGAGTTATAAATATTATCATATGCATTAAATTTAATTACCCTTTAAAATAGCTGCAAACAGATTATACTATGATTCAGTATTTTTTTAACATCTTTATTGGAGTATAATTGCTTTACAATGGTGTGTTAGTTTCTGCTTTATAACAAAGTGAATCAGCTATACATATACATATATCCCCATATCTCCTCCCTCTTGAGCCGCCCTCCCATCCTCCATATCCCACCCCTCTAGGTGGTCACAAAGCACTGAGCTGATCTCCCTGTGCTATGTGGCTGCTTCCCACTAGCTATCTGTTTTACATTTGGTAGTGTACATATGTCCATGCAACTCTCTCACTTCATCCCAGCTTACCCTTCCCACTCCCTGTGTCCTCAAGTCCATTCTCTACATCTGCATCTTTATTTCTGTCCTGCCCTTAGGTTCTTCAGAACCTTTTTTTTTTTTTTTTTAAATTCCATATATATGTGTTAGCATACTGTATTTGTTTTTCTCTTTCTGACTTACTTCACTCTGTATGACAGACTCTAGGTCCATCCACCTCACTACAGATAACTCAATTTCGTTTCTTTTTATTGCTGAGTAATATTTCATTGTATATATGTGCCACATCTTCTTTATCCATTCATCTGTCAATGGACACTTAGGTTGCTTCCATGTCCTGGCTATTGTAAACAGAGCTGCAATGAACATTGTGGTACATGACTCTTTTTGAATTATGGTTTTCTCAGGGTATAGGCCCAGTAGTGGGATTGCTGGGTCATATGGTAGTTCTATTTTTAGTTTTTTAAGGAACCTCCATACTATTCTCCATAGTGTCTGTATCAATTTACATTCTCACCAACAGTGCAAGAGGGTTCCCTTTTCTCCACACCCTCTCCAGCATTTATTGTTTGTAGATCTTTTGATGATGGCCATTCTGACTGGTGTGAGGTGATACCTCATTGTAGTTTTGATTTGCATTTCTCTAATGATCAGTGATGTTGAGCATCCTTTCATGTGTTTGTTGGCAATCTGTATATCTTCTTTGGAGAAATGTCTATGTAGGTCTTTGGCCCAGTTTTGGATTGGGTTGTTTGTTTTTTTGATATTGAGCTGCATGAGCTGCTTATAAATTTTGGAGATTAATCCTTTGTCAGTTGCTTCATTTGCAAATATTTCCCCCCATTCTGAGGGTTGTCTTTTCGTCTTGTTTATGTTTTCCTTTGCTGTGCAAAAGCTTTTAAGTTTCATTAGGTCCCATTTGTTTATTTTTGTTTTTATTTCCATTTCTCTAGGAGGTGGGTCAAAAAGGATATTGCTGTGATTTACGTCATAGAGTGTTCTGCCTATGTTTTCCTCTAAGAGTTCTATGGTCTCTGGCCTTACATTTAGGTCTTTAATCCATTTTGAGCTTACTTTTGTGTATGGTATCAGGGAGTGTTCTAATTTCATTCTTTTACATGTGGCTGTCCAGGTTTCCCAGCACTACTTATTGAAGAGGCTGTCTTTTCTCCATTGTATATTCTTGCCTCCTTGATCAAAGATAAGGTGACCATATATGCGTGGGTTTATCTCTGGGCTTTCTATCCTGTTCCATTGATCTATATTTCTGTTTTTGTGCCAGTACCATACTGTCTTGATTACTGTAGCTTTGTGGTATAGTCTGAAGTCCAGGAGCCTGATTCCTCCAGCTCCGTTTTTCTTTCTCAAGATTGCTTTGGCTATTCGGGGTCTTTTGTGTTTCCATACAAATTGTGAAATTTTTTGTTCTAGTTCTGTGAAAAATGCCATTGGTAGTTTGATAGGGATTGCATTGAATATGATTCAGTATTAAAGGTCTTGTATACACAGAAAGGTGTGGAAAGAGACAGCATCATATATAACTTAAAAAAATATATCTACATTTAAAATAGGACTAAGAGAGTTTTGTCACTAAGTATAAAATACATATTTTAAGTGAAAAGAAAGAACTGTGTCACAGTGTAGCTGTAATCACTCTTTTTCTTAGCGGCAAATAAGATAATGATGTGTTTTCCAATCAAGGAGGTCTTCCATTTGATGAAATATGATAGTTCCCATTTAGAGAGAACACAGGTAAGGACCTTCAAACCCTTGGGAAATTCTTAAGCTTAACCAGCGCACTGAGAAACCCTGCAACCAGGTGACTTTTTTTACAAAAGTGACCTTAAACACATTATTGGGTCTGAAGATCATAGTATTTATTCATCATCCTCATTAGATAAAAGCACAAACTTTTCTAGGATTAGAAAAATCATCATTTCTCTAGGATCTTACTGTACCTAAGCAAGGATCACTGACTTCTCCTCAAGGATGAAGGATTTTATTTCCCAGTAACTCCCCAACACAGAACAATAACTTACCTTGTCTAGGTCATACAGCACACCCTAAAATTAAAAAAAAAAGGAGTATCTGGATTAAAACACATCTTCCTCAAAACCGTTACTGATATGAATCGAAGGATTTTGTCTGCATTTCTGCATCGTCAATGAAATAATGATTAGCCCCATAATGTCTGTTGGACTTTTTGATATTTGCTTTAAAAGAGTAAATCTGGGTTATTTTAAATAATAGTAAGAATACTTTTAAGAGCTAATATTTATTTATACTCTGTGTCTCCAGAATTCTACCCAGTCCTCTCTGCCTTCTGGGAACCTTAAGATGTTCACTTGCTTTGGGCTCTCCTCTCTTACATAGTGAGGGACACATAAATTCACGTCCACATAAATTTTTTTAAATGTTGTTAACATAAAAAGTAGCAGTGATTATATGTGTTAAAATAAGACTTGCCTTCCTGTTTAAACACATAAAAATTGGCATTTAAGAAGAGCCCTTGAGAGTGGTGAAAGCTTTTCACAAATTGTTTTTAAAGCAAGTTTATTCCTGTGTGCTCACAATATCACAGTATAATCAGTACACTAAGCCCACATCCCCCATCAGGAGGGTTTTTATGGAACATGAGCTCCTGCTGGAAGCTCCTCCATCCATACGCCATTGTTCTCCAAGGAGGAACATTTGTTGCCATTGAGGGCTGCCAGGGACATTCAAAAGCTCTGAAGGCCACTCCACAGAGAGTTCCACATAAATGGGAGCAATTTATCTTCTAATATTATTAGAATATAAAACTTTTAACTTCTATGAAGGCTTTAACCTCTAAGCCTTTGAAAAGGATAACATCTTTTAAAAAAGAAGATAACAGCTATTCATGTATATGTGTACCTCGTATATGTAAACTTTTCCTGGGCTTTCTGATGCCTTGAAACTTTAAGGCATAATATCATTTAGAACTTAACAAAATCATTTAAAATCATTAGAAACACCTCTTCAAGCAGACAAGTCCTCACAATTCATTAGAGTAAAGGAAACTTGCAAGCATCTCCAACAATACAGTGTGTAGTTGAACTGGCTCAAGGACTCCTCCGATTTCTTCTACCAATGACCTCTTGAGCCTCCTTTTCCTCTCAGGTATCACTGACCTATTACAATTTTTAAAAATTGGAGATAAAGGAAAGTTCTGGGTTCCAAATGCTGTACTAACAATATGGTAGGAAAACCCCAACTTTTCATTTCCTTATATTACTTGGGAAGAGGAGTATAGGGAGTTGGTTTTTTTAAAGTATTTCTTCCTGATTACAAAGTTTGTCTACATAAACATGCTTGGAAAATACTGGAACATATTAAGCATTAAGCATTAAAATAAACATCAGGAAGCACATGGCACTTTGCCCCTTGGATCTACTTTTCTTGAACTTCCTTCCTCATCCCCATGTCTATCCAGTAAGAGAAGTTAGCCAAAACAAACAAACAAACAAAAAAACCCACTGTGTTAACACTCTAAGGATTAGATGGTACCTACCAGGCGAGAGTTTCTTCTCATATCTTTTAACTGAGCTGTCAACTTGTCCAGCTCTGTCTGGTGAACCTCCAGATACTCACTGCAAAGATAAGAGAGACGTGATCGTGAACTCTGTGACTGTCAGGTAGAATCTGATGCTGATGCTGACCTTTCCCTTCTAAAGGGGGGGCATTAAGAACCTGAACCTTGCTCTGTGGAGCACAGAGCTGGCAGGGAAGAGGCTCTGCATTTTCCTAAACTCTCCACATTTTGAAAGCTCTAGCAGTTGAATCTGATACTATCCAGATAGTCAAAAAGGAGAATCCCTATGAGGCTGGCTTCGCAGGAAAGAAAAACCAATGTGGAGGGAATGGCAAGAACCATGGAGTCAGTCCTGGATCTGGGCTCTCAGAATTCTATCTAGTTCCGTAGGACACTGACAGTATGCATCTCACCACATACTAGGGAAGTTTTATTCTGGACAAGTCATTGCTATAATATACTCAGGAGGTTTTAGAACGCTTCTTCAGCAATCTCTAAAACAGATATGCCTGTCTACCAGTGTTTAAGTAAAATACAATATTACACAGAGTTAAACATAAACATATTACTATTTCAGGTCTCCTTCAATGTTTGGTTATGCTATGGAAACCCGATCAAGTTCATATCTTTGGGACTCATTTAAGGCTTCCTAAATTATGGTGCAATAATAAAACACCTACTACAGAAATAGACATTCTAAAATTATCTCATAAGACTAGCTTTTCTGACCCGCCAGAGCATTTTAGAAAGGGAAAAGGTTTCAGTGCATTATTAGGTTTGCTGTTCTTACTCAAGTCCATTTTTCAAAGCCCTGTAGACCTCTTCCACCCTTTTAGGCTGAGGCTCTTTGGGAGGGCTGCTGTTCTTGTGTCCTAAATTGTGCATTTTCTTCAGTTTGGCCTGAGGCTTCTTGAGAGCAGAGGGATTTTCAATGAAGGAGTTACATCTATGGAAAGAGAAAAGAAAAGCCGAAATTGTTTGAGTCTTGGGCATCCAAAACGATCTGACCAAAGAAATGCCTTTTAATCATCTTGTGTTTGTGTTAGTGTCTTTTGGGGAAGGTAACGTTCCCTTGTATATTAATAGATCTGAGCCATCCTTCATTTAGTTTTGTGGTATTAGAGTTAACTGCTGAAGTCTGGAAGCTCTGCTGGGCAGTGGCTACCCAGAGTCAAAGCCTGGATTCAGGTAATGTACACTCCGAGTGAAAGCATGTCACATCACTGAAACCTCATGGGAAGCCAAGAACAAACACTTCTAGGTGGAAATAATGAACAGGCAGAAGAATGTAATTCAGCTAAAAAAATATATGCACTATGTGACATCAGACCTAAGCGTCTATTAAATTTGACTGGGATGTGAATGAATAGTTTTTAAATAAAGGGCCATAAGCATGACAAAGGGCTAATGCTGTATACAAACTCATCTTATTTTATTGCACTTCAAAGATATTGTGTTTTTTCACAAATTGAAGATTTGTGGCAACTCTGTATGTCAGATGATGGTTAGCATTTTTTAGCAATAAAGTATTTAACTAAGGTATGTACTATTTTTTTTAGACATAATGCTATTGTACACTTAATAGACTAAAGTATAGTGTAAACATAACCTTTATATGCACTGGGAAACCAAAAAATTCATGTGACTTGCTTTATTATGATATTTGTTTTATTGCAGTGGCCTAGAACCAAACCTGCAGTTATCTCTGAGGTATGTCTGTAGTGTTAAAGTAAAGAAAAGCACACATAGCTGGATGAATAGACTTTTTAAAAGTTTACTTATTTATTTATTTATTTTTTGGCTGCACCCAGAGGCTTGTGGGATCTTAGTTCCCCGATCAGGGATCGAACTGGGGTCCCAGCAGTGAAAGCACTGAGTCCTAACCACTGGACAGCCAGGGAATTCCCTTAAGCTTTATTTTTATGGAGTAAATTTTGTTTAGGTATAACATGAAACTCAACATTCCTATTAGTGGTAGGGAGGCAGCCTACAGTGGTAAGATGGACACCTGGTAACTTAAACCCAAACTACTGCTTTGATTAGGAAGCTCAGAGGCCGGACTACTCACTGACCCAGCTGCTGAGTGGAAAGCCGTGACTTCTGAGTCTGGTAGGTGTCTGCTGCGCACCTTCCAGGTTAATTCTTACTTTCCTCTGCCATTACCGTGTGCACCAAAGGGGACAATACAGGTCAAAGCACATAAGACCCCTAAGAATGTAAGATCTTTATCATGTCAGAAAAACTGATGAACTTTATTCCATGTTACCTATTTCACTACCTGTGTTCTCTTTCTTGAGTTCCTCTAAGTCCTATTTTAGATGAGGGGAGATACTAGGGAAACTGAAGACTAACATTCCCAAGCTTGTGTCTGAAAGACATCTGCTCCCCAGAGTCAGTCTGCAGAGTCAGTCTTTATCGATTACGTAACTTCATACCAAAAATAATCTCCCAAATCTGGATACAACGGAATGTGCTTCAAAAAGGGGTGTGGGAGGACTCAGAGGCAAAGAATATACAAATCAATTTTCACTGCAAAGTAAAGGAGCTGTTACAGTGGAGGATTACTGGACTGAATGTCAATATTATGACATAGTATGAGTGTGTTTCATGTTTGGTAATTGCAATCATTGTTGCTTTTGTTGTGGTCATCCATGTACAATGCTTGGTGTCAGTCTATTTATGTCTTGTAAAAATAAAATACAGTGTGTGTGTGTGTGTGAATAAAAAAAAAAAAAAGTTCAAAAAAAAAAAAATAAAATAAAATAAAATAAAATAAAAAAAAAAAAACCACAAAAAAAACAAAAAGGGGTGTGGGGTGATTTCAAACTCTATTACAAAGCTATAGTAATTAAAACAGTATGGTATTGGCATAAAAACAGACACATAGATCAATGAATAGAGAGCCCAGAAATAAACCCACTCATATATGGTCAGTTAATTTACGACAAAGCAGCCAATAATATGCAATGGGGAGAAGACAGTCTCTTCAATAAATGGTGCTGGAAAAACTGGACAGCTACATGCAAAAGAATAAAACTAGACCCTCTCTTACACCATATAAAAAATTAACTCAAAATGGATTAAAGACTTGAATGTAAGACTTGAAACCATAAAACTCCTAAAAGAAAACATAGGTAGTAAACTCCTTGACACAGGTCTTGGCTATGATTTTTTTGAATATGATACTGAAAGCAAAAGCAACAAAAGCAAAATTATACAAGTAAGACTACATCAAACTAAAAAATAAAAAGCTTCTGCAAAGCAAAGTAAACCATCAACAAAATAAAAAGGCAACCTACTAAATGGGAGGAAATATTTGCAAATCATATCTGATATGGAGTTAATATCCAAAATATATAAAGAACTCATACAACTCAATAACAAAAACCAAACAACCCAGTTAAAAAATGGGCAGAAGATCTGAACAGACACATATCCAAAGAAGACATACAAATGGCCAAAGGGTACGTGAAAAGATGCTCAACAGCATTAATCATCATGGAAGTGCAAATCAAAACCACAATGGGATATCACCTCACCCCTGTTAGAATGGCTATTATCAAAAAGACAAGAAATAACATGTGTTGGCAGGTATGTGGAGAAAAGGGAACCTTTGTGCACTGTTGCTTGGAATGTAAATTGGTGCAGCCCCTATGGAAGACAGTACAGAAGTTCTTCAAAAAATTAAAAATAGAACTACCATATGATCTGGCAATTTCACTTCTGAGTATTTATCCAAAGACAATGAAAACATGAACTCAAAAAGATTTCTGCACCCCCATGTTCATTGTAGCACTATTTACCATAGCCAAGATTTATGGAAACAACTTAAGTGTCCAATGAATGGATGAATAAAGAAATTGTGATATATATATATTATATATATATATGTATGGCTGAATAATATTCCATTGTATATAGGAATATTACTCAGCCATAAAAAAGAATGAAATCTTGCCATTTGTGACAACATGGAAAGAACTCGAGGGCATCATATTTAAGTGAAGTAAGTCAGACAAAGACAAATACTGTACAATCTCTCATACATGGAATCTAAAAGAAAAACAACAAAAAGCCAAGCTCATAGATATTGGTGACTGTCAGAGGCAGGGAGTGTGGGCGGGATAGAAGAAATGGGTGAAGGGGGTCAAAAGGTTAAAAAAAAAAAGGTAGCAATTCAAATTAGGGGGAAAAAGACTACAATACATGGTGTTACAATGGATATATATAAAAAGCCTTTATTGTTCTGTAAGAAAATATGTAAACATCCACCCCCAAAATAGGCAATGGATGTGAATGCACTGGTTATTCCCAAAATAAATACAAAACACAAGTAAACTTATGAAAGCACATTTAACCTCGTTAGGGATGACATAAAAGACTGGAAAAGGTTTTTAGAAAATGCTCAGGATCAACAGATGTGTGGATAAAGGTAAATCTGTTGTTACTGGTTAGAGGATAAATGGGTTCGAACATTTGGAGGCACTCTGGCAATAGGCATCAAAAGATCTGAAAGAAATGGGGTGGGGGTAGGGAGAGCTATACATGTGTATTGCTAGCTTGTCCTAAATCTTCTTTGAAGGAGGAATTCTAAATGATAGAAATTTGGGGAACATTACATCTTTTTCATGAAAGAGATGAAAATAACACAGGTGTGTGTTTTGACAAGGCCACATGCACGCGGACCCTCTTCAGAGCACCAAGGCTCACATCCCTCTCAAGCTGCGTCCCAGGAGAGAACCACACACAACTTGCCTGGATCGCCTCTCCTGAAGGCCACTGAACCCCGCAAAGGACTGGCTCCTGATGATCCCATTGGGCCCTCCAGGCGAGAAGGACTGGGATCCTACCAACATGATTTCTGGGAGTCTGGCTGGCAGTCCTATAAGACAACAGAAAGATTAAGGCAAATTACAGGCGGGTTCAAACAGAAAACGCGCTAAGCTTGTCAACGATAATAGGAGGTGACATGAGGAAAGGTGAGTCATGAGGCCATTAGATGCCTGTAAGATTTCTTTCCTACGACATGTTCTTTTTAAGCCAAAGGGTTCAGCTCTCAGGTGAACCTGAAGAAACACATGAAGATGTAAATAAATATAAATTACACACCATTATCAGTTACTTTAGGGTTCCTTCAGGGATTATTTTTTTAAACAAGGTTCAACCATACCTTCAAAATATGCAAAAACTTTGGAATGTTTCCCTCCATTTAGGACAACAATAGCAACAGCAAAAGCACACAAATAGGCCAAGTCAAGTTTCAGATAGGTTCTGCATGACGTTCAAAACACAGTCCAGTCTTAGGGTGGAATTCTACACTTAGAAGTCACAAGGCTAAAAACACTAGGTTTCTTGAGAGATGAACTTACTTAAACTTGTTCTCCCTTTTTCTACCCTTAAGTATATTTTGAAAGATAAGATCGTGCCGCTCTTGTGGCAGTGAGAAAAAAGAAGAGCACAGAGAGCGCTCACAGAAGTAGTGATAATCTAGGTTATGATAAGAAGGCAAGAGAAGAGGCAAGAAAGGTAAAGGGGAAAATACAGCAGAAGGCACACACCCCATTTCAGTCGCTAGCTCACCTTTTATAAAGACTCATCACCACTGACCAAGACGCGTTGTCAAAATACAACTTCAGCTGGACAGAAGCCCAAGGTTAGTTCCCCCAAAGGACTGCCCTAGAACAGTTAGGTAATTCTATTCCCTTTAGATCAGGAAAAGTCAAAGCACATACCATTGTCTTAGCAGGTAACCTCAGTCCAGAGAGGGGGATGGGCTAGCAGGAGAAAGGGGACACAGCCGCTGTCCAGACTAAAGACTTCCAAACTGGGCAGACACTAATAGCGTCAATAGTCGCCCTTTAAAAACCCAGCAAACAAGCAAGCAAGCAAGCAAAGCTAAAAAACAGCAGCAAGACACTCTTGTAGTCCATCTAGATGTAATGGAAAAGCCAACTTCACTGGGCCCTACTCAAAGCTATTGGAAGCAGCTCAGCCAAGGGAGGAGGTCTGAGTGAGTTACTTCCCCAGAGAGAGAACAAACAGCCCCCTTCCCCATGAGGCTGCAGGTTTCTAAATCCCCTCCTCCCCACCCACCCCAGGAGAAAGCAGCTCTGAGGAAGCAAGCATGCACTCTCGCAGGGTACAGGCGCTGACTCACTTGGCAAGAGGCTTTGCAATGAGCAACAGGTTGGTCTTTGATCTGGGTAGGACAGGAATCCCACCCAATCCAGCTAGGGATGGGGACAGGGAGGCTTAAGCTTTGGAACATTCTCTAGAATTTTAAAAGTAATGACGTAGAAGTATGCATGTGCAATAACATTAATATCTAGTGCACGAATGGCAGGACAAAATGCAGTGCAAATAAGACTCCTTCTGGTTACTTCCCCCCCACCCCCAAGTTTCAAAAATAACCATGATTCACATAAATCCTTAATGAGGTTCTCTTAAGTGTTCTTTGTTGCTTACTAAGCAGTCTGTCTAGTTCTCATTAAAAACACCTTCTTAGGTTCATAAAGCATGCCTGTGCTCTCTTTGTATCACATGCAAACGTAGCAAGTATCAAGAAAACGTAATAAATATCAAGAAAAAGATCCAGAAAATTTAATAAATATCAGGAAAACATGTTCTTTCTGTGCTCAATAATTTTATAACCTAAAACTCACCTCAAAGGCTCAATTTGGCAAATTTAATTAGTATTGTATCTCATTTTGTAAATTATTGTTCAACAGGTCTGTTGCATCATGGCGTTCTTTGGTCACAGGGAAAAGACTTAAAGTATCTGAACTATTTTAACTGCGTTATTGTCTTGTACTTCCTAGAGGTTATGCTTTTAAACCAAAAAGATTTTTTTCTCTTATCCACTGGATCAGTAGTTTCACATACTCCCAGGCATTCTGACTTAACTAGTATGGACCTGAGTATTGGGATTTTGAAAAGGACCCCAGATGGTTCTGATGCTCAGCCTAGAAAAGAAAAAAAGGATGATGCTGAATTGGTTGAAAATGTTCAAACTTCAGTTACAATCATCTGCTACAATTTCTCAAATGTCCAACTTTTAAAAAGTCTTAAATAAGCCTCTCTTTGCAAAGTTTAAATGTTAGATGAATTAAACATTAGAACTGGAGAGTGAAATAATTTTCCTTCTCCCCCTTTTTCAGTAATAGGTAAGAAAGCTTCTTGAGAACAAAACAAATGTTTGTCCTGGATTCTGAGTTTGTAAATTGCTTCGGGATGGATAAAATCCTCAGACGCTTTTCATTACATTTACGTGTTGAATGGATGCCCGCTGGGAACAGGAAGGGGGGTAAGTGGTTTTGCCTGTCTGGTCTTAGAAATGACCATTATCTATCAGAAAAGAATTCGACTGATAGCTGGCTTAGGCTGAGATCTCTATCCTGCCATCAATTCCCCTAGAGGCTGGCTCACTGCCTAAGGAGAGTCATAAAATAAGTTTGAGGGCCTCTGCACAAGGTCAGGCTCTTGGAGAAAAGGAGTAGGTTGGGAGAGGGAAGAGCAGGTGGGTTGAAGGGTAAGAGTATGCAAAGCACCTCCCCGCCCACACCCCTAACTCTGAAGTAGGGGTGACAGTTCTTTGCTACTACTCTTCCAATGGCCTCAGCCATTCCCCAGTGGCTAGTTATCCTGCAACTCTGTTATCATCTTCTTGACGACACCACTCCCACCTCTTGGAGCCCTAAGTCTTCAAGCTGCTCCCTGGCTTCCTAGAATCTCACAGACCTGCTTTCTTCCAGCAAAACTGCCCTTAAAGCTACATTACTCATTTTCAGGCTTTAAGGACTTCAAACTGGTTCCTTGCTATTTGCATTTTAGTAGCAGATGCTTCTTTGAACCTTTACCTAAAGAAAGGACTGAAGTAGAATTGCAGTATCACTGCTGGTAGGGGTATAAAGTGGTACCGAAAGTTTGGAAGACAACTAGGTAGTATCTACTATTTAAAATGTAAAACATCCTGTAATATGTCACATCTACTCTTTGCTATCTCCTGTGGAGAAATACTCAAGTTCACAAAAAGTTATATACAGGGATATTCACGACAGTTAATGTAATAGCGGAAAAACGGAAATGATGTAAATGTTAATCATTACAGGAATGGTTAATACACTATGGCATAACCATAGCAGTTAAAAACAATATGCCGGGCTTCCCTGGTGGCGCAGTGGTTGAGAATCTGCCTGCCGGTGCAGGGGATACGGGTTCGAGCCCTGGTCTGGGAGGATCCCATATGCCGCGGAGCAACTGGGCCCGTGAGCCACAATTACTGAGCCTGCGCGTCTGGAGCCTGTGCTCCGCAACAAGAGAGGCCACGATAATGAGAGGCCCGCGCACCGCGATGAAGAATGGCCCCCACTTGCTGCAACTAGAGAAAGCCCTCACACAGAAACGAAGACCCAACACAGCCATAAAAATAAATAAATAAATAAACCCAAAGTTTTAAAAACAACAACAACAACAACAACAAAAAAAACAATATGCCCACATAGAAAGATCCACCCCCACCACCCGCCCGGCCGAGGACAAATTGCAGAACAAAATAGAGTATGATACCAGGAATGTTGAAAACAAAATATAAAATTATGTACATGAATAGAAAAGTTCTGAAAGTATACACAGTCTATGAAGAGGTGGGATTGAGTAGTAGTCAGAAACATTTTAATTTTTTCTATATTGTTTGAGTTTTTATAAAGGAAATGGATTTATGTATGACTGATATGATGCAAAATTCTTTTTTGAAACTGCAGACATTTGGAGTTGTCTAGAGTTGGGACTGGAGAGGAGAGAGAGCTCACATACAAGAACATATAAGATAGCTTTGATGGGTAACGGCTATATTTATATAGTTTATATTTGTAAGTCCTGAAGAGGAGAAATATAATTCCTAAGAAATAATGTATTAGGTTTCATAAATTCTGATTACACTAGAATAATTCAGATTCCCCAGTGAAGTTCCCATTATGAGCTCTGAGCTATGTACCAACTTCTTTATTTTCATCTGAAGGATTTTTAGAGATGGTACCGTACTCCTGGTAGGACGCACTATACCCAATACGTATTGTCAAGGTTCATCAAATACCATATCTAATAAGCACGAAATTCCACATAAAACCACAAATCCTTCTTTGGCTGCTGCTACTTGAAACTCCTGGCTCTTTGAAAACTGTTTCCAGTCCCTAAGTTATTGACTTCTCACCTGGTCTTTCTGAAAATGCCAGCAGAACTAACATTCATTTTTGCGCATTAAATCCCAGAAAGGTCTCAAATCTTAGGCAAACGATAAAGCTGCTGTGCTTTGTTCCTTACTTTGTTTTGTCCCAGGAGGCCCAGGCTGTAACACCGGGTGGCCACCCCTGCCCTGCCATTCCCACAGTCCCTGGGAAGAACGGAGTCTTTCTGGAAAGAATCCCCAGCACCTTGACTAAGAGTTGAACAAACCCTACCATTCTGAGCCGAGTCTCTTAGCACAGAAGCCAGAAAGTCACAGTTGTTTCTCTTCTCGGCTCTTCATACAGTGAAAACCGCTGCCTTCTCCCTGGCTATGCAGTGCTAAGATCCAACTGAACACATACTGGAGTCTTTCGAAATAAAAATGAGTATAGGATTTCATGTGTTCTGATATGACACGGTGATACAAGTACACCAGGCCTTGGTGGGTACCATGAGCCACCAGCCGACCGGAAGTTCCTAGTTTGTTTAAATTAGAAGGTAGCTTATCAAATCAGCAGGCAGTTTGGAAACAGCACTGAGCCTGGTTGGAGATGGCAGGGTCTGGGGAGGGGGCTGAGGCAGATTAAAAAAAGATCAAGGGTCAAGAGGTCCCCCTTCATCCCACCAGGTCTCATGCCTTGTTTAGATCAGAAATAAAAGGTACAATATGAGTGCAGTTCAGAGGGGGGAAATAGCCAGTGACCTGGAGAACACAGAGATAACCTGATTCTTAAGAATAAACAAATGAATGATAGAAGTCAACCTTGGAGGGTTGCTTGGAAGACAGCAATGAAGGGCACCCGTCACACTGCAGGGCTGTGAACCAGACCCTACAATGCAGCTCCTGAGAGTGTTACCAGTAGAAGTAGTAAAAATGGAAGAAAAATGCTTTCAAAGTTCAGTCTAGGTGACAGGTCCATTTCCCATTACATTTTTATAAACTGGTATTCTGGCTTAAACTTTCTTGTAAATTTGATTAGCCTGAGTTAGCAAGCTTCTCTCCCCAAATGTGAACAATTCCTCTCGGGGAACCCCAAGGTTAGGTAAGAAAGGCCAGCCTCCTTTCATCACTTCTTGGGCATGAATCTCCAAACTGACGAGTTCACAGTAGAAGTGTTAGAGGCATTGATTAACTGATATGGTAACTGGACAAAGCAACCAGTCAGCTAGAAGGAATGTTAATATTGATCGTTAGAGTTAAATATACTAAGACTTATGAAAGCAAATAGGAATCATTAGGTTATTTTTAGTTTTTTCCAAGCATAAAAGCACTCTGCTGTATTAGGAAAATACAGAGAAGCAGAAAGAAGTCAGGGCAGGGAGGGGGAGGGAAGAACCATATTGTTTTCTAGCACCCAACAATAACCACCAGCAGAATTTTGGTGCACGTAATTTTCTTCAACTCTTCCCTTTCCGCATAAAACATAAGAATTTTGAGCACAATGCATGCTAAATTTTGTATCCTGCTTTTTCTATCATATTCTTTTTTGAAAAAATTAATTAATTAATTTATTTATTTTTGGCTACGTTGGGTTTTTGTTGCTGTTCGTGGGCTTTCTCTACCTGTCGAGAGCAGGGGCTACTCTTCACTGCGGTGCACGGGCTTCTCACTGCAGTGGCTTCCCTTGTTGCAGAGCATGGGCTCTAGGCGTGTGGGCTTCAGTAGTTGCGGCACACAGGCTCAGTAGTTGTGGCACATGGGCTTAGTTGCTCCGCGGCATGTGGGATCTTCCCGGACCGGGGATCGAACCTGTGTCCCCTGCATTGGCAGGCGGATTCTTAACCACTGCGCCACCAAGGAAGTCCCTACCATATTCTTTTTTTAGAGGTATGTTGAGGGGTTTATAAATTAGCTTTTTTCTTCAACCACCTTTAAGAGGGTACTTACGTCTACCCCACATTCCATGTGCTACCTTGGATAATAAAAGGGAATCCATACAGTCTACATTATATATGCCTTTTATTTCTGATTTTAAGATATGGTCAAAAGCAAAGTGGACCCTTGTCAGGATGACACCTGGGCCTCTCTATGGGAGACGGGGGAGTAGATTAGCATTTGTACATGCTGGATTTGCAGGACATCAAACATTATGAAATTTAAAAAACAACAACACAACAGCTGACATCACTGTCTTAATCCTGGAAGAGCAAGGTTTTTATGGTGTTTTCCTTTTTTTCATTTAACCAAATTCTCTAATATAGAACGCAAACAGGTAATTCTGGAAGACCCCCACTATGGACAGAAAATAGAACAGACATCTGTGATTTCTGAATGAAGTTAGTAAGGACATCTCAGTTCTCACCAAAGCATTTGTCGTGGAGCGAAAATGTTGACTTAGAAATCAATAGTTGCATAGCTACAAAGCTACGCCATCTCCACGTTAGACTGAGACCAACCCTCTGAGATAAGGCAATGGCCACTAGGGCAATTGGCAGGTTGTTGGAGTGACAATGCTGGCAAAAGTAGACAATTCTACAGTCAACCCAAATGTTGGCCTGGTGCCAGGGATGGGAGCAGGCAAAGGACCATGAGAGAACTTTTGGGGGTGGGGCTGGAAGTGTTCTAAAACTGTGTTGTGGTGATTGTTGCACAACTGTATACATTTACTAAAACTCAAACTGTACATTTAAGATGAATTAATTTTACGATATATGAGTTTTACATCAATAGAGCTCTCGGAAAATCACTATCAATTTCCAGAAAAAGTCATCATTCCTTCTGCAAGAGGAAGTGCCAAGGAATCAGGACCTGAAAAGGAAAAGCTCGATCAACAAGCAACCACCTGAGAGTTGAATATTTCGTGATTTGATCCTTTTCCCCATCAATACCACGTAAGCTGCAGCACACTGGCCCCACTGTACTTTCTGAGTCATTTCTTCCTGTCTGCTTTGTGTTCCTCCGCTCTCCTCTCCTAACAGTGCCATCCTGTTTATGCACCTCCACATCTTGGTCAAGGGTAGAAGTACAATTCAGTTGTCTGAAAGAGGCATGTGGGTCAGATGTAAATAGCCTGCTATGCTAAATGATTATTTAAGATGAATCCTAAAAATAGGTGTCTGCTTATTATATGGTTGCAAGGTACCTATTACAGAACAGTTGACTAATCTTAAAAAGAGTGGATATATTTAAGTCACGGGCTTTTTTTTTTTTTTTGGAGTGTACTGCCTTAAAATAAATCAAGGCAAGGCTAATATTTGCTTCTCAGTTGTCAGCTTTGTTTGCTAACCAAACAATAAATACATGCGTGAGATATTACATTGACTGAGACAAGTGATGTGAACGGATGAAAAAACTTACAAAGCAACATAGACTCACTCCTCAGTGAGAGATGGAAGAACCAAGCTCAGGTGTTCTTACTGGCCTCTTGGGCACATACTAAACTTGCTGAAGCTCAAATTTGGTATCTAGAGAATGAGAGTAGTTAATTCCTCCCCATTTTAATAGACAAGCATTGTAAGGTTCAACTGAGATCAAAGCATCCTTCCATCTTACAATCGTGAGGCTACTTGGACATCTTCTAACCTGACTTCCCACCAGCCCTATAGACGGTAAGACTTCTGCTTAAAAACATACAGAAAATGAGGAAGTGCTTTATAAAAAGTAAGGTGCTTGAGAAATACAAAGATTGCGATAACGAAGACTGAGGTTCAACTAACATGGAAGAAAAGGAACTCATTTTCAGAATCTCTGGAAACTGATATCAATGGTTTTCTTTCCATATTTTCTAAGACACCTCAATCAACACAATTATTAAGTACATATTATCGGCTCATCATTGGCAGGATGCTATATGGTGCCCAAGATCCAAAAAGAACCAAAGACTGATCTCTGCTATAAACAGTTTTAATAATTTAATGGGAGAAGAAAATATGACTGTACATAAAGCCGTTGGGAGATCATTTCCGATGTAAGAAATATGTAAGAAATAACACACAGTGAAATTTTAAGTGATGTCTATTTCTCAGTGCTCCAAGGAAAGCAGTAAAGCTGAGATGATTAGAATGTGGACTCCCAAGTCAGACAAATCTGGGCTCCATTTGGGGGCTACAGTTTACAGCTGTTTGAACTTATGCAGGTTACTTAACCTCTGTGAATCCCAGTTTCCTCATTTGTATAAAAGGACTAACACTTCAGAGGATTTTTGAGGTGCAAATGAGTTAGTATACTCAATACCTGGTATGTGGTAAGTGCTTAATACAATTTAAAATAATAGAGTTCTCTCAATGGAGAGGGAGATAAATGAGACAGGTACAGCCAGGAAGTTTCATAGAGAAGATAAAACGTTGGCTACATCCGGAAGAATGGATGTGATCTGAACAGATGAAATCAAGGGAAGCCAGAAACTAGCATCTTTGTGAACATAGCAATTTTTAGGTAATTAAAAAGCAGAACTACTTTAAATACTGGCTGATAAAAACTAAAACCATGGGTACTTTGGAAGCCCAGTTCAAAAACCAATTATGGTTTTGTTTTTGTTTTTTTGAAGTAATTGGAAGCTTACAGAAAAGTTTCAAGAAAAGAACAAAAAGCTCTCATACATCTTTCATCCAGATTCACCATTTGTTGAAATCTGTCACATTTTACTCTGTCGTCTCCCCCCATACACACATACCCATTACTACTTCCTGAATCATTTGAGAGCAACTTGCATATACATATTTATATATATATTTGTTCCTCCCCATTGAGCAATTTGCAGATATGATGCGTCAATGTGTATATCCTAAAGACGTGGTCATTCACTTACATAATTGCAGTACAATTATCAACATAGGAAATTTAACATCAATACGATACTATTATCTAATGTACAGACCTTATTCAAATTTTACAAATGGTCCCAATAATGTTTGGTATACTGTCCCTCCACCCCCACCCACATGCTAAGAGCCAACCCAGGATCATGCACTGCCTCTCTTGAAATATGCCTTTAGTCTCCTTTAAACTGGGATGGTTCCTTGTCCTTTCTTTGTCTTTTGTGACTTGGACATTTTCACAGAGTACAGACCAGTTGTTCTATAGAACGTTCCTTAGTTTGGGTTTGTCTGATGTTGTCTCATAATTAGGCTTAGGCTATGCATTTTTGGGAGTGACATCACATAAGTGATATTGTTGTCCTTCTGAAGGTACTGCATCAGAAGGCACAAGAAATCACTTGGTCCTGTTACTAGTGATGTTAACTTTGATTACTTGGTTAAGGTGTTGTTGGACAGTTTCTCCCCTGGAAAGTTTCTATTTTTGCCTTTGCAACTGGTAAGTGGTTAGTAAGGAGGTACTTCGGGGCTATGCAAATATCTTGTTTCTTTAACCCAGAAGTTTTAGCATCTGCTGATAATTTTTGCCCAAATCAATTATTATTATGATTGTGGCAAAATGGTACTCTTTGAACTCAATCATTGTTTTCTACTGTAAGAGCTTTCTTGAATCCTTTTATTTATTTGTTTTTATTTATTTTCAGGACTGTCAGCATAGATTCATGGATTCTTATTTTATTCAATGGGTTTGATCCATGACTATCATTTGATGCAAAAGCCAACTGTTTCTTGAAGCATTTTCTGAGCAGATCAACCAGCTCAACCAGAGGGATCTTGCCTTGTGAACCACAAAACTTCCAACTATTTTTTGTTGTTGCACTTCTATTTTATTTATTTATTTTTTGTTTTCAAAGCTTGGGTTTTATTTTATTTTTTTGATTTTTTAAAATAAATTTTTATTGGAGTATAGTTGATTTACAATGCTGTGTTAGTTTCTGCTATACAACAAAGTGAATCAGTTATACATATACATATAGCCACTCTTTTTTAGATTCTTTTCCCATATAGGTCAGTACAGAATATTGAATAGAGTTCCCTGTGCTATACAGTAGGTTCTTATTAGTTATCTATTTTATATATAGTAGTGTTTATATGTCAATCCCAATCTCCCAATTCATCCCTCCCCCCCTTTCCCTCTTGGTAACTATAAGCTTGTTTTCTACATCTGTGACTCTATTTCTGACAAAACTTCCAATTATTCATGGGAATTAACATACTCAGGGGCTCAGTGTATTATAATTATCTCCCCGAATGTTTCATCTCTTTAATAAGCTACAAACTTCTTGACTGTAGGTACCACCTGTCTGTACCAACTTCTTTCATGCTCAATACATGGTAGAATAGAAAAGCATTGTCTCTGGAGGCAGGCTAACCCCAGGGTTCACCCAAGTTCTCTCTGAGCTCCAATTTTTCTTGTCAATAAAATGAGTATAATAAGACCTAAGTCACCGATGTTATTGCAAGGAGAAAATGAGAAAACATATGTAAAAATCTTAGTGTGGAGTAATGGTCTTTTCTACTAACTAGAATGTGCCCTTTGAAGATATATCTGGCTTTTATCCATCAAATAGAATGCACTAATTATAAAACCATACATACTTTACAGGTGAAGAGATATACAGAAATAAAGTAATTTGACATTACTGCTCTCCTCTTTCTTTCTCTTTTATTCCCCCTCTAAGCAACGACAGCAGAGAACTGTAAAGCTATGTTAAGGGTCTGGCTGAACCATCTGAAGAGTAAAGAAGAAACGTTAATTGCATGTCTACTCACTGGGACAGTCAGTTGTAGGAACTTCTAGATAATTGACACCATTTCAGCCTGGGGAAAATGAAAACTCGATTTCAATATTCTTCCATTCTGGTGGATTAAATAAATGCAGGGAGAAGCAGCTGGCCTCACGATAATTAGAAGAGAAATGACTCAGGACATAAAACTCACTTAAATGTCAAGAGGGGTTGAATGGATTTTGACTAATGTTGTTATAACTCATTTTAAAATGCAAAGTCTAGAACACTCGGAGACCCTCATTTGGTGCAAACTAGACATCAAAACAGGACCAACTGTTTCCTGGTTCGAAGGAAAAAGCATTTTGCACTTATTACCCAATTTTTTTTAAAACCTATTCAAAACCATGTACATCAAAAGGGAAAATTTCTTGGAAACATGGTCCTCATAGACAGCTTGGCTGATCCTGCTGAGAAAAAAATACACCCACCACAAATCCTCATTATTTGATCATCAGATTCAAAAACAACACTCCAACATAGAAGAAAATGGTCCCATGCCTGGTGTTATCAACTCCTTCAGGCTTTTCTTGCATGTAGCCTGTTTACCCCTAGAGCTTGGCAACTCATTTCTAGCTAATGGTGATTGTTGCTTCTTTACTTCAAAACAGCATCAAAATGACACTGACATCTTCTATTGTTATTTGACTTTACTGAAATTACCATTTTTAAAAGCTCATATTTTTAATCGTTTTCACTAGAATGGAGCTACATCTTTGGACATCTTAAAGAGAAAAAAAATCCTTAGGTCCTGGAAGAATGTACCCAACAGTGTGCTGGGAAGCATAATCATGCACCATGTACTATTTCCTTGCCCAGCATGGGTGACCAACACTGGTATTCATTTGCGGGCATGAGAGTCAGGTAGAAAATGGAATTGAACCTTATAATTAAGCTACATGGTACAGTTCATCTCAGAGAAAGGATAAGAAATTATCTTAACGCTTTTCAGATATGGCCTATATAATCAAACAAATAGATTCTTCTTATGGTCAATTAATTTATTTCTGGCCATCCGAGCAATTAAATTGAATTGATGGAGGACTGACAATTTTATGTGACGGCAAATATAGCTAAAGATACCGACTCAATTATGGTAATGTCATTTGATCACAGCCTTCGTTTGCACTAGGAGGTTACAGTTAAGCCCTTGCTTAGGTAAAGCAATGGACTTAAAACTAAGGCAGTCTTTTCAAAGTTAAGTTATACTTGTCATTTTATTCCTGTTGTTATGACAACACTTTTAAAAGCAGCACTTCAAATGCTTAGCATTCAAGGCATCTTATTATAGACTTGAATATAATATATGAGGGTATAAAGTGCAGCTCGTAGGGGTTTTAAAGGGGCCAAGGGATGCAGGGTTAGAACACCTGGATGCCTTTTCAGCTTTGGCCCCTGGAGCTCCTTAACTTGGCTTTTTAAAAAAAAAAAAAAAAAAAAAAAAGAAGTGAGGGCTCATCCAGAGGAGGGAAGATGAAAGAACTTATGTGGGAAGATATGCATTATTATTCACAGTCTCTGTTCTGATTCTCTTGATTACAGCCTGTGTCATGCAGTTTTTAGAAGTCCGTAAATGATGGCGTGTGCTGATCAACTTCAGGTGCTTATTGTTAGCAATTGGAATGATTCGTTTATGTAACTGTAACTTTATAGAAAGACTTCTCATAACGCAGACTTATTATGAAAATTAATAATCGATATTTGGGAGACTGGGATTGACACATATACATTATTGATACTATGTATAAAATAGACAATTGATGGGAACATACTGTATAGCACAGGGAACTCTACCTAATGCACTGCGGCAACCTAAATGGGAGGGAAGTCCAAAAGGGAGGGGATATCTGTATGCGTGTGGCTGATTCATTCTGTTGTGCAGTGGAGGCTAACACAACATTGTAAAGCAACCACACTCCAATAAAAATTAATTTTAAAAAATCGATAAAGGGATAGTGGTATTGGAGTGAATCTACTACATGAAGCAATGACCTGTTGTGTTTGCACTACAGTCTGATGAAAGCACAAAAATGTTTGTTAAATCTTATGTTGTAAGTTTTTCTTTTTTTTTTTTTTTTTAATGTCTGAAACATTTATATTAACATATTTCCATACATATTTCCATACAAATACAAATATAAGATTTTTAGAAATTTCATGTAATGTCTGAAACATTTATATTAACATATTTCCATACAAATAACCCAATGAAAGTTTAGTATTAGTTGTTTTGTTTGTTTTTTTATACTGCAGGTTCTTATTAGGCATCAATTTTATACACATCAGTGTATACATGTCAATCCCAATCGCCCAATTCAGCACACCCCCATCCCAACCTCACCGCAGTTTTCCCCCCTTGGTGTCCATATGTCCATTCTCTACATCTGTGTCTCAACTTCTGCCCTGCAAACTGGCTCATCTGTACCATTTTTCTAGGTTCCACATACACGCATTAATATACGATATTTGTTTTTCTCTTTCTGACTTACTTCAATTGAAGTATAGTTGATTTATTAAAATATTGTGTTAGTTTCAGGTGTACAGCAACGTGATTCAGTTATATATATATTTTTTCAGATTATTTTCCATTATAACTTATTATAAGATATTGAATATAGTTCCCTGTGTTATACAGTAAATCTTTATTGCTTATCTATTTTATGTATAATAGAAAAATACAGAACGCTTCACAAATTTGCATGTGATCCTTGCACAGGGGCCGTGCTAATCTTCTCAGTCTTGTTCCAATTTTAGTATATGTGTTGCCGAAGTGAGCACTAATTTTTTGTTGTTGTTGTTGTTGTTTCTTAAGCAACACACAAATAAAAAGATGTTTTTATTAAGGAAATGAGCTAGTTGAATGCTGGCACTTTCCAATCATTATGTACTAATAGGGGGAAATTTATCTGTCTTGTTAATTCTCTCTGCCTTAAAGTAAATTTCTCTGATAATTTTACCTTGGTCTTCTTAGACCTGTGGCGTTCTGTCTGAAGTCACATGTATTATTACTAAACAAAGTAGAGGTGATTAAAAAAGGAGGATGCAAACAATAACATTTCAGAAAAACTCAGTGTCAGAAAGTTACTCCGTGGTTCAAATAGAATAAGGCTGTGTATGAATGTGCCATCACATGCCAGCAGTTTCAAAGCTGAGTGGTTTCCCAGAGGCCTGTACACGAGTTCTCTGAATGGTAATTTTTGCAAATTAAACTGCTATAATAGGGATAGTGGTTTCATTACTGGTCCTTGCTGCTGCATACCAAGAAGGTGGTCATATTAACAACATCTGCTGAGTTATTTTTGTTTGCCAAAACCAAATAATTTATAACCAGAATGCAAAGCAGTTAGGTATAGCGATGTGCAAATACCTAGATTATCAACAAAGCAGAATTATGTCCCTTTTTATGGTACGCCAAGGGCATAAAATAATTTCTTACTATCCCTTGCTCTGTCCAGAGGATTTGAAGCTGTAGAAACAGGAGTGAAGCAAAAAGTCCATTTAATCCTTAGCTTCAAGTACAATTTAGTGCAAAGAAAGAACAAATGTTTATGGATCCCACACTGGACCCATCAACATATGGCAAATTCCCAACAGCAAAGACAAAAGAATACATTACGGGCTTATTTGTACACATGTGAAATGCCGTATTACTTGGATTCTGAGCCCGAAGGCACTGGCAGGAAGCTTCCCCTCTCAGATGCCCACATAACTCCTAAAATCACACCAAGCGCCACTCGGCTAGCAAATTAACTTCTGCTCTTAGCTGTCTGTGACCCTTTGCCCATTCATGCCCTTAGCCAATCTACCTGGAGGGGAGTCAGATCCATTTTTATAGAGCAGGAAAAAGAGAGGTTGGAAGACTTTTCCCAAGACAACCTGTCTCCCCTACCACGCCACTCCATCACCTGACTCTCACCAGTTTCAACCCTGTTCTAGGCCATTCCCTGTGAATTCACTCCATCCTCTGGGTCACAGTAGAATTGTTTGAAGGGATACTTTTTATCTTTTGGGACTCAAATCTCACTCTGAAATGCCTGGCTTTCTTTTGGCTCTGTGTTTTAAATTTTATCTCTGGTTCACTAGTGAGAAAGTGGTTTTCATTCATTTTCTTGGGTCCTTAGCCACTGTCTCCACCACCCCACCCATCTGGTCAGCCTGGGCGAAGTTATAAAAAGTAGAGTGAGAGCTAGTGATTCTTTGGTCAGCCTGGGAGAAATAAAGCAGGTAACAGGCTTTCTCTGGACAGATCTTCTCAGGGCTTCAGACTCCCTACTCATCAAATCATTTATTCATGGGAAAAAAGGAAGGAGGAAGGACAAGAGACTCAAAAGACATACCATCCTGATGCAACGTGTGGACCCTGTTTTAATCATGATGACAAACCTAATGAAAAAAGTCATTTTTGAGACACTTGGGACATTTTAATATGGATTAGATATTAGACGATACTAAGGAAATATCGCTCATTTTGCTAGGTGCAAAATGGAATTAGGATCATGCAGGAAAACGTCCACACTTTTGAGATGCCCACAGAAGCTTGTAGGAGTGAAATGACATACGGTCTAGATTTACTTTAAGATGCTTTAATAACAACAATAACAAAAGGGATGGATGAAGCAAGTGTGGAAAATTCTTGACAATCGTTCCACTCGGTGATGGGTTTTTAGGAATTTGTTATCCCATTTTCTTTTTTTTTCTTTTTTTTTTTAATTTATTTATTTTTATTTATTTATGGCTGTGTTGGGTCTTCGTTTCTTTTCTTTTTTTTTTTTTTTTAAACATCTTTATTGAAGTATAATTGCCTTACAATGGTGTGTTAGCTTCTGCTTTATAACAAAGTGAATCAGTTATACATATACAATATGTTCCCATATCTCTTCCCTCTTGCATCTCCCTCCCTCCCACCCTCCCCATCCCACCCCTCTAGGTGGTCACAAAGCACCGAGCTGATCTCCCTGTGCTATGCGGCTGCTTCCCACTAGCTATCTATTTTACATTTGGTAGTGTATATATGTCCATGACACTCTCTCACCCTGTCACATCTCACCCCACCCCCTCCCCATATCCTCAAGTCCATTCTCTAGTAGGTCTGTGTCTTTATTCCCGTCTTGCCATTTTCTTTATTTACATGTATATTTGAACATTTTAATTTATTGGATGTCTACTGGCCCAGTGCTGATATAAGAAGGCAATCCCAAATAGTGTATGGGTGTCAGGGCCCGCATCTAGCACGAAGCAGGCAAGTATAGTGTCAGAGACAGTAATTCTTAACCTTCACCCGCTTTACGGAGCACTTTAGAACACAGTGAAGGTAAGAATGGGAGATGTAGGATGAATGCAATACATGATAATCCCTGTCCTCCTCGAATCTCGGTGCAGGTAAAGATGAGGTCATAGAGAAGGGAAATTTGTCTATTCTCTCTAGAAGGAGAGGGAGATTTGGTTTAGCCTTTTTCCTCGGTGAGTCGACCCAATCCCACTTCGAAGCAAACAAGAAGCCTATAATTTGACCACATTGGTGGTCAGATTAACTGGCTTTAATAAGTTCCAGATCCATCTAATTTTCCATTCCTCCCAGACCAACATCTGTGTAAACACAGAAACCCCCAAGCTGGGACCATCTCTCTTGGACATGGAGCAGATTAACAGGGAAAGGAACCATGTGGTCAGGGGACTTCAGATTTTGCCTCCGTCCTCTGGCTTGTAGGGAGAAGCTTGTGGGAATATCCTGAGGCTTTCACCATGGACAAGGGCACAGAGGGGTCTAAGGCTGTCAGGACTGGAGAAACAAATGCATACTTGGAACAAACTGGCAGCACTGAGCTTGGTAGCTTTAGTCATGTAAAAATGAAAAGATGAAATAATCTCTGTGTAGGGAAGTTAGGTGTTCAAGCCAATTGACAGAGGCCTTATCCACCATATGGAGCATCCAAAGAATTTAGTACCTGATGCTAAATTTAGAAGACTTTGGAATAGGCGACCCTTTGGGGAATAAAAATAAACAGAATGGTGCATCTTTTGGTGGCCACACAGCTGTCTGTAGTATCACCTAATGAGGAGACTCATAATAACATTTCATGTTTGCAGATTGCTCTTTTCCAAATGCTTTGACATCTGTATCTTGACAGCAACCCTGTAAATTAGGTAGGACAATTACCGTGATTCCTAGGCCAGGAAATTGACCTGTAGACAACTGTACCAACAAGACTGTTGGCAGAACTAGAACTAGAATTGGAGTTTCTACCACCCACATGTGGTCTTGCTTCTACTCATCTCTATTTTCCTTTAGCTGAGAAAGCAGAACTCCTCCTCTAGTTTTCTTTGCCTGTTTCTTTTTCTTTTCTTTTTTTTTTAAATTTGGCCGCGCTGCGTGGCTTGCAGGATCTTAGTTCCCCGACCAGGGACTGAACCCACACCCTTGGCAGTGAGAGCGCAGAGTCCTAACCACTGGACCGCCAGGGAATTCCCTTCTTTGCCTGCTTCTTAATGTGACTTTCCTTCAACTTGGAGCGGAGGGTCACCAGTACTCAGAATGCCCTGTGGCCCCAAAGACATCATCGATCAGTTCTGATCAGGTGCTCAGAGGTTTCAGGAACAACTGATCTTTGTCTCACTGTCACTCTCCTTGCTTTTTATTTTCTTATTCCATAACCATTCCCCACAGTGAGATGCTCATTATAACATAGAATAACATAGTGTAACAATAATAACAGCATTTTAGATTCAACAAAAATAAATGGGTAATCCTTGCTGTTCAGGAGTAATGCCTTGTACCTTAAACTCCTGTGGCTAAATCCAGAAAGTTCAGTTTTGACTAAACCCAGAACTGAATTATTGGGTTTATCTGAAGATATTTACCACATTAGAATAAATATTTAACCTATATCTCAGCCTCTGCACCTTCCTATTGATATAACTATCAATAACATCTAGAAAGAGCCTAATATAATTTAGAGAGTCTCAAACCTGGCTGCGTATTAGAATTACCTGGAGAGCTTTTTAAAAATGTGATTGTCTGAGCCTCATCCCCAGAGATTTTGTTTTAATTGATCTGGGGTGGAGCCTCGCCAGAGATACTTAAAAAAATCTTCCCAGGGTTTAATTTTTCTCTGTGCACACAGTATGCCACAATCTTGATCACATCTGCCTTCCATTCTTTCAATATGTAAAGAATTGAGTCACGATTAATGTTCTTTAGTCGCTTGATTCCAACTCCACTACAAGAAATATTTGAAAAAGGCATTGTAGTCTTTACCAGAAACACAGGACAAAACTGTCTCTCTTACTTAGTGGCAAAAAGGAATGGCTCTGAGAATCTTAGGATTTAAAAGAAAAAACTTTTCCACTGTTGTAAAGACTCAAAAGTAACTGCCTATCAGGACTGGAACTCATGGTCATCTAATCTTCTGTTTTCCAATTGCTGACAAAACAAACGAGCTTTCCATCTCAGGGCTGCTGAGACCAAAGAATTCAGCCTGCCTGGGTTTGTGGCCCGGCAGTACCACTTTATATTGTATGGCCTTGATGGGTTGCTTAACCTCTCCAGACCTTAATTGCCTCATCTGTAAAATTGGGAAAAGAACCAAACTCATAGTTTGCTGTGAAAATTAAATAGGTTACTGAATTAAAGTGCTTAGAACAGTGAATAGCATTCGCTATTCTTATCGTTACAATGATGAGGATGTATTATCAAGTTGTCTCCAGTTTAATGAGGTCTGGATGGAGACTTCCTGTGCATCTCCCAGAGGAAAAATCTTTCAAAGGAGGTTGATTTCCTGAGCTTTATAATTTACCTAGGATCTCATTTATAGTACTGTGCATTCTCAAGTCTCTTGAAAGTCGAATTAGCTGAGCTAGGCTTCAGTTAGAGAGACTATATAATATCTGCAGAGGGGGTAAAAAAAACAGTTGATTCTTCCTAAATAAAAAAATGCAGTTGGTATTAAATATGGCACAAGATCCTAGGATATTTTACCACCAAGCAGGCATTTTTAAGAGTTGATCTTCTACGGTATGATTTGTGAGCTTTTCAGTGGACGCCCTCCAGACAACCAGCTGCTCTGAACATTTTCTTTTTTGAAGGATGTCATTCACACTGTGTGTTTCTCAAACCTCATCCCAAGACTTTGGAATTGAAAGTACAGAGAACATTAAATGTGGGTGCTGAGTACAATCCAATGGGATGAGAGAATGTGGAATGCGGACTGGGCAATGTCTTTACAAAATGGCATGCATTCACGTAAGAATGTATTTTGATCCCTAGGAGGGACACATTTTTCTCTGTACCAAAAATATATCATTTGGCAGGATGGGTTTATTGTTTCCGAGTCAGCAGTGTGGGTGTTCCAGCCCCAAGAGCAGATGCCCTCCAACTGTTCAGCTTGGGGTATTCAGGGTAAAGAGAAAAAGGGGGCAACAGTATGGACAGGTGGTTGGACACAGCCAGCCACTGCACCCCCTGCCCTCCTGCTGCCTTCCAGAGCTGGATTTCAGACCACGCTGTGTGCCACAATTAATATTCTCAGCAGGGAAGGGCAGTATCAAATTTATCAGTTATGTTTCTGTTTGCACTTCCAGAGTCAAGGAAAATGGTTTAAGTGGGAGCATTTGTCTTAGTAAATGAGAATACACTTAAACTTAACACATGTGTACATATGTTACGTATCTCCTGAGAGTCAGCTCAGAGACAATGTCATGCCATCACAGCTCTAATGAATAGAGGTTCTTAAGTTAGACAGAATCTTAGAGATTGCCACAGTCAGTGTCTTTGTAAGCAACAGAGAGAAGCAGCAAGTAAGCGCAAGGGTGCAGCAGGATCCAGAAGCTTAAACACACACGTGCACACACAGATACCTCAAGTCGTGTGGTGTGTGGTTAGATCATCAGTCTGCAGTCACACAATTGGTGTGAATTTCCTCTTTGGAACAATGACCTCTGCTCAGTTTCCTCTCCTCTAAAATGGGGCTCATAACATTTACATCGTTAAGTTATTGTGAGGATTAAGGGACATCAAGCCTGTAAAGTATAACGCCAGGCATGGAGTATACACTCAGTAAAACAGATGCCTGCGACCACCACTACCATCATCATCAACATCAAGGTCAAGGATATAAAGACAAATGGCCTTACCTAAGCAATGAAAGTTTTATGTTTTTATGCTCTTCTTCATTTTGCTAATCAAGTTGGTCTTGCTAAAACCTAAGATCTCAAGTGCTGAATTCTGGCACTGTAATAAGATTATCATGAAGTTGCAACTCAATTGTCTCAGCCGGCCTCCCCTGTGAGAACGTGTAGGCAGGGAGGAGTCACCCTCAACTTCTGCTAACCTTGCCTGAAGACAAAAATCTGATTATGGCATGTAACTTTGCCTTAGAAAAGTTGAATCTCTTTTTTTTTTTTGTCCAAAACAGAGCAATTGAAGGCCAACTATACATATTTCTTTTTCTCTTCATGGAGTTTCCTTTGATTGCTCCTTTTGGATCTTTAGGAGAACTTGATGGAGGGATAAGAAAATAAGAGTGAAGGTCGACGTGCAAAGTGTCGACTTTTGAACTTCACTGCAATGCTCTGGTTTAATGAGCTCAAATTAACCTCCTCTGTGTCAGTTCCCACATAAGACATTTCTTTTATAATTCATCGCTGGGGGAATTGGCCCTCCGAGGAACTGCTGTATTTCTCATGTCCATCTTCCTGATAGCAGTAACTTCAGTGATAACCGAATATGTACCCGTTTTGGTCTGGCTACAACGAAGTTCAGAGCAAAACTTGCTGCTCAATTGTAGCATAAACATTAATTTTTTAAAGTTAGAATATTGACTTTTCTAAGCTCCTTCTTTTGATACTTATTCTCTTTTTTAATTGTGTATTATTGTAACCTGTCTAAAATGTTTGAAAAGTTATGGAGAATAATTTTTTTTAATAAACTTTAACCAAGTCTTGTTCTTCTCCCAATTACCATAGATGAATTCCAAGGGGCTTTAACAGCTATCTATTGCTTGACAAAAGTCACAAGGATATTTCCATCTGTGTCCACTCATCGTCCCATAATTTGTTCCAGCTGTTTGTTTCGGTTTTAGTTTTTGGAAGCCACTGGATCCCAGAGGTTCCAGACAATGAGGAAACTAGCAATCATTATTATAAATCTCCCATAAATCTTGATAAACGAAATAATCATCATTCCCATTGAATTAGTCCCATGAAAGAAATTTTACTCAGGCTAACATAGGGCCCATGAAGATAATTTCTCTTGCACTGATTTGAAAAATGGGCACTTCTGGAAAAGATCAAACAGGAGTTAAGTCAGGGAATCAAAGCTTTTGTTCCGAAAATGATATTCAAATGTAGTCAGTCCAAATCTGAGAACTCTACTTGTGATGCAAATCAAAGGCAAAAAATACTTCTGTTTAACAAACCAATGCAATTTTGCATATCACACACACTGGTTACCGCTTTAAGTCTTTTCTGAAAGAGGGATAGAAGGGTGAACCATGCATGGATTAACCAGCTCTGACACTATTCATTTCCTTCAACTGCAGGTAATTATCCTGTATAATTCTCCTATGCATAAATTAAACTGCATGAATTAACAATGATCTTGTTTTCCTACATTCAGTAATTAAGACAAAATTGATCAAGGGACACTTTACATGTGGGTATGGATTAGACAATAGTCCTTCTAAAAGGGAAGGAATGACTCCTTTTTTCTCTCAAGTTTGCTCTTTCTCCATTTCCCTCCCCTTTCGTGGGCTTTTCAGATCGGAGGCATTGCGAAGGACAGTTGTTTGCATGAGGAAGGGGAAGGCTTGCCGCGGACACGCATCACTTATCAGGATGCATTGTCTACTCAGAGGAAAAGTGTCTGTTTCCCTGTGATCGGGTACCTCTCGGCACAGGCACACTGCTTACTTAGCGGGACTCATGAACCTTTTGGCTGGATGATGTGAAAAAGCTTCTCAGTGATTACAATAAAATCCTGAAGTGTCTCATTAATGCCTTGATATCAACTACGACTCTCAACCTGAAAATTGCATGGACCATCTGAGTACTGAGTGACTAAGCCAAGCCATCTGGCAACCACACTCCAGCTCAGTTCTGTGGGAGAACTCAGGCTTATGGAACGTGCTACTAACCGGCAGTTATAGGAACTCTGAATCTGGGGTCTTTGTATATTTACGTCCACAGCTACAGCCCAGACTGATACCAGGCGGCCCGGATTTAAAATCGTACTCCGTCTTTACTAATTTTGCTGAACCTCAGTTCTCGCATCTATAAATTACAGATGGTAATAGTAATTACCTTGGGGTCACTGAGAGAATTCAGTGAATGAATACATGTGCCTGGCACGTTGGAAATGCTATTAAATGATAGCTATTATTATTAGTATTATTATATAAAACATTTTATTTAGATTCGATGTTTCACTACAGAAGAGGGGCTTTATGTCAACATGCGATATGAGATACACATGGACACATACGTAATTCAGAAATTGGGTTTATTTTTAAAAATTGCAATGGCTTCAGACTTCCCTGTGCCTTCATTCAGTATCACATAATTTACTTAAGGGGAGAAGATGCAAGGAACATCTTTTTTGTACATAGAGTCTACATGCAAGGTCTACCTGCACTTATTTCCCCCCAATTAGACTGTAAAGGAGTGAGACTCATTCCTTAAATGAAAACTACACATTCTTTCAATATTTTTTCTCAGTACCTCTAGCTTGATAACTGTATATTCACATATATGAAAGCACCTTGAGTTAATGTAGCCCCTTAGCCTCTTCTTGCTTTGGCTGTTTTCTTCCATCAGTGGTGAAAGAGCCATTTTGCAATATTCAGAGCCAAAAAAAAAAAAAATTTACATCTGGAAAATATATTAATGTGAAGAAACACACTTTGAGGATCTAAAAAAATAATAATAAATAACCCTTAAAGAAGAAACAGCACATGCCATTTCTATCCTATTTTAGGCCAAAGACCATTTGACAAAATTCAAAGGGCAAGCTTTTTTAGGGATGTCATGGGAGCCTGCAAAGGGAGCAGTTCCTGACCTTTCTTATGTCATTATCGGGGCAGGTTTCCACTTGCAAAATACAGTGTCAAACTGACATCATTAGTCAGGTAATAAGAGAAAATAGTCATGCTTCAGGCTCTCAATGAATTGGGCTTCAAATAGGCCATATTTTGGTGACTGAAGATGGTGGGCAGGCAGAACAAATCACCTCTCCCTCTCTCCAGCTTAACACTGATTTTGCTACAAAGGCCAGTTGAATGGATGTTCTGGGGTGGCAGACGCCAAATGGGAGTGAGAACAGCTCAGCACTAATCCAGCCTCTTAGACACACTGGCACCGTGATTTTGGACAACACTTTTGTTTTGTTTCCTAATTGGTGAAACCAGGGACATTAATGTTAGCCCTGCCTACATCATGGGGTTCTCTGGTTGAAATGGGATAATGGATGTGATGAAAGTTGTTGAAAACTGCAAAAACCCGCAGAAATATAAGGTACTATGACTTAGACCAATGTATTATTATGTACCATTTCCGAGGGGACCTTGAACTTGAACTTCAGGAGCAATAAACTTTAGGTATCAAGGAAGGAGGCATGTGCAAAAAAGAAGTGGTAGAAAAAGAAAGAAGAGCAGTCAGCCTGCTGGGGAGGTGGGCTACACTCTTCATTGTGTGTTAGTCCGGCTATGTTTCATCTCTTTTTTTCCATCTCCTAAATGGGTCCCAAATTTGATGACACTCCCCAAAGTAAAGATTTGCAGCACCTGTACCTGCCACACTGAGGCAATTCTACTTTCAAAAGAAGTTACCGGGAGTCTTGCTTATTCACATGTTGAATTAGCCAGTATGAAATTCTTTCTCAATGCTACCAATTCCCCTTTTCCTAAATCCTCCCCCAATAAACCAACCAACAAACTGCTTCTGATACATATTTTAAGAATGAGTTTCTTAGGCCAATATTCTACAGCAAGAGAAGGTGGGCTTTAGATTTGGTTATTCTACTACTGACAACTGTCACACTATTTACCTCACAGTGAAGAAATTTGATAGGAATAACACAAGATTGTGGTCTTAATTGACAGTTTTTCTGCATCTGACAGCATGGACCAATCCGGTTATTTATTGCTGCGTGACAAACCATCCCAAAATTCAGTGGCCTAAAACAACAAGAGTGAGTCAGGAGTCGGGAAGGGCTCTGCTGGACAGTCTGGCTCAAGGTCTACCATGCAGTCAGATGGTGGCTGGACATGGAGCAGTAGGGACCAGAGAAGCTGGGTACTGGCCAGGCATCTCTCTCCCGTCTTGTGATGCCAGGCCTCTCCGTGTGGCTGGTTAGTTTGGGCTTCCTCACAGCATGGCAGCCTCAGGATAGTCAGATAGCTTACGTGGTGGCTGATAGCTTCAAGAGCTAGTAAGAAGCTGAGTTATCTTTTGTGATCTAGCCTTAGAAGTCACATTCCCTATTAGTCCAGAGAGCCAGGTTTTTTGAGGCGAGAAACAAAGGCCTCATTTCTCAATGGGAAGAGTATCAAAGTCACTGTGTAGGAAGGCCTGTACGGTGGAAGATACTGTTGAGGCCATCTTTGGAAAATATAGTCTGCCATATGGACTGACTGTATAAAGTTGAGATAAGTTGTAGAATGTCAATAATTATCCCTGATACTGATACTTACATACAATCTCTCCTTACTACCACCCTGCCAGCGATAGCTAACAGATCAGATAGTAACTTCTAGTTCAGTAAAACAGGCAACTATTCTGATGCCTTCTCTTCCCCTCCCCCTTGTGCCTTAATGACTTAATAACACTTGTTAAACTTCCTAAAAATCTCAGGCATCCAATTCTGTTCTGCCACATTTACATGCCTCCGTCCCTCAGGGCACTGTGCATATACACCTGTGGCTCCCCGGCTCCCCATGTGCTCCCACGGCAGCTGCACTGGATATGAGTGACTGGCATTTGATGTCATTCCAACCCCATCTTGGTGCCTTCCAGTACCGAAGCCCAGAAGCTGAAAACATTTTCGAGAATCCCCTGCAGCTCAGATTATGCACATGATGCAGGGGGCCTCCACCAGGTGTACTTGCCACAAGATTTGATGGGGAGGCTGTGGGTATTAGTTTCCTACGGCTGTTATAACAAATTACTACAAATTTAGTGGCATAAGGTGACACACAATTATTAGCTTACAGTTCAGGAGGTTAGAAGTCTGAAATGGGTCTCACTGGGCTAAAGTCAAGGTGTCAGCACAGGTGTGTTCCCTTCTGGAGACTCCAGGGGAGAATCCATTTCCTTGCTTTTTCTAGCTTCTAGAGGTCACCCACATTTCTTCTTTTGGTGCTTCTTGCTCCACCTTCAAAGTCAGCAATGTTGCATCTCTCTGACCCTTCTTCCATAGTCACATGACCACAGCTGGGAAAGGTTCTCTGCTTTTAAGGACTGATGAAATTAGCCTGGGCCCACCTGGAGAATCCAGGATAATCCTAAGGTGCTTGACTTTATCATATTTGCAAAGTTCCTTTTGCCATGTAAGGTAATCTCTTCATTCACAGGTTTCAGGGATTAGGACATGGATATCTTTGGTGGGGTGGGTGACGACACATTATTTTGCCTGCTATGCTATACTTCTGCCTTTTCTGTTGTCACCACTGGCAACCACCTTCATGGACTGTCTGGCTCTTCTGTGGTGCCTTCCTGGCTGGCTGTTTCCTGATCGTGGCAGTGGCAGCCTCGTTCTGGAGACAGTAGCTCCCTAAATCAGCACGCAGCGTCTTGATTACTGATCAGGCAGTGACTCCATTACAACACGACTTTCAAAGTTGTTACAGAAAGCTCGACCTAGAGTGTGTTTCCCTGGCCTTCCTGACCTGACAATTCCATAAGTCATTTTATATCCTTTCTGCTGAGTGGATTCTGTTGTCTGCAACGGAACCCCGATGCACGTTCTCAGTGCTATATCCCTGTGTGTGTCTATCTCTCTCTTTTCTAAGCTCCACATATTTCTGAACCATCACCAAGACAACACTAAATTACATTACAATTTCGGAAGATACGGATCATTTCAAAGTGGCTAAAACGCTGCTAAATAACTTTATAAATGAAAAGGATGGCACTGCCGTTCAAGGGTTACCTGGTACTTATACTGGAATCTTCATTTAGGGAAGTTAACCTTGAACCTCCATATATCAGCAGGATCACATTAATTAGAAGGTAGACTATCACAGTTAAGGCCAAGACCAAGTTACTCCAGGCCTTCATATATAGCAAAAAGTAGTGAAAGCAAATGCTGCACTGGGAATAACCTCTCAGGAGTTGCACTAGCTCCAGGAAACTGTCACTTTGGATTTATTCCCCCTATTAGGGGAAGGAAAAACCGTGTGCCCTTTGTGTTCATCTGTATTACTTTTGTATTTGTGAGGTACCCTCCCCCCACCCCGCTCTTGCCTCTCTTCCAAAAGTCCTCCCAGAAGACAAAGACAGAAGGGGACCAGCTTGAAGAGAATGGAGTCATTGTTCCTTCAGTTCCTTCCTGAACAATTTGTTTGAGAAGGAATAGATCACTTCCAGTGCTAGAGGTGAAAGCCACAGCATTAAACCCCAAAGACGAGTGACTTTATTATATAAGAGTTACAGGACATGGTTCTTTTGTACACAGGTTGTTTTACGGGATGGTCATCGCCAGCCTCGTTTTAGCACCATCACCATTATTAATAGCCTTGTTTCATAATCGTGCCCATCTGACCTTTGCCAGGCACGCCGCCTCACTATCGTGAACTTTCCTACCTTCGGTCTTGATCTTAAATCTAGGTCACAGGCAATGAATTCACATTTGATGCCTATGATTTGCTAGGCAGCACGCAAGCCCTGAGGATCCAGGAACGAACAAAATAGACCTTCTGTGCCCTCAGGGAGCTCACCGTCTTCCTAGTCTTCTTATCTGGTGAGTCTTCCCTTTTCCCTTCCATTTATCTGTAATCGTACCATAGGCACGGATGAAATCTTCACTGGCTACTTCAAACATAGCCTTTCTCTCCTTCCTCTGACCTCTCACAGCCCTATTTCTAGGGTGACCAAACCGGAATCCTTCTGAGTGAAAGGGGTGCTATTAATAATTATGTTGGGCTTCCCTGGTGGCGCAGTGGTTGAGAATCTGCCTGCCAATGCAGGGCACACGGGTTCGAGCCCTGGTCTGGGAAGATCCCACATGCCGCGGAGCAACTAGGCCCGTGAGCCACAACTACTGAGCCTGCGTGTCCGGAGCTTGTGCTCCGCAGCAAGAGAGGCTGCGATAGTGAGAGGCCCGCGCACCGCGATGAAGAGTGGCCCCTGCTCGCCGCAACTAGAGAAAGCCCTCGCACAGAAACAAAGACCCAACACACCCAAAAATAAATAAATTAAAAAAAAAAAAAGTTAATAATTATGTTGCAACAACAGATGTATACAGGGCAAACCAAGACGTGTGGACAGCACTCTGTCCAACACAGTTGGGTTCTTCCTCCTTCTCTACCAGACCGTGCACTTCCTAGAAGGTATAATCAATATCTTATACTTTTATATTGAATGAAAAATCTAACTTTGGCCAGATCCCAGTACTCCCTTAAATTACAAAACACTGAGGACTTGGACTTCCAATGCACCTCAGAAATAAAAATACTTGTTAATCACTTTATTATATTTTTGAATGCTAAATGGTGTGAAAAACATTCCCTTTGTCTAAGACTCTGCCCTCCTTGGTCTGGCAGAGAGCTCGTTTTGATCTTATGAAATACAACATAGAAATATTGCACCTCATTTGCTTTCACCGTTGAAAAGAAATCTAATTTTCTTTTTTAATTAGTGTGATAGACATGTGAAAACATTCATCTCCTCCACGCACTGCTCATCAGCGTCATGTAAACCATGCGCACAAGAAAATAAGTCGGAGTGGCTTCTTTTCTTGATGGTGCCCAGGGAGGCCACCCCAGCATTGGGCCGTGTGTAAAATGATCTTTTCTACATAGCCGGCCACATTCTGAGAAAAACATCTATTATTATTTGGGAATACTTCCAACTAAGGTGGGATGAGTGTACAGTGACCAAAAAACAAAAAACAAAAACAAAACGAAAAAGCCAACAACAACAAACCTTGGCCATTCAGCCAGAGAGGAACTTGGTGGCCTCAGAGGGGAGATAGGAAGAGGGAGGAGGGCGTGTGGGTGTTTCGATATTAATTCATTCAAGATCTGTGCATTGAGTGCTTTTGTTTAGTTGAAGCGGCTGGAAGGCCTCCACGTGCACAATGGGGAGGTTTTCATTTTCAGGGGGAAAATGTTGTGCGGAGAAGCTGTCTAGAAGGATGTGATTTTGAAAGCGGAGAGGAATGAAGCCAAAGGAGGGTTCCCTCCAGATGAAAAGGCACATAGTCATAATCGTTCTCCTTTGTTGAACAGATCTTTCAAATAATCACTGTGGGGTGTTTACATGACAACTGCTTTACGGAGCCATCCCGTGTCTAGGTTTGCCTTTGGGGAACCAATTATGTGCTGCTGGCCTATCTGTACCTCCTCTCCCCACCCCCAGCCCCAATTCCCTTGCTTCACTGTCTGTTTTCAGCTGGTATTCTTTTCTGGTTGAATGGCCACAAACACAAGCTGTCTATCTCCTCCAGCTCGTGGAGTTCAGCTTGGCAGATGAAAATAGCCTTGGTAGAGGAGCTGTTCAGAAGCACAAGGCCCTGCTCATGGCCACCAGGGCAGAGAAGGCCCAAGTGGAAAGTCAAATCTGCCATCGCCCAGAGGAGCACCCACTGCATAAACAAAACGGACTTTCACTTTACCGCCACCTCCTCCCAAGAAAAGGCAGAAACTGGTTTTAGACTTCTGACTTCTTTGCAGAATAGAAACAAGACAGCTTTTTATCTTTTTTCCCCAACCCACTGAATGAAATGAACAGTAAAAATAAAACACTGTTTGCAAATGCTTCAGCCCCAGGGACTGTTGTTCGCCCGATTCTACCATTTAATGTGAAACGTGCGGGCTGTGCCGCTCACCCTCCGGAACTGCCTTTGTCTGTGTTTTAGTTTCTTGACACCAAGGGGTGAGCCAATAATCTGTGAATTAACCCAAAATATAGCAGGGAAGTGACTTGGTTATATTCAGAAGTGAGCATGTGGTTGGTATCACAGCTGGGCTGTGGGGTTTAACTACACTAGGGATGTATCCATTTAGCAACCTCAGACTTAGGGCAGGACACCTGGCCGTCATCGGCAGGGCCCAAGTCAATGGACTTCAATACTAAAGAGTAGAATTTGATATGAGTTTAGCTACCAACATCTGTAGATATAAATATCTCCTTCCCAGGCCCCTTGGTTTCTCCAGGTCACCCTTGAAAAGGGATGGGTCCCTTTTCTGCTGGAAATAATTTGACTTTGCAGTCAACAAAAAGAAAGAGAGCCATTGTTGGCACTAGTGTTCGGGTACCCAGAATTCTGTGCAAGTCCCTAGTGCAGGCTTTTATTAGCTTTTCCTCGCTCTAGCTTGGTATTTCTTTATATTTATACATAAGATAAAATATTTAAAGCAAAAATCTCACACTGGATTGGCAGAGGAAGAGAGAAGCAGCACCCACTGGGCGCCTTTCGGAAAAGCAACATATGTAGTACAGATTCTCCGGTATTCAGGTTTTCAGATGCGTGGATGCAGCAGATTTTTGGACAAATGTATCACCTTCCTGGGGAAGAGACAGGATTAGGCAGTATCTCTACTGAAGGGGGAGCTGGGCACAAGAGGCTGAGCCTGAGGGCTGGGCTACCAGGGGCGGTGAAAAGCAGGGAGGCCCTTTCCTCTAGTGGCTGTTACCCTGAGTAGACACACCCCTGCGATTTGCTCCTACAGAAGGTTAGCCACTGGCTGCTTCCTAATTAACCACTGGAGAGTAGCCTGATGATGCTCCTTCTTGAAGAGTTCACAGCTGACATCCCTTGCTTGGAACAGCAGCTAAAACAGTCTGATGGAGACACAATGGAGGTGGAGGGTGGGTGGGTGGGGATCAGAGGGAAAACTCAGAGGCTGGTCCAAAAAGGCTGGAGGAGGAAGACGAAGAGGGGAAATAGGTGAATAGGAGTATCCTGGGGGGGGGGGGTGGGTAGGAGGAGAGGAACATTCTCAGAGGCAGATAACCCTGATAGAAAACAAAAACGAAGAAGTGATCACGTGTCAGATAACAAAGGGGCAAATGCTCACAGAAGATGCCCAGTCCCATACGGAGCGCCAAGTATAATCTCTTTGGGAATGGGGGCGACGATTAGTCCCAGCCCTAGAACTTCAACCAACTGCATGGCTGTGAGCGTGCAGGAAGTGGGGAGCAGGGAGGAAAGACGGACCCAACATGTTTTCCAAGACAATCATGATTGTTTCCCCCGGAACCAAAAGCTTAAACGTTTCCTCTCTGTCACTCGAGCAACACGTTGGTATCTTCAGGATAAGAACCTTCCACGCTGCCAACATCCCCTCTGCACCACGCCCGCCCCTCCCCCCAACAAAATCCGCCCGGTTATCTTGCTTTTCCACTTGCTCTCTTGCTCCTGCGGGAGCTGTCACTTCGCACGAGGGACTGGCACAGCGCTTCTGCCACCTTAACATCGGGATGGCTTCCGCTTGTCTAATTTCCAGCAGCACCTACTCCCTTCTAACATGAGGTTCTCTATCCGCTCCCCACTACCCTGGGGGAGGGGGATGGGAGGGTACAGTCTCGCGGTAACAGAGTCGCAGATGCTTCTCTTCTCTAGACCATCTCCCAAGCCACAGAAACTTGCAGGGGTGCTCCGGTCCTCAGGTGCATCATCAACCACCCCACTCCCCCCCCCCCCCCCCCCCGTTTTTCCAGACACTGGTTGGCATCAATGCAACAAATTTCTCCTTCTTGCCCCTCCTGCCAATTCTCATCCCCCCCCCTCGTCACCCCACATTGCCAATTTGTAATTCAGACATGCGGGGATGAGGCTGGTTCGTTGCCAAGCTGAATCCGGGCAGCCTGGGGGCAAGTTGGGACCCCAGAGACTGCGATCTCAGCCTTGAGCTGGACTCCCCGTGGGCGCTGAGAGTGCCGGAAGTCGTTCGGTGGCAGCCGGCAGCTCAGGACCCGCACCCCGGGGCGCTCTCACCCCCCCCACCCCGCCCGCCACAGGGCACCTAACGTCCGGCCACGCGTGTCCTAGCCCAGAAATGCTCCAGCCGCCGGGCACTGCCGGGGGCCCCTTACCATCTTCTGGGCCGGTCCCTCCACTCTCCTGGGCATTCCTCGGTTCTGACTGCAAAAGTGCTTGTGCCCTGCACCGCTCGGCAACTTCGCGTCTCTACCCTGTGGGCATCAGAGACCCGAACCCTCCCAGACGGAGGAAGCCGAGGACGCCCCAGTCCCAACGGCTCCTTAACAGGCAACACTCATGCAAGCCGAGGACACCCTCGCCACACAGACCTCACTCGGGTTGTCAGCAAAATCAAGCAAAAAAGAACAAATAAAAAGGTGCTCATACCTAAAGACGAAGGCTCCTTGTCATGACAGGAGGACACTTGAGGTCTCCGGCTTAGAATAACAGCCTCCGTGCCAATGCAATGCCCCGGGCCGCCCGCACCTCCGGCTTTGCAGCTACCCTGAGCGCGCTCACTCGGCTGAAGGTACAAAGGGTCGCGGGAAGCAGTCGGGTCCCCGCGTCCAGGCCCCAGCGCCGGCGGCCCTCCCACGTCGGCTCCCGGCAGCTGCGGCGCGGGCTGAAGTTGCGGGGCCGGCAGCGCGTGGAGCGAGCGCGGCGGCCGCGCGGGGGGCGGGGAGCGCGGAGCGCGCGGGGGGCGGGGCTCGGCCGAGGGGCCGGCGGCGTCACCCAGGCGGGGAGGGGGCGGGGGAGCTAGATGCTTGACAGTTACTTCAGCCCAACTGCGAAGGGTGAGCTTTGCTGTCTGCGTCCAGCGGATCGCCGCCACGCCGAGCTCCTTGGCACTAGCTGGTGTCACCGCTTTGGAGTTATCCTGGGAATTCGCGCAGGAGACCGAGTGCATCGGAGGGAGAGGGCAGGGGAGAACAGCCGAGGCCATGAACGGCCCTTTCAGCTAACCTTTTGGTACTTCAAAGAGAGGCTGTGTATTGAAACAACGCGCTGGGGCGACTCTGGTGGTGGTGTGTGTGTTGTGTGTGCGTGTGTGTGTGTGTGCGCGTGTGGGGGCGGGTGAAGTTGGTTGCCCACGGCATGACGTTTGCTTTGTATGGGCTCTCCTCTAGGGCCTGTTTGAGCAGAGAGATCTCATAACAATGGGGAGAAACAGAATTGTTTTTTTTTTTCTTTTAATTTTGTTTTGGTGGGTTTGAACTATATATATAAAGGTTTCCTTTAGGAAAGTGTGGATATGACAGACAAAGACATTCCATAGAAAGAGTCTTTGGAGTGGAAATTGTCCAAGACAGGGAGTCTACAAAGACCCAGAGACAAGGTCTCTGCCTCCGTCCTTAAATAGGGAATCCCTTATACCTCAGTTTCCTTACCTGTAAAACCACCATTCTGAATAAATTGTGTACGTAGAATATGTTAAATAGAATGGTACTGCAAGGTGCATCCGCCCTCCCCAGCTTGAAATTCAGTCACCTTGTGCGGGAGTAAGAGTCGATGAACATAGATATGAACCAAAAGGGAACATTTGAGGACACTGTGTCCTTATCCAGTTGTGATAAGGAGACTGCATCCTCAGGCCTGGACTCTTAAGCCACCCAAATCATAGCCTAATCAATGACATCATAACCAACCAATGATACAACAGTAGGAGCAGAATGCGCTTGATGCCTAGAAAGGGCACCCCAAAGCAAGCTCTGGTCACTGTGTCTCTGCCTTCGACCATGAAGGGCAGCCTGAGCGGTGAGTGCCTTGACAGGCTGAACACTTCATGACAGCTGGATTTTTCCAGACACCCACCTCCCTCTGTCCTTCCAACTTACTAAATAGTTCCTGACAGCACTCAGTCTTCCCACATACACTCTCCTTCAGAAGAGAAAATGTGTTGAGCACATGATACGAACATTCCAGTCTTCCTGGCAACTAACTCCTCGTATGTGTTCAATATTGGTATTCTGGTCAGTATACGTGTCCCTAGTGAGTTTGGTTGACTTGACGTAATCCTCATGATGCTCAACACTACAGTTCATTGGCTATCTTCTTTCCTTTTTTAAAAAAATCTTTATTGGAGTATAATTGCTTTACATTGTTGTGTTACTTTCTGCTGCACTCAAAGTGAATCAGCTATATGTATACATATATCCCCATATCCCCTCCATCTTGAGCCTCCCTCCCACCCTCCCTATCCCACCCCTCTAGGTGGTCACAAAGCATAGAGCTGATCTCCCTGTGCTATGCGGCTGCTTCCCACTAGCCATCCATTTTACATTTGGTAGTGTATATATGTCAATGCCACTCCTTCACTTCGTCCCAGCTTCCCCCTACCCCGTGTCCTCAAGTCCGTTTTCTACGTCTGCGTCTTTATTCCTGCCCTGCCACTAGGTTCATCAGTACTGTTTTTTTTGTTTTTTTCCCCATTGGCCACTTCTTATACCCTAGATTCTGGAGCAGATACTTTAGAAGCACTGTATCATTTATTCCTGACTATAAGTCTGCAGTAGGTATTATTGCTCCCATTTCATGGATGGGAAAACCAAGATTCAAGGGAGTTAATGTGAGTTGTCCAAGGTGACACAATTGAATCAACTTTAGATACATGTGCAAAAGCTGGGTTTTGGCACCTGCAAACACGGGTGGTAGTGGCCCCACTATCCTGTCTGTCATAGATCCTTGTTCTTCTCTTCATTCTGGACCTGGGTTCATCTCTGTTGTATCCCTGTTGATACTTGACAGCTGAGCCCAGGTTTTGTGGGTATTTCCTTACTCTATCTCCTTTCTCGCTTCCTTTTACCTATCTGATGACTCCCCCAGTCCTTTTCAGCATCAATAAATCTGAGAGTCACAAAGGTCCAAACAGCTGCACAACTCCCATAGCACCCCTTGGCCTCTTGGTAGCTATTAAAATGGCCATAAATAAAACTGCTATCGAAACATTCATTCATACAATAAGCACTTGTGGAGAACTGAGAAAGGGATGGGGGATAAAAGAAAGAACGCTCCCCCCACCCCCACCCCACAAAAAGTTTACAACCTAAATGGCGATAATGAGATTGAGAATGGGAGCTGAATGACATTGTTTAAGACAATAGTGAAATAGACCACAAGGCCAAGTAGGATTAAGTCAAATGATACACTCATTCCCGCCCCCCACCCCCCACCCCGCTAAGTAAGCAAAACCAGCGGGAGAGAGAGGATGGAACCTGGATACTCTTCTTAAAAGATAGTTAGAATTAGGGCAAATGAAAGAGAGGCAGTTCTAAAGGTAGATTGAGGCACTTTACAGAGGACTAAATGCGGTTCTAGGAATGATCTGCACATAAACAGCTTAGAGGGGTATTCAAAGCCCCACAGTGGGGCCTCATATACTCATTCAGTTCATGGCTTTAAGTCATGTTCATGTGCTAAAGATTCCCAGATTTCCATTCCAACTCAGAACTCTCCTCTAAGGTCAGATATCTGAGTACCTACCTAAAATTCCTGTTAATTTCTTGCTGGCCAATTCTTGATTCTCCTCCCCAAAAACCAAACCTGGTCCTCCCCTATACTTAACCATCTTAGTTAAAAAAATAAATAAATAGCACCAATATCCAACCAGTTGCTAGAGGGCCAGAAATCTAGAAGTCGTTACTGATGCCTCTTTTTCCTTTACCTCCCACACGCAATTCATGAACAAAACCTGTTGCTTTTGTCTCCAAGACACTTCTCATTCTTGGTTACTCTCTCCAGCTCTACTGCCATCACCCTTCTCTGAGATCCTTCATCTCTAGCCTGTATCGCTTATCTCCTTGCCTCCAGTTTGCCCTTCCCTAGAATCCATTCTCCACTGTGGCGGGCCAACTTTAAGATGGTCCTCAATGATTCCCACCCCCTAGTATTCACACCCTTGTGTAATCCCTTCCCCATGAGCGTGAGTCTAGTCACTTACTTCTAACCAATAGAATATGGCAAATGGGCTGAGATGGCACTTTCATGATTAGATTATAAAAGGTTTTGACTTCTATCTTGCTAGCTGAATCTGTCCCTTGTTGGCTTCGATAAAGCAAGCTGCCATGTTGGAGAAGCTCATGTGACAAAGAACTGAGGTCCTCTTTTCAGTAGCCCAAAGAAACTGAATCTCGCCATCATCATGTTAGCTTGAAAGTGGATCTCTCCTCAGTCCAACCTTCAGATGAGACCCCAGCCCTGGATGACACATTGATTGCAGCCTGAAGCTAAGCTGTGCCTGGACTCCTGACCCACAGAAACTGTGAAATGATAAGCATGTGTTGTTTTAAACAGCTGTATTTGTGACAATTTGTTATGTAGCAATAGATAACTAATACAGAAAGAGTAATCTTTAAAAATAAAAATTATGCTGTGGTCACTCTCCTGCTTAAAACCCTGCCTTCATTCCGCATTTATTATAGAATAATATCCAAATTCCATGCCAATGCTTACAAGACCCTGGTGAGCCAATCCCTTCTAGTTTTTCCAGCCTCACTCATGCCTCTGGCTTCCCTCTTACTAAGCTCAGGTTACTGACTCAGGTCACAAGGGTCTTCTTTCAGTTCCTTAAACACGCCAAGTCACTTCTAAGAGAGTTCTTCCCTGACCACCCACATCTTTAAGTATATCCTTCCCCTCAGTTATTCTTTTTGAACGCCCTGTGCCTTTTATAGCACCAATTGTAAATTGTAATGGTTTTCTTTACCTTTTTAGTTGTTCTTTGTCTCTTTTTCACTGGACTGTGAGATCGTAAGGGTAGAGACTGTTTCTGTCTTATATACCATCTCCCCACAGAGAACAAGAGCTCAATAACTACTTACTGAATGAAAGATGAATAACTCTGCCGTTCTGGAGCACACCTGTACTCTTACCTCGATCTTTTTATTACCTTGTCAACACCGCCCCCCCCCAGCCTATCTCCATCCATGTAGCCTTCACCCATTTCCTAATAGCCACATCTATTCATCAAGATCCAGTTTCAGTACTCTAGTTTGCATCTGTTTTTCCCAGATCTCTTGCCCCATTCCCTGCCCTCTCACTTCAGAACTTTCATAACATCTTAGCTCTTAACATCTCCTGAGATGCTGGGCACCTGCCACCTTGTATTACAGCTATTTGTGTAGAGTCGGATGGTTCCAAACATTTCTCCATTTACCTCATTCTAGAGATAGAGGCCTGGAAAGAAGCACAGATATGCAGGAAAAGTCTTGGGAGAAATAAGAGCTACTGCAGATTAGCATCAGAGCTAATAGGCTACCTAGGAAAAATCTGGGGGGTGGCAGCAGGGTTTAACACCTCCCTTGGAGAGAAGCAGACTTTCCATTTCCCCACTATATTAGTCTGCTAGGGGTGCCATAACAAAATACCACAAACTGGGGGGCTTAAACAACAGAAAGGTATTTTCTCACAGTTCTGGAAGCTGGAAGTCCAAGATCAAGTTTCTGGCTGATTTGATTTCTGGTGAAGGTTCTCTAATTCATCTACCTCAAAAACTTCACTGGTCAAAGCATTCAGAGATTCCCTGGTGAAGCCCTTAAATCTCATCCAGGGAAACAGTGAAGGCCAGAGCTTGTTAGGAATTGGGGTGGGGATGTTATAGAAAACTCTGCTAGTGTGAGAGTTTGTCACTCTTTAACACCAATGGAAAGAAAGATTCCCTCCAAAGGAGTAACAGCTTAACACAAGTTCCCCTCCCCCTGTCCCACCCATGTATCAATTTTAATTTAAAAATCCCTAGGTACAAATGACAGCTATTATTTCAACAAGCTATTATTTCAACAAGCTATTATTTCAACTCAGGTGCCAGGCACTCTGCTAAGGGAAGGAGCCACAGAGGTAAATAGGAAAGTCATGGAACCCATCTCGGGGAGCCTGGTGGTGAGAACAGTGGTAAATAACTGAGGTGGGTGTTATGAAAGAGGAAGTACTATGGGTGCTATGGGAACTGTGATTATTTTTGGTGCCATAAAACAGGGTGTTTGAACTTCAGCAGCACTGAAAATGGTCTCTTCTAAAAACTGAATTTTATCCTGTTTTTCTCTCATGGGCATTTTTAAAGCCAGTTTTCGTTTAGGGAACAGAATTGGCAATGCCAGGCTGATTGTTCTTTGCGCCACCAATCAATCCTAGTAAATGCATAATTCATTAGAAGAAAGCAGAAGAGCATCCAAAGTGCAGCCAATTTAGTTTCCTCATTTAGCGCATCAGATATTTAATGCAGAATTCAGAACATGCCTGAAGACCCACTGCCATTGTGCAATGAAGTAGATGCTCTGATCAGAAGGTCCCGGAGATTTGGTTATATCTAGGGACCTCTATCCATTTATATTCCTATATATTCCTTCTGCCTATGATACTTCCTACTTCTACCTTTTTGCTCGGGCCATTTTCACTGCCTGGAAATTTTCCGCTGAGAATTGCCCATCACTTTTTCTTTTACCTCTGATGTTTGTCTCTGAAAACCCTGTCTAGCCTATAAAGCCCTGTTCAAACACTACCTCCGGGCTTCCCTGGTGGCGCAGTGGTTGAGAATCTGCCTGCCGATGCAGGGGACACGGGTTCGAGCCCTGGTCTGGGAAGATCCCACATGCCACGGAGCGACTAGGCCCGTGAGCCACAACTGCTGAGCCTGCGCGTCCGGAGCCTGTGCTCCGCAACGGGAGAGGCCGCGACAGTGAGAGGCCCGCACACCGCGATGAAGAGTGGCCCCCGTTCTCCGCAACTGGAGAAAGCCCTCGCACAGAAACGAAGACCCAACGCAGCCATAAATAAATAAATAAATAAAAATTAAAAAAAAAAAACAAAAAAAAAACACTACCTCCTTCCCAATGCCTTCTTGGCCCTCTAAACCCTACCTGCATCCTCCTGCAAGTCCCTTGTGTGTCCCCTGAATAAGACCCTATCACACAGCTTCCTTCTGTCATAAATATTTGGTAAACTTCTCCTCATCAGTTTATAAATTCCTTGATGTCAGGAACTATGCTTAGTACCACTTACAGGACTGTAACCTCTATATTAATGAGCATAGAGAATTGTCAGTGAATATTGACTACGTTAGGAATGAGAGCATACAGTGCCCCTGCTGCCTTCTGTCACCTTTTCTCTTGGAAAAAGTGCCTAACAAGCCTGTATTTATTGACATCAGAGCTGTACCTACAGAAGTATGTTTCCACCTGACAAATGACAGCTGGGTCTTGCTTGCTGCTTTCTGAACTGGTGAGAGCAAAACCCCATTTTCCTTTGCCCACGTCTGGTCCTGATGATAAGGTCCTCAAGGGAGTAAACATCTCAAGCTGTTGTTTTCTTACCATTGTCACATGCATCTGCTTGCACAATGGGAAACTAGTTGGGCCAACACCCTTAGCATTTTAGTATGTCCCAGGAGTGGATGTCCCAGGGGGGCTGAAATCAGGCCTATGCATTAAGGCAAATGATCCCAATCTTAAACCCTGCCTTCACCCCCACTTCTAGCTTCTGCACCAAGTGACCTGGAAGTTGCATGGGTGGAAGATAGTCAGCAAAATATTCAAGGCTGACAGGAAATAAAACATGTCTTACATGTAGCAAACATTCCCCTTCTGTCCAGCAACCTGAGATTGGATTTCTCACACATTATTATTATATTACATGTAGAGGTCATTTTCTGCAATAATACCATCTATAAAAATCACTTCCCAATTTTTTGGTCTCAAGACCCATTACACAATAACATAATCTAGACTAGCCATTTTATATAACATATATATATATATATATATATACACACACATATGTTTATGTGTATATGTACTTGGAGGGCATTATGCTAAGTGAAATACATCAGACAGAGAAAGACAAATACTGCATGATATCACTTATATGTGGAATCTAAAAAAAACGCAACAAACTAGTGAATATAACAAAAAGAAGCAGACTCACCAATATAGAGAACAAACTAGTGGTTACCAGTGGGGAGGGTAAGGGGAGGGACGTTATAGGGAAAGGGGGTTAAAAGGTACAAACTATTAGGTATAAAATAAGCTACAAGGATATAATATGGGGAATATAGCAAATATTTTTAATAACTATAAATGGAATATAACCTTAAAAAATTGTGAACCACTATATTGTACACCTGTAACTTATATAATATTGTATATCAACTGTACTTCAATTTTTAAAAAACCCACCTTTATATATATAACATAATCTAGACTAAACCCTCTTATATTTTTAAAAATTGTTGAGGACCTTGGGGACCCCCTGAAAGAGTCTTGGGAAACTTGATGGCTTCTCAGACTATATTTTGAGAACCTCTGCTCTAGACTGACAAACATTTTGGTAGAATATTAACTTTATAAATTCCTATAGCTCTGAACCCGGTAAGGCCGAAGGTAAATAGTATAAATCTAATTTAACAAATATTAATCCACAAAGATATTAAAAGAAGTATAAAATAATGCAGAATGAATGTAGAAGTGACTGGAAGCTAACACTATGCACGTGTAAACACAGTGCTAGGTACTTGACATGTAGACTCTTTTTAAGGTTCTAAAATGGACTTTTCCTTCATAATGAATCCCTTCCCTTTTCTCTCATTATTAGGGGAAACATAAAAGAAGAGATTTGTCTGTAAGGTTCTCCAAGGTGATTTATTTATATTGTGTCCCCGGGCCCCCTGCAGTCCCTGGCTTGCAGGTTGTCCCACGTGGCCCCTTCCTGTCCATTCTCCACCTTTCTCTCTCCTGCTTCCCGCCCTGGGGGTCCCCAGGTAGGGACCACATCAACGACTGCCCTGTGATGTCCAGTAGGGTTTGGCCAATGGGGAGCCCCAACAGGAGATCGGAAAAAGGTAAAGGAGTGAGGTGAGGATGTTAATTACCTGGCTCCTCCCTCAGAGGTCACATTGGGCTGGCTGTGCCCCTTCGTAAAAGACAACTGCTCTCCCCCCCACCCCCTCAAGGCAGCCCTCTCAACACAGCTCTCTCTCCTTGCAGATTCTAGCAACCTCTTCCTCTCCCAGCCTTTGGAGCCAGGTGGTGTTGGCCTCTCTCTGCCCTCTGGTTCCCCCACAATCCACCCACACCTCTGTAAGTCATCTCTTTGTAAATAAACCTTCTTGGAATTATTCTAATGGGCGCTATCAGTTTCCTGACATTGCCCTGACTGATACACATTAACAATAGTGTACTGATTATTGAAAAAAAAATTAAATCTGTTTTTATCCAGTCATTCATATTTTTAAAATATTTCTTAAGTAACTCCTTTAATTATGTTCATTTCTCTTTCAATTTTAGGCAAGATCTGTTGTTAATCTCGTTCAATTCCTTTCCTCCTTACTGTCCCCCAACGATGCACACACAAATCTTTTCGAAGTTTGGTCCCTCCCTAACTCACGAAATTGAGATCGTTAACTTCAGGAGGTGATTTTAGGAGGAATTACAGGCCCAGAAGCCATTTTACTTAACACTTTGTCACTGGTTGTTAATCTTCACCATCTTCATGGACATTATTCTGGAGTCCAATTCACATCGGAAACAGGTCTCTGAGGTTAAACGGCTGTCACTACCATTCAAGCAAAGCTAGAGAGAGCTGGAGGCAGTATCAAGGTACCTTAGAACACAAGGGAAAGATTCTGAAGCCATGACAGAGGTTCCTCCTGGCTGTTCGCTCTTCTCCACAGCTGCTCTCATATTCCTGCTCCTGGGCCTTGAGTTCAGCTGCATGTTTCAAAGGCCAGGGCCGCCTCTGTGAGGCCTGGAAACCATTAGCTATCCCTGCTAGCTTCAGCGTCCGGTGCCTCCCCCTACTAACATACATTTTATGCACAATCGGGATACTGGATACAAAGCTCCATCCCCGTGGGCCCCCGCACAGTTTCACTTTGCAGAGGTGAAAGTGGAAATCTGACTCCTGCAGCCAGGCTTGCTCAACCCACAAAGCCTTCTTTGGTAGCAGGGACGAGACCTGGCCCCACTTCCCCTCTTTCCTTCTCTGCTCACACACAATCCACGTCCCTGGCAGCTTCGGATAGGAGCCGTGACAACAGGACAGGGCGCTGTTACCCTCCATAATTAGCCAGGCAGGCAAGGCTGCTGTAATATCACAGCATTGACAGAGCTCTCACACCTATTAAATTATTCACGCCACCCAAGTGTAATCGGCTGTCACGTTCGAAATAGGTCATTCGCACTAAGGCTGCTTGGAGGTGAAAATTTCACAGGGATGGCAACAGATCCAAGTGCTTTGGTTTCCGCCGATCTCCAAAGTAAGGGGCTGCTCCAAGCAATCCCCTATTAAATATCTTTCATTGAATTGCAGTTATGTTTTCACGAGCAGCAGCAAGAAGCATCTGGAACAGCTGTCTGCTGGCAGGCACGAGAGTTGTGGCCTGGAAGGCTATATGTCAGCCTCTTCCTTCAATGGCCCGTCCTCAACGAGCCTCAAGGGGCTGCTTGTGGAAGATAAATCTGAACACCTGCTCTCGTTTGTTCTCTGCGCCCAAGACGGCAGCCGGGTCAGAATGAGGATGTAAGCACTGGGCAAGGGCAGGTTTTAGAAGAACGAACGCACACAGGCCTCTCTGAGAAGTGCCTCTCAGCCCTGGGTGCCGCATTCAAAGAGGAATTCAAGTTCAACAGCTGTGGGGCGTGTGCCCCTGCATTTCAGATCCTAATTCACAGACATTTGGGCCTCTTCGGCACTCAGGATACACTTGCCCTCTTGTTGGCACAGATATACTATTCAACTCAAGTGCCTGGTGGAATACAAATATTTGACTGGCTATTGCAAGGTCTGGAGAATTACTGGCGTGTTAATATGTTCTTTTAATGGTTTTCAAGGATACGAAAGACTATCTTACAGGAGGAAGAACAATTTTCCCCTGGGATTAGAGTAAAGTAAGGTGACTGAAGACATAGTTCATGGGATTTGAGTTAAAATACACACAAGCAAATGTGCTGATTGCTAGCTCTTGACTGTTAAATGGATACGTGACTGAGGGAGGCTGATAAAGCTCCTTGGGGAAGGGAAAAAAGGCAGGGAGTTTAGCAATGGGATTGACCCCTCGCCTGCCTTCTATTAGGAGAATAAGAATAAAAACCTCTAAAGAGGTCTCTTTCAGCTGAGAGGCTATGGATGTACAGCCTTGGAGCAAAAGGGCAAGAGATGCAAGCAATTTTTTTTTAATAGAACTTTATTGGAATATAATTGCTTCACAATACCGTGTTAGTTTCTGTTGCACAACAAAGTGAATCAGCCATATGTATACATATATCCCCAATCCCCTTCCTCTTGAGCCGCCCTCCCATCCTCCATATCCCACCCCTCCAGGTCATCTCAAAGCACCAAGCCGATCTCCCTGTGCTATGTTGCTGCTTCCCACCAGCCAACTATTTTACATTCGGTAATGTATATATATTGATGTTACTCTCACTTCGTCCCAGCTTTGCCCTCCCACCCCATGTCATCAAGTCCATTCTCTATGTCTACCTCTTTATTCCTGCCCGAGACGCAAGCACTTTAACGTGGTGAGCATAGCACCAAAAGCAGAGAGGCCACGTGAAGATGGAAAGTTCATGGCTGCATTTCCACAATTATTCTATATATCAGAACAGTGCTCCTAAGGATGTTAAGCGCTCTCCTTCAAATATTCACCTTCAAGAATGCTGCCCAGGGCTTCCCTGGTGGCGCAGTGGTTAAGAATCCACCTGCCAATGCAAGGGACACGGGTTCGGGCCCTGGTCCGGGAAAATCCCACATGCCGCGGAGCAACTTAGCCCGTGCGCCACAACTACTAAGCCTGTGCTCTAGACCTGTGAGCTACAACTGCTGAAGCCGTGCTCCACCACAACAAGAAGCCTGCGCACCGCAACAAAGAGCAGTCCCTGCTCGCCTCAACTAGAGAAAGTCCGCACACAGCAACGAAGACCCAACACAGCCAAAAATAAATATAAATAAAATAAATAAATTTATTAAAAAAAAAAAAAAAGAAGCCTGCCCAGATGATCCACCCCTTCCCCTGATCTTTCCTTTAATTTCCTTTACGTGTTTATGCAGTTTGTATTGCATTCTCCAACTCCTGGTTTTATGGAACAGCCCATATAGGTTATATAGCCCAATCCCCATAAGCTAGAGATAAATCTATGAATAATTCTCATTTATGCATATGCTGCTTTATCATCAACATTTCAACAGACATTTCCTAGTGCCCACTATTCCGGGTACTTGGAGTGGGACTTCATGAAGTCATCCACCATTTACATCTAAACTATCCCGAAGTGGACTCCCGCTTCCCCCTCATGGCCACACTTCCCCACTGCAAGCCTGCTTCTCCAGTAGCCTTCCTCATCGCAGTAAAGAGCAGCAGCATCCTTCCAGATGCTTGCGCCAGAGTCGTGGAGACATCCTTGGTAACACTTCCCTCCTCACCTCCAGAATCCAATCGGTATCGGGCCTGCTAAGTTCCCCACCAATTCTCTCCTGGACTGCTGCCATCCTCTCCTAACTGGCTTCCCTGCTTTTGCCCTTTATGCCCCCATTTTAATTTTCCAGACAGTAGTCAGAATGATCCTTTTGAAAGGCAAATCAGATTATGTCACTCTGCTCAACATTCACCAGTGGCTCCGCATCTCCCATAGAGCAAACCCCAAATGCTTGCAATGGCCTGTACGGCTTACAAGAGCTGGACCCCCTCCCTCCTAACAGAAACCTCTAGGATTGCAGCTTCTACTGCTCTTGGCCGTGCTCACATTGTGCTGCAGCCACACTGGCCTCCCGACTCTCCCTGGAACATTCTCCTGATATCCAAGTCGGTCCTGCGGTCCCTTCAAGCCTCTAGAGCCGAGTAGAACTGAATCTAGCACATGGTAGACTATCAACAGATAGTCTTTAATGAATGAAAACAATACATCTTCTATCCCTATATAGTTCATAAGCTCCTGAGGGGCTGCATCTGCTAATTATGCTACTCCTTTCTAGAGGAGCCTCGGTAAGTGCTAATCCCAAAATATTTATGCAGAGATTCTAAAACTGATTCCCAGCTAGGCAGACATTGGTAGAAAAAATTCCCAGACCTCATTCTTACACATCCTGCTATGGAGAAAACAGTCTTTCTAAGACTGTGTCAGATATGCCCAGCCCTGGGCAGAATCAGCTCCCTGGGACCAATTCTATCTCACCTGGGTATTCAGTTCCCTGTTGTTAAGTTTACATGGCTCAAGAAAAAGCAACCTTTTTGCAGACTTCCAGGAACTGCCTGGCTCTTTCCTGTTTTGTTTTGTTTTGTTTTTTTGGTGTACCCATTCCTAACTCTTTTTTTTAAAATGTGGAAATATATATATGTTATATACGTATGTAGATATAATACATGTAATGTAAGATTTACCACCTTAATCATTTTTAAGTCTACAGTTTAGTAGCATTAAGTACATTCACACTGCTGTGCAACCAATCTCCAGGACACTTTTCATCTTGTAACACTGAAAACTGAAGCTAGACCCATTAAACAACAGCTCCCCATTTCCCCCTCTGCCTACCGCCTGGCAGTCACCCTGACATTTTCTGTCTCTATGAATTTGACTCTCTACACACCTCAGATACATGAAATCATACAGTGATGTGTCTGGCTTATTTCACCTAGCTTAATGTCCTCAGGTTTCATCCATGTTATACCATGTGTCAGAATTTCCTTCCTTTTTAAGGCTGAATAATATTCCATTGCATGTATAGACCATATTTTGTTGACCCATTCATCTGTTGATGGATACTTGTGTTGTTTCTACCTTTCGACTACTGTGAATAATGCTGCTGTGAACATATGTACAAATATCTCTTCAAGACCTTGCTTTCAGTTCTTTTGTGTATATGCCCAGAAGTGGGATTGCTAGATCATATGTTAAAGAATTAATTTTAACTTTTAATTTTTTGAGGAACTGCACCTGTTTTCCATAGTGGCTGCACCATTTTATAGTCTCACTAACAGTGTACAATGGCTCCTGAACTCTTTTCATAGTAAGATATTTTTCCCCTCCAGCAAGTTAGAACTGCTCAGAGATGCCTAATAGTGCTAAACATTCCAGCTCCTTCCAATGCTTAGCAACCAGGAGCCGAGTGGCCCCCACTGAACGAGCGAGGGTGTGTGTGGTGGTGCTTTTTGCTCTTTCCTTCGTGACTGTTTTGAAACGGCTTCCTTGTCCTTGAATTAACATGCAGGCTGAGTGGACATCCGCGGGTCTGCCCTACAGACAGAGGGCAGTGGGCAAGAGCCAGCACTGTTTTGGGGATGATCAAAGCTCTGCTAATCCCTTGTAATCTCCTAACGTAAAGGGGATATATTTCCAATTTGTGGTTTCTTTGAAAGATGCCCCCAAGGTTGGCACTGTCACTTTTTGATGAATTGGGAGACTTGGAGTGGTGTGTGTGTGGAAAAGCCAAGAAGACGGCCTTGAGCCATGTTCGTGCATCAGTCATCTCTTGCAAGGAGGTCCAAGGGTTTCGGATCTCGGGGACAAAGAACCCAAAGAGTCAAATGAGGAGGAGAGTGCCTTGAAGTCATGCAGAAGAGTAAGTGGGAAGGACCCTGGACACCTCCTGTGCGCCACCTTCTTTCACCTCATTCATCGGTGGGCTAGGAGAACCAGGCCTTAGTCCTCCTGTGTGTCTCCCCTTACATCATGCTGCCTTCTCTGCCCTCCCCCACCCAGCGCATTCTGTCTTTGGTATTGTCTTGGACTGTTTGTTAGTTTTTCATCATCCTACCAGTTGGTGTTACAGAGCAATGTAATATGGGGACATGTGTTCTCTTAAAAATAATATTTAAATAAAAATAAGAGGGGATAAATCTTCTCTTAAATGGTGATTTTAAAATGATAGGACCCTCTCACCAGACATGAAAAGGGGAAGAGCTAGTGGGAGAGATGGTTAAGAAACTCTCAATAACCTTAAGAGGCAAAATGATGGAACTTGATGACCTAAACCAGGGGTCAGCAGGCTTCTTCTGTAAAGAGTCAGATAGTAAATATTTTAGGCTTTGGGGCCAAGAGGTAAAAAATGAGGAAATTGTATACTTACATATAACAAGAGAGAAAACAAACTTTCACATTTTTTATGGACGAAATTCAAAATATAATAATTAATAATTGAGCTTTTTTTTTTTTTTTAATAACACCAGTCTACTAAGGAGAAGAATGGAATTCTTCTTTGGGATAACATCTTGCTTAATTGAAGTTCAAGGTCAATGTTCCCTATCATCAAATCGATTGTAAATGTCTGCCTTTTTGTAAAAACCATTTATGGCAGGCGGTACAGAAACAGGCAGTGGGCTGGGTCTGGCCTGCAGGTTTGCCATCTCCTGCCCAGGCCAAGAGGTGGGTAATGAGCTACTGACTCACTATGTGCAGTTTTCAATATTGCCTGGTAGCTTATAAGGGCACAGACATCTGTCTTTTTGGTGTATCATTAATGTTAGGAAGACACGCAGGGCTTTTTTCTGTCCTCTGCACTCTAGTCCATGGTGTAAATGACAAGATGTGTTGTCTTTTCTCATACAGAAGACGATGCTTCTGACCCAGCAGCAGTTGTCCTTCCAGGAGTGGGGAGGACCTGGGTTGACCCTCCCCAGTCTCCCCTCCTACAGCTGGGACCATTTCCAGCCTGACCAGTTATGTGCCCTAGTCCTAACTTTTATTGAGTGGTGCTCAATAAAGATTTGGTGATTAGTTCACAGTGGGTAGATCCCATTAACTCGCTCTGTGTCCCATGAAGTATTATTATTAAAGAACTGAACTAATGTTTGTCCTCCTGTAAACACATGTGCACATTAACATATTTACACACAAATCTACATAAACAGATTACCATGATTTCTCCAGGAGGTTTTACCACTGAAAATATTTTAAAAAGCAATGGAAGTGAAAACAAAGCAAAACACCACTAGAGGAAACGTTGTAGAGGCTTTGTTTAAAATCTTAATTACTGGGCTTCCCTGGTGGCGCAGTGGTTGAGAATCTGCCTGCCAATGCAGGGCACACGGGTTCGAGCCCTGGTCTGGGAAGATCCCACATGCTGCGGAGCAACTGGGCCCGTGAGCCACAACTACTGAGCCTGCGCGTCTGGCGCCTGTGCTCCGCAACAAGAGAGGCCGCGATAGTGAGAGGCCCGCGCACCGTGATGAAGAGTGGCCCCCGCTTGCCGCAACTAGAGAAAGCCCTCGCACAGAAACGAAGACCCAACACAGCCAAAAGTAAATAAATAAATAATTAATTAAAAAAAAAATCTTAATTACTGTCCTAAAATGCCATTAACATATGTATAACTCAAGTTTCAATAAGTGTTATCTTTAAATTAGAAATGGTTTAACAAATATAGAGAGCCCAGCCTTTATCAAATTACTTTTTAAAAAGTACTCTGTAAAGCGGCATGCAGAGGCAGTAACTGTGGTGTGTTTACCCCAAGTAAATATTTACCCAGGAGAAAGGGCCTGTGTATTGTTAAAGATACTGTTAAAGATATGATTCTTCACCTCCAGCATTCCTGACCAAGGCAAAGGGGACTCTCTCCACAAGAAAACTGCCATAATACTCAAAGGATTTTCAGAGGGAGACCAGATTGATTAAAGCAAAAAAAAAAAAAAAAAAAAGGTAAGAAATCACAAATTTATTTTGTGCCAAGTGAAGGGGTTATTCTGAGTCCTGCCTTGGTCAAATGGTGGAGGTTGGATAGCAGCCAGGCTTGTTAATTCATGAGCCAGACGCACCTCTATATTCCCAGGAAAGCATCTGAAGTGAGCAGTCTCAATAGCTCTGCTCTCATCAGCTTGTGTCTTTGTTAATCACAGGCCAAGAGTAGAAGAGGAGAATTGTATAGACTTGGGAGACTGGGACAGCTGAGAAAATCACAATTAAAAAAATCACTGACATTTATGTAGTAAGTCCTTACTGGTTTTTCATTATCGCATACATTATCTCCTTTAACTTCAAGCAGTCTGGGGGGGAGGTGACCACCACCACCGCCACCATCTTTATCACATCACCATCATCACCACCCCAACATCATCGCCATCACCACCACCATAATTATCATCATCTCCAAGTGGAAGAAGGAAAGTGAAGATTCTGAAGGGTTAGGAAACTTGCCTAAAGTCAAGCTACTAGTAAGTTGAATTAGGTCTTTTGAGTCCAAATATTTTGCTCTTTCAGCTATGCTATCTTCCCTCAGTTTGGAAGTCTGAATGGTAAAAAAAAAAAAAAAAATCAAAGATTTACAAACATGGGTGGCTCTAGAATTTTTGGATGCCAAGTACTTAGTACAGCAATATGGCCAGAAAAGGGGTCTGTCCTCCACTGGAAACTGTTTGCAGCGTAAGCATATGAGTTTTTACTCAGATTATAGAGTTCAAATCATTCAAAATAGCAATGTTTTCTGAAAAAGCTTTTTATCATGCTTTATATTAAGACTTCAAATTCTAATTTATTTTTTATTCTTTAGAGATGCTAATGGAGATTAATAGCGGGCTGAGGCATGCCCCACCTCAAAGACATCCTTGGTAACCCTGAACATATAAACCAGAAGTTGAAGGAGAAGAGATTGTTTTTCGTAATATTTCAGTCATATAATTTATCTGAAAGTGGTTAAAAGTGCCTTCTACAAATCCTATCTGCATATTTGATTCTTTGACACGCTTTTCTTCAAATGCCATTCTATCAGTTCGTTGTGCTGTTATAAATAGGAAGGAAACTCCCACCATAGAACATGTTTTCATATTTACTCCCTCTCAGAGTTTCCTGAATGCCAATTCATAGAGAGAAAAAAAAAATATCTTCAACTGCTCAACCAGCTGACTCAATTTGTGATCTGAAAGTCAAGTTATCTTCTTCCTGGTTCTCGGCTCATCACTTCTTACACTGAATGGGCAGTTTAGAATGACGTCGAGAGGGAGAAGAGACCAGCCGGTGTCCCCCATTGCTGTTTGAGTTGTACAGTATAAACATTTAAACTTTTAACTCTCAGTGATCCAAAGACTAAGAAGGAAAGATTTGCAGTGAAAAGATGGCACCATAACCTCGTCACTTTCCAGAAGGCAGCAACTTGTTTTTAGTTCTCTTTATTTTATTTAGAAATCATTATTTCCTAGGGTTAAACCTCCTAATACAGCAGAGATGACATACCCTCAAGATCTTTTCTCTGTTTACTAGGTTATCTATTAATGACAATCTTTACAAAGCTTGACACAGTGTTTTCTCTCTCCCTCAGTTGGGAAAATAGACACCTCACCCTGCCAAAAGGTCACATTTTCCTCACTTTTATATTTTAACATCTAGAATGTTTTACTTGTATCCATCATTGATCTTCAAGTGTCTTCTGCCTGAAGCCTCTGTTAGGCAAGTTGAGGCATGAAAAAGCGTAAGATATGGAAAGTCCACACGTGAAAGAATGACGATAATATACATTATCATTAACTTGCCTTCTGGAGTGAAGCTGGCCATTATACCTGCCTTTTGATTGTTATCCCAGCGTATATGTCAAAATCTTTCTCTTAAAAATATCTAAAAGTGATCAAGTAAATTGTGGTTTTTCTTGAAGGGAAATTCTTGATGAGTGATGAGATACACTCTGTCTACACAGCACAAAGTGAAGTGGTTTTTCAGCTCAAACGACCTGGTTTGTCTATCAACAAGGATCAAACACTTCAGATTCTTGACAAATCCCTTCACTCTGCAGTGTACACATGGTATGGAATCATCACCCTCCTAGTCGGCCAGGCATATCCACATTTCAGGCACCCCAGAAACCAGCCCCCAATCCAGCCTGGAACTTACTGTCAAGGAAGTACATGAATGTTCAATATCCCACCAGCCCCTGCATTGTGGTTTCATTTTCTTCTGTCCATTTTTACTTGACAGGACCAGTCACTATCTTTATTTTTCTTCCTCTCTGTCCTTCTTCTGGTACTTGAAATAGTCATTTCAACTTGACTCAACTAATACCTTTTCCTTCTTTAAAATCTCTCCTGAAACCAACTGAATTGCAAACATTTTCATTAAACATCACAGCTGTTTGGTAAACAATCAACAGACAAAATTTAGCCATCCAAAAATAAATGAGAAGTGGAATAAGCCTACACTTGCTAAGCACAGTAAAACATGTGAGGTATAGGTAATGGGATACATCACATTTCTTTAATAAATAGGTTGACTTCAGTAAGTGAAGTAACTCCCATCAAAGAGCAAGGGCAATACTCCCAACTTATTTCACTGCTTTGGTCATAACAACTACACATTTCTTTTTTTTTTTTTTTTTAACTATTTTTCCCCCCACACAAACAATGGGTATGCATATACTTGTAGTTTTCAACTCAAGTCCTATAGAAGATATACTCCAGGCTATCTCATACTATTCCTAAAAAGACTTTACTGGCTGCTTATAGAGATATTAAATAAGCATTTAAAATGCTTTCTTTGTGATACTGGGCCCCTTTTTGGCTTTGGCCTGATCTAAATAAGTCACCCTGAGGTCACTGGGGGCCATAAATCAGGGGGGTGGACTTGTGGCTAAGACAGCCTGCATAGCTTTAGTGCAATGTGCTATTTTAGTTTGTGCCCCTGAAATGACACCATCTCTTTGGCACCAGCCAAAGCAAGCTTCCTAGACATCTATGGGAAGGGAGTGTTTTGCAGTAATCCAAGGCATAGGTCACACAGGCATGAAATATTGTGGGGAGGTCTGTGTCTGCTCCAGACCCTGTGACAAATAAAGTAGGGAAAACGACTTCCAACCAAAACGTTTATCCAGGATTCCAGGAATGGAAATTGACCCAAGCAATCTCGGCAAATTGCGAAAGCAAAGAGTGGCCAACTTTTTTCAACCCAGGAAACTAAGGCAGCCTCTTCCTGTCCCTTCTCCAATCCCATTACTTGGGTCCACTTGACAACCCCAGACATGGATGTTTTTGAGAAAGGGCTAACATAGCTAAATAACAATTATTATATCTACATGCTATAAAATGTGGCATAATCAAACAAAAAGGTCCAACTCTCTCTAGCCAAGGCACATACACTTTTATGTTCTCTTTCTCAACACTTTTTCCATAGAGGGTATGGACTTAACCAGTCTGAACTTTCAGGATTTATTGGTTTTGTACATAATCTTAATTTAATCTCTTCTTCCTTCTTTCTTTTAATTTTGGAAAGGGCAAATGTAATTCAGTAAATATCAAAACGTGCCAGATTACAACAGGTTGCATAATTGTTTACCCATTTAAAAAAATCTACCTTGGCTTCATAAGCAGTTTACACAGAAAGACAAAGTGGGCATCTATTCTATACTTACAATTCCTTTTTGTTAAAACTTTTGCAATTTTCTTGCTCTCTCTGAGCTGAAGATCCCATTGAAAGGGAAAAAAATGCTAACTTACTTGGCTTGGGGAAAGGAGAGAGGTTTGGTTCGAAAGCGTGTGGCATTTTTTTTCAAGCATCTGTCAGTCTCTTTAAGAGCGACAGGCAGCTAATGCTCGAGTGGACTTCCCTTTGAGTTTCTCTCTATCTGGGAGAGTTCTTCTCCTTTGGGGAGTTTGAAACAACTTTCCTAGATACTGTAATCCAGGACAGGAGAAGTATTCTTATGCTATGCTGCATTGTACCAGAACATCCGAAGGTCTGGCAAAGCTTTGCAGTTTCCTGTGGTCTTTCCAGAAGCAAGATTTTAAAAGGCATGTAAGTGTCCAGGGACTATATAAGCCTGAGAAATACTTTGCACACATGACCGTGAACTCGTGGAGTTTTATTTTTCTAATCATTGCACTTGACCACAGATTACCGAGCACTGCTGAAAACAAAGGCAGTGAGGGCTTGTGGTTCTAAGGAAAGAAGGACTGCAACTTTAACTTGTGCCAAGGAGTACTTCTGACTGCTAACCTGCTGGCTGACCACCACCTGGGGAACTGTTTCCTCCCACACACGAATCCCATTCTGTTCTTGAAAGCTGGCCAAGGGCCTCCACTGTGCGTGACACTTTTTTTCTATTATTATCACCATCATAATTGTTAGAGTTATCATTACTATTATTATCCATCCAGCTATTTCTACTAACATACACCAGACTGGCTGTCAAGAAGGCACAGTGACAAAACAGATGAAAGCCCTTTAATTTGATAAGTTTGAAACAACAATGGGAAAGGAGCCCTCTAATTCTAATGACTGGTTTTTCAATGGCTCAGTAATCAAACCAATCATTCCCGCAAGAAGGAATAAAGTCTACTGGATAGTAACCATTTTCTAAATGGCATGGTGATATAAAAATAAATAAATACATAGTGATATTTGGAAAGCCAACCTGAGGTGGGGGTGGGGGAGGGAGGGAGAGAAAGAGGAATAAAATATTGGGGTTTCTGGTGGGTAGGTGGGTGACTGCTTTTCTCTCTCTCCTTCTCCCTCTCTCCCTCTCACTAATCATATGCAATGCTCCCCTAGAACAAGATCAAAGTTACACACCAATGCTTCTTAATTTCGCGAACTTTAACATTTTCTTTAACCACAGAAAACAATAGCTGAAGCAAACAGGATCTCAGAAAGGCAGTTAAAAAAATATATTATGAGCATGACTCAGTTTTTTCTTCCCAGATCTTTATGTGGTCCATAAATCTAAATGGATTATATATACTTTTAACCAAATGGACCTAAATTCTAAATTTGTTTTTCTTTAGGGGGAAAGGGTCCTTTAAAAATGTGTCCATTGCAAGGAAATATGGTTGCCTTGGTAACAAGCTCCTAGGCATCTTCCTACCTTTATGTTAGAGGAAACTCACTGGACCGAAAGCTTTCTGCTTTCTTAGGCATGTTAAAGTGAGCTAAAAGCATGGAGGAAACCTAGAGCAAGCTTGAACTCTTCTAGGTAGATGTATGCCACTGTGCAGAAAAGATGAAGTAATAGAATGCTGGAGCTTTTCAAATGAGATCTGAGAGAATGTGTAATCAACACTCTTGTTTTAGGTAAAAAATGAGGCTCAGCAAGATTAAGTGACTTGCGCAAGAGCCTACATCTACATAACAGCAGGTGCAGCGCTACAATCCAGGCTCCTGACAACTTGTCCTGTGCTGTTTCCACCCAGGCATACATCTGAAAAGTGGTTTATAAACTGATTTTCTGTAATAAGTCCTATTCTGAATATACTAGGTTAACCAGACATGTGAAAAAACTCTGTGCAGAATTCCTTTTATACATTGCTTTCTAACCTATTCTAAGAACCCATTTTTGTGAATACATAGTCAGAATTAGTATTTATTGAGTGCTTACTGTGTTTGAGGCACTATTCTAAGCACCTTCCCTGTAACAATATTTAATCCACACACCATCCTAGGAAGTTAGTACTCCATTTATAAGTGAGTCAACTGAGACACAGAGAGATTAAGTAACCAGCTCAAAGTCATAGAGTGAATTAAGTGGTAAAGCCCAGGCAGCGCAAGTCTGGAGAGGAAGCTCTTGACTATTATCCTGCAGGGAGCTTACTTAAAATGAAGGAACTACCCGGACAAGCTTTCACATAAATAGGCAAACAAGATCCATGACTCTGAAAACTGAATACAAATACGCTGGATGTTGGACTTGCAAGGATTCTCTCTCTAATCTTTAGAGATTAAGTTAAATGAGATAATCAGTCAGGAAAGTACAAAGCATATCACCTGTGAAGTACAACGCAAATGTTATGAATCTATTATGAAGATACTCTGTACAACCCAATAGGTATTATTGTCCCATCTCACCACTGAAGAAACAGGTTTAGTTTAGCAATTACCTTGCTTAAATCACATAGGTAATATGAAGCAAAATGAGAATTTGAATCGGAATCTTGTCTGACTCCCAACTTGACTCTTTACCGTGCTGTTGAGGTTGAAATAATCACCTTGATAATCATGAATGCGCAAGAGAGAGATCTTACTCATCAAGCCCTGCTTTGCTGAGGTCTTAATTCTTTCCCTCAGAGTGGGGCCGCTCACCTATCTGTCTATAGGTGGCACTCTTTAGCACTGTAGCCATTGGTAAAAGAGAAAAATCCCTTTGGGGGAAAGAAATGTGGCCTGGCGTTTTGGAGGTTGGGTAGATAATTACCAAATTGTCCCATTTAGGCTTATTTTCCTAGTTGTAAACATGTTCTAATTCCTGAAGGGAGTAACTAAGTATGTATTACACAGAGAAAACATCTTTAAGTAGAAGTGAAAGCTGAGGAATGGAGCCTAAGATCAAACTTCGAGTCAGAGTGGCTCTACCTGTCATCCAAGTAGAGCAACAGCTTGAGAACATGCCAAACAGCGAGGAAGCTGGGGGAGATATTCTTTAAGCTGGTTGAAATTGTGATAAAAACCCAAATTATGGTTTTAAAAATTTCTGAGGCTACAACAAAGTAATGTGAAGACAGACATCAGTAATGGTTACCTCCTAAATGACTAGATTACAAGGGATTCTTATTATGCTATACTCTTTCGTTTGCCTTCAATGAACTTGTACTACTTGGGTAACTGCAAAAAATTTTACTAGAGCTCCTTTAAAAAATTACTCGATAAGAGTTTTTAAAAAACTACCAGCTATGGTTCTTGCGGAAACCACCGAGTTTATGAGGTCCCGAGTCCAGATTACCATTTCTTTAGACAGTTCCAAATTCTTGAAAAGCTCTTGCCTACAGCCCAGCCTCATAGGCAGCATTTGATTACAAGGCATCTGTAGATTACAAGATTAGCCATTTCAAATTGCAACCCTTACAGTCAAATCCCACAGCACCCGTCTACCTGGGGAAACCTAAGCGGTGCAGTTGATGTCAGAAGCTAGCATGGCTGCTGCCACCCAGCCTGGAAGAAGAGGAAAAGGGAGAGGCAACCGAGAGAGCTGGGGTGCCAAATAAGTCCACGGAAGAGTGGAGAGGGCAAGACCCAAAGGCAGAGAGAGAAAAGAAGGAGAGGTGGGTAGTGCAGAGCAAAGCAATATGGCACCGTGGGGCACCATCCCCGGCCCATCTGTCCAACTGCTGCCCTGCAGTCCTGCTGTGTGCTGAGCACGGAGACAGACTTCCTTCCTTAAGGTGTTAGACAAGACAGCACAGAAGAGGGACAAGGGGAAATTTCAGTACTATTTTCTACCCTAAAGTAAACCTTTGGTCATGACTTTCTAAACAAAAATTTATTTGGAGGAACCATTCAGTTCCCTTGTCCCGGGTTTTGCAGTGTACTTCTGGGGTGCCATCCCATCCAGGATGCTTTCAAAGTCCTCAAGTCCCTTACCCAAGCCGGGCCACAGTTTCCAACAGTGTCAAAGCTAAGCAAAGTAGGGCTTCCCTGGTGGCGCAGTGGCTGAGAATCTGTCGGCCAATGCAGGGGACACGGGTTCGAGCCCTGGTCTGGGAAGATCCCACATGCCGCGGGGCAACTAAGCCCGTGCGCCACGACTACTGAGCCTGCGCGTCTGGAGCCTGTGCTCCGCAACAAGAGAGGCCGCGATAGTGAGAGGCCCGCGCACCGCGACGGAGAGTGGCCCCCGCTCGCCCCAACTAGAGAAAGCCCTCGCACAGAAACGAAGACCCAACACAGCCATAAATAAATAAATAATACATTTATAAAAAAAAAAAAAAGCTAAGCAAAGTAGATCAGAAAGGCTCCTGCCAGAATGACGTGTTTACCTTCACCAAAAACATCATCCTCTTCATCCATCAGGAGCTCCTTGGAGTCTAGATACTGCATCTTGGAGCCGGCAGTCAGCGTGTGCAGCGGCCTCAGCAGCTACCCTGCCCCCCGAGGCGACTTCCTTTTCCCGGGTTGCCTAAGCGCCCCAAGAGGGCAGCGTCAGCCTCTGCCCTCGAGAAAGCAGCTTCATTCATATGAACAGGCTTCGTGAGCCTTTTGAAGAGTGCATTCCAGGTGGGGTAATTTTCACCACTGAGAAGAAAGAATTATTTTCTTTTTTGTTTTGGAAGGGGGCTGCAGATCCGGTTGGAGCTGAACACAGATAGCGCTTAAAGTCTGAGAGCAATGAATTCTATTGCAAAGCGACAGCTTTCATATTTTCTTAAAGAGGAAGGCGGCCGTTTAACTTTCTTATGAATCTGAACACAATGGGTAGTGTTGAAAGAGAGGGGGTTCACATTTCTTCTATCTTGGTTTTGCTTCAACGACAATTTATCTGAAAGGAAAGCAAGTCACTATGCTAGACCCAGGCAGGCATCTGGAGGGACAGAGCTTTTCTTTCACTCAGTAATAGCTGCATTTTTCTTTCTTTGCAAACCCCTGGCATTTGAGGATCAGAAAATTTCCAACACTTAAACCAAATGTAATGCACATCTAGGCTCTTTGACTCAATTAATCTATGGTCAATAAATGGATAAATCGTTTGGGTCAAACGACTTCCATTTCATAATACTGACTCAGTCTGATACTTCAGACTTATCACTAAAGCAGAAAGGAGAAAATGTAACTCAGAAGGCCGTTCTTCCCAGAGGGAGGACTAACCACTGAGCTGTCATGTCAGTACCAGTGGTTGGCATCACCATATTGAAACACCCAAAGTGTGCTAAATTCTGTATGGCGGTTCAAACACAAATCTCTGAGTGATACTGCAACTTCACTTGGGGTTTCCCAGCCCTCTACCTTGTGTTATAAGACATCTCGGGCGTCAGAAGCTTGGAAAATGCAAACGGAGTTGATGGTAGGGAGTTGTTGGCCCAAGGTGTTTATTGCTGGCAAACTTATTTATTGAGTAGGGTTTTAAAAATATGTACATATATTAATAGACTTTGTTTTTTAGAGCAGTTTCAGGTTCATAGCAAAACTGAGAGGAAGTAATAGAGGTTCCCCATAACGCCCTGACCCCCACACATATAGCCTCCCCCATTATCAACACCCCAACCCCCAGAGTGGTACATTTTTTACAACTGAGGAACCTACGCTGATACATTATTACCACCCAGAGTCCAAGGTTCATTCCTGGTGTTGTATATTCTATGGACTTGGACAAATACATAATGACATGTATCCACCATTATAGTTTCATACAAAGTAGTTTCTCTGCCCTAAAAATCCTCTGTGCTTCGCCTATTTATCCCCCCCTACCACAACCCCCGGCAACCACTGATCTTTTTTTTTTTTATAAATTTATTTATTTATTTATTTATTTATTTATTTTTGGCTGTATTGGGTCTTCATTGCTGCACATGGGCTTTCTCTAGTTGCGGCGAGCGGGGGCTACTCTTCGTTGTGGTGTGCAGGCTTCTCATTGCGGCGGCTTCTCTTGTTGCGGAGCACAGGCTCAGTAGTTGTGGCTCGTGGGCTCTAGAGCACAGGCTTAGTAGTTGTGGCACACAGGCTTAGCTGCTCTGCGGCATGTGGGATCTTCCCAGACCAGGGCTCAAACCCGTGTCCCCTGCACTGGCAGGTGGATTCTTAACCACTGCACCACCAGGGAAGTCCCAACCACTGATCTTTTTACTATCTCCATAGTTCTGCCTGTTGCAGAATGTCATAGTTGGAATCATATACAAGGTAGACTTTTCAGATAGGCTTCTTTCACTTAGTAGTATGCATTTAAGTTTCCTCCCTGTCTTTTCATGGCTTGATAGCTCATTTCTTCTTAATTTTGAATAGTATTCCATTGTCTGGATGTAACACAGTTTATCTATTCACCTACAGAAGGATATCTTGGTTCCTTCCAAGTTTGGGCAATTATGAATAAAGCTGATATAAACATCCATGTGCAGGTTTTTGTGTGGACATAAATTTTCACCTCCTTTGAGTGCATAAAAAGGAGCGCGATTACTTGATTGTATGGTGAGAGTAGGTTAAGTTTTGTATGAAATTGCCAAATTGTCTTCCAAAGTGGCTGTATCATTTTGGATCCGAACCGCTAATGAATGAAAGGTCCTGTTGCCCCACATCCTTGCCAGCATTTGGTGTTCTGGATTTTGGCCATTCTAATAGGTGTGTAGTGGTATCTCGGATTACTAAGTGCTTTTGAAGAGACTCCTGGTGCTACGTTCCAAGCTAAGAAATGTCCCCTCCTCCCTTAACCGTAACCTTGAAATTACACCAGCTCCTCCCAGGGGAGAGTATGGAAAATGGAGCTGGAGAAGTCCAACTGAGGAAAGGATGTGTACAGAGGAATTCTAGAGTGAGTCAATCACGAAGGGTTATTTGAGCACCAGCAGTGGGCTTACCCCTGCGCCGGCTGCTGTGGGGTTTCCAGAGAGAGTACGTAGCCTGGGGCCTGTAGGAACCTCCAATTGCTCTCAACCAGGGTTCAGACCATCCTTAGGGGAGAGTTTGGAAATGGTGAGTGTTTTCGGTTGCACAACGACTGGGGGTACGACTGATATTTAATGTCTTGGTAACCTTCCTGTAATGCATGGGACAGTGGCTCGAGAGGCATTTAGTGTCCAGCCCTAAAGGCCAATAGTGCCCTTAGCCCCTTGAGAAATACCCTGAGAGGCAGACAGCTGGAGCTGAAGCCTTTCTCTAGATTGCCTTTGCTCCTCTCCTTTCTGACCCTTCCACCACCATCCCCCACCCCAATTCCCACTCAGATGACTTTTCTGGTCAAGGGTTGTGCTTATTTACCTAAATTAAATCAATTTAAATGGGCCTGAACTGGAGGATGGTGAAGCCACTGTGGAATATAGTACGGGGGTTCCTCAAAAAATTAAAAATAGAATTACCATATGACCCAGCAAGCCTACTCCTGGGCATACATCCCAAAAATTTGAAAGCAAGATCTTGAATTGATGCTTTCATTGCCATGTTCATTGCAGCATTATTCACAATAGTCAAGATGTAAAAGTAATCTAAGCGTCCATCAGTGGGTGAATGGATAAAGAAAGTGTGGCATATAGATACAATGGAATATCATTCCGCCTTAAAAAAAAGAAGGAAATCCTGGTATATGCTATAACATGGATGAATCTTAAGGACATTATGCTAAATGCAATAAGCTGTGACTGGGATGAGAGGATAGGTATCAATTCTGATTATCTCTACGTTTCTCACCCATTGTCCTGTGCCCTTTAATCTGCATAACCACACAAGGTGGGTGTTATCTCATTTTACAGCTGAAGCGGTGGGACTCTGAGAGCTTAAATAACTTTCCTAAGAGCACATAGCTAGCGAGCGGCAGATTGCACTAATTCTAAAGCTCACCCCATTACCCCTCATCTAAACAGCTTTATGGAGTGACTGCCAATGATCTGGGTCACCAGAGCATCCCCGTGGCTCCTGGGGATCTGCACCGCCTCCATTTCCTCCCCCCCCAGAACCACCAGGTTACGGTAGTAACCCCGGCGTCCCTAGCCATTCCACTTCGGCAAGTGAACATAACCTCGCTAGGCCTACCTCCTTATCTTCAAATGGAGAAAATAATATCTCCCTGTTAAGGGCTTAATTGTGTCCCTCCCCCATCCACAACCGAAGTCCATATGTTGAAGTCCTAACCCCCAGTACCTCAGAATGTGACCTTATTTGGAAATAGGATAATTGCAGATGTAATCGGTTAAGATGAAGTCATACTTGAATAGGACGGGCCCCCTAAAAATCCAGTTGTCCTTATAAAAAGGGGAGATTTGGACACAGACACACACACAGGGAGAACAGCATGTGAAGATGAAGGCAGAGATCTAGAAATCAAGGAATGCCAAAGATTGCCAGCAAACCACCAGAAGCTATGGAACAGATTCTGCCTCACCTTCTTCAGAAGGAACCAACCCTACTGACACCTTAATCTCAGCCTTCTAGCCTCCAAAACTATGAAACAATTAATTTCGGTTATTTAAGCCACCCAGCTTGGGGTGCTTTGTTATGGAAGCCCTAGCAAGCTAATACACCTCCTCATTTGGCTTGTTTTGAGGATTACAAAGGATAATTCATGTAAAGGAACTGACATAGCACACGGCACACCATACATACCCAATTGTAATTATCTAAATTAAGTCTCTCACAGCGCAGTTTAGGGCCATTTCTTGGGCTGAGGCCTCAGTGTGGGCGGAGAGTGAGCCGCCATCGTGCTCGGTACAAAATCTCAATAACCCTCTGGACATTCTCCTCAGTCTTTTCTCCTCCAATTTAGATATTTTAAAAAGACAGCTAACAATCTCAAAGAACAAGTCATAAATGCCACTAAGAATGCCTTGAGAGCAGCAGCATAGAAAACATGTTCCTTGCTCCCAAAGTTCACAGTCACCTTAGAGAGAGAAGGCATATACGCATGACGTGTTGGCTAAGGGGGAAAATGAATGACCTCCAGATGCATGCATCCATACGGATTCACTCCAGAAACATCATGTTGACTACGAAAGTCTCATAAAAATATAAATAATATGAGTTGACTTATATAAATCACAAAAATGGGCAAAATGAAAAAATATATAAATAACAGCTAAACTGACAAAAACAGATTAACAGGAGAAGAGGCATACAAATTTTATTAACATTTGTATAATGCCTGGGGGCTTCACAGAAAAGAAGTGAAAATCCCAAAGAAGTGGTTAGACTTGGGGGCTATATACTATTTTAACAAAGAGTGATAAGTTGTGGAGAAGTGACTAGACAAAGAAAGGTGGGGAGGTTTGGACTCTTAGGGGTAGTGACTTGTGGGAAGGAGACTAAGAAATGTATGACAGATAAGGGTTGTTTAATAAGATATGTTATACAGAGACACTAAAGTGTAAGGAGTTGATGCACCTTTGCTGGCTTGAAGATGGAGAGGGTCCCATGCAAGGACCAAAGAGCAGCCTCTAGGAGCAAACAGTGACCCCCTAGCTGACAGCCAACAAGGTAACAGGCACTTTAATCTTACAGCTGCAAGAAGCTGAGTTTTGCCAACAATTTGAACGAACTTGGAAGTAACTTCTTCCCCAGAGCCCCGTCCAACTGACATTTTGTTATCAGTCTTGTGATACCCAGAGCAGAGTACTCAGTTAAGCCTAACCTACAGAACTGTGAGTTAATAAATAGGTGCTGTTCTAAAAGAAAAAAAAAAAGATATGTTATGCAGACTCATCTCATCTCTGGTGATAAAAGTGGCCTTCAGTTGATAAAGAGTCATTTTCCTCTTCCTGGTACGGGAGAGGGGAACACTTTTTTTTTGTTTGTTTTAATCAGTCATCAATTTTATACACATCAGTGTATACATGTCAATCCCAATCGCCCAGTTCAGCACACCACCATCCCCAGAGAGGGGAACACTTTTACAAAGAGAAATTTATGCCCTGTGTCTGCTATTTCTGAATTGCCTTCAGCTAAAAACAATCCTAATGCCAATGTGGCATATTTTGGGGTGGCGTATTCTGATCCTCTTCAAATCCATACTAGAAAAGAAAGACTAAAGCTAGGGAAACTCAGTGCTCAGAGCTAGGCAAGTCGGTGAGGTAGAGTTAAGGGGGTGTAGGTTATAGTTTTGACTAAGCAGTGAGAGGTGAGTCTGGAACAATAACTAAAGGACCTTGCATTTCAGTGATTGAGGCAAACAGCTGATACTTGGATTTGAGGAAGAGAACAAAAGTAAGGATGAACCAGTGTGAGCCAACTATTTTAATAAAAGGCTGATTTGTGATAACCTGGGCTAAGTTTAACAACAGAACTCACCAAGGTCAAAAGTACAGGAACATGGCAAAGTTTTTATACTCTGAACAGTTGGTATCCACCTTGTGCTATACCAGGTATGCAAATATGCAAGGTCTAGTCCTTGCTTTGAGGAGATTTACTTGCCCATTCCTGTGCTCATTCATTTACTCATTCATTCATTAATTCATCCATCCATCTGTCTATTTGAAAAATGATAATGAATGCCTACTATATTTCAGGCACAGTGGGAAACATTTAAGTAAATATATAAATGACTGTGCTTGTGTTGTGTTGAACATGTGAAAATCAACACAGTGATATTATTTTGTGGTATGAGAATTTGTTATAATGACTGGCTATTTATTAATTTTAAACATTTCTGCATGGTTTGCTGTTTTGAAAAAAAATTACCACCTGTGAAGTGCTTAGAGGAGGAAGTCACACTGATGGGAAAATGTCATCATCCAATGTGGGCTTTCATTTCAATAGAGGATGGGCTTCACAACCTTCTCTCTGTACCCATTTCTGGAGAATTTCCCACTCCCTCCAGAAAGTATTTCTAAATACATAATTTTCAGATACAAAAACTTCAGAGCAGGGAGAAGAATCTGAAATAATTAGGGGTATTAGAAACAGAAAGGAGAACAAAGTAGGAGAGAGGAATTGAAACTGAGGAGTGTTTGGAATCAAAAAAGAAAAAGAAGGTGAAAATACCACAGAGCCAGAAATAAGCTTATCTTTGGGTAACTTTGCCTGTAAAGATGCACATAAAATGTGTCTAGGGCTTCCCTGGTGGCTCAGTGGTTGAGAGTCTGCCTGCCAATGCAGGGGACACGGGTTCGAGCCCCGGTCTGGGAGGATCCCACATGCCGCGGAGCAACTGGGCCCGTGAGCCACAATTACTGAGCCTGCGCATCTGGAGCCTGTGCTCCGCAGCAAGAGAGGCCGCGATAGTGAGAGGCCCGCGCACCGCGATGAAGAGTGGCCCCCGCTTGCCGCAACTAGCGAAAGCCCTCGCACAGAAACGAAGACCCAACACAGCCAAAAATAAATAAATAAATAAATAAATAAATAAATAAATAAATAAATTAAAAAAAAAAAATGTGTCTAAATGCAGAATGCCATGGACAAGGAGCTGAGACTAAAGGAACATGATTTTTTTTTTTTTGCTGACAAAGCAAGCGACTTTACTGCAAGGGGCACCCGGGTGGAGAGCAGGAGGGTAAGGGAACCCAGGAGGGCTGCTCTGCCACGTGGCTCGCAGTCTCGGGTTTTATGGTGATGGGATTAGTTTCTGGTTGTCTCTGGCCAATCATTCTGACTCAGAGTCCTTTCTGGTGGCGAGCGGAACCGCTCAGCCAAGATGGATTCCAGCAAGGAGGATCCTGGGAGGTTGGTAGAACATGTGGACTGGTGTCTCCTCTCTCCTTTTGACCTTTCCCTTATTCTTCCGGTTGGTGGTGGCTTGTTAGTTCCGTGTTCTAAAGGAACATGATTTTAATGGTGTTCCTGTTTTCACATTACAAGAGGAGACACCCACGTCATGGGATTACAGCTCTCCCAGAGGCTTTGGAAGTCTTCTTGTTCACCTTCCCCCATTTTAGGGGTATCTTTCAACTGTAGAAGCCACACTCAAGGTCGCTTACTACAGGTGCTGGGGAAGCCTGAAGGACAGGCTGACCAAAGCTCTGGATGGATTTGCCTCCCCAGCTCTGTCGTAGCCTTGAAAACCAAGAGCGTACAATATAGTGAAACCAGCAGACTGGTAGTCACTGGAGTGGATAGAGAATGGGTTTGGAGCTTCTTTAAAGCCCCTTTCCCAGAAAACTGTCATGATTTGACCTGTCTTTTGGTTCCCTGGAAGACCCCATTTACAAGGCTGTCTTTATTTAACTTGACTCAATGCTGCGTGGAGTGAAGAGCCTCTTCCCTGGGCCTGCCTGTTGAAAACAATCAGAAGCAATTGGTGAATAACTAAGCTGCCTAGGGCAGTGGTAAGAACTGGGGGCAAACATTAGGTGAACCAAAATCTTAAAAAAAAAAAAAAAAAAAAAAAGAGCTGAGGAAACAGATGGCCACCGGGGGCTTTGAAAAGCTCTGACATATTCCTGGGAATCCAGAAGGCCGAACATGTGTAGGACTGTGTGCGTGACCAGGCTGTGCACGTGCTTAGAAAAGACCTGCAAAGGCCATAAACTCTCACCTCTGTCTAATCTTGAGGCTCTGCAGAAGCAGGAAGTAAATGTTAAGGCAAACTTATAAAGTGCCTAGCTGAGTGTTGAAGGTGTGTCCCAGCTTACATACAGAGTCGCTTGGCAAAAGCTAAGACTCGTTGTTTCCAAGCATCTAAAGAAATCTCTGTCCAACGTTAGCTGACTGCTAAGTAACTAAGCAGAGATTTCAGTGGCCACAAATGACAAAGAATACAGACTTCATAGAACTAGTTCAGAAAAGTCACTAAACAACAATAAAAACCCCTAGGGAAGGGGGAGAATCTGATTTCCAGAGTTCCCATATAATATTAAATAAATTGTCCAGTTTTCAACAAAAAATTGAGACGTGCAAAGAAACAAGAAAGTATGGCCCATAAAACAAAACAAAACCAATCAATAGAAACCGTCCCTGAAGAAGCCCGGATGTTACACTTACTAGGACAAAGACTTTAAATCATCTATTTAAAATGTATTCAAACAACTAAAGGAAACTAAATATGAGAAGAATGTCTCATGATGGAGAATATCAACACGAAGATACTGTCTGAAGAAAACAAAAAACACTAACTCAAAAAGATATATGTACACCCATGTTCATGGCTGTGTTATTTACAATAGTCAAGATATGGGAACAACCTTAGTGCCCATCAATGGATGAACGGATAAAGAAGACGTGGTATATATACACAATGGAATACTACTCAGCTATAAAAAAAGAATGAAACCTTATCCTTTATCAACAACATGGACTAATCTAGAGGGTATGATGCTAAGCAAAATGTCAGACAGAGAAAGACAAATACTGTATGATTTCACTTATATGTGGAATCTAAGAAAACAAAACAAATGAACAAACAAAACAAAATAGAAACAGACTCATAGATACAGGGTATAAACTGGTGGTTGCCAGAGGTGGGCAACTGGAGTGGGGGGATGGGCAAAATAGGTGAAGGGGATTAAGAGGCACACACTCCCAGTTATAAAATAAATAAGTCATGGGGATGTAATATACAGAAGAGGGAATATACTCAATAATATCATAATAACTTAAGATGGTGACAGATGGTAACTAGACTTATCGTGGTGATCATCTCATAATGTATATAAATGTCGAATCACTATGTTATATACCTGAAATTAATATAACATTGTATGTCAATTATACCTCGATAAAAAAAAGAAAGCCATATGTATACATATATTTTTTTCTGACAGAGAAATATGATAGAATGATCAAAAAAGAGTTTCAAATAATATTACATTATTAATAATGTAATAATATTACATTATTAATAATGTAATATATTACATTATTAATAATGTAATAATATTACATTATTATTTTAATGTAATAAAAATACTTTACATTATAAGAAGGGAAATTGTCCCAAACTTGGGCTGAAGTCAAACTTTGTGGTGTGGTTGGAACAGCAGCACCTTCTGGGATGTATCTAATATTCTTAATAAAATGTGCCATCAGTTTCCTGATAGATTTTCATGAGATAAGAGTCCTTCTGGAATATCGATTTATCCTACCTGCCTAACGTATAGCCTTATACTGAGCTAAGATACTGATGATCTTAAACTAGAAATTCTTTTTTAAAAAGTCCAATATGTTAATGATCATCTAAACTGCATCCTTTGTAAATTTTAAAACTTACAATAAAAATTTTTAGATATACAAAGGTACATAGTTTCCCAAAATTTACTTTGGGTTTCAAAAACTAGACAGTTAAAAACCCCTGGTGCAGATCCCGCGTTGAGTGGAGCAGGCCTGCAGCAGGCCCTGTAGGACCGGGAACCATGATCGGGTGTCCCATATGGAAGCTGGGGCCCATGGCATCTGGGCATCTGCAGAGGGAAGGCCTGGCAGCTCCATCCCTTTACACGTACTAGCTTTGTGGGTTGTGACCCATTCATCCCTTGACCGGTTTCTTCTTAGCCTCAGAATTTCTTCTCCTCAAGGATAGCAACGAAAGTTAGGAGTTGAAATTTGGGACTTGCTATGCTCTGATTTTGGCCAAATGTTTTTGAAAACTCTTTCCAGTGTGGCTTCTCTTTAATAGATATGTCTCAGTGACCCCTGACTATACAGAGGACAGAAAAACAATCTGGGGAAAGAGATCTTTCAGAGACCACATTCAAGGAAGGAAGGGAGGGAGGGAGGGAGGGAGGGAAGGAAGGAGGGGAGAGAAAGAAAAGGAAAGCGTGAGGCTAAGGGCAGAACATTTCTCTTTTGGAAGGAAAATACTTCCAGACTGCATTTTTTTTTTTTTAAAGGTTCTGGGGGAAGATATCCAGAACACTCCTTGATTTGAAATTTTAGCCCTCCTGGAAATTCAGAAATCCGGCTCTGGGTGCTGTATGAACACTACAGGGCAGAGGTGGGCCCTGGATAAACCCCTGACATGCTTAAACTCTGATTCCCAAGTTCCTGGCTCATCTTAGATAAGCTTTAAACCTGCTTTGGGGGCTTCCCTGGTGGCGCAGTGGTTGAGAATCTGCCTGCCAATGCAGGGGACACGGGTTCGAGCCCTGGTCTGGGAAGATCCCACATGCCGCAGAGCAGCTGGGCCCGTGAGCCACAATTACTGAGCCTGCGTGTCTGGAGCCTGTGCTCCCCAACAGGAGAGGCCGCGATAGTGAGAGGCCCGCGCACCGCGATGAAGAGTGGCCCCTGCTCGCTGCAACTAGAGAAAGCCCTCGCACAGAAACGAAGACCCAACACCGCCATAAATAAATAAATAAATAAATAAAAATTAAAAAAAAACAAAAAAAAACCTGCTTTGTCAGGCACCCAGAAAGACCTAAATGCACTGAGTTATTTGGATGGAGAAAATGGAGAATTATAGATGAAGAAATCATGATTCCTCCTTTGTTTCTCTGCAGGCTCCTTCCTCCTTTAATGTTTTTTTTTTTTTCACTTTCAAAAAGCAAATTTATTCCAGTTATAGAAGAAAATGATTCTATTTCAAAATTTTAAAGATATATAAAGATGTATAAAGACGTATAGTCACAAATAATGTTTTGTTTTGAAGCGTAAATCACAATTAAGAGGATGAGTGAAAACAGAGCCGTGGAGTAAAAGGAAAGACAATGCAATGCGTCCCGTCTACCAAATAAGGGCACAGTCCTGCCCAGGAGGGACTAAGTTTTCATCTCCTAACTCTGGCTTTCCAATGTTCCCAATCTACCAGCTCGACAGTGGCTTTTAAGCTTTCCCCTCTAAAGAAGTGGAGTAGCAACAGCTGCTTCCCTCCCCTCCCTGAAAACATAGCAGCAAGCTGGTAGAGAAAGAGGGTGATCCAGCTCTGATGCTTTATAGTTCAATGAGCAGCCTTGAACTTCAGTGGAAAAAGGGGGGCTATGGTTTCGTCTCTTCCCTCAAACTAAAAGAAAAAGCTAGCTGAAAGAGAAGGAGGAGAAGATGGAGAGAGAGAGGAAGAGGGAGGGGGAGAGGGAAGAAGATGAAGAGGGAAGAAAGAGAAGAAAGAGAGAGAAAAGAAAAAAGGAGGAGGAGGAAGAGAAGGAGAAGAAAAAGCTGCTTTGATTCTAAACACAATACTTGACCACAGCCATAACCTGAAGCAGTGAGGGGATGAGCTTAGCTTCCCCTCAAGGGTGGCTCTCTCTGTCTCTCTCAAATTATTGCATATGGGAATTTGGAGTTATTGAACAGTCTGCTTATTTTTAAAAAGTTTCCCTTTTAATTGTGAGTTCAGGTTGCCCATGGAGAAACTTTGTTATGACCAAGGGATCTTTATTTTTAGGCACTGGACTCCCCTTTCCTCTTCTCTCCGTCATGCTCCCTCTGGTTCCTGCTCTCTGATTTCTTTTCAGCTGAGAGGTGTGAAAAACAGTCTATGGTTTGTTTCATCTCTGCACAGCTGTGTCAATCCCTCTTACTTACCTCTTCAACATAAGACCAATTTTTTTTTCTTTTCCTAGAGCCATATCGGGTGTGATTACAGGTTGAAAAGTGCCACCCATCCTCTCTGAGACCACAAACAGAGCTGAATCAGTGAACCTAGACTTATAAACAAGGGCGTTGACCAGAGAACGTGATGAGACCAGAGGAGGAGAAAGAAAGCAAGAAGATAAAAGCACTGCAGCTTCAAGTGCGAGGTGAGCCGAAAGCAGCCAGCCCTTCAGAAAACAGGAATCAAACAGCAAAACACAAAGCTCATGAGACTGTCATGAGGCGAAGGTCTTGAGAGTCGTTTCTACTGCAGACTTTAGAGACTTCTTCCATTACCCCGAGGTACCCAGGAGCTATAAACCCAAATCCTTAAAAGTTCAGCCTCAAGGTATAGGGTCTAAGGGAAGGGTCTCAGTGGAAAGGGTCTCTGTGCTCCTCAGGTAACCTTACAGTCAGCTTTTGTGAAGTGGTTCGGCTGGGCCAGCTTTCTGGTCATTCCGTCAGCGAAGAAGCAAGCACATTTGGAGAAAATGGGTCAGGGGTAAATGAAGGTGAGTGTAGCATGGACTTGGCAGAAGCCAAAGGCAGTATAAACGTCAACTTCCCATCTTCTAATATCATGGAAACCCGGGGTGGTGATGGGGCAGGGGCTTCCCGAACCACCTTGAGGTGGAAGAGAGGCCCGAGAGGTCAGAAGTAGGTTAGCAAGAGCTCAGGAGGACAGGTCTTCTTTGCCCTCGATGTGGGGAGGGGTGGGGGGGGGCACCAGCCCACCCCGTGGAAGGAGTAGCTGCTGGGAAAATGTTAGAATGATGGGTGAGATATTTTCTCATAAAATTTCATCCAAAGTTTTAACAAAGTACAAAAAAGAGGAGGTGTCAAGGACTGTGTGTGGGTGGGGTGGAGGCAGCAGGGAGGAGAAGGGGAAGTTCTATGCTCTGTCCAACTTCTCGACCTAGGTGTGACCTAGTGTCAAAACCTGCACACGCAACCAGCTGCCCGCGTCATCCACATGGCTCGGCTGTTATGTGTAGAATCCTATACAAGTCCCTGATGTTCGTACGGAACAGGGTGCTGAGCTGGGCACTAGATGGCCCTGGAAGAGCACCTAGTAGTGTTTCTTTCACTGGACAGAATCTAATAAAAGCTTTTTGCAAAAGTAATGAACTATTATTGATTATAGATATTATCTGATAATAATAATTCTGTTAAGTTCCGGTTTGGACCAGGTAACTCTGTGAGGGGAGAAAGTTGATACTGCACATAGTAAAAGCAAGATTCTTTCTTTGGTTTTCCTCCCTCCCTCCCCTCCCACAATCTTTGCCTCACTCTCAGGAAAATTTGGGCCCTGCCTTAAGCTTTTGCACACCCCTAGGATCTCATGGTTTCCTTTGCGATGAGAATTTTAATATCAATGAAGGCACTTTTCTCCTAAGGAATTTAGGAGTGTCTGTTGCTTGTTCTTCTGAGTTTCCTATGAGGTAAGAAAAGGAGTTCAGTATGACTGTCCTCAAGTTATTGATGGGGAGATTTAGGACAAAGGAGCTACAGATCCATGGGCAGCAGGGCACACGTGACGCGGCACAGTTTCCAGAGCAAGTCAAAACGCTCTCAAAGAGCAAGTGAGTCAAGATTGTGGAAGCCGTGCCAGAGAAGTTTTTCAGGGATGGCTGAACTGCTCCATGTACATGAAAAGAAAATATATTCATGTAAACAGAGCCCCAAAGTGGAGATATCTAACAGGCAAAGGGGACAGGGGTGGGTGAGTAGGGTTTGCTGCACTGGGGCTCATTTCTCCAATCTTTCATTTTCTGTGCTGAACTCTGAACACAGTGCAAGCATATGACTTGAAGCTGCAGGATCTAGGTCACATTTATTTGTTTTTAATCCAGGCTGTCCTGCTAGACTTGGAGATTCCCAGAAGGCAAAGGTCAAGCAAGACCTTGGCATCTTCATTTCAAGCCCAGTGGGAACCAGCGCTCCACAGACATTTTCTAAATGATAAGTAATGGATTCCCTGAAGTTCTCTAATCTCACTGTGATCAGAGATTTTAGAAGGTTCCTATTAACGGGTGGAATGACACCTGGGCGAGCAGCAGGTGGTCACCAGGTCACCTGCTGGTGTTAGGATGGTTGGGAACACAGCTTTGCCTGCGAGTGAACTTTATCCCACTTCCCAATATGGGGTGGAAGCACAAACATCACACAGGGCCTGATTTGGTTTTTAATGTTTGGAAGGATCTGTGTTGCCTTCCAGGTACTGCAGACCCCTCTGCAGGTACTGCAGAGAGGGACTGACAGATATTGTCTCATGTAAATTAATTAGCTAATCCATGAGTTTTACAGTTAAATAGATGTCTTTACACAATGTTATCTGTCAACTCCTGGAGGAGATATCTTCAAATTTTATTGACAAAGGTAAGACTTCCATAAAAGGATCCCTCAGTGGTGTTTAATAAGGAAATCCAAAGCAAGGTGTTTATAACTATAATAAATGTTTCTCTACCACTTTGCCCCAGGCATCTGCCCCTGTAGTTCTTTTTCCTGGTTCCTCTCCTCTTTTTAACACCCTAAAAGAAAACTATATAAAAGACTCAGCAGAAACATTAAAAACTGGTATAAGGGAAATTTCATGATAGGGCACGTTATGAAGGTTTGGTGAGAAAAAGTTCAGACCTTCCTTCCTTCTTGCATTTTCTGGATAAGATTTTCACTGGTCCTTAACACAGAGACTACCCTGCTTCAGTATAGTTCCCTTTTCTTTGTACTCACTGGGATAGATGGCACATGTGAACGGAACTTGTGGTAAAAATAACCTTGCCACAAAAGGACTCCACCCCTGCTTACCTTCCGCTGGATCTACTTGTAAATATGTGGTGAGGGGTAAATGTGGAGTTTCCTGTATTCTGCAGTGTGCATTGCCACACCACTATCTCCAGTGGAATGAGCTAGAATGGAAAATGTATGCCTCTTTTGAAATGTGATGAAGCAACATTGAATTCAGAAATAGGATGACTACATTTTCTGTACTATATTGCACTCTTTTGCACAATATGAAAGAACACAACATGAGAAACCTACAAAAGAAGGAAATAGAACAACTGAGGTTGTTGGCTGGGCAGGCTGCAAGGAAAAGAGCAGAATATGAAATACCCCACCTAGCTAACATCCTCTTGTGGGTGTTATTCCTGCCTCCAAGGCTCTGCAACTTTCCCCTCATCCATTATTCTTTCCCATCATCCATCCATCCATCTGTCCATCTATCCATCCATCCACCCAACATTTGGGGACCCTGTCATTCTAGCTGCTGGGAATACAGACTATCAGTGACATGCTGCAAAAGTTAAAGAACTAGCTTCTGGGTGGGGGAGATGATTTGCAGTGTTTGTTGATTTTCATAGTGTAAATACTCCCACCGTGGCTGATTTCAAACTCCCAACATGGATGGCATCACTGAACACAAAGTTGGGAAGAGATGCACAGGAGCCCACCATTGTATAGTGTTTCCACCCTACAGGTACAGTAGATGCAAAACCTCAAGTACACAGGTATTAGTTAAACGGGGGTAATTAGGAAGTGATAAGTTTTGAGTCCTTACTAAGTTTGTTGTCATATAATTTATTCAATTGTACATTTATGTAATTTAATTTTACATAATAGCTGTTTCAACAATCAGCTCACAACATCTCTGAAAATTTAACAATTGGCTCTTGTGAGCAGGCATGAGCTGGCTCCAGCACAACACTGGACAGAGATAAATAAAGCAGGCTGTCTGCTTTACAAAAGTTTTTTGTCTAGAAAGGAAGACGTACGTATACATATGTAAATAATTAGTAGCCCTACAGCTGATGTGATATTGCAGTAGGGGAAAATGCTGGGTATTAGAATTAGTGGGGAAGTACAGTGAGACTCCCAGAATAAAATTACCTTGAGAAGAGGGTGTTGACTTGGACTCAACACAAGCACCTAAGAATACACAGAGCAGGACTGGTTTGAACTCAGCATGTGGCCCTTCCTTTCTCAATAATATTTTCTATCTCTCCTCAGTGTCTTCAGACCCAAACACCCTGGCACAATTGTTATCCTTGGCAGAGTGCTGACTGGGCAATGGGAAACTCTAACTTTGGAGCCCAAGCTGAGACACCCTAGCAGGGCAGGTGAGTACTGGGGTGAGCAAGGACCCCTCAGTGTAACAAGAGGAGTCACACCTGTTGAACTGTACAGGCCCCGTCTTCAACAGCGACATCTCGTGGCAACAAAATGAACAGCATAAATAGGATTGATGACATTTTCTAATTCCCTCGATTCCTGGCATTGGATAGCAAAATTTATGCCCTTTGGAATGAGAAAGTCCCTGAGATTTTTTAGACAACTTGGTGGCTGGACAGAAGTTGAGGGGTTCCCCCCTAATGTGGCATATGTGGCCTTGAGCAAATAGTAAAAAACAAAGTTAAGAGTTGTGACCTTTATATTCTGATTTGCAGAGCAGGTCATAGGTGACGTAATCAACCACGTGTGTGTATATGTGCTTAGAGAAAAAGATGTTGGCCAAAATGTTAACAAGTGATTCCCTCTGGATGATAATTTCTGCAGGGAGGGTTAATTTTTATATATTTGCTTGCATGGTTTAATAATTATATCTTCTTTTGCCAAAAAATAATGTGAATAATTTTTTGTGGCAGTAAACAATATCTGCTAATTGTAAAAAAGAAAAATAACGGGGCTTCCCTGGTGGCACAGTGGTTGAGAATCCACCTGCCAATGCAGGGGACACGGGTTCAAGCCCTGGTCCAGGAAGATCCCACATCACAGAGCAACTAAGTCCATGCGCCACAACTACTGAGCCTGTGCTCTAGAGCCCGCGAGCCAGAACTACTGAGCCCACGTGCCACAACTACTGAAGTTTGTACGCTTAGAGCTCGTGCTCCGCAACAAGAGAAGCCACCACAGTGAGAAGCCGGCGCACCACAATGAAGAGTAGCCCCCGCTCACCACAACTAGAGAAAGCCCATGCTCAGCAACGAAGACCCAATGCAGCCAAAAATAGATAAATTATAAATAAACAAACAAATAAATAAATAAGGTTAAAGATGGAAACTAAAAATACAACCATAACCCCAACAGCTGGAAATAACCGCAGTTGGTATTTTGGTATGTGACCTTCTAGACCTCCTATGCATGATGTATTTTCCTTTGCTACCTCTCTTCAGCCTTAGGTTAGTCTGTCTCCAGTTCCTGACCAGCGCTTCTGAGCAGTGCGGGGCAAAACAGCTCACACTATTATTGTTTTGTTTAACACGTAAGCCCTTCATCTCAGCTCACGCATTTTTTTTTAAGATTTATCTCTAATTAGCCCCTTTTCACTCCCCACAATTATTTCAAAGCTTAAGCCATTCTTTGTATTACTTCCTATTTCAGAGAAAATATAAACCATCATATGTGACTCTTCAATTCCTTCCCTTCCACCTTTAAATCTGTGCCCATTCCTTCTTCCCTGCTGTGTCAGATGAAAACCTATCTTTTTCCCTGACCAAGGTTCATGCTGTTTCTTTGAAAAAAAAAAATCACATTTTCTTCCTGGCTTCACAAGTAATCATACCAATATTGAAAAATTTAGAAATATAAGAAAACACAAGGGAGAAAATAAAAATCACATGTAACTCAAACACTGAGAGACAATCACTGCTAACATTGTAAATTCTTTGTTTTTTCCATGCATGATTGTATATATCTGTACCTTAAATAAATATTTTTCACACAATGGAAATTATTCTGTAAATACTATTTCATAAATCTCCTTTTTCCTCTTATAATAGATGTTGAATATTTTTTGCATGACTGCAAATAGTCTCCTACAATGAGATTTTAAAATATTTTTTTAAAGTTACAAATAATTTTTTTTCTTAATTTAAAAGCAGTGCAGGGACTTCCCTGGCGGTCCAGTGGTTAAGACTTCGCCTTCCAAAGCAGGGGGTGCAGGTTCGATCCCTGGTCAGGGAGCTAAGATCCCACATGCCTCGCGGCCAAAAAACCAAAAAACATTAAAAAAAACAGAAGCAATATTGTAACAAATTCAATAGAGACTTTAAAAAAATAAATAAAAGCAATGCATGCTCATTGTAGAAAAATTAGAAAATATAGTTAAAAAGAGGAAAAACAAAATACCTATAGCCCCACTTCTGAGATGTAACCAGCTGACATAATTTTATATAAAACTACTTTATAAAAATAGGTTCAGTCACTACAAGGATATATTGTACAGCACAGTGACTATAGCCAATACTTTATAATAACTGTAAATGAAGTATAATCTATAAAAATATTGAATCACTGTGTTATACCTATGAAACTAATATAATATTGTAAATTAACTATACTTCAATTAAAAACATATATATAAAACTACAAGGAAAAAAGTCTCCATCAGGCATCATTCTATAGTATTTGTGATATACGAATATTATCTCATTGAATTCTCATAACACATTGTGTAGTTGGTATTATGATGCTAACTTCCATTTTCTAGATGAGGTAACTGATGCCCAGAGAAGCTCAGTAACCTGTCCAAAGTTACATAACAGTAAGCAGTGGAATTGGGATTTGGATCGAGGCAGTTTTCCTACAGAGGCTGAACTCTTCACAACTCATCTATAGAGCTCTCAGCTTATAGAGAACATCTTCCCATGTTAAATATTCCATGATAAATATTACGCTCTGTGCCATGCTTATAGAGATCTACCATACACCAGGATCAAATACTGAGTTTTGTTTCTGCATGGTTCTTTTAAGATTTTCTTTTTCAATTCATGGTTGCATGTGGAATTACTTTTATTCCGTGGGTGAATTCTCACTTCAGTTTTTTCCACATGGTTAGTCAGTGATCCAAGTCTTATTTCTTGAGTAACCTATCCTTTCTCCACTAATTTAAACTGCTACCATTGTTTTTGCTTCTATCTTCTCTTGCTTTCCTTGGAAACTCGTTTTATTTAGCATCCACTATTTCTCCTGGATCTTGAAAATATGAGCTAGCTTTCAGTTATCTGTAATTGATTGGTTAATTGATTGATATACTTGTTCATTAATTGATATACTTGTTAATTAATTGGTATATCAATTAATTGATATACTTGTTCATTCAATGATATTTATAGGGAATGCAACAGTAAATAAGATTTTAAAAATCTCTTCTGAGGCATAAAGTCTAGGGACGTATACAACACTTTTAAAAATTTATCTTGCACTTGTAATGTGCCTGGCATTTTTCTTAGTGATTTAGAAATATTATCACTTTGCTGTACAGTAGAAACTAATACAACATTGTAAAGCAACTATATTCCAATAAAAATTAATTTTAAAAAATATTATCTCATTTAATCTTCATAGCAAGGCTATATAAGGTAGGTATTCTTTCTTTCTTTCTTTCTTTTTTTAATCTTTTGGCCGTGCTGTGCAGCATGTGGGATCTTAGTTCTCCGACTAGGGATCGAATCCGCGCCCCCTGCATTGGTAGCACAGAGTCTTAACCACTGGACCGCCAGGGAAGTCCCAAGGTAGGTACTCTTTTTATCTCCATTTTTCATATGAAGAAATGAAGCATGGAGAGGTTAAGTAACTTGCCCTAAGTCTCTTAACTGGTAACTGGGGAGTTGGGGGAAGTTAGTAGGCAATTCCCATTTAATGCAATAAATGTTATTTACCATGGGGAAATATAGGGTTCTGTGAGAACTCTTAGCAAGGGCCATGAGGGTCAGGAAAGACTTTTGGAGGGAGTGACATCCGAATGATTCCTGAAGAATGAAGAGTAGGCTGGACATAGACTGGAGAAGGGAACTGTGAGTGGGGAGTCGGGGGAGGGGTAGAGATATTTAAGCTGGAGAGAGTAGCAGTACAAAGGCATAGAAAAGAGAGAACGTTATGTACTAGAAGATGAAAGAAATGATGTATGGTTGGGACAAAGGGTGGGGTAGGGTGGGTGGGAGGTGAAAGGTCCTAGAGTTGGAAGGGTCAACAGAAGCCCATCTTCTTGTGAGTCTCTTTAATGAGATTTAACTGTAGTCTAAATATCAGAGGAGACAGAGAAGGGTTTTGAGCAGGAGAGAGATTACTCTAGCTGCTGGGTGGAGGGTGGATGTCAAGAGGGTAAGAGTGTGGGCAGAGTAAACTGTTAAAGGAGTACTTGCAACAATCTGGGTGAGAAATGATGTTGCCTGTAGAGCAGTAGAAATGGGATGGAGAGAAACAAACAGGTGGATTCAGACGGCCCTCTGAAGGAGCTTCATTGGACAGGCGGTGAAAAGAAGGGGATTCAGTGATTACGACCTGGGCCTTGGCTTACCTAGTAAGTCTCCCATATTACCATCTATGGCTTTGATTAAAATGTGGATAATAAATAGACTAGACCTAATATGCAGAGAAAAGATAACTTGCCTAGAGTCTAATTATAACATTCCCATGACATCCTCCTTCACCACTCACTAAACCCTTATTAAGGGAGGTCTGCAAAGTTTATAAATATGGCAAATGTTAAGTGCATTATCTCTTGTGGTAGGATTAGGCAAATTAAAAAAATTTTTTTGCAGCTTTATTGAGATATATTTCATGTACCATACAATGCACCCATTTAAAGTATTTACTTGAGTGGTTTTTGGTATAGTCAGAGTTGTGCAACCATTACCACAACCTAACTTTAGAACACATTCAATATCTCAAAAAGAAACCCTGTACCGGTAGTCACTCCCTATTCCAGTTTCCCCACCTCATGCAGCCCCAGGCAACCATTTATTTACTTTCTGTAGAATTGGTAGGATTTGTCTATTCTGGACATTTCACATAAATACTGTCATGTAACATGTAGTCTTTTGTGGCTTGCTTCTTTCACTTAGCATAATGTCTTCAGGGTCCATTCTCGTTAAAACTTGTAACAGCACTTCATTCCCTTTCATGGTTGAATAATATTCCCTTGTATGAATATACCACATTTAGTTTATATATTCATTAGTTAATAGACATTTGAGTTTATTCTACCTTTTTGCTATTAAGAAGTTTGCTGCCGTCAACACTGCTGTACACCTTTTTGTACAGACATGTATTTTCCAAAGCTGCTGCACCACTTTATATTCCCACCGGCAATGTGTGACGGTTTCAATGTCTCCACCTCTTCTTCAATACTTGCTATTCTCTGTCTTCACATCCTACTGGGTGTGAAGCAGTATCTGTTTGTAGTTTTGGTTTGTATTTCTCTAATGACTAATGATGTTGAACAATTTTTCACATGCTTATTGGGCATTTGTAGATCTTCTTTGGGTAAACGTCCGTATAAATTCTTGGCCCATTTTTTAAATTGGGTTACTTATCTTTGTAAGCATTCTTTATATACTGTAGACACAAGCCCCTTGTCAGATGTGTGATTTGCAAGTATTTTCTCCCATTCTATGGGTTGTATTTTCTTGATGGTGTCCTTTGATACACAAAATTTTAAATATTGATGTAATTCAATTTATTCATTTGTTTGTTACTTGTGCTTTATAAGAAACCACTGCCTAACCCAGAGTCATGAAGATTTGGTCCTATGCTTTCTTCTGGGAATTTTATACTTTTAGCTCTTATATTTAGGCAAAGGTCCATTTTGAGTTAGTTTTTATATATTGTGTAAAGAAGAGGTCTAGCTTCTTTCTTTTGCATGTGGATATTCAGCACCATTTGTTGAAAAATTCCCCATCTGAATTGTCTTGGTATGCATAATTTAACTTTTATTCTTTATACTTTCTTTTCTTTCCCAAAATTACAGAAAGACAGGAAGAAAGAACATCAATCCACATTTTTTCCCCTTTTTTTTAATGGAAGAAGCAGTAGATCATTAAAAACAGCACATGCACCAAACACTTCAGTTGCGCTGGGTTTAGCCGGGGATCTTTCCTGACACCAGATCAAGCCATCCTTTTGTCCTTTGCTCATCGTGAAAATAGCCAGTCTCCTCTCAAGTCCTACTGTTTTAGAGTTTGTGAGAGCAGACCTACTTTGTGAATTTTAGCTGTACAAGTAAAGTGAAGCTCCTTAAAAATAGCTAATAATTTCCTTAAGGATGTTATGTCCCAGTCACACGGGAGAAGTTACTCTTGTGCTGGGGCAGGAAATAAATGTAGTTTAGCTGCAAGAGTAATTTGATTATAATGCCGATTTAAAAAATCTTTTCGAGGTTTATGGAGAAGTACATAATGTTTGGTATTATACATCTGTCAAATGAAACTTTAAAATGTTTAACTCCTGAGCACATTGCTGGTAGTACTGTCAACTGTATCAGTCTTTCGTGAAAGTACCTTACTTCACCAAGTAAGATCTTTTGGAAAATAACTTAAAGAAATATTCTAGGAGTAGAAAAAAATACATACTAAGATGTATTATTTATAATAGGCAAGAATGGAAAAATATCCCAATGCCCAAGAAGAAGAGGACAGATAAATAAACTATGTTCTATAGTGAAATAGAACCCTAAATAATAACTATGGTTACTGTAGTGTGGTCTGGTAATACACACGAATGCATATACTAAATAATGTTGAAGTGAGCAAAACAGAATTTGCACATACACGTTAATTGCAAACGGTCTAAGGATGGATGGATGATGACAAAGCTTAAAATTAATATAGCACAATATTAATATCTATTACATCTTTTTGCACAGAAAAAATGGCTGCTTGAATATAAAATGGAAGTTAAAATAAACTCTTTCTGAAAGGCAAGATAAACACCTTCATATTTCTTCAACACATCTTTTTCTTAGTTATTTCCCAATTCACTGAATCCTTATTTTAATATCTAGGAAAGAAAGAATAAAAACTTGGAAAGAAGAAAATAAAGATTTCTCAGAATTTAGCTGTTGAGAATTCTCATTTCTGAGAAGTGCAACCAGTGCCTTAATGAAGTGTTATTTTTTGATGTTTGATGAGTTACACTGAGAATGTGTCTGCATAGAATTTGGGGTGAGAAAGAGTGAGCTTTCAGTTTGGGGGTATAGGGTGGTGTATTTACTTCCTGGGGCTGCCGTAGCAAAGTACTACAAACTGGGTGTCTTAAACAACAAACATTGATTCTCTCACAGTTCTGGAGGCTAGAAGTCTGAAATCAAGGTGTCAGCAGGACTGGTTCCTTTTGAGGGCTCTGAGGAGACTCTGTTCCATGCTTCCTCCCAGCTTCTGGTGACTCCCGTCAATCCTTGGTGCTCCCTGGCTTGCAGATACATCATTCCAATCTTTGTCTCTGTCTTCACATGGCATTTTCTCCCTGTGTCTCTTTATCTCCTTACAAGGATATGGATTACAGACCCACCCTACTCCAGTATAACCTCGTTTTAATTTAACTAATCACATGTATAATAACCCTATTTCCAAATATGGTTACAATCTGAGGTACTCTGTGTTAGGACTTCAATATACCTTTTTAGGGGGACAAAATCCAACCACTAACAGGTGGCCTTGGAGATAATTTAATTAATATACTGTTCTGATTCATTCCAGAATTTTCTCAGAGCAAACTCTAGGCTGCCATGACAGGTCCTAGGAGGATCCACTCAGGAAAAGTGGTAATGGGGGAATGGTCATATGAAAGTGGGATGGATTGCTCTAATAGACTGCTGGTTTTTCTCCCTAAGAGGGTGGCCTCACTTTTGGCTGACCATGGAAGTAATGGTTAAGCCTGATGGGTGAAGGCAGCTGGAGGCTTTTGTGGGGAGCTTCTCTTCCCTAATTTTGTATTTCCACATGGAGGGACACACATTAGAGAAGTGCCCCTGTCCTCATCCCTTCCTCAATCAGCCTTCTCAGTGGAGGAAGAGTGACTTAGCTGATTGGTGAACTTGGAAGATGGCTCTGAGCAGGCTCCAACCACCCGCTTTCTCTCCTCTTCGGAGCCAGCTGCTTGCATGTTCTCTGTTCTTCCACACGCTAAACTGTCCTAGGGCAATGCCCCATGGGGGAGGCCAGCGGCTGTCCAGTGCTGCTTATGACTCGGTAGGTTAAGTCCGCCTAATTCGGGAGGCTGGGGCGGACAGGATTAGCCCATCACTTGGCCAAGAGATCTAAGCCACACCCTCCAACATGGCCTTTATCTACATTGGAAATGTGTCTGCATTTCCTGTAATACAGGTGTTATTTTGATTTTCTTCTGCCTATTTCCTGCAGATGGTTCCAAGTAAAAAAAAAAAAAAAAAAAAAGATGCCTCTCTAGGTTTCCTTGAATCTCCAGAAAAGGACGCAATTAGCTCATTTTCAGATACTCCCTCCACCCTAAGTACCAGATGTGACAGACAGAAAGGAAAGATATGGAGGATGCCTCTAATTAACTTCCATCTCCCAAAGCCCGCCTCTTTTCACAGTCGTGAGTGAGGAGCAGGACATGCTGTAGCGCTAAGAGGGGCCGTGGTGAGAATAAGAGGGGGCTTTGTCCATTTCTAGCTGCTCTTGTGCCCGTTTATCAAACATTTAAGGAGAGTCTGCTCTGGGCAAGGCGCCATCCTAGTCCCCACCGGGAACACAAAGAACCGCAAGGCAAACAAAGTCTATCCTCAATGGATTTACAGTCTTGTTGGAGAAACAAGGCACATAAAAAAGACAAGTTACAGAACAAGACAGGATGTGGTCAGTGCCAGTGAGTTTTATAGACAGTAAAAGAGCCATGAAAATTCAGAGGAGGAGAAGAACACTGTGGAACACTTTGAGCTGATAAAACATTGGGGGGATACTTGTAGGAGAAGAGAGTATTCCGGGCCAGGGGAAGTGTGTATGAAAAGTTAGAATGTTCAAGATATTTTAGTAAGCAATTCAAGCAACATTTAAGGAGTCCCTGCTGTGCGAAAACCAGGGAATGAGGTGGATACAGTGTAAGGTGGTCGTCAAGAGGGTGGGCTCTGAAGCCAGATTTGTAGACTGGAATTCCAGCTTGGACTCATCGGGGAGATCTAGGGCAAGCCATTAAACTCTGCAAGCCTCAGTTTCCCTATCTACGTGCTGGGTGCTGAGGATATGACAGTAAGTAACAAAAGTCCCTATTTATTATTTGTGCTTACTGTATGGCACGGGTGCTATTCTAAGAACTTTACAGGTGTTAACTTATTTAATCCACAGAATAACCCAGGGAGGTGGGTGCTTTTATTAGCTTCGTTTTACAAATGCAGAAACTGTGGTCCAGAGAAGCTAATCATCTTGCTCTAGGTCTTACAGCTCACAAGGGGCAGAGGCAGGATGCCCACCCAGGCAGTCTGGTGCCAGAACCCATGCTCTTAACCCATTGTGCCAGCTGGCCTTTGAGGTGGAGGGCTCACAGAGGGGATATGATGGCAGTGGGATATGCGATTGCATAGTGTGGTAATGACCTTGAGCACCAGGGTAAGGGAAATAAGACTATCTCGCAACTGGAATTCTTTTCCATTTACTGCTTTGCTTCTTGAATGAGTTGTTTTGGACTTACAATTATAGGTTCCATGTGGCCATTGAAAGCCTCGCAGGAGAGATAAGTAAAAACTATTTTAAGATTGTTCTTCCTGTGACAAATTATGGTTTGGTGAGGAGAGAGTTTGGTAGTAGTGGGCACTAATTAGAAGGGAAGATAAGGTCTGGACCTAGGGCAGGGGCTGTAGAAATGAAAAATAAGGAGCCGACTGGAATGATACTAAAAGGGAGAATATTAGCTCCATTTAACAATGCTTAATATACTAGTCTATCATAGTATTTAATGCCATGGATATACAGAGCTGTGGTTTTTAAAGGACTCTGCAATCATTAATTAACTAATCCATTCAAAGTGCTGAGAGGCACAGTTAATCGTTAAAAGGAGGCAGTTGAGGGCTTCCCTGGTGGTGCAGTGGTTAAGAATCCGCCTGCCAATGCAGGGGACACGGGTTCGATCCCTTGTCCGGGAAGATCCCACATGCGGTGGAGCAACTAAGCCCATGCGCCACAACTATTGAGCCCGTGTGCCACAACTACTGAAGCCCACTCACCTAGAGCCCGTGCTCCGCAACAAGAGAAGCCACTGTAATGAGAAGCCCGTGCACCGCAACGAAGAGTAGCCCCCACTCCCCACAACTAGAGAGAGCCCGCGCACAGCAACGAAGACCCAACACAGCCAAAAATAAATAAATAAAATTAAAAAAAAAAAAAAGGAGGCAGTTGATCTCAAGGATGGATACCTTTCTTTCATAGTTCATCTTTTTATTTGGTTTTCATGGTTTTATATATTGCCTGGGAGAGGTGGGAGAAAAGAGACTTCATGTTTGTCTACTGTGGTAGGTTTTGAGGCTGCTTAAAGAACAGCATTTGAAAAAGGGTAATAGAGCTAAAACAGGAGATTGTAGATGGGTGTATGTAAAAAGGTGATATAAATCTTCTGGCCAAATTAGTTCTATGAAAACCTCACAATTTAGAGAATGAAGTATATCTGCTAATCTTCAAGAGTGATATTAGAAAGTCAAATAGCTGCATTTGCTTGAGGTCTTAGGATTCAGTGGTCTGGAAATGGAAGAATGACTCACAATACCTTTGTTCTGATCAAGGCCAGGTGGGAGAGAATTCGAGCTCCAAATTCCACTGGGGCAGGATTATCTAGTCCTCCGACATTTAACCTTTTCCTTGGTTGGCTACGGAGACCTCAGCAGAGAATGCTGGTGTTTTTCACCCCTCTTTCCAGACTTCTACCACACAGATTGATAACTAGCAAATTCTCGCTTTTTTTTCCTTCCTCTTCTCAGTTTCAAGGTTTGACATAGTTCCTAAGGTTCCCCAGTAGGGGTGATGGTGGAGATGGGATGAGGGAGCTGGTTTATTTCCAGTTCACTCTTATATTGAAGGTGAGTCCTTTGGGATCCTAGCTTTGTACGGGGTGGAGTTGGGTAAGGGAAGAGCTCTTATCAAACCTTAGGCTGGCCCTGGGTTTTGCCTGCTGTGCGAATATATTTTTTCCAAAGACAATTTTTTCAACCATGAGATTATGGGAGATTTAGCTTCCCTTTTATATATTTTTAATTTTAAAACTTAATAAAAATATTAAAACAAAATGCTAAAATAAATTAAATCTTTGCTTTAAAAATGCTTTTTAAAAAGCCAACATTAAGGAGAGAAAAATGGTTACATAGCTAACTAATTTACTATTTAGTAAACAGCAATAAGTGTGGCAGAGCTGAAGAGTTCCAGAGGATGTGAAACCATTATTTTGGGTAAATGTTTCTTTTAAGAAGAAGGGAAAACCTGAAGTCTGAAGTCCTTTAGAGGAAGGAAAAGAGAAAGAAGAAGTCATAAGGAAAAGGGAGTGCTAGTAGAATTCTAGTACAGCATAGTGAGCTTAGCTACCTATCAAGGAAAATTGTGTATTAGTTTCCGATGGCTGCCGTAACAAATTACCACAAACTTAGTGGCTTAAAACAACACAAGTTTGTTATTTTGCAGTTCTGGTCGGAAGTCTGAAATGGATCTCACTGGTCTGAAGTCAAGTTGTCACATTCCTTCTGGAAGCTCTAGGGGAGAATCAGTTTCCTTGCCTTTTCCAGCTCCTAGGGGCTGCCTGCATTCCCTGGCTCATGGCCTTCTTCCATCTTCAAAGCCAGAATTGGTGGCTGATTGAGTCTTTCCCACACTGCATCACTCTAATGCCAACCCCTCTGCATCCCTCTTCCACTTTTAAAAACCCTTTATGATGACACTGAGCCTAACAGGATATTCCAGGATAATCTCCTCATGTCAGGGTCAGCAGATTAATATCCTTAATTCTATCTGCAATTGTAATTCCCCCTTACCATGTAATGAAACATATTCACAGGTTTCATGGGTTAGGACATGAACATCTTTGGGGGACCATTATTCTGCCTGTCTTAGAGGGAGAAGTCTTTAGGTCATTTGGTCCAATTCAGATGGGAAATTCTTTTACAAATTATCTGCAGATCAATGATATTTAAAGAACGTTTTATTGTAAAATAAAACATAAGAAAAATATGCAAAACAAATATATAGCTAATGAATTATTATAAGGCAAATGCTACCGTAACTTCTGCCTAGGTCTAGAAGTCAAACTGTGACAGCCACTGCCAAAACCCCTCCATGTGCCCCATCCCTACCCTAATCAGTAACCTTCAAAATTACTCATCACACAGTAGACACAATTCTGGATAAAAGAATTTTCCTCTGTCTTGCAAGAGTTTCAAGCCCTAGAAATTGTAGAATCTCTGATTATCACAACTGAATAAACTGGATACTTTGAAACTTTTACAAAATCAACTGCAGCATGAAACGAAATGATTGCCTCATGTAGAGAAATAGAATGGGATTAAGTGAAAAGCACAAAAAGGAATGTATAATCTTTCTTCTTCCTCCTTTGGCTCTGGAACAATTTCTTCTCTTTAGTTGTGGAGAAGAAATAGAGCCTGTGAAACCATGCTTCCCACCTGAAGTTCTCTTTGCTGTAAACGTGATGCTCAAGATCTCAGCCTGGGACCTCAGAGGCATCAATCAGCACATAAAATCAGATGGACAGCTTGCCATCAAGCTCTCTATAGGACCCACGTTAAGGCATCCTGCAAAGCTCCTTATGTAATCATAACAATAATAATATAATTAAGGTATACATGTAATTGAATGATTCTTTCTGGGAATAGAACATTCAGTGGAGCAATTTCTTGGGGGAGTGGGAGCATTTTTCATACTTCAGTAAGTCACCACTGGGGAAATCACAAAGCAGATATTTCATCATCATTATACAAAATCTGCATGGAGTTTTATAGAGTCTCATCATTGTTATTAATATGCTATTAAGTTTACCAAATTACCTAACCCTAGCCCAAAATGTTTTGTTTAATACTGTGTTTTTGATCCCTGTATCGGACAGCTGGGATGCCATGTGTTGGAGCCCTGCCGAGTTGGGAAATTATACATTTGACGATTATGAAATTGGACTTGATTGATTTAATCACTGTAATCACTGGCATTGTGCAGATATGCAACCGGGAGGTTTTCATTCCAACAATCATGCACGATGAAGTCACGTTACACGGGAGGCTCATCTCTGTGTTTATTTCTGTCTAAATGGGAAGGCGGATGGAGAACAAGGCATGATCCAGGGTACAGCACTGCCGGGCGAACCCACATTATGCAGCCAGGGAAAGATGAGTTCAAGTAACAAGCTTGATGAAGTCATTGCGCTGTACCTGGCTCCCTCTGGACTTGGGATGCAAAGAATACCTTATTAAATATAAGCTTATGCCATTATCCCTCAAGGAGGATTAAAGGGCAGAGTATCTGGCACATGGTAGGAGCTCCCTAGATACTAGTTCCTTTCTCCATGCCAAGTCCTTCAGGGGGGTCTAGGGGTGGAGCTACTCGAGACCATCACCCTCCCTTGTAACTACCTGTTACCCTAAATACTCTGGAGGGAGATTGGCTGGAGGGGAGTGAGTGCTTTCCTCCCTCCTGGCTCTAGAGATGATTCAAGTTACTGACCAAAGGAGTGGCTCCCCATTGGGAAGTGGTACAAAATTATGGGAGCTAGTCGGTCTTTGGGGAAGGCTTTGAAGAAAGCCAGCAAAGCCTAAGCCATTCTCATCATTATCAAATCTCAGAACTCTGGCTGGGAAAGGAGCACGCTGCAGCTTGGGAAATCAGCTCATTTTCACAGCGTTCTGGGGGTGTGATTTGGAAGGAGGCTGCGTGTGGGAGTGTGGACGTGGGCACCAAGAAGAGAGAAGGATGTGGGAGGAATCCTTGGTCTAAGATACTGTCCAAGTGCAGAATAAAGGACAAAGACGTATTGTCCACTGCCACCACGCACAGAATCAGTGCAGTGGAGGGAAGGAGGACGTTGAAGACAATCTGCTCCAACCCCTTCATTTTGCTGCTGAGGGACTGAGACCTGGCAAGAGTGATCAGGGTCACACAGCTGACGGGAAGTCAAGTGGTCCCTGTAATGCAGGACACCCGATGTGCCTTCTTTTATTTTTTTATTTTATTTAATTTATTTTTTGGCCTCGCAGCGCAGCGTGTGGGAATCTTAGTTCCCTGACCAGGGATTGAACCCGTGCCCCTTGCAGTCCTGCAGTGGAAGCTTGGAGTCCTAACCACTGGACCGCCAGAGATTTCCCCCGACGTGTCTTGTGCACATTTCTCAGGTGACTCGCTGGACTTACAAATCTGTTTATAACATATAATTGGCCCCTCTTCTAACTGGCATAAAGCTTCCATTAGGACAAGAGTTTACTGCATGAATTAAAGAATATATTAGTTGCTTTCCTGTGAGATAATATGTGATCTAATTCAATCCTCAAAAGAGCTCTGTACAGTAGGTATTTTCATTATTTTCTTTTATGGATGAGGAGATTGAGGATTAAGAGAAATTACATGATTTACAGATGAAGTGGCTGGGCCTTGAATTGGAGCCCAGGTCCTCAGAGCCCCCCTGAGCCACATGTCTCAGCTGCAAGACCCCAGTCCTGCCACATGCAGTGAACTTTCATACATCACACCTTGACCCCCATGCATCAAAGGTTGACTTCAATTGCCTTTCCTATGTCAAGGATTCATATTCAGAAATCAAGCAGTAGCTCAAGGATTTGAGCTATTGCTGCCCTCGAGAGGGAAGGCGAGCCCTCTCTTGCCTGGGGGGAGCATCTTCGGGGTATTTTCAGTGTCTGCTCCCCCTGGTGTCACTCCCTGCTGAGTGGAAGCATCTTCTACACCCAGCCTCCAGCCAGAGGACCCGAGGATTAGAATCTTAGTCTGTAACAAATCCTTGTGCTTGCCTCTATATCAGTGGTTCTCAGCTGGGCAACTGTGCTTCCCCAGTGTCTGGAGACATTTTTTTTTTTTTTTTTTTTTTAAATTTTTGTCTGTGTTGGGTCTTCGTTTCTGTGCGAGGGCTTTCTCTAGTGGCGGCAAGCGGGGGCCGCTCTTCGTTGCGGTGCGCGGGCCTCTCACTATCGCGGCCTCTCTTGTTGCGGAGCACAGGCTCCAGATGCGCAGGCTCAGTAGTTGTGGCTCACGGGCCTAGTTGCTCCGCGGCATGTGGGATCTTCCCAGCCCAGGGCTCGAACCCGTGTCCCCTGCATTGGCAGGCAGATTCTCAACCACTGCGCCACCAGAGAAGCCCTGGAGACATTTTTCATGGTCAAAAATAGGGGATGGGGAATGGGAGGTTGCTACCAGCATTTAGTGAGTAGAGGGCAGGGATGCTGCTAAATAATCAGGACTAGGGTGAGGCAAGTGAGGCACCTAGGATGCACGATTTAAGGAGGCACTTACTCGCAGAGTCATGCAAATGCCAAACCTCTACGTGTAGGTCCCTGAGAGCAAGTGCCTCCTTAAATTGCGTGCCCTAGATGCCCCACTTGCCTCACTCCAGCCCCTGGCTTGCTCTAAATAGCCTACAGTGCACAAGACAGCCTCCAGCAACACAGAGTTATCAGCCCAACCTGTCATAGTGCCCAGGGTAAGAAACCCCATACGACATCCTGATATCAGTTGCCTGAACAATACTGAAAGGGCTACACCTTTCAGAGACTGTGCCTTTGACTCCTGGCTGCTCCTGCAGGTGACCAGTTTAATCAGCTCATTGCTTTTCCTTCTCTTCTCATTACCTTCAACCACTTTCCCATCATTAGACAAGTTGTATAAGTTGCTTGTGAAAAAGAACCTAGGTGCTCCAGGGCAACGGCTCTCAAATTTTAGCTTGCATCAGAATCACCTGGAGCTTGTTAAACCACAGACCTCTGGGGCCCCCCAGTGTCTCTGATCCAGTAAATCTGGGGTAGGGGCTGGAAATGCATTCTGTACATGCTCCCAGGTGATGCTGTCACTGCTGGTCCAGGAACCACAATTTTCGAGAACCACTATTCTAGGGCCTGGCTATGTAAAGAGTGGCCCAGGGACCTGGGAGTATCTGATCACCTGGGAGAAATGCAGAATCTCGGGCCCTCCCCTGCTGAGTCACTGTGGGTAAGAATCTGAATTTGCCAGTTAACAGATCCCCAGGTGATTCATGTGCACATTAAACTTTGAGGAGCTGGCCTCAGAATCAGTGGTTCTCCATTCTGGTTGCGCATTAGAATAACCAGAGGAAGCTCTTTGACTTACTGAGTTGAAGAACCTTTATTCACTATTTTTCCTGGGAAGGGCAGTTTCACGAGTCACTGCGTGGGTGGGGGGAGAGACCCCAAGCACACACTTGAATTGCCAAGGTGCCCACTAAGCTACCAGGCTGCAGTCTAAAGTGGATGGGCCCCGGACCAGCGCCAGGATGGGTTTCACTGACAATGTTCTCTGGGATCGGCCCTGCCCTGCTCTCCAACTTCACCTCCTTCCACTCTCTCTCTTACTTGCTCCGCCAGGCATACAGCCCTCCCCCTATTTCTGTTCTTCCAACCTGCTGAGCTCGCACATCTCAGGACATTCCTACTTGATGTGTCCCCTCCTGGAGGAACTTTCCCAGAGTCCCCTCCCACCAAGAGTGGCTACCTGTTCCACTCTTTCTATCCCACCAGCCTTTCTGATCTTCTTCAAGGACTCATTACTCTTAACTAAGTGAAATTATCTATTGATTTACGTGCCTCTTCCACCAAAGCAAGAAGGAACTGCTCCACATAGTAGATGCTCAATAAATATTCGTCGCATAAACAAAAAAAATTAGTTTGGGGATAGTTTTAAGGCTGAGAGTTCAAATGTCTTTTATAAGAGAGGCAAGAGATCTTTGAAGTTCCTGGATAGGAAGTTTGAGAAAAGAAGAGAGCTGAGGGGGCAGAGCACTGCGTGGAAGTTGCAGGGAAAACAGGGGGCATCACGAAAAGGCCCTATTGTCGGGGAGAGCAGAAGGAACCATGAAAAACAGAAACACCTAATTTGGTTGTTTACCTTGTGAGGGACGTTTACCTTGTATTGGAAACCCCTATTCCTTCTCTCCTACGAAGTCTTCAGTCAAGTCTACATCACCCAATAATAACGTTGGGGGTAGAGGATTATTTAGGGGAAACTCAAAATGCTTCTGAATTCTGTATACTTGTTGGCACAGGGCTGAAAATGCAAGGGACAGGTTTCAGGAAGCAAGAGCAAGACTGAGGAGGCCTAGTAACTGGGCTACTTTTCAGATACAAAGTCCTGCTCCTTCTCCCATGCCAGGTAAGCTAGACCTTCTTGGGGAGGAGCCCAAGAATGTGTTTAACTTAAAGTTATACTGGTAATCTGTGGGGAACCACAGGTCTCTCAGGTTGTAGCTCCCAGGCCCACATAAACACCATCCCAGATGAAAGCAGAGCTGCTCTGATGGAAGGGTCAGACGACACCGGGGAGGGCACCCTTCATCTCCTGAAGCAGCTATGGAACCTTTAGGGCTCTGTGGTTTGAAATCCGAGCTAGATGGAGCCACGGAAGCCACGCTCGCCAGGTGTGCAGATCAGAATGTTGGAAGGCAGTGACTCCACTGCTCAGAGTGCTAGCCTTCCAAGCCATAGGAGACAATACGGTGAACTGCCTATGAGCTTGGCCTCTGAATACAGCAAATATGGATGTGACTTTCAACAAGTTAACCATGCCAAGTTGCAAATTCTTCAGCTATAAAATGGGGATAGTAATTGTGCTTACCTCATAGGGTATTTGTGAGATTCAAATGGAAAAATGGTCATAGCACTTTTGACATATTATTATTTTTAATATTATTGTTATCATTAATTATCTGTACTTGATGAAACCAAATTCAGCAAAATGACATTTAACAGGGTAAAAATAAAATCCTATATTTGAATCCTACAAAGATATGCAGAAACACAGAGATGGAGTTCATTAGCAGTTCACAGAGGAAAAAAACACATAGGTATTTTTGTTGCCACTGAAACTCAGTGTAAAAGCCAACCGTATGACAGGAACAACAGGAAAAGAGCACATAAACTGCATAATTTGGAAAATTTCTGTCTTACCTGCCCCTGGTCAGTTCACCCCTCCCATGCTGAGAGTCACACTCTCGTAGGGAAATAACAAAATTGGACTTTTCAGAGAAGGTTGGTGAAGGCTCTGTACACGAACCATAGTGTCTGAGGACAGCTGAGGATTTGTGATATTTACCTCGAAGAAGAGAAATCTCAGAGGAGGGTAATAAGATAGAGGTTTTCAGATATCTGAGTAGGACTCAGGGATGTAATAATGACTCAAAGGTAGAACTAGATGCTGGAAGCTTCAGAGAGGCAGATTTAAGTTCAGTATAATGAAGAACTTTCTAGGAATGAAGTTGTTGGTCCAGCGATACAATGAACTGTCTGAGAGGTAATAAATTCCCTGTCATTGGCCGTCTGCATGACTTGGTGAGGTGTGTATTACAGAAGGAACTCATGGGGGGTTAGACTGGGTAATTTTGAAAAGCCCTTTCAACCTTGAAAACTGTTTTACTAATGAATTTTGAAATGCTGAGTAATGACTTTATTTTACAGGTAGAGACAAGGACGGGATCTCTTTACTAAAAACGTCTGTTAATGTGAAGCCTGGACCAGTGCTCATGCTGGAAGTGGGCTTGCTCAACTGCTGAGGGACACAGGCATTTTCCAGCTCTTTTGACTGTCTTAAAGTACAAATCTGAGAATAAGTAATGGAAAGAGAGGGTGGAAGAAAAGAAAAAAGGAAGGGAAGGAAGAGGGAGGGAGAGAGGGAGGTATCTGTCAAAATATATTCATCTGATCAGAATAGACATTTCTTCAAATAAGATATTTAAATAGCCTATTAGCACATGAAAAAATGCTCAACACCATTATTCACCAGAAAATGAAAATCGAAACTACAATGAGATACCACTTCACCCCCACTAGGATGGCTATGTCAAAAAGATAGATAATAACAAGTGTTGAATAGGATGTGGAGAAATTGGAACCCATACATTGCTGGTGGGAATGTACAATGGTGCTGCAGCTTTGGAAAACAGTTCGGCAGTTCCTCAAAAGTTACTGTAAGAGCCAGCAATTCTTTTCCTAGGTATATACCCAGGAGAAATAAAAACATATGTCCATGCAAAGACCTGTACTTGAATGTTCATAATAGCATTATTAATAATAGCCAAAAAATGAAAACAACTCAAATGTCCATCAACTGATGAATGGATAAACATAATGTGGTTATTCGTGTAGTGCAAGAATATTCAACAATGAAAAATAGTGAACACTGATGCATGCTACAGCATGGATGAACTTCCAAAACGTTATACTAAGTGAAAGAAGCCAATCATAAAAGACTACATATTGTAAGAATTTATTGATGAAATGTCCAGAATAAGCCAATCTATAGAGATAAAAAGTAGATTGGTGGTTGCCAGGGGCTGGGGAGAAGGGGAAATAGGTAGTGACTACTAACAGTATGGGGTTTCTTTTTGGGGTGATAAAAATACTCTAAAAATTGATTGTGGTGATGGCTGTACAACTCTGAATATACTAAAACCATTAAATTGTACACTTTAAGTTGGTGAATCATATGGAATGTGAATTATATCTCAATAAAGCTGTCATATATATACACATATTATATATATAATGTGTGTATACATATATATATCCATTTTGAAATTCTACCAAACTACTAACTTTTAACTGTAATAGTCCACCTAAACGTAAAGCACTTAGAAATATTTACACCAAGTATAACAAAGAATGGGAAATATCCTTTAATAAAGAACTCTTCCAAATAAAATAAATACATATAAAGAAAAAGATGAATAGCACAGTAAAAAACTGCGTAAGGACACAGTATTTAAGAGAAGTACAGATGGACAGTAAACCCAGAAAAGCATCAAACTCATGAACAGCTAAAGAAATGCCAACGGAAGTGTTCATTGGTCCAGTGTTTTTGGAGAGCAAACTGGAAACATGCTAAGAGAATCTCAAAAATACTCATCCCTGTTAACAGTTTTACATTTAGAATATAATAAGGAAACAAAGAATATACGTAAACACACTACTATGGCATCATTTATAATGGAAAAAATTGCTACACACCAAATGTATGACAATAAGAAAATAGTTACATATATTATGGTACACCCATATGTTGAAATACCATGTAACCATTTAAATTATGTTTTTGAAGAAGAATATATTATACTAGAAAATGCTTACAATTTTAAGAAAAAGGAAAAAACCCACTGCAAATAGAGTATGATAATTTTGTGGGAAATAAGCCACACATATAGAAAGAATACACCAAAGCATGAAATGGATACTAATGTTTTCTATTTTTTGCTTGAAACTTTTCTGACCATTCTAAAAGGTCTACAATGAACGTGTATTCCTTTTTTTGTATTTCTTTTGAATCATAATAAAGATAAACATTTAATTTAAAACAAAGAAATATGGAACATGAGGTGAACCACTTTAATCCTCACTTAAGAGCAAGGTCTTTCTGGAACATTAGAGGTAATTGAGAGCAAATTATTATCTCCAAAAATAAAGCACTGTAGTTTCACATTTAATTGTTCAAATATAAGAAGACTCAGGGGAATCATATGTAATAAATACCTTTTACTTTTGATGAAAATCTTGATGATGGAAGGAAACAATGAGCTCCAGCCACTGACACGTCAGTGGTGGGAAGGTAACTATTGCTCCTGTTGAAAGGCTGCCTGATTTTTTGATGATTTCTAGAAACATCTTGCTTTTTGAAAGCCTAATGATTCAGCATGAACATGTTTTGAGAAATAAAGTCATCAGCATCTCAAAAAAAGTTAGAAGTGTTTATTCAACTGCATCTAAAGCTGTATAAACCACAGTGGATTTTGGGTTACCAGCTTGAATGTCAGTCAAAACTCTATCGACATATGGTGAGTCAGGGCTGCCTGTTTATTTTGAAATAAACTCATGAAGGAAATGCAGCATTCAGCCTGTGAAGCTATGAGAGTTAAGGCTTCCCTACAACAGCCAGAGTGAGGTCTTGATATCTCATTAGGATAAGTAAGAAAGTTCTTTAAGGTGAAATATGCTTTAAAAACACCTGTATTGCCCTAATACGAATCTAGTGTGAATGAGTCTTTTCCCTTCTAAATTCTAGATTTCGTAGACTTTCCAAATGAATACATAGATATATAAATAATATATATAAAAGCACCAGGCTAGCTTATTGCAGTTTCAGAACTATTTTTGTTAAGTTGAAGGTCACCACTTGGATGTATAGTTTTAGGTGCATCCCTCCTTGTTTTCAATATGAGGATGCCTTTAAATTTTAAAATTATATAATTATATAATTCACTGAAACCACCACTTTTATTCATACACACACACACACACACACACACACCCCTCACATGAATATATAAATACATAACATTTTAAATGACTAGTTTAGAATCAGAGTCTTATTAATACCAAAGATCTTCTCTGAAGATAAAAGCCAATTGATTCAACCAGTCGCCATGAAAAAAATGCCCCCTTTCCTCCCTAACTTCCAAGTATCTCTCATACCAGACAGCACAGTGCCTGCAATTCCACTTTCAGAGATTTATTATTTAGGAGTAAGTTTGTTGTCACTAATGCTGCATGGTGAATGAAGGCTAGGAGCATGTGCTCAGGGTTCAAATCCTAAATTCTACTTCATTGTATGACCTTGGGCAGGCTGTTTAATCATTCATTCTTCAGTGTTCTCATTCATAAAATGGGGTGAATATTAGTACCTTTCTCAGAGGGTTATCTTAAGAATTGTCATAAGAATTATGACACATGTAAATTCTCAGTAAATGCTTATTATTTCTTCTGGTGGGAGAATTTCAGAGCAATGTGAGCATCTCAGGGAAAGATGCAAAAAGCCCCCAGGGTGGAAATGGTGATGAAATAAAGCTGACATTACTTCACATGCTGGATACATTTGCTTGGGCCTGAAGTACACCCTACTGAGACTGATATATTTTGGAGTAAAGGTTTAATATGGTTTTCTCTATTTCATGAACTAGTTCCTTCCCATCTACAACTCTTTTTTATAATTGACCTCTCAACATTTTCTATTGCTCCTTATGGAATAATTAAAAACAATGGGCTTAATTTTCCTCTTTCATCTGTTGTGCATCTTATCTATGGGCTGCACAGAGCCCCTCTCTGCTCCATTCTCACTGGGTCTACACCTGGGTGAACCAAGGACCATGGAAGGAACCTGAATGGTGAACTAGTTATTTGCAAAGATATATGTACTTTGCTGGTTTCTTAGCCCTAACGTTCTTTTTCTTGTTTTTAAGAGTCACACTGTACACCTACTGTCCTATGGGAGGGACCATGCCCTCTTCCAAGTCATCCCTAAGACATATTAGCAAGTCCACACCACCAGGCATAAATGTGTTTTCTGCAAAATTGAACGCAGGGAGCTTCCCATTTTGAAAAAATCCTGATGAGATTAATGTGAATTGGATCTTATTCTTCTTTATGTAACCAACTATCTGGTGTTAAAAAAAAAAAAAGGCTTGTAGGTTGATGGGAAGCCACCAGTTCTGCTTTGCTGGGAAAGGGAAAGGCCAGTTCTCAAGACTTCCTCTACACCATGTTGGGACCCAGAACCAAAGAAATGGTCCATCTGTCATCCATATGACTAGTTTTTTTTTTTTTTTTAATTAATTAATTAATTAATTAATTTTTGGCTGCATTGGGTCTTCGTTGCTGTGCACGGGCTTTCTCTACTTGTGGCGAGCGGGGGCTACTCTTCGCTGCGGTGCGCGGGCTTCTCATTGCGGTGGCTTGTCTTTGTTGCGGAGCACGGGCTCTAGGTGTGCGGGCTTCAGTAGTTGTAGGATGCAGGCTCAGTAGTTGTGGCGCATGGACTTAGTTGCTGTGCGGCATGTGGGATCTTCCAGGACCAGGGCTCGAACCCGTGTCGCCTGCATTGGCAGGCGGATTCTTAACCACTGCGCCACCAGGGAAGTCCCATATGACTAGTTTTAATTTGGAAAATTACAAGCCTAGTTTGAGTACTGAAAGCAAGTTGCTAGTATAGCATGGTGATTAAAAGCACAGGTTTTAAAATGGACAGATCTGGGTTCAAATTTCCATTTAGCCACTTAACAGCTTTATGAGTTACCAGTCTCGCAGCTATACTTTCCTCCTCTGCATGGAAGAATAGTAATACAAACTTCATAGAAATTAAACGAAGTTATATATCTGGCACATAGTAGGAACTGAATAAATGGTAGTTAACATTATTATTGCTGCTAGTTGGCGAGTAACCGTGTTTTTGACCAACCAAATATAGCACTGGATGTAGGAGAGCATGTGGGAGAGGAATAGCCTATAAGAAACCGTATCCCCAGGTGGCATCCCTCTGCTAGGATGCGGCAGAGAATTCCATCCTAGAGAGGCTCCTTGGCCTTGAGTATGTAATGCAATCCAAATCTTCCCTTTGCTATTCCACAGTCCAGCATTGTTAATCTGAGAAGTTGCTAAGAACTCAATAGACACCATAAATGACTTTGAATTACTCTCTCATTATTTTTGCCCAGATTTGGAAATTTACAAAGCAAGTAAAGCGCTTCTGAGTTTATCTGCTGGAGCAATATGAGTTGAGCCTGTTATAGCAGGAATGCTTCCTCAGACATCCATACACCGTTTACACGTCACCAATAGTAAGTAAAATCAGGACACCTGGACATCTTAAATGTGACCCAATAACATAATGTTTTACAAATATATGCATTTTTATGTAAATGGATTTTTTTTTTAAAAAGTATGAATTGTGTACTTCCCTGATGTGAAAATAAGATCATGGCTAAGCTATGGTTTTCCTCCCTTTCCTGCTCTTGTTATAGCCACAAGTGCAACCACAGTTTGTGAATTAGGGAAGCAGTTGGTCCCTCACACCTATAGGGTAAAGGGTGGATGAGGAGCGGTGGGTACACAGAGCTCTGTAACTCTCCAAGTGCACAGGAACACCTGTCAATCCACAGGTGCATGAGGGATGCAGGCAAGGGTGTCGGGGAGTCATGGAGGGGGTAGGGGCATTGATGCCTCCTTTTATTCCATTATCCTGTCTCCCTGCCTCCAGCACCTCAGAGGCTTGCCTTGGCATGCTGAGGCTGGGCTTTGGGGAGGTAAGCGAGGTTAGTTAGTCAGGATGAGAGCAGGGAAGCAGTGTGACAGTGGCTGGGACCAGGGGAGTGGGGAGCGGGCACACATCCTTTCTCTGGTCCTTGAATGAATGAGCACATTCATTCATTGTCCCAGGCTTCTATCTCAAATTCCTCTGCCTCACTTCTCTGTGGGATATTTTCTCCACCTCTGTATGAGATACAGAAACAGGGGTGGGTCTCAAATAGTTGAAATTCTTTTCTCCTTTGCCACTGCTTTTGCTCTCTTCCATTCAAACAAAAGGGTGTAGAGTTTGGATGAAAACCAACAGGGTTATAAAGAATTTTATCTTTGGATAAGGCTTTCAATAGCTGCTTTCTGTGTCCTGAGCGCAGAGTTGCCTCGTGAGTGAGTAAGTAGAAAGCACTTATCAACCCAAAGAAATATTTTCCCAGGTTTCCCTTCCTCATGGAGCCACACTGAATTCTCAAAAGAAAACAGTCAGCATAAATTCTTGCTTACCCTCCACACTTTTTCCCCTCTAAAGCAGAAGGAATTCTGAATTTAAGAAGGAAGGAGATAAGGTTGAATGACAAAGTATGACACGTAATGGAGGGGAGGGCTTTCTCTCTTCACCTCTAGGGAGCACTTCCCTGCCTTTGTCCCCACACTAGCCAACTGGGTCCTGACTGAGCCTGCTCTGGCTGCGGAACTGGTAGAAGGAATCTGTACTGAGTAGGCCCAGGGTCTCCTGGCCAGTCCCCCAGTCCCAGCTTAGCCTTGAATCCCACTTACAGTCTGGTCTGTTTGGCTTCAGCGGAAAATACCACAGACTCTGGAACCATATTGCTTGGGATCTAATCCCTGCTTCCACCACTTTCTAACTGTGCAATCTTGAAGAAGTCACTTAACCTCTCTGTGCTACAGTTTTGTCATCTGTAAAATAGAGGTTATAATAGTAGCTACCTCATAGGGTTGTTGAGTGGATTCGATGAGGTAATACTTGTAAAATGCTTAGAAGGTTTTCTGGCCCCTAGAAAATGCTCAATACATGGTAATTATTTTGCTGTAAGCCCACAGAAGCATGGAGAGGAATGGGCTCACCTTGTCCTTTGGCGTTAGTGAAACAGAGAGCTTGGCACACCTTGCTCTAGACATGGTCCCTGGGCTGGGCTTCAGCTCCTTGATTTACAAGGAATAAACTGATGAAAAATGACCCTAATCCAGAGTATTTGCCTCAGTCTCAACCTTTCAAAGGTTAATAATGTCTTTGCAATATCTGATTTCTAAAAGATTTTTTTTCTTTTCTTTTTCAGTAACAGAAGAAAAACATATTTGTGGTTAAAATTCATATAATTCTAAACTATAGAAAATGAAAACCAAAAGCTTTCTTCCACAAAACCCGTTTTCCAAAGGCTATTAAGAATTATTGGCTTTGTTCAAAAATAAAGAAATATATAAAATAAAAAGAGTAATAGTTCTGTTTGGTTGTTGCTACTTCCAGGATCCAAATTCTTTTAGTTCTGCAGAATGAATTCATGCAGAATGAATTATTCAGTAGTTAGTGTGACTAACATGGCCCATGTGAACGAATTTAGTAATTTAGTCAAGGGTTTTTTGTTTTTTGTTTTTTTTAGTTCCATTTATAAGTGACTCAACTTGCCTTGTTACTATTGTCTTAGTAAGATTTATTCTTGCTTAGTGTTGCATTTTGTTAATTACATATTTCTGAGGCCAAGCAAGCTTATCACATACACATATTCAGGCACTAAATATTTACTTTGAAAAAACTTTTCTAAGTGTCTAAATTTCTTCACACATTAAAGAACATTTGATCTCAATGACTTGCTTACTGTGTAACTTCTAGAGAATCAAAAAAAAAGTAGTTGGTCGATGTCCCTGTGTTTCTCTACATATAAAATGGATGCCATATATTAGCTTGTCAGATGGTCATACTAAGGACCTAATAAGTGTGAAATACCTCCATTAAAAACTAATTAAGATAGGGACTTCCCTGGTGGCACAGTGGTTAAGAATCCACCTGCCAATGCATGGGACACGGGTTCAAGCTCTGGTCTGGGAAGATCCCACATGCCACAGAGCAACTAAGCCTGTGTGCCACAACTACTGAGCTTGCACTCTAGAGCCCGCGAGCCACAACTACTGAGCCCATGTGCCACAACTACTGAAGTCCGCGCATCTAGAGCCCGTGCTCCACAACAAGAGAAGCCACCGCAATGAGAAGCCCGTGCACCTCAACAAAGAGTAGCCCCCGCTCTCCACAACTAGAGAAAGCCCACGCACAGCAACAAAGACCCAACACAGCTAAAAATAAAAAAATAAATTTTTTTTTTTTTTTTTTAGTTTCTGCTTTATAACAAAGTGAATCAACTATACATATACATACGTTCCCATATCTCTTCCCTCTTGCATCTCCCTCCCTCCCTCCCACCCCTCCCTATCCCACACCTCTAGGTGGTCACAAAGCACAGAGCTGATCTCCCTGTGCTATGCGGCTGCTTCCCACTAGCTATCTATTTTACGCTTGGAAGTGTATATATGTCCATGCCACTCTCTCTCTTTGTCACATCTTACCCTTCCCCCTCCCCATATCCTCAAGTCCATTCTCTAGTAGGTCTGTGTCTTTATTCCCGTCTTGCCACTAGGTTCTTCATGACCTTTTTTTTTTTTCCCTTAGATTCCATATATATGTGTTAGCATACTGTATTTGTTTTTCTCTTTCTGACTTACTTCACTCTGTATGAATTTTTAAAAAACTAGTTAAGATAGTATATTTCTGCAAATTGTTAAACTGGACTTCATCAAAATTAAAAATGTCTGCCCTTTGAAAGATACTGTCAATGAATAAAAAGACAAGCCACAGATTGAAAAAATATCTTTGTAAAGCATATATCTGTTAAAGGACTTATATCTACAATATATAAAGAGCTCTCAAATCTCAACAATTAAAAAAAAATAATAGTGGGCAAAAGATTTGAGCAGACACTTTACCAAAGAAGATATACAAATGTCAAATAAGTATATGAAAAGATACTCAATGTCATTAGTCATCAGAAAAACACAAATTAAAATGACAATGAGATGTTACTGTACATCAATTAGAATGGCTAAAATTAAATAGACTGACCATACCAGATGTTGGTGAGGATATGGAGGAACTGGAGCTCTCATACACTGTTGGTGGGAATGCACAACAGTACAACCTCTTTGGAAAAGTCTGTCAGTTTCTTAAGAAGCTAAACATATACCTGCCATACAACACAGTCTCTGCAGGAATAAGTATTTATCCAAGAGAAATGACAACATACGTCTATACAAAGACTTGTACACCAATGATCATGGAAGCTTTTTTGGTAATAGCCAAAAACTGGAAATGACTCAAATATTCATCAGCAAATAATGGATAAACAAATTATGGTATGTCCATACAATGGAATACCACTCAGTAATAAAAAGGAATAAACTATGGATATATGCAACAACATAGATTAATCTTTAAATAATTATGCTGAGTGACTGAAGCCAGACTAAAAAAGAGTACATTTGATTTTATTCCATTTATGTAAAATTCTAGAAAAACACAAATAATCTATAGTGACAGAAAGATCAGTGATTGCTTGGGGAGGAGGTCAAAGGGAGGCAGGAGAAATTATTATAAAGGAGCACAGGGAAACTTTTGAGGATGATGAATATGTACACTGTCTTGACTGCAGTAGTGTTTTCATAGGTTTACACATATTCCAAACTTATCAAATTGTACATTTAAAATATATGCAGTTTGCTGTATGTCAATTAGTCAATTATACTTCAGCAAAGTTGTTTTAAAAAATGATGTAGCTCTAGAAATATAGCCTCAGAGTACCACAGTAGCACTACTTCTTGTTTCCAGTGCCCTTATGAAATTTCTCCCCAATTTTTCTATTTAGAGGCCAGACTAACATTTATATATATATATATATATGTGAAATAAAGCAACTATGCAAATATGCATATAAACTTTGGAATCTGACTGACCTGGGTTTTAATTCTGGCAAAGATAGTTAGCTGTTCCCTAATGCCTTTTCTCCACATATCTCTTAATATTAGAATGCTTGAGTCTTAGCTAAGCTCATGGCTGCCTAGAATAAAGACTATAGTTTTCTGACCCTCTTTGCAGCTAGCTGTGGCCATGATTAAGTTCTAGTCAATGGTATATAAGCAGAAAGATTATGTGTGACTTCTGAGAAGTGTCTTTAAAGGGTGGAGCACACACTTCTTTGGCTTTCCTCCTTTCTGCTGGCTGGAATAAGGATGTGATGGCTGGAACCTGAGTGGCCTTATTGAACCATGAAGAAGGAGCTATATGTGAACAATAATGGGTGACAACATGGAAGGAGTTCTAGATCTTGACACCCTGAAGCATTACATCGGCCCTGCACAGCTTACTTTCAGCCTTTTTAAATATGACAGAGAAAATGAAATAAACTTCTACCTTTTGTTTGAATCTCCCTGTTTCCTAACATGTACAAGTGGTCCAAACCCTAACTGATATATTGGACAAATTACTCACAATTTTCTAATCTGTCAAATTTGAATAAGTTTATAATAGTTTCTATCTTAAAGAGTTATTGTGAGGACTAAATGAGACAATACCTTTAAACACTTGGAGTTGTATCTGACCCCACAGTAAATGCTCAATAAAATATAAGCTTCACTTATTGTTATTATTTACATGAACTCATCCCTGACATAGGAAATAAAATCAGCCCCAAGATCTTAGCTCAGCGACCACTGTGTAGTACAGAGGAAAAGAGGGCATCGTGGCCTTCCCCTTTGCCCTGGTGCCCTGGTGACCCAAGGAGGCACCTTGATGGAAGTTCCTCCTGGTGCTCTACACATCCCACTGCTGCTGCTGAGACTGGTATCGGGGCCTGGGGAAGCCCTGCCAACCACTCTGCCACCTGTTCTGATCAATTAAACGAACACAAGTCTGACTGGAATGAAAAAGCAGTGGATTTGGCATCCTCTCCTCCGGAAGTGTTCCCCCTGGACAACATACATGACTGGCACCAGGTTTCTTTGTTGTGAGCAATTCCATAACCAAAGGACCTTAATTTTTTCCAGTTGGGAGTGGATAATTGACTAAAAACCAGGAGGAAACACCACTACCTGAGCCAGTATCATCCTCTCAGTATTCTCAACAGGGGCATCAACTCCTTGGACAAGTTAATTTTCAGTTCAGTAAACTTGGCTAGGCAGTTTAAAAGGACAGAAGGCAGCTTAGCTAGGAGAAAAGGGGTCAGTTACTGTTTGGAATTCAAGAGCTTCCTCCCTTTTAACACTGCCAGAAAATGGCCAAGAACAGCAGCTGTAGGTAAACTGGATTCTGAAAAGCAAGAGGTGGTACCTGGGGTTCCACAGGCCAAGTAATTAAAAAAGAAAAAACCCCACTGAAATGAAAGAGAAGGCTGTAAGTGAGCAAAATCTCTTGACAATAACAGGTTGACTGTCCCTGCATATCTCAGCGGGACCACATTGTCCCAGGAAATCCTAACCCAAGTGGATTATAAACCTGAGAATGGAAGGCAGTTACTCAGGACACCCAGCCCTGACATGTTCTTCAGCTGGTGATGAAAGGGCCATTGACAAGATGACTTTGTGTCCCCCCCCCAAGCCCCACGACTGCCACACACACACTTCCCATTAGGGATGACTTGGGAATGAGAAGTAGGGGATTCCGGGACCGGTAGGCCCCTGGTTAACATAAATCCAATTACTCTTCATGGGTCCTAGACAGAGAAGTGTCTGGGCTGAGGTGGAGAGTAAATTACTCTGGGAAACTTCTATTTTATTTCACATGATTTGGAGTGGTAGTTAATAGAACCAATGACAGAATCAACATTCAAAAACTGTAGAAAGGCTGGAATAATGTACCAAAAATCATGCAAAATATAAATAAGAGCTACAGATTATAAAGTCCTATGTTTACATTCCAGATATCAATTGCATGAACAAAGGATGGGAAAAAATCTTGACAATATTTCAACATGATAAAAACAAAGGGAAGCACTGTCCAAACCTTCTTCCATAGAATTCTCTTTCAGAAGATTCATAGCGTACATTGCATGATATTAATTCATATTTTCCTAAGCACTTATTACATGCTGGGCATTGTTGTAAGGCTTCGGGTATATTCACTCATTTATTTCTCGTAACAACCCTCTGTGGTAGGTACTATTATTGTTGTTCCAGTCTCCCTGTGGGGAAACTGAAGGACATTTGATCAAGGTCACATAGCTGGCAGAACTAGGATTTAAACCACTCTTAAACCACTCTTAAAACCACTCTTATGCTATGTCATAATGCCTCTCCAAGGACTCATAAGTAAAGAAACTGGTTTTACTTTGAATTAAAATTGCACATACTTGTTTGAGCACTGAACACTTTTTTTTTTCTTTTTGGTCACACCATGCAGCATGCAGGATCTTAGTACCCCGATCAGGGATTGAACCCACACCCCCTGCAGTGGAAATGCGGAGTCTTAACCACTGGACCGCCAGGGAAGTACCTGCACACTTTTTTTTAAGGCACCCCAATTATATCTTATAGATGAGTGTTTCTTTAAACAAGTTGGGAACCAGTGCTAAGAAGGTTAGTTGACCCTACTGAAGACCAATAAAATGGTATAGTTGTCCTCAAACCGAAATAAATGTACAGAAGAACAATTTTATTCCAGAGATGTAGTTGTTTGACTGTGTACCCTGTGCTTATCCGGCCTCACCTGGAACATTCTGCTCAGTGCTGGGTACCATGTTTTCTCATAAACCAAAGATGACCAAGAGTCACCTGAACATCACTATTAGCTGAGAAATAGTTGACATGGATGGGGGAGTGTAGTCTGGAGAGGGGCTGAGAGGAAGAAACTAACTTCTTTAAGTATCTGAAGGGCTTCTGCGTATTCCTTTAGAGGACAGAAATGGGATGAACAAGGAAAAGTACTAGAGAAGCAAATTTCCACTCAGAATGAAGGAGAATTTCTTAGAATACAACAGGCTTTTTGTGAAGTCTTGGATACCTGACTCTCTGGGATGGCCGAGCAGGAGTCAAGGCTGGCTGACACGGCCATGGAGACAGCTGTGGCGTGTTGGAAAGCGTGTGGTCAGAGGACCATAGCTACGGGACCTACATTCCAGCCCATCTCAGTTTCCCAGCAGTCAAATGGAGGTAAGGACACGTATTTCATATTGGGAGGGTAGAAAGAAGTTTAATGATGGAGTGACTGATGGGTGGTGTCATATGGGAAATTGCTTGATGCAATGGAAGTCTCCAAGTATATACCATCAGACAAACTATCCTAGATGTCACGGAACAGAGAGGCTCCCAGACCAAATTAAAAGCCTCAAATCACATATTTCATTCAATCATTTTAAAACACAAAAAGAGATACAAAGGGAGTAAGGTGGAGTCCTATCAATATGCTTACAATAGGGTTACAAGCAGAGTGGAGGGACCATACCATGTAAAGCCTGGGATGTGCAATGTTCACAAAACAAAGACTGATACCAAATTGCCAACAAACTGACTTTGTGCCCAGGTACAAATGGCCTTGTCGTTCAGTGGCAAGTATAGCATACACCTCATGGGGTAAGTCAGAAAGCCCTGGGGGTTGTCAGAGGCTTCCCTATTCACAGCATCGCACCTAAATAGAAGATTTTATCCTTCTCCATACTGAATATAATAAATTAACCAGACCTCTACTGTCTTGTCCTCAACAGATGGTTCTTGTTTTTCCCTTACACTCGTCTAAAGGCCCTTACCACAAACTACAGCTCTGAAATTGAGTTTTAGAAGAAACATCAAAGAATCTCAATAACAGATGGTATCTGATACCTGCCAGACTCTACCCAAGGAGAGAATTGGGATTTTCAGGACTCTTTTAGTCATGAAGCAGACTTCATGAAAGTCGAGCTTAACCCAAGATCAAAAAACAAGAACTAATTACCTAAGACTGAAATAATGAATTTGATTGTGGTTAATGTTCCATTGTGAATTACTCCTTAAGCTGTCTTGATCTGTCAGTTGAACACTGAACACACTTTCAACTGGTATCTTGCCCTAACTGATCCCTCAGGTTTCAGAAAACTTTCTATAAAAGCTCTTCTGATAGGCTGTCAAGAAAACTCAACGAAAAACGATTCTGTAGAAAAGATGTCATATATTGATTGATCTTACTACTTTGAAAAGTAGTTGAAAGCTATGCAAAGTACATTTACTATTTTTTAAACTTTTTTGTTGTGATATAGTTAATTGCATAGGTTCAATACTCAATACCTCTTGTTGTACTTACATAAATAAAACAGGCCAGGTACCACAAAACATACTATATCAGAAATAAAAATTTCAGTCTTAGTTTCTGCATACTTTTTCAGTCTTGGTTTCTGGATATTTTTTCACAATGAGAGTGTTGGCTTATCTAAAAAGTAATGATATTTGTGGTCAGGTTGTAATATGTGCTTTTTTTAGACTATGTCTCAATGTGCTCAAAAGATAAAGGTCTTACCTTCTGGACCTGTCAGAGGACATGATGAAATCAAGGTTAATAGGTGGATAATTACACAAACATCACAAACAATGCTTCTGATAAGGAAGCACAAGAGCTAAATCAACAAATAAGAATTCAACACCAAAAGAGGAATCTTGACATCGCAAAGACAATAGAGCAGATGAAAAAGATATGACGCCTGGATATACAGGCTTCATGAGGCCTCATGGTCTGGAGAAGCCGACAGCAGTCACAGCCCCGGGGCTTCTGAAAAGATTGGACTGAATGGACTCATGTTGATACGGGTGACTTGTTTAAAAGATGGTATTTCCATATCGTTTAATAATGACGGTTTATAATAACATATCTGTATGATATGTTAGAATGGAAACAGTGAATATTCAGAGGGTGACTTGTAATGCGCATTTGTTGCACTGCTGAGAAGATAAAGCTATGCCATAGAAGAAAAAAACCAAATAGGATGGTTGAAACTCATAAGATGTGCTAAGTAAACATAAATAGCTAGTAAGTAGAGCATGTGTATGTTAAACGTAGACAGAAAAGAGTGGACAAGCCAGGAGAATCCTAATATTCATGAAATAATAAATATACATGAGACATATGAAGCACTAACAAGAAAATCCAAATACTCAGGATACAAAATATGCATGAACACTCAATGTTCCTAAGGCCTTAATTCGGCCAACCATTGGTGTCAGCCATCATGGCCAACGCATTCTCTCTCCATGAACTACAAATAAAACTCATGGATGTTCACTAAGCTAATTAATGACCTAGTTAATGACAAGGGCATACTTGTCCCCATCCCTGTGTCTCTCTGACAAGTGTGTGTCCTTAGCTCCAGACACCGTCTGCCTGTGGACCCTCTTGTTCAAGCTTCAGTTGTGGTTTTTACAAACCAAAGCATTAGTGGCAAAGGTTGATGTGGCTGGGAGAGAAAGAGAGAGACAGAGAGAGAGAGACAGAGAGAGAGAAAGAGAACAGATGAACTTTGCACACCCTAGGATTCAGGCGCCATGGTTCTTCCACCCCATTTACATCCTGTTTTGTGTTACTACCACTTGCTTCTCCCTGTGTATTTTAAATTAATAACCCATGTGATTTGAGCATTTTAATTTGATCTGTGAGCCTCTCTGTTTTGTGACCTCTGGGATAGCTTGCCTGGTAGTGCCCTAGGAGGTACACACTGCACCAAGGTAATTTTCCACAAGACAGATGGAATCCAGGATTCTGGAACCTTAACCAGCTAACTATTATGATCATGTCCCCCAGCTAGGTTCCCAAGGGACATCTATACACAGTGTCTGGGGGCATCTATGGAATCCTACGTGTGGATTTAGGCCCACGGAATTCTTACCAAGGGCTCCCAGTGTTCTGGGCCACTTGGAGCCAGGAGTTCTTCTGTTTAGATTAGGTGTCCACCAAAACTGACTAAGTGGCACCCTTATCACCCGGGCCCATAACCAAACTTCACCTCAAAGGATCAAGGGAAAAAAACAACACCATCCTGGAGAAAATGGGTCAAGGGAAGAGTTTCATGAACTAGTCTAATCTCACTCCAGGCCTTCCCACGTCCCTCTACCTGTACCTGATTTCTGGGATAAGAAAGGATTCCACAGAGAAAGTTCACCATATGGACTCAGGGTTCCAACTCCTTTTGTGCTCACCATCACATTTTGAAAGCTCTGGCCCTTAGCACCAGGGCCCTGGGGGCGGGGGGCGGGGGCAAGAGAGGAAGCCAAGCACTCCACCTGGTGGTCAGAATACTGTATTAACAGGTTTTTACTAAGAATTGGTGGCACTGAGTTATTTAAGCAATTGCTAATGGTTTGTTTTCTCAAGGGCGCTGCAAATGGTCACAAGATAGAATACTATAGGAGACCCTTCCTTTGGAGGCCAGGTGGCCTGGGTGACCTCTAAAGTCCACTCTAAATCTTAGATCTTATGAACCTTTCATAATTTGTCTTGTCACAAATGCAAAAGACATTACAGGCAGTCCTCACTTTGCATGATTCCAATATGCACGAATTTCCTTTGCCATGATTTAGTTAAGTAACACCAGTCCCTCAACTACACGGTTCCAATTTCAGTTCCTGCAGTATATTAACCATGAGCGATTGCATAGGTACAAACTTCACTTATAGCTCCTCAGTCCACAAATCACTCATGGAAATGACAGATTTGCATTATGGTCCGTGACTGGTCATGTCAGACAGTTTGCACACAGACAGCAAAGTGTGTAGTTTCGTTGCCTCATTATCTCTCAGTGATAAAACCATGTGACGTTTTATCAAAATGGATAACTGAAAGAGGGAATTGGCCAATAAACAGAGAAACAAAAAGGGATAATGTCGTAAGTGAAATTCCAACTGAATGTAAGGCGAGTTATAGAAGTAATAAGTAACTGTGGGAATACTGTCACTGCCATGTTGTAGAGATTAGATATTCAGTCAGAGGAACTTTGGGAAGGAGAACTTACTGACATAAACGAAGGAGAGGATGAGGATGTCTCAGAGGAAGTGATACCGGCCAAAACTTCTCACTAAAAAAAACTCTCAGAGAGATTTTATGACATTGAAATCACGAAGGACAAAATGTTGGAAGCCGATCCATACTTAGAAAGGAGTATGACAATTTGCTAAGGTGTAGAAAAGATGCTTGCTCCATATGGTATATTATACAGAAGTCAAGTACAGTTTAAATTGCTTTTGGTAAGTTTTTTACAAAGAAATAAAACACGTTAATTCTCAGTATTTCTAACGTTTAAATTACAATGTACCAGGGACTTCCCTGGTGGCGCAGTGGTTAAGATTCTGCACTCCTAATGCAGGGGGCCAGGGTTCGATCACTGGTCAGGGAACTAGATCCCACATGCATGCTGCAACTAAGAGTTTGCATGCTACAACTAAGGAGCCCAGCTGCCGTACCTAAGACCTGACGCAACCAAATAAATAAGAAGAAAAAAAAACTTTAAATTACAGTGTACTAAATATTAGTTTTGCAATTTTTTTCATTTTCCTATTTATAACTGGCGGTAAAAGAGTCTTTTTGTTTAATGTTTTGACAAACATTTTTAAAGTTTATGGAACAACTTTCATTTTCCTATTGATTATCAAGATAACTTTGCATGATTTCAGCTTACACAGTCATTTTTAGTCCTGCACAACCATACAAAGTGAGCACTGTCTGCAATCTTTAAAGCAGGGTTAAACTCAAATGCCTTCAAGAGCCAGGAAGGTAAGGCAAATGAGGGAAGCAGGAAGGTAAAAGATGACATGTGACCACAAACTCCCTGGCCTTTGTGGTAAACGGTGGAGACCGTGCCCTAGGGAGCTTTATCCTGTCCAAGAAAGGCAGCCTCGATTCAACTCTATGGAGAGCCGAGCCGGGAGAAATGTTGGCCCAGGGTTGCCAGATCTTCTGATTCTGCAAGAGATGCCTGAAATCTGGATTTATATGTGAAACCTCACAATTTTTAAACAAAGACAGTGTTTCAAACTTAAAACATGCTGTGAACCAGACAAACAAAATGGCATCAAGCGATGGCCTTTATTTTAACGTGCCTGCAATAGAACAGTGTTAGTGTTGGATGAAAGATAGCCATCAGAGGTTCGGTACTAGGAAGGCTGGGAAGTGAGACGATTAAGAATTTTTGTTGGTGTTGTTGGCTGCTCGGCTTGCAGGATCTTAGTTCCCCCACCAGGGACTGAACCCGGGCCTCTGCAGTGAAAGCGCCGAGTCCTAACCACTGGATGGCCGGGGAATTCCCCCACTTCCTTGTTTTATCTGTGGGCAGAGTGAACCTGAGATTCCCACCACTGCACCTCTGGAAGACAGTTTACTGCTTGAACGTGTGTAGGGCACCTGAAATGGAGAACTCGTTATCACATTCACTAGGTGTCCTGAAGAAGAAAGATTCTTAAAGGATAGGAAGTAGGAAGTTTTGCTGGGTATATAGAATAGAAAGCACGTAAAATAAATGGCTGCTGCTGGGGTCACCCCAGTGAAGGGCGGCAGGGAGGGGGAGCCCCAAGGGGGCTGCCACAAGAGACGATGGAACCACCGTCAGGAGTGAGGAGTCAGGGCACAGAGGCAAACTTCCTCTACTGTCTCATTGTGGATTTTCCCCCCAGTTCTATTTCATATTTATTAGGTCATATACTGAGCCCCTGAACTGCTTCTGTTTGCCCATAGACTTGACAAATTACAGCTCAAATTATTTAATAAGACTAGAAGTTGTCAAATTGATTTTTATAACCATCCTTAGATACTGGAGGGAGGTTAACCGCCTGGAATTTCTGTTTAGACATGTAACAGCAACTTCAGCTCAGACAAATGAGGACTCTGAGTTGGAAGAAATCCTAGAAGCCACTTAGCCGAAGCCTCAACCAAAGAAGGAATTTCCCTTTAAAACCCTTGGCTGGAGACCAGCAGGCTTCTCCTTGCAACACTCCCCCAAACTTGCTTCACCTTCAGTAAATACAATCAGCAGCCTCACATATATACTTCCGACATCTAAGAACAAGACAGATGCTAAGGGTCTGACCACCTTCTCGCTCAATGAGAATAGAACATTTGCAAATGGAAGGTTTGATGATAATATGGCACAATTGCAAAAAGAAGATCTGGAGGACAAACGTGATTGCTCAGGTAAATATATCATTTTCAGTTTGAAAAGAATAACCACCTGATGAGGAATCATTATGAGTTTTGAGAGCTGAAACCAATTTTTGGTGAAGGGTGAGCATATATAAACAAGGCCACAGCGTTTTTGGAGTCATTTTCTTTCTGTCTTTGACTCTACACCAAAGCATTGCTTCCTTTTAGAAATTATATTAACAGTGTTATAGAAAATTTAGGAAAAACATGCATAATCCTATATACAAATACACGTTTCCTTTTGCATCTTTCTTCACAACCAACCTTTGCTTGAATGCATACATAGTTTGACACAGCTGTCATCAAAGGGTTCATATTATTTGATTTTGAGGAAGATACTCTCACTTTGTTCCTAAATACTCACTTCCGCATTTTTTCTTGTTAATAAAACCCTGATCTTGCTTCCAAGTGGCAATGTGCCTGGTCCCAGGTAATGAATCAGATTTGGTAAACCAATTGTAATCATCCTGTTTCTCGTTTTTCCTTACAGCTAGGGGGTAATCTGTGAACCAGCTTTGGCAAAAGAGACATAGGGAATGCCTGCTGGGAGTGCTTCTGGGAACGTTCTCACTTTCATCATAAAAGGGAATTCCCTTACCCCTTCTTCCTACATTGATCAAAGACATGATGGCTAGAGCTTTGGCAGCCATTTTGTGACCAAGAGGAAAAGCTCAGGAGAATTACAGGGATGTTGGCTTTGAACCAATACTGAAATTGGATTTCTTGGTTTATGAGAAAAATAAACTATATTTGAGCCACTGTGGTTAGGCTGTCTGTTACAGCTGAATATAATTCTAGCTGATTAAAGCATTTTATTTCTACTTAATTTCTTAATTATTCTTTGCAATAGGTCATAACATTTAATTTTGTTGATATGCTATAATTTAACGACGTTTTATTGTTGAGGATATAGGTTGTTTTTAGTTATTTGATATTACAGACAACACTTCAACAAGCATCTTTGTGCATTTAGCTTTTTATTTTATCAATAATGTGTTAAAGGCTATGAGTATCTTGATGGTTCTTAAATTGCTTTTCCGAAGGATTATATAAATGTACAATGCCTCCAAGAGTATATAAATAAATTAATTTCACCATAATTCCATCAGCAATGGGTCTTGCCTTTATTTTTTGGCTGAATTTTTTAGGTATTAAGATGCTACTTCAAGTTTGCTTTAATTAACAGCTCAGTTTTAATAGGAAGAAGTTAGCGGTTTGTGTAAAATGGCTGAGAACTAGGCCAAAGCTGTCTGTGAATATGCAGGCATTTAGCCTCCCTGTCGGAATCATCTTCTCTTTTTATTATGAGGGCTGTGCTGGAGTGCAGGATCCCAGCCTTGATCGGCCTCTCAGCTCCGCCACGTGTCTTCCCTCTGAAGGGGATGCTCAGCCTGGAAGTGCACAGAGACCTTCCCTGGCATTGATTGTGGCTGCTGAGGAAGCTGGGGCCCCAGCAGCAGGATCTGCTGAAGAGGCCAAGGATGGTCCAAATGAGTCCATGAGGACGGAGGAGAACAGTTCCGGAGAAGAACCGTTTGGTAGGATCCCTCTATATCCTCAGCGGCAGCATGAGGGGCGGGTGGGACAAAGGGAAAGCAGCCCACGGGCAGGCAGGCAGGCAACCGGGGGGAGGGAGGGGTCTGGGCAGCTACACCTGGTCAGGGAGCTGGTAATCCCTAAAGGCTAATCTACCCCCTTGTATGGTTTGTCATCTTCTAGACTCTCTGCCCAAGGAGGGTGAGCTAAGCAAGCTTGGGGGTGAGGGCTGCAGGGCCACAGTGCTGCACAACCCCAGGGGGCACTGCTCACACAGACTACAACACACGAGGCACCCCCTGCTCAGTTACAGCTACCAAGTATGACGAGGATGGGGTGATCGTGGTGGACTCACCTTCTCACATCACTTCTCTGCTTAGAAACCATCCCTGGCTCTCCTTGTCTCTACAGTCCAAACCCTGAACATAATGTCCTTCATGACATGGTCCTACTGACTCCCCAGCTCTGTGCCATGTTCCCCTCTTCCCCACCACTTTTCCTGCTTCCTTTAACATTGGACAGTCCAACCATGTTGATGTACTTGACACCCCCAAACACCACCATTTACTCTCAACACCCAGCTTGGAGGTTGCGTTCTTCAGGAAGTCTTTCCCTCAGTGCCCCAGGGAAGAGCAAGCCACTTCCTCCCTTGTGAAGTAACCCCTGTGTGACCCTGGCACGTTGCAGTTGCACAGACTTCTGTTCTAGCACTTATTGTATTGTATGTAGTTCACTTCGCTGTTGCACTGTGAGTTCCCTGCAAGACAGAGCCCTCAAACTTTTCAACTTTGTGTTTTTAGCACACAGCATAATGCACAACCCGACGTGGTACACAACAGATGCTTGCTAAATTAATGACATTTTATGGGTCTAACTTGTTTTGGAATAGAACTCATTCTTCAGCTGCAATGGTACATATGATCAAGAGACTACAAATGTCCCTTCTTAGTCTCATTGTTTCAATTGCTGGATCACTAGCAAGATTGAATTCCTGTGGTTCTCAAAGTTGGCTACTCATGGGATTCACCTGTGGAGCTTACAAAACCGCCCCCCCAACAAGCACAGAACAATTAAATCAGAATCTCTGCTGGTAGGAGGCAGGCATTTGTGCGTTAAGGACCATCCCCCAGGTGATTCCAATATACAGCCTCACGCTGAGAACCACTAGCTTAAACAATCCTGAGCAGTTAGTTAAAAAAAGCTTTTCCTGTGTGCCCCCCATATAGTACAATATAAGCACTGTGTTAGGCATTTGGAAGTGGGGTGGGAGGTGGAGTTTGCCCCTAAGGGCAGCCTCAGAATTTCTATATTAGTCATAGTACTTGCCCTGAAGAAACTGCATTCCTTACAGTTGCCAGAGACAATAGAATATAGTCTAAGATGGTATCTAAATTGTATGGTTTAGATTCGAGTTTCACAACAGTGATGTTTTGGGTTAGATTATTCTTTGTTGTGGGAGGCTGTCCTGTGCACAGTAGGATATTTAGAAACATCTTCGGGGCTGTATCCACTAGATGAACACCCCCGTCTCCATCACCATTTATAAACATCAAAAATGTCTTCAAACATGGCCAAATGTCCTCTGGGACTATAATCGTTCCTTATTGAGAACCACTGATTTTCATTTAGGCGTTGCATGTGAACGAGACCCAGATGATTGGTATGCACATTAAAGTGAGAAACAAGCACCGTTCTAGAGCATTGGTTCTCAGCGTGTGGCCCCGGGTCAGCAGCATCACCTAGGAACTTGTTGGACATCTATATTCTTGGGCCTCACCCCAGATGTACTGACACCCAAACTCTGTTTTAATAAGTCCTCTGGGTGATCTTCACGCGCGTTCAATTTTCAGGTGCGCTACTAAATGGTCTAAAGAGGGATGGAAGATTGAATGCTTTGGAGCAATCGGAAAATTCTTAGGAGTAGAGCCTGATTTGGGGTTGGCCGGGAGGGTATTACAGGTGAAGGAAACAGCACTGGAGAAGGATTTTCAGATGTATATTAGCCTTTACTCTGAAACTGCCAAATCCCTCATTTTCTCCCTTAATTTTTTAAACTTCCTCAATCTGTTTGCTTTCTTGAATTTGGATTTAAAACCATTTCTTCTGCACTTTGTACTCTGTGATGTGTTCATTGAGTTGTTCAAGTAATTCTTTGAGAATCTCAACAAAACAGATGATCACTTGCAAAAACACAGGAGTGTGTTTTTGAAAAGCTGTGCATAATCAAATATTTACCTTCAGACATATGTACAAATCACTACATACTTATAAATGTATTTCTCATTTACAGGGATTTTGTATTGTGGACCATTTTTATAAAGTTAATAACAATCCCATTAATTTCTACTTTTAGTGGATTTCAGATCTAATATCCCAAATCTATCCTCAAACCCACAGCTAGAGAGATTTCTAAACCAAAAACTCCAATCCCTTCATTCTTTTACTTAAAGCCTTTCAGTGATTCCTTATGGGCCTCAGGATAAAGTCCAAACTCATTATTTTTCACAAGACCTTTCACTACCTAGGCTTACTTATCTTTCTAGTCTCATCTATAGATTAAGTTATGGGCAAAAAAAATCCACGATGAACAAAATATCAAAAATGTAGGTAGAGACAGGCTATCTGTTGATGTTTGCTTAGTGATCTCTGTTATTGTGCGATGGGAATTCTAATCAGTCCAACCTTGGCCAGGGGAGGCGGTTTTATGAGGGTTGACAGTGGCCTGCGACCAGATTGGGCAATGTGGGACTTTATACGTAGACATGTTTTTTGACTGTAGAGATTTTATTAGCTTCTTCCACTTGATTCAACCTATGGAGCATTTTGGGGTAAGTGCATCGAGGGGTGTATATATATATATATATATTATTTTTTTTTCGCTTCAGGCTCCAGTATGGCTGCACATGGCACTGAATCAGAGTATCACATCCTCCTATTTGATCTGGGAGATCCAATGAAGGCTGATCTGGGATCCTTGGGGACAGTAATATGCATGGTGGGGGGAGAAGGTCAGCTACCTTGCTCAGAGTTTTAGCTCTAAGTGAACCTTGAACCACCCCCACTGCCCCTCAGCCACACACACCCCCCTTTGTCTTTGGGCCCAGCCTCCCAGCCCATTTGCATAACCCCAACACCATGGTTTCTCCCAACTCTAGTCCTTTGCACAAGTTGCCTCTCATGCAGAGAAGGTTCTTACCGGTGTCTTTTTGCTGGACGAACTTCTACTTTCACTTCACTCTTGATTAGAGGTTGCTTCCTCTAGAAACCCTTTCCTCACCCCCAAAGGCTGCAAGACTAGGTTAGGTGTCCTTCCTGTGGGCTCTGCAGCACCCTGCACGGACCACATGTGCTTCACGGCTCCCCCAGTGTAAGCGTTCATGCATCTCTCTCCTGAGCTGGACTGTTAGGTCCTCAAGGGCAGGATTGTATCCTGTGTACTCTTATATCCCCTGAGCCTAGCCCAGTTCTGGACACAGAGTAAATGCTCAATTAGCCGTTTATTAAATGACTAATTAAATGAATTAATACCTGGGTTGAGGGGCTTTGAATCTAAAATAAACACCAACTTTCTTCCCCCCAAATTAAAATTAGTTAGCAATGTTGCACTACATTGTATTGTTAAGTACAGTCAACCTTTGTTTTCTTCCTGTGCTCTTTTCTCCTCTGTTCTTTTTGGGGCTTTGCGTCCCTCCGTGGGAGAGCAGCAGGCATCACCCAGGAACCTGGCGCTGAGCCTGCGGCGCTGAAGTCCCGGCACCGCACGCCTCCTGCATCAGCAGCAAAGAAACACTGGCCCTCAAACACCCTCATAGCAGTGCTTTCTCCAGAGGAAGACCCATGAGTCACAGAGACATAGAACATGCTTTCTGTAAAACCTGCGTTAGGCATTATTTACCACTGCTGTAGAGGGGAACCAGTACAACATGTTCAGGAAAGGGGCTGCTGACCTCGATTTTTTTTCAAATATAATTAAAGATATTCCCTAGTGATGGCTCACCTAGAATTCAATTAATTTTGAGCATGTGTGGGTGGGGGGGGGAGGGGGAATTGGAGGAAGGTGGTGAAAAGGTACAGGCTTCCAGTTATAAGATAAATAAGTACTAGGGATGTAATGTACAACATGATAAATATAATTAACACTGCTGTATGTTATATATGAAAGTTAAGAGACTAAATCCTGAGTTATCACAAGGAAAAAATATGTTTTTTTCTATTCCTTTAATTTTGTATCTATATGTGATGATAAATGTTCATTAAACTTATTGTGGTAATCATTTCATGATGTATGTAAATCAAATCATTATGCCATACACCTTAAACTTATACAGTGCTGTATGTCAATTATATCTCAATGAAACCGGAAGGAAAAAAATTTTGAGCATGTGCACATGTATACACAAATATGCACATATATACATGTAAACCCATATATACACGTGTATCTATATATGCTTTTATATGTACTTATGCATCTATGTATGTCTGTGCATACATGTGTATATATGCATATATAGCCACATATAGATATGCATATGTGAATATATAATTATACAAATACAAAGATTATATACATATTTATAGTCTTGTAAAATTTTAATAATTTAGGTCGGGAGTCAGCAAACTTTTAATGTAAAGGGTCAGATGGGCTTTGTGGGCCACACCATCCTCTGATACAACTAGTATTCAACTCTGCCATTATACTGTGAAAACAGCCATAGACAGTACGTAAACATATGAGTTTGGCTGTGTTCCAATAAAACCTTATTTACAAAACAGGAGTGGGCTGGATTAGGCCCACTAGCCATAGTTTGCCAGCCCTCTTCTTAGATTAGAGGTATGATTGGAAGACTTAGTAAATGGCATTTAACACAAAATTATCTAAGGTTTTGATAACCATATAATGTAGTTATTATATTCTCATATTGAATACTATGACAAAGTACAAATTCTATGCATAAGAACATAAAGTGTGTTCTCTGGTTAGCAGAATTTAAATCCATAAAAACTATGAGAACAACTACCTGTTATAAAAGGATTTATCTAAAGCACAAGTATTCTCCATTTTTCATCTTTAATAATTATAATAATGTTGTCCAGCATCAATACTTTAAAATGTTCTGTGAATCATCCATATTTCCTCATCCATTCAGCAAGCTCTCCGGAAGTGGATGCTCTTTGATTTCCTACATTTTCCATGGAAAACAAAATCTAGGGACTTCCCTGGTGGTGCAGTGGGTAAGACTCCGAGCTCCCAATGCAGGGGGCCCGGGTTCAATCCTCGGTCAGGGAACTAGATCCCACACGCATGCTGCAACTAAGAAGTCTACATGCCGCAACTAAGAAGTCCACATGCTGTAACTAAAAGATCCCGCATGCTGCAACTAAGACCCAGCGCAGCCAAAATAAATAAATAAATTTACCAAAAAAGAAAGAAAGAAAACAAAATCTATATTACATGTTTCCCCCCTACAAGTCCTGAAAGAACCTGCAATAGCAACAGTGTCCTTTAAAGGCAACCTAATCTTTTAGACATACGACATTTTACCCCTTTCTGGCTCACATTCAATTTCTGTCACACAATCTCCTGACCAGAATAAAAGCAAGGCACTTGGCTCTACTCAGCACAATATCAGTCAGGAACATCACATGTAGAAGTGATGGTGGGCACAGGAGCCTCCCCTGTGTGCCTGGGGTGAACAAATGTCATGGCAAGAAATGACTGAGCATTGTTCAGTCTGAGAAAGATGAAACAGCCATCCTGAAATGAGGTGTGCGGTTAATTGCATTTATAGCCAGCACTACCTTTTGCAATTTACCAAAGATTCAAGTACAAAAGTGACTGAAGACAAGTTCACATGGACTGCAGCTCCTGTGAATTTTTCTGTGGTCCAGACATGAACATTCAGAACTCTTTGCCATTCACTGTTGTTTTCACTGAGCAGATTAGACTGTAGGGAGGAAAGACCGGCCACTCACATCTTGACCTCTGAGGTAGGGTTGCGTCTTTAAAACCATTCTAAATAACTTTTTCCCAGAACATGCATTTCTAAGTCACAATACTGATCATTTCGCAATTGAGGAACAAAATTCAGGGAATATATTTTGACTTCAGACTTTGAGAGTATCATTGCATAAGAGGTATCTCAATATTTATTTTTATGGAACTCTTCCCTCCACTCTTAGTCTACATAAACTATGAGTTTTTCAGAATTAACATACCATAGTTACCATCATTGCCTTTAAAGGTAGTGTTACCTTTTATTCCAAGTCTAATTTTTTTATACCTTCAGTAGAAGGCATTCTTTCTCCAGTCTCAGATTTTTTTGAACACTTCTGATGTTTATTTGTTCAAACAGTATTTCTGAATTCATGTTAAATGTTAAAAATATGCTAATAAATCTGACCTCAGAGCAGTTATGGCCACTTTCCACTATTCTTTCATCTGCTAGGTCACTGTGAGAATAGATAAAAAATAGAAGCAGCTGCAGTTGTATCTTAAAAGTTCCAAGTATCAATAGACAGTAGTGCACTTCTTGGGACTGTGAAGAACATACAGTGAAAAGGAGTAACTGAGTAGAACTAAGACAAGGGAAGTCAGGGTCATGATGTGTCCACTGCCTCAACCTCCCATGACTTATAGATGATTTCTGAATATCTCAAGAAAGCAATATATCTGTCAAATAGCTAAAACCACAGTGATACTCAGACCCCAGGAAAAGAAAGATGGGAATTAAAATGGCACGGCTGATAGGATCTGGTTGTTGAATGATGGAGATGAAAAAGAAAGAATGAACTGGCTGGTGAACACAGACAGGCTTTAGACAACCAAAGTCATGTAATTAAACACCACATAATCAGAGGCGAGCAGAAAGTCTCTTTATATCTCATAATACCTGCCTCTTGGTCCCAGCCCAGCATTTCCATATCAGTTCTATTTTGACGGGATAATAGCTTCTCCTTTATGTCCAACCACTCACCACTCATGCTGGGCTTTTCTCCACCTCCCTCCCCCGACCCAGGTTTTCTCCTGCCAAGAAGGGAGATAAGTGTCTGCAAACAGCACTGGTTTGACAGTCATTTGCATCAGGAAAATTGCCTGCATCCCTGCTCAGGCGGGCCGAGAGCTCCCATTATGCAAGAGGCCACCCAGGTTCTGTTTTCCTCCCCCCACCCAGTGGAAGCCAATAATTGAAGGATACCCTTTTAGAGTTTGCATGGGCTGTTTTTGGAGAGAAGCCACGTCCACTTTGTGTTTGGCACCGTGTGTGTGTGTGTGTGTGTGTGTGTGTGTGTGTGTGTGTGTGTGTGTGAGAGACAGAGAGAGAGAGAGAGAGAGAGAGAGAATCTTCTGTCTTCAAAAGGAGACAAAATGTTTTCCAGTTCCTTCCTTAAGGTGCTTTAGTATTCTCACATTTTAATTTCCTCCTTTGGATCGGTATAATTACCATTCAAATCTGTTATACTCCAAAAATAAGCTAATTCCCCAAATGTATTCATACAGCCTACACACACACACACACACACACACACACACACACACACTCTGCTATCATCCATTCCATTATGTCCAACATCATGGTATTCATTCGTGAACTCTTCCACCCTTAAGCCATAGCTGATAGCTTTGCACCAAGAGAACTTCCCTGCTTATTTCCCAATTTGGTGGTGCTAATAGGACCTGGAGTGTCTACTCCTACAGCTATTCCTTCACACGGTTCTGTTCACCAGAGGTAGATGGAGACCCTGGAATTCTCACCTACAAAGGCTGAACCTGACTGGGTTGTCCCTAGACTCAGGCCAGGTTCCACCTCAATCAAAGCAGGTATTAGCTCACAGTGTTCATGTACCAGATTACAAATCAAACCCATTAGACAAAACTCACGCATCTGTAAAGTGTCATAGAGCCACCGACCTGCACAGTTCTTTATATAATTTATACAACAATCATATTTTGTGCTCTCATTTTCCTACCTGTGCATTTGCAAAATATGCCCAAATAACCAGTGTTTCTAATTTTCCACTTGAAAGAAGCATAAGAAATCTGTCTTATCTTAATAAACAGAAAAAAAATCCTTAACCATGAACAGAAAGTCAGAAAACAAGCCTCTGATAAGAGGAGATGAAGAAAGCATGCAGGACTAACTTAGCTTCTGGTAACTGTGACAGGGAATTTAAACAATTCCAAGGGGGATTTCAAAAATAAAACCTATAAACATGTTTATTCACCAATTGAAAAATATGCTATCATAGAGCTCTTCACCTGCTTCTCCTCTTAAATTTGGTATTTTCTTCATGGTTAGTGAACTCTGGGTTCCCAGCCCTTCCTTATACAATGTAGCGTTCCTACCAGGATGACTCACTAACCTGGTGCTATGATCTGAATGTTTGTGTCCCCTGAAATTCCTATGTTGAAATCCTAACTCCCCAGTGAGATGGCATTAGAAAGTGGGGCCTCTGGGAGGTGCTTAGGGCATGAACAGGATTAGTGAAGAGACCTTCATGCCTTTTTCCATTTGAGAACACAAGAGGACACACTACCTGTGAACCAGGAAGTGGGCCTAAACCAGACGTTGAATCCGCCGGCCCCTTGATCTTGGACTTTTCAGACTCCAGAACTGTGAGAAATAAATTTCTGTTGTTTATAAACCACACAGTCTATGGCATTTTGTTATAGCAGCCTGAACTAAGACACTTGTTTAAATGTTTTCAGATGATAAAAGCAACAGAACTTCAGAAAGTGAACAAAATGAAACTCTGTAATTCCATGCCCAACACAAAACTGCTTTAAGTTTTATATATTCCCTTCCAGACCTTTAAAATTTTGAATCCTCACTTTAAAGTATTTCTATTAAACAAACATGAGAACTAATTTTAGAAACCATCACAAAAAATGATAAAAGATAAACAATTAGAATAATCTCTAATCCCTCCACCCAGAGATGAACATTGTTAATATGTATAAATCCAGTTTTTTCTCTTCATACACTAAAGCATATTTTTAAATGGATTATTTCTCAATGCTCTTATGGCTCTGTTCTACCTTTATTCATTGGTTCATTCATTCAATAAACATTTCTTGAGCACCTATTGGGTTGGCCAAAAAGTTCGTTTGGTTAGTGAATACGTTGTTCAATAAAGTTCTTCGTGAAAATGAAAAATACCTTTTATTTTTACTTAAAAATGAATGAACTTTTTGGCCAACCCAATACTACGTACCAGCCAGCACTTTATGGGGTAAAAATGAACTACAAAGGTGCCATAGCCCCTCATGGTTCTCATGACATTTATAACCTAAAGAAGATAGATCTGAAAAAACATTACTAATTTCTCTTTGAGGACAAAATTGTATTTGTCTATTGGCCTTAAAGTTTCATCTCCCTTTCAAACCTCTCCCGCTATCTCGTCCCCACAAATTCCAATCTCCTTCTACTTTTTGTGCATTCATACACCTGCATCACAATTCAAATGAGAGGTGCCCTGGAACTCTCGGTTCCTTCTTGTACATTTCACCCCCATGTCCTCCAAGGGCAGATGAGTCACTGAGGGTGGAGGCAGCTCTGTAGAGCGCGGATTGTACCACAAGTGGTCTTGCAAAAGTTTCTGATTACACCTACAAAGCTATGAGAGTTCTGAGAATTCTACTGATAGGAAGGAGGGGCGTTTGGAAGAGGAAGTCAGAGCTGGTGGTCATAGCACAGCTATCAAAGAAGCTGGGCTAAGAAAGAGGAAACATTAATTCTCCTTTTTGGCTGCCAGGCAGCACTTTTGTTTGGGGAAAAACAAACACATTGTGCCATGGCCGAAAGCCTAGAGGAAACGGAACCCATATGCGGTGTGGCGCTGCTGCCCCAGGCCTTGTGGCCCTGCAATGGGATGCTGCGCGAGTCTCAGTGCCAGGCTCTGAGTGGGCCTCTTGCTCAGCCAGAAGCTGGGTCTGGTTCTCCTAGCCAAGGACTGGGAGCAATTATTTGATTAGCTTCACCCAAGTTTCTACCCTGATTTGGCTGTGGACACATGTACTCTTTCTTTTCTTTTTTTTTTTTTTTTTTTAATGTCTTCCTAATATTGCTGAGGAAAATGGCCAATATCTTAACCTTTTCAATAGATGAAGAAAAGACTGTTAAAGGCAAAAGACCATGAACAGAGGATGTTCCATGTCTGCATGGTAAGATGGACCTTACAGTCCACTTGGTCATGGTCTGTACCCCAGAGGACATCATTGATTTGATAACATTTGACTTTCCCTCTCTGTAGAAGGACTAAGCACAGAGGACCTTCTGATCCATCTTTGCATCCTCAGTACTGACGCAGGGCCTGGTCCATAGCTGGCACTCAACACTATGAAACTATGACAAATCCTTACTTGATAAACTGAGAATGTGACATGCCGAAAAATGTTAGCACGAATGGAGTGGGTTTCCACTCCATACATAAGCAGCAAGATATGATCAAATACATACAGAGTGAAGTAAATCAGAAAGAGAAAAACAAATACCGTATGCTAACGCACATATATGGAATCTAAAAAACCGGTACTGATGAACCTAGTGGCAGGGCAGGAATAAAGACGCAGACTTAGAGAACAGACTTGAGGACACAGTGGGGAAGGGGAAGCTGGGACGAAGTGAGAGAGTGGCATGGACATATATACACTACCAAACGTAAAATAGATAGCTAGTGGGAAGCAGCCGCATAGCACAGGGAGATCAGCTCGGTGCTTTGTGACCACCTAGAGGGGTGGGATAGGGAGGGTGGGAGGGAGGCTAAAGAGGGAGGGGATATGGGGATGTATGTATACATATAGCTGATTCACTTTGTTGTACAGCAGAACCTAACACAACATTGTAAAGCAATTATACTCCAATAAAGATACTGAAAAAAGATATGATCAAATAAAGTTTCACTTTATTTCCAAGGCAATTGTTTTCAGAATTATTATTTCATTCTCTTTTGCCTCTCTAAAAGCCCTCTGCTTTCTAGATGTATTTCTCTTCCCCACACACCTTTTATCCTTTGCCCCTTCTTCCCTGCCCACTCCCATCTCCCTTCCTGGTGATCTTGGCACCCCATGGCTTTAGCGTACACCTCTCTGTCCATGCTCCTAAATCTACATCTATGCCCCGGCTTTTCTCCAGGGCCCCAGACCTGGTCTTCCAACTGCCTTGTAAGCATTTTCCACACTGATGTCCTGGAGGGACCTCAAATATAACTTACCACCAAATGAGCTCCTTACGTTCCCACCTGCTCCCACCCCACCTGCTCTGCCACTGCTATTTCCTGTTGTATTTAGTGGCATCACTTCAGGCAACCAAAGCTGGAAACACTGGCAATACCTCCTACTGGAATGTCAAACAGGACTGTTTCTGCCTCATTTTTTATTGAGGTACCAAGACAACTGTGGTAGGCTGAGTAATTTTTCCCCCCAAAGATGGCCGCATCCTAATCTCTAGAACCGGTGAATATGTTACCTTCCACGGCAAACAGGACTTCGTGGATGTGATTTAGTTAAGGATCTTGAGATGGGGACTTTGCCATGGGTTATCCTGGTGGGTCCAATGTAATCACAAGGGCCTTTGTAAGAGAGGTCAGTCAGGGAAGGAGGGGAGAGGACAGAAGCAGAGCTTGGAATGATGCAACCCTGAGCCAACATGGCTCTAGAAGCTGGAAAAAGCAAACAAACAAATAAAAAACCCAGACTCTTCTAGAACCCCCAGAAGGAATACAGTCTTTGATTTTAGCCCCATAAGACCCATTTCAGTCTTCTGACCTGCAAAGCTGCAAGATAATACAATCATGTTGTTTTAAGTTTGTGGTAATTTGTTACAGCAACCATAGGAAACTAGTACAACAAGAGATTTCAAATAGCAAAGTGAGTGGGAGACAGGTTTCCAAAGAAAGCATCCTCTCTGATGTCTGCTCCAAGGATCAAGTTGACAGAGATGGGTCAGGGTGCAGAAGGGATTTGGTGAGGAGATGGGCAAGGGGATAGCTCTAGGAGAGCTGTTGGCCTTTGTGGGTCTCCTCCCTTTCCCCCTTTTACGGGAGGGGGTGGGTGCAACTTCCAACCACAGCCTGGTGAAAGGGGCTTCAAGTGTACCTACTGGAGAGCTTCAGAATGTGTTTCTTGCTGTTGGGACACACAGACGACTACTGCTTGATACACCCCTGCAAAGGCTGAGGCTGACTGAGGTCAAAGGCTGAGGTCCGACCCCATCTGGGAAGTTGGGAGGGCCAGAGGGTATAGAAATCCCAGGGCAAGTGAAGGACTCAGGAGGACAGACTGGGAGGCTGAGGCAGGAGAGTGCTGCTGTGGGACCTTCCCTCCCAGAGACAGTGGCGACAAGGGGTGCGTTAGGGTTTCCCTGGGACCAGTGTGGGTCACCCGGGAGACAGGGAAGGTGTGGGGTCGTCTGTCCAACAGGGTCACCTGGAGGGCAAGGCAGAGGGAGGAAAGTGGCTGGGATGCACTGCCGAACGCCTGCCCAGGGCTGAGGAAGGAGCTGAGTGCTGCAGAGACAGGCCAGCAGGGAATCCCTGAAGCGCTCCCAGTGAGCAGTGCAAACAGCCGAAGCCAAAGTAAGAGCTGACCCAGCCCCTTATCTCTTCCGAGTCCTGACTAGTCCATGAGACTGGACACTCTAATTCCCAAATTGAGCCTGTTCTGTAACTAAAAGTGACTAGAGAGGCTTTGTCCAAGCGTAACCGGAAAAGTCATGCAGGGGCTGCCTCGTCTTAGCCAGAAACAATGAGCCCCCTCCCCCATCCCCGATAAAGTTCAAAGGGACAGTGGGAGAAAATAAAGTTGCTTTTTGGTACAAACCATGCCTCTTGCTTGTGCACTACCTGTCCCACCCTTGGATGTTCCTCGCTGCTCTTGGCCAAGTCCCACCGCGCCCCGCCACGTTCCCCTCCCCACCTGCTCTCAGACCCGCCACTCCTTTATGTGCTACGCGGTCTCCCTGCCTTCATCTCCCCCCATTCCAGTCCAACTTCACCACCGTGGCCTCTGCCATTCTCCCCAACTCTCGATGACCCTGTCACGAGCTGCTCAGAACTTGCGGGCAGCTCCCCGATCTCAAGTCTAGAGAATGAGGTTCCAGCTGCTTTGTGTGGCCTTCAGGGCCCTTCACAATCCTGCTTCCTGTCACTCACACCATGTTCCTTGTCTTCTTGTTACTGGGCCTGCTTGCCCCTCTCTGAACATATCATACATCCCAGTACATTTGCTCTTCCTCTTCCCTGGTCACCCCCTCCCCTAGCCCATCACACCCCACTCTCTGTGAAAGTCCTAAACCATCCATTGAAGGCCCAGTGGAAATGTCAGTTCCGCTATGAAGCCTTGGCCCGTCTTCCCGAGCAGAAGTGACCCTCCCTCTCTTCCTCCTTTGGGTCCCACCAGCACTTTATTCATTCCCAGTGCAGGGCACGGTGCTGGCTGCTGGGGTACCAGGTAGGTAAGACATGGCCTTTGTCCTGAGGCCCTTCTGGACGCTCAGTCTACTGAGATGCTGATAAGCAGAGAGGTACAACCGACAGCAGCAGTGGCTGGGCGTGGTCCCTTAACCATGACCTGATTGTGTTACACTTTATAATACACGATTACAAGATAACACACATCTCCTCCACTGTATGGTGAACCACTAGTCTGGTAAATTCCCAACGTCAAGGATCAGGTTTTAGGCCCCTTTGTCTCCTCTAGAACAGTGTCCTCTAGAACATACAGTCCACATTCCACGAGGGTCAGTTTAATGGAAGTAAAAGATAAAAATTCTGTCTTTAATTTGTGTAGCGATTTATAGGCATCAAGGCACTTTTCACAAGCCCGTCTAACTGACTTCGCCAGAACCGTGGTCTCTAGCGTGGCTGCTTTCAAAAAATATTCTTCCCCAGGCCCCACCCCCATCGACACTGATGCAATTACTTGGTGTGGGCTCAGGCACTGATATTTAAAAAAAACCAATCTTTTGGTGATTCTACCAGGCAGCTAGGATGGAGAAGCTCTGCTCTCCAAGTGGTGCAGATACTACCTCCGCTTGGTATATGGGAAAGTGGAAGCAGAGAGAGGTTAAATAATTTGCTTGAGCTCATGTAGCTTCATAAGGATGGAATCAGGACACAGATTCAGGATGGCTTCACCTCAGGGAAGGCAGCACAGATAGTGAATGGAGCTCTGATTAATGTGCAGGGTCTTAGCTTAGAAAGTGCCAGCAACGTTGGCCTCCTGGGGGAAGGATGGCCATTAGCAGTAGGGAGCCCAAGGGGAAGTGCCGTTTACTAGGGCCGGTGTCAAAAAACAGGAGAAGACCTGCTTCTTTGTGACAGGTCAGACAAAATACAACATTCTTTACCATGTGCTTCTTTGCCTATCAATCTTTATCTTTTTTTTAAAAATAAATTTATTTATTTATTTATTTTTGGCTACGCGTTGCTGTGCATGGGCTTTCTGTAGTTGCGGCGAGCAGAGGCTACTCTTCATTGTGGTGTGCGGACTTCCCATTGCGGTGGCTTCTCTTGTTGCAGACCACAGGCTCCTACGGGCTTCAGTAGCTGTGGCACGAAGGCTCTAGAGTGCAGGCTCAGTAGTTGTGGCACACGGGCTTAGTTGCTCCGCAGCATGTGGGATCTTCCCGGACCAGGCCCTAACCCGTGTCTCCTGCATTGGCAGGCGGATTCTTAACCACGGCACCACCAGGGAAACCCCAATCTTCATCTTGATTAATGGTTTCTCTGAATTCACTTGCCCTCTTCCAGTAAGTCAATCTTAGACACTCCAGCCTGAGGTGTTAATTTGGTTGATTAAACAAAAGGGATCTCTTAGAAGTCATCTTAAGACTCTGAAGGCCAAATTTCCCCAGAAACATTCACTTCTGCCAGATTCCAAGGTTCATGAAAATACCCATGAATTAGTAGGAAGTAGTTCCTCAGTTTTAACTTCAATTGAACTTTGTTCAAAACCATGAAACTCAAAGAAGAGTAAGAAACCATAAAACTAGTCACCACTCAGATAGCCCCTAGGTTGTGAATAAGTTGAATTCCAAAAGTTTGTAAATCAGTTGTTTGGAACGCATATAGGCTTTCCTGCAGAAATCATCTTTGAAATAGTGGTAACATTCTCAAGATCTCCCATAAAGTTTATCTCATGCAGGAGATAACCAAGATTATTAACGGAGAGAAGAATTCCAGAAATTCTCCATGAGTATTTTCTGGGAGAAAAGCAGACAAAAGAAGAACTACAATTCCTGGGCTGGGGGCGGTGGAGGTGCTCAATTGTCTCCAAGCAAGTGAGAAACCAAGAGCACACAGTCTTTTGCTGTTCAAGGCTGGATGAAAATGCCAGCAGAAGTGACGATTACACAATTTACCATTTTATGTTGGGAATTGAGTGCACACACACACACATACATATACACACATGGATATGTGTATACATACAACCCTCCCACACATATGTATATACACATGTATACACGCATACATATTTACATACACACATGAACATGGATTTAGGAGTCAAAAGAATCTCGCAGAGAGGAGCAGTTTCCCGGTACCCAGCCTTTCAGTCTTTGGGTGAGATATCGGGAATGAGGCAGGGATGGCCAGGACTCCATGCATCACTGCCACATGACTTTGGATCTTTTATCTGAACTCTCGAATATCACATAATCATACAGCCACATTTTACTCTGCTCTTCTGCAAAGTAAAAGGTTATCAGGAAACTCCAGTTGACCTATATTACACTATAATGCATGAGGTTAATTGCATGATATCATTCTGTATCACACTGAGGATCTGAGGAAAGCTTTTCTCCTTAGGATAAGATCTACAAGCACATTACATTTTCATATTTTGCACTCCTTAATAAAGCACAGCCTGAAGCATAAGTCACATGAAACAAGTTCTATAAACTATAAAACCAGACTTCACGCCCCTATCTCATATCGCATACAAAAACTAACTCAAAATGGGCCAGAGGCCTAAATGTTAATGCAAAAAAACTCTTAAAAGAAAACTTAGGAGTAATTCTTTGTGACTCGGGATTAGGTAAAGGTTTCTTAGATATGACACTGAAAGCAAAAGTGACAAAAGAAAAAGTAGATAAATCAGAGTTCATCAAGTTAAAAACGTTTGTGCTTCAAAGGACATTTTTATGAAAACAAGATGACCCTACAGAATGGTAGAAAATATTTGCAAATTACATATTTGACAAGGAAGTTGTTTCCAGAATATATAGGGAACTCTTGCAGCTAACAATAAGAAGACAAATAACCTAATTTTAGAAGTGGGATGAAATTTGAATAGACATTTCTCCAAAGAAGATATACAAATGGCCAATGAAAAGATGATTAAAGCCATATGTCACTAGACAAATGCGAATCAAACTCACAATGAGATACAAGTTCACACCCACTAGGATGGTTAAACTAAAAAAGACAGACAATAACAAGTGTAGATGAGGATGTGGAGAAGTTGGAACCCTCACACATACATTGCTGATGGGAATGTAAAATGGTGCAGCCATCAGGGAAAACAATTTGGTAGTTCCTCAAAAAGTTAAATATAGAATTACCCTATGATCCAGCAATTCCACTCCAAGAGAAATGAAAACGTATGTACACACAAAGACTTATACAGGAATTTGTACAAGTAGCAGAATTTTTCATAATAGCCAAAAAGTGAAAACAACTCAAATGTCCATCAACTTTAAAATGGATAAACACGAGGTGGTATATCCATACAATGGAATATTATTTGGCCATAAAAAGGAACTACTGACACATGTTACTACACAGGTGAACTTGACAACATCATGCTAAGTGAAAGAAGTCAGACACATATTGTATGTATTATATGAAATGTCCAGAATATGCAAATCCATAGAGATAGAAAGCAGATTAGTGGCTTCCTAGGGCTACAGGAGGAGGAGGGGGAGGGAGAAATGAGGAGTGACTGCTAATGGGAAAGGGGTTTCTTTTGGGGGTGATGAAAATATTCTGCAATTAGTGGTGATGGCTGTACAACTTGCTAAAAATCACTGGATTGTCCATTTTAAAAGGGCAAATTTTATGGTATGTGAATTATATCTCAATAAAGCTGTTAGAAAACCCCAGAATGCACAATCCCTGCATCCATAGAGGGGGAGGTCCAGGACCACCACTTATTCTCTTATCAACGGAGGGTGGTCTGATTAAGAAGCACTGCATTGTCAATCACTGGAAACCTTTTTTTAAAAAAATTTATTTATTTAATTTTATTTATTTTTGGCTGCGTTAGGTCTTCATTGCTGCGCGCAGGCTTTCTCTAATTGCGGCGAGCGGGGGCTACTCTTCGTTGCAGTGCGCCGGCTTCTCTTGTTGCGGAGCACGGGCTCTAGGCTCGCCGGCTCAGTAGTGGTGGCTCACGGGCTCTAGAGCACAGGCTCAGTAGTTGTGGCGCACAGGCTTAGTTGCTCCGTGGCATGTGGGATCTTCCCGGACCAGGGCTCGAACTCGTGTCCCCTGCGTTGGCAGGCAGATTCCCAACCACTGCACCACCAGGGAAGCCCACACTGGAAACCTTTGATTTATTCCTCTCCTTTTGTTCAGAGAGGTGAGCATCTGCAGACAGCTCTCTGGCACAGAGTGAGGTGTTCCATCAGGATATGCAGAAATAGCATCCCACCTACCGAATATCTGTCATCTATGTTCAGATTGCTTTTTCATTTTTCCTCTCTCTTTTTTTTAAAAAAATTATTAAATAAGTACAGTTCCCCAATAGGAAGCTCTAACTTTTGATTGGATAATACTCAGGTCATATTCTTTGAAAGCTCAATGATTTTTCTCCTGGTAGAATGGTTTTCAATGGTGGTCTGAAGCCAGCAGGTGGTCCTTGACCAGCCAGTAAATCAAGCATCTACGGCTCCCTTGTCGACAGGGCAGGGCAGGGCAGGGCAGGGCGGGGAGGATGCATGAGGACGCAGTGGGGTGGGGATGGTGGTGAACAGTGAGGGGAGCAGCTGCCTTGCATAAGTAGGGCAGCCACTTTCCACTGGTAATAGAAGCTGGAAAACTGGATTTAGTTTTTTAATGTAAACTCTTCATTTTTTAAAATGCTGGTAACGAAACTTTAAAAAAATTTAAATCACTTGTGCAGGCCAAACAAAGCATTTGTGGGCTGAGTTCCAACCACAGACCACAAGTGTGTGATCTAGGCTATAAGTGGTCTCTGCCCTGGTTCTTTTGTGTAATTAGTATCAAAACTTCAAATCTGAATTTCAAATCAGAAAGTGAGTATTAAAATGGTACCTGGAGTTCATCTAATTTAACCTCCCACTCCATGTTAAAATCCCTTCTGTAACAGGTGGTCACCCTGAATTTAAGTAAGTTAATAATTCAAACCAGAAATATGCAGTTTCTTCACTGGCTTCTTATTTAAAACATTGCAGGGTAGGATTAGGTAAGGAGATGGAGGTAGAGGTGGGTTGAGGGGAGCAAGCCTAACATACAGGGCTGGAAAGAGCTTCACTGTTGATTTTTTAAATGATTCTCTCTTATTGCTAATCCTAATACAGGCATACCTTGTTTTATTGAACTTTGCAGATATTGCATTTTTTTACAAATTGAAGGTTTGTAGCAACCCTGCAGCAAGCAAGTCTATTGTTGACATTTTTCCAGCAGGATTTGCTCAGTTCGTGTCTCTGTCACATTTTGGTAATTCTTGCAATATTTCAAACTTTTTTCATTATTATTATTATATTTGTATGGTGATGTGTGATCAGTGATCTTTGATATTACTTTTACAAAAGGATTACGACTTGATAAAGGCTCAGATGATGATTAGCATTTTTTAGCAATAAAGTATTTTTAAAGTAAGCTATGCACATTGTTTTTTTAGACAAAATGTTACTGCACACTTAATAGGCTACTGTATAGTGGAAACATAACTTTTATATGCACCAGGAAACAAAAAAATTTGTGTGACTCTTTACTGAGATATATGCTTTATTGCAGTGGTCTGGAACTGAACCCACAATATCTCTGATGTATGCCTATATTTTTTTAAACTCTAATTCATTAAAATGTATCAGCACATTTGGGGCTTAGGTTTTCCAGAATTCCCAGAAGGAAACAGAACGATGGACCTGGAGTGGCCCTCAGAACTATTGTTTTCCTACTCCCTTATTTTACAGTTGATGGAACTAAGGTTCATTAGGTTTAAACTGCTTCTTTAAAGACATGTCAGACATTTGTGGCTAAATCCTAGTGTAGTTAATATTTCTTTCAATGGATCAAGTTGTAACTGGTAACTAGGATCCAAACGAAACTATGATCACCTTGAAATTTCCTGTAAACTTTTATACTCAACTATCTCAATAGCACTCACCTTTTCAGATATATGAAGATTTTTTTTTTAATCTGGTATTTATTTGACTTTCTGAGCTACTTTAATGTAATAAAGAAGTAACTAACAGAAGTTATCTGTAAGTAGAGTTGACTAGAGATTACTCATGATTCTGAAGACCGGGTTGGCATAAAGCACAGACAATACCCACATCTCATTTAACTAGATCCATCTTCTTAATAAAACCCTTTTGAAAGCTGCTGAGAAGTGTTGAATTAATTTGTGTTTCACTTCCTTTATTTGTCCTCTGAAGGAGATTTGGCAGATAGCGGGGAAGGCAAAGAGAAAAAATGATGGACTTGAAGAACTCCAAAGTGTAGTCCATCCATCCCTAAATAATTGACAATTGTGTGTAACTTGGCACAAAATGCTATGAGTTGAATTCATTTGGTCACCAAGGACAAGGAAAAACAGGTCCTAGCAAGTGTGTGGAGAGGGGCCTGTGGGATCATGCACTTGGCTTGTGTTGGTTTTGGGGTTTTTTTTTTTTTCTCTTTTGGTACAGCACCTACACACAAATTTGACAAAACAAAATAGGAATAAGAACACAGGCAGTCACAATGACCTCTTATTAAATGCAGAGATAGTTATGAGTCACATTAAAAGTCAACAAAAGCCTCAGTTCCAGTAATCATCAAGATTTTTTGCTGCATTTATACTTGGTCCTTCTCTTTAATTATGTAGAGTTGCCCCCAAAGTACTGAAATGATAGACTGGAACACAATTACTTCAGCAGGGGATCAGAGCTTTTGAAATTCATCATTCGTGTTAGCCAAACGCTAAATTCAGCCTGTCTCTCCTCTAAATGCAGTTAGGAACCTTCTAAACCTTTTGTGTGAATCCAGGAGGTAAAATAGTCTGGCAAATTCTGACAGCATCTCTTCCAGAGCACATTTATACTCTGTTAAGAAGCCTAGGCCAACTGCTGCTGGGTTGTCATGGCAACAGACATACACACCATTTACACATCAGCTTCTGAAATGAGCACAAAATAACAAAACCTTCCTGATAAGATGGGATGCGAAGTGAAAGGCTGCATCATCCATGTAGCCTAATGAAACGTGTTCTGTCTTTTAAACGGCTCTAGCAGGCATGCTGCCCTCTTAGATTGTGTTATATTTACAAGCCAGTGGAAAACTCGTAGGATCTTTCCCACTCTGTGTTAACTTCAGGACAATTCAATGGGTCATTTTTACCAGATTCTCATTTCCTTTTCAAACTCTGCTTACTAATTGATGTCAAACATTATTATAGTAATTGGGGGAAAAGGAAGTACCTCTCTTGCTTATTCCTCCCAGAAATAAATTTCCCTAGTTTTCTGTGGAGGTTTTGTAGGGCACTCATATATTGGAAATGGAGCTGGAGGAGGAGGCGGTCTTTCACAGGCCTACAGAAAGCGAGGTTAATCATGGTTTGAAAGCCTTCTCTTGAAAACGCAGGTTAAAAATAAATAATAAATAGCTATTCACTCCAGTACTTCCCGAGGCATATGGCATCAACAATGGAATGGAACTGCCTGAAATAAAACCACAATGATGAAAAATTTAGACTAAGGGGAGGTGGATCCTTGAGGGTAAATCTTTGTGATTTAAAATAGAGAATAAGGATGGAATGTATCCCCTCCATTAACCTTGAAGGGAAACCACAGGGGCTCTATTCATGAGAAGTAAAATTAGCTGTATGTTCAATTTTCATGACATTTTCTATTGCAATAAGCATTCCACAGCATGACTTAATTGCCGCTGAAACACCTAAGAGGAAAGAGAAGAAAGGCAAATAAAGTGTTTGATTGTTGAATGACAAAATAGTCATGGATCCAGGAACATGTAGTAACTAGAGATGGAGTGAGCTTCACAAGCAAAGCATGACTAAAACTTCCATTTCTAATGGTAATAACGTCCCTTCAACTGATTCATCACTCTTTTTCTTCCTATAATCATGAACACTCATCAAATAAGCTCTGACCTTAAAATGTCAAACTCTCTCCTTTCAGTTGTGCTTTTCTATCTTGTAATTTAAAAAATACTTACTGATTTCAATTTTAATTCTGGGTCTTTAAAAAACATTTCCAGAAAGAACCTAGGGATAAAGATCTCCTCATTGTATATATCTTCTTGGGGTGTCACCTTGTAGGTATTACACTTTGACATGGTAGACTGATATGGGAAAAAAGAGCTAAAGAATTTGCCTGCCTCTCCCAGAGATTTCAAACTGGCATCTGGTCAGCTGGCAGACATTTTTTGGGGTAATACAGGCTGGCACCATGTTAAAAGAAAATGAAATAAACACCTTCTAGTCAGAGCAAAAGCTCTGTAGTTTGCCACAGTCCTCTCTACTCTCTAATGTCTGACACCTAGACTGCCCACTTATTTATGTTGCCTGCTCAAAGGCTTTGAGTTCACAGTCATGCACACACTGGCCGATGCTCTTCAGCTTTTCTTCTCTTTGGTGTGCATTCAAATTAAGTCCTTTCTTTAAGACTTGACTCAGGTGCCCCCTCTTCCAGTCCACTGGTTTCACCTGGCCATGCCCCTCACCCCTAACCAGAGCCCTTGGTTCTAGCTCTTACTTGTTCTTTAATCTGGTCATGACATTGAATAGTAATCAAATAGTAAACTCCTGGAGGGCTGGGATTGTGATTTGCCATTCTTGTGTTTTAATTCAGGATAGTGGTGATTGCAGTGTAGGAGTCCAGTAAACCCCTGTCAGTTTAGTGATAGATGGGAATGCAGAAACCAACAGAGAGAGGAAGTGTGGACACTGGCAAAGCCCCATGGGTTTGCATTGGTTTCAAAAGAAAAACTAAATTTACTGTAAAGTATTTAGATGGTTTCATGATAGGAATAGTTCTTTGGGGAGTTGAAATTGATATTTTGGTTACTAGTAGTATACTTAAAACACACATTTCTGCTTAAAACCTGTAAGTAATAAGGGTTGTCAACAAGTAGGATGAGCTACACATATAAGTAGTTTCATAATGTCAAGGGAAGACATGGATTGAATTTAAGTATTTGGTGACTGTATCAGGGTCCTATGGCTGCTATAACAAATTACCACAAATTTAGTGGCTTAAACAACAGAAATTTATTCTGGAGGTCAGAGATCCTAAAATCGAGGTGTCAGTGGGACTGCTTTTCTTTTGGAAGCCCTAAGGGGAAACCTTTTCCCTGCCTTCTCTAGTCTCTAGAGGCCACTCGCATTCCTTGGCTTGTGGACCCAACCTCCATCTTCAAAGCCAGCCAAGCAGTATCTTCAATCTTTCTCTTAGACTCTGATTCTCCAGCTCCCTTTTATAAGGACCCTTATGAATACATTGGACCCACCTAGATAATACAGGATAATCTTCGTATTTTAAGGTTAGTGATTAGCAACATCAATTCTATCTGCAACTTTAATTCCCCTTTGCCATGTAACCAGTTGCAGGGATTGGAGTAGACTTCTTTAAGGGGCCATTATTCTGACTACCACAGTAACAAAAATGTAATAATCCAACACCCAAGAAAATGACTGGTTTATTGGAGTAAGTGAGGAAGCTATCATATAATTCTATTTTAAAACAGTTTAATTCTATTTACTGATATACTAAAATTGTTTATAGAATTAAGGATTCTTTCGTGAGAAGCTGCCGTGGTGGAGCAGCATCTGGTTTTGAAACTAAAAATCAATTATTTTTCAAGAAATATGATTCAGTGACTTAGAAGTGTGTTGCTGGAGAAACCACTGATTAGAAAGAAATTAAAACTCCAAAAAACAAGGTGTGTCCCCCCGCCAATCCACACACACATACATATTTGTATCTTGTTGTGATGATTCCTGAACCATTTGTGTGGAAAACCTGAAGAAACTGGGACCACTGCTACCCTCTTGCCCAATCCTCCTGGTCAAGTACAATTTCTTGCTGTAATTCACATGAAGCACACATTCTACTATATTTGGATGGACCAAACCTATTTAATCTCCAGTCTAGGGTAGAGAGAAGTGGGGGCAGAGGGGTGTCAGGGCTTAAAAAGTGGGGGTGGGAGACTGAGAAAAGGAAGATGAATACATATATGTCATTCAGGAATTTTTATATGGCTGCGAGAAACTTATGTCAAAGTGGCCACAAAATAGGAGGCAAATGAATGTACAACTATGTTTACTACTAGAAACCAAAATTTTTGAATTTATGGTGAGGGAGGAATGGAGAGAGGATGGAAAAGTATGTTTGGTCATTCCCTTCTCTTTCCCTTCATTCCTGACCCCATTACTGGAGGATATTTACTTAATAGTTGATTTCACTCTACTGGGTACTTCCTTTCCCCTCTGTCATTTTGTAAAACATGCCAACTCTCTCCCTCTCCTCTCTTTTTGCCCTGAAAAAATGCAATGAATGCATAAAGACTTGTTGGTACTGAAAAAAATCAAGGTGCAGACACAAGTGTGTGGTGGTGTTTACTTATTGCTTTTTCTCTGCAGACCACTATGTAGTAGACGACAATTATAATTGATTTAGCCAGAAGAGCTATTACTTGGAGAAGTGGAAAGAATATCCCATATTGGTAAGAAAGATAGTAACGACGGGTAGAGGACAGAATTGTAAAATGTAAACTCATGGGTGCACTTCATATCCTTCCGGATTCTATTGTTTCTTTCTGCAGACATATGCTGAGCATCTACCAGGAACCAAACATTGCCAAGCACAAAATTACAAAGAGAAATAAAATCATATTTGTCCCCAAGAAGCTCACATTCTAATAGGGAAGAAAGAAATGTAATTTCATTACTGTAAAGTAGTAAATAAAGTTGTCAAATATACATAAAGCCTGAGAAAACTCCAAAGGTGAGAGAAAGCTAAATGTTCTCCTTAAGAAAAAAAAGTTTAGCTGAACAATCCTTAAATGACAGCTGTGTTTAGTGACAAGGACTCATAACAGAGATTTAGGTTTGCCAGTAAGTTAAAAATTGATCATTATACAAAATTACTTAATGAGGAGCTATGCTTTTCTAGAAAAATTATATGAGTGGATAATGTGTTAGGTCCTTGCTTTTTTCTATTAATTTCTGAAGAAATGTTTTATGTTGGGTTGAGAAAAACTATAAAGTGGCACCACCTGGTGGTCACTACCCTAAATGTTTGAATTAGGCTTGTTATTTCAAATACAGTGAGAAATCTTGACTAGCTCAGAAGCCTTCGTATTAATGCTTTACGTTAAAATAGCAAACTGATACATGTTCCCAGAAAATCAGAAACAGAGAAAACATTTAGAATTCTGGCTGAAGCAAACTCAATAATATACAGAGTAATCTACCACCAAAAAAGAGAGTTTGTATATAGTACTCATTGGACTATATTGGATTTCCACTGTGTAATAAGAATTTCTTATTCTGTTACTTTTTCTCCAGTTTTTTTTTTAAGCAGGGATTCTTCTGCACAGAACTTTCCTTCATCACCCCCAGCACTGATTTCATCCCCAGCATTTTAGCCAACAAACACTATTTATTGGTTGAAAATTTGTCCTGTAGAATTTTCCACATTCTAGTTTGGGCTGATTACTTCCTCATGATGTGGCTTAATTTGTTCCTCTATTCCTTGTTGCCTATAAACTAGTAGTTTATAAGATTTAGATTAGATGAGATCTTGACTAGATTCCAGTTCAGTTTTTTTTTTGGTAAGACTACTCGTAGGTGATGCTGTATGCTTCCTATTTCCATCAAAGCCCCAGGCACTAATGACCAGCTATGATGTTAAGATCAGTTGGTGGGCTCATGTGATGTCATAGCATGAGTTGGTAAGGGATCCCTACATTATAAAGTTCCCCCAAAACTTCTCATTGATAGTTTAGACATCCACTGATGGTCATTGTCTCTAACCATTATTTCACGAGAATTGCAAAATGGTAATTTTATAAATTCAGTTATTCCTTCCACATTTATTAGCTGTGATTCCCTCATGATCTATTTACTTAGTTTGAAGTACAGTTCATACAGGGAAGAAAGGAAAAATGTGTAATTTATTTATTTAAAACATATTTTTAGGATAATAAATTAGTGTCCTAGAAACTTCCAAAGGTGGTCAATGCTTGTGTGTGTTTCATTATGAATTCAAGATTGTTATATATTTAATGTATTTCAGCCAACAGCAGGCATTATTCTTCTTGATGCCCAAATTGTACCACTTTTGACCAATGTGTATATTTTTAACACAAATACTCTAATAGGTAGCAAAGCTAAATTGTAAAGTTGTTACACTCTCGGGATAAATTGTTACCACTTTCAAGGAGGGCAATTTGGCAGTATGTATCAGGAGACTTAAAAATACTTATAGCCTTTGATTTATACCCTAGTATCATACTTAAAGAAATCTTTTCTATGAAGATGATCAGAGGGGTAGATAATAATTGTAGAAAGATGTTAATTCTAGTGAACAATTAGAAAGTGATGTCAATAGGTTTTGATACATTTGTATGATGAAATATTATAGCTACCATGTGAAAAATCTAGTTTTTGAGGAATTTTTATTATCATGGGGACATTTTTATGGTATTATATTAATTGAAAGAAGCAGATTACCAAAATCTTATTTACATAATATTACCCCAATTATTTTATACAAATATGTATGTAAACAGAAGTCTAGCAAGACATACTTCAAAGTGTTAATAATAGTTATATCTAGATGGTGGATTACAGAATTTTTTATGTCTCCTTTGTACTTTATTTTACAAATGATCTCCAATAATACGTATCACAGTAGATCTTATCTAAAAGCAGCTAGTATTGAAATTTGCTTGTGGGTAACGTTGATTTGTTATTCTTTGAATAATAAACCAAAGTAAATGTCCTTTTTTCTTAGTGGTAATTGTGCAAGAAAGAAAGCACATTTTTTCCCCTTAACCAAAAGATCATTCTGACTTAAAGAATGAATATAGAACTGAGCTGACTTCGAAATGCAACATACTGGAGATATGTTATATTTTCCCTCCTAGGATCTGATCATTGCAATTAATTACGCTCTCCAAAAGTCCATTTCCCCTGTGCTATCCAATGAGTCAATCTGATATTTCAGCTTGATTCTTAATGTGAATGAGACACATCAACATAGATGAAGATGGGTGTGTCTGTCATTTGTAACGGGTTTCCACAGGACATCTCCTCCCACCAGTTCCCTTCTTGATACTGACAATTTCTAATTTTTGACATCCTAATGTCTAGTTGTCTGACAACCTCTGGTCCAAACCACTTATTAAGCCCTTAATTTCTGCTTTCCCTTCTTATTGCCAAAAATTACTTATTAAAGTATTCAATGTCGATTGGATAGCCCCGATGAGCTAAAAGAAAATAAAATTCACAAATCATTCTGTCAAAACACTTCTAGCATGTTGCATAAATCCTATTTCCTGGACCTATATGACTAGCCTGTTAGCTCTTTGGGGATAAGACTCATTTCTAGTTTATCCTTTGTTTCCTTTGTACCTAGAATAGTGCTCATTTCCTGGGTGTTTACTGATGATGGAAGGGAGGTGAAGAGGAGGAAGAAGAGAGGGAAAAGGAAAGCATTCCTGGACAGGCGACTACATGGGAAAAACCTTGGATGGAGGGATGAGCTCTGGGCGTTAGAGAGGCTGTGGGGAGACAGCCCTGCCTGATAAGAGGGATCAGGTAGGGGAGTTATGGGTGAAAGGTTGTGGCACATATGGCAAGACTGTGAAGGGTCCCAGCATTTGGCTGGGGAGCCTGTCTATAGCATGAGTTGGTAAGGGACCAGACTGAAATCTATCCTATTATACAAAATAGCCACCCTACATTCCTTAATTCTTTGAATCAAATAATTGGTTTATAATGAAGGTTGGTGGCAAGGAGACCTACATGTTAGACTTTTTAAAATGCTCTGTAACTATATAGAAATAAACCCATAAATTTAATGGGATTAGATACTTTTTAAGGTATAATTTACATGGAGTAAAATTCATCCTTTTTAGTGTACAGTCCTATGAGTTGTAACAAATGCATATGATAGTGTAACCCCCATCACAATCAAGATTTAGAAGAGTTCCATCATACAAAAAAAGTTCCCTCAGACCTCTTTGTAGTCAACCTCTCCGTCCAGCCCTTGGCAACCAATGATTTGTTTTCTATCCTTATAGTTTTGCCTTTCCCAGACTGTCATGTAAGTTGAATCATACAGTGTGTAGCCTTTGGAGTCTGGCTTCTTTCACTTAGCATAATGCATTTGAGAACAATCCATGTGGTTGCATGTAACCATTTTTTTTTTTTTTTTTTATTGCTGAGTAGTATCTCCGTGTATAGATGTACCATAGTTTGTTTAGTCATCCACAATTGAAGGGCAATATATTTCTTTTTAATATAACATATATAACCAATATGGTACCTTCAATCAGCCCAAACAAGATTTCTAAGTTTTGGAGAACTGTTTATTAATTGTCAAAGATAGCTGGAGACAGGAAAAAGAGAAAATCCAAGTATAGTATAAATTAATTTTGGAAATGTGAATGTCACTGTCCAGTAGACTCATTTTCAGAGCAGTCAGAGAGAATGAACGATTGATTGAAGGTCTCCAGTTCTGTGTCCTGGAATGGCCTGACACTACACTGACAACCCACTACAGTGTCTCTCTAGGACATGGAAAGCTATTTTCTATGTTTCTAGCTACACGTTTGAAAAACGAAGTTGCCATCTTTTTTGGGTTCACAACATTCTCGGAGGCCAAGTTTGTGACTCTGGGCTAAATATCGTTAGGTGAGTAATGAGACGTGTAATCAGGCCCAGTTAACCTCCAAATATTCACACTAAATGGAGGGAAGAAGAGCCAAGAAAGAAAGAGAAGATGGGCGGGGGGAGGGGAGCGGACAGGGAGGACAGAGGTGTGCATGGGGGTGTCTGTCTCTCCACTGAATGGGCACTCGAGGCCCTCTCTGCCTCATGCCCACTCCCACCCACAGGTCCTGGTGTTCACGTGGGTGGTGCGAGTTCTATGAATTTCACCTAAGATATAGTCAAAGGGGGAAAAGGGTAATTTAAAAGCTTCTACTTATTTAGCGCTATGGTTCTTATAGACAAAGAAATTCAAAAAAGTGCCAGTGCTGTTTAAATTTTCTGCTACTTGGAGATAGTACCTTGGATTTATATAGAAACTATCTATTGAACAATAGTGCTCTGGGAGGCCAGAGCTAGGGGGACACTGGGTATCATGACAATGAGACCTTTCAGGGTTAGAAATGGAAAAGCAATGGGGCCTTTAAAAAAATGACAGAAACCGATAAGGAAGCTCATTCTATTCCCCTCATCCCCACCCCAGCAATAGTTGTGTCATAAAAGAAGGGAAAAGTAAAAGATCTTCTGAATTTAAACTGAACTTCTGAGGACAAAAAAAAATGTTTTTCTTTTACTCTTTGCAGAATACGATTGAAATAAAAATTAGGTGCTGGAATTGAAAAGACCATACATTTGTCTAAAGAAAATGCACACAGGGTTTAAAAAGATATACTTCCTGTGATGTGAGGACTATGAATATTCCAACATGGCTTTGGAAACACTGATTTTGGACTTCAAGGAGCAATCATTCCCTTCACATAGTCCCTCCAGTGAGTCATTTTTGTTCAGGAAGAGTAAGAAGTTGATTTTCCTAGAGGTCAAGAATCAGAGCTGTAGGAGACTGAAATACGGGCTTGAATGGAAGGACTGTAATGCACTGATGAGATTCTTTCTGACTCTAAGTGATATTTTATTTGTCCTTTAACTCATGGTATTTTGAAGCCAAATTCTAAGTGTATTCATGAGCAAAAGAAACTGAAGAAATTGCATGGGATTAAAAGTTAGAGACTAGGTTTTTCTGAGGTGAGCCATTTTTGAAAGGATTGTGTTCAGAAAGACAGTTTTATAAATGAATGCTAATTACAGGTAAAACTAAAGGTGAACAAAAGCACAAAATGCTACATAAGAGGTTTTTTATTCCCAGTGCTGTATAATTAATCAGGGTTATTGTGTGCGGAAAAGAGGGAAGTTGCTTCCATTGGTTGCATTTGGCTGTTAGTACATTTTTCTTAGATATTTATATAGGTATGCATTTCACCACATGTAGAAAGGAGAGTTGAGTTTCATTATTTCAGGTCTCACTAGTTCAGTTTATGACAATTCACATAAAGACAGGCTAAAGTCTACCTTTGCTTAGCAGATAAAAATAAAGGACTGAAGGGTAGATTGAAGAGATTAATCTTCTAAAGCACTTTGGAAGGTCAGTATGTAAACAATGGTGACACTAATTATAAATCCTTGTTTCTCCTGAAAAACAAGAAGCTTCAGAATTTCTGGAGGCGTGACTTTTGTTACTCTATTTTGAATTGCTGTACATTTTTCTTTTCTTTTTCTGTCCATTTTTAAAAGGGAAAAAAAGTAATGTATACTTTTAAAGAAATCATTTGTATGAATTTAGAATATGAATTCCCCTGCTATTTCTTTGACTTGGTGACTCTTCACAGTACAATGGAGATTACAGTGGTCTTAAATGCAAGACCCTGACAATTTTAAAGAGAATAAACAGAGAAAAATCCTGAGATATGGAGCAGGAATTCCCTCTGAAAGGAAGCTGGCAGGAGATAAGAGGCTGAAGGCCTGGAGGAAATAAATAACACAACTGTTCTCCAGTCGGGGGCAGAGAGCAAGAAGAGGCAGGTCTGTCTGTCCTTGCTCTGTCCACGCATTCCATGGCTGCTGAGCTGTGGGACCGGAGCTGACCCCAGGGCGCCCCACAAGTCCTGACACAGCAAGGCCAAAAGGAACCACTCAGGCAAACGGCACTTTTTGGATCTGCCAGTTTCCTGTAAGCAAGTGTTCAAATTTTCAAATATTAAAAGAAGAGTAAGCCCGTGAAGGACTTTCTGATAAATTATATTTTTAAGATAGAAAAAATTAAATTTTAAAGGCATACTCTAATCTGCTAGACTAAGAACAGAGATATTTGGATGGTTCTTCAGGCTGACAAAATATTTTCACGTGCGTTATCTTACTTAACGCTCAGGACTATTGTGAGGGGTGGATTCCACCCTCCCGGTGCAGCCCAAGAGCCTAGAAAAGCGGAAGCACACGGTGTAACGGAGCTGGTCAGTGGCCCAGCCTGCGGCGGGTTCGGAAGAGGAGGAGCGCAACGGTGACGGTGACGTACGAACTCATCCCCAAGGTCAGAAAGGAAAGTCTACGAGCGTGACCTCTGCGGGAGGGTCAGTGTCCAGACTTCAAATATAGATGTACAGTGTGGGGTTTCTGTTTCTCCCTGCTCGGCGCAGAACGGAGGGCATACATCGTCCCAGCTCCGCCAGTAAATGGGTCACCAGGCTCCCAATGGCCACGTTACAAATGGCAAACTAGGAGCAGAGCCCCTTCTGAGTACGGAAGGAGGCATCTTCCTGTGAGCGTGGGCGCGGCCTTGAACCGAGTTTGTGCTGCGGAGGAAAGGGGCCCCTGGGTGTGGGTCACCACATCCTGGTGCGACTTCAGGTCTTGCCCTGCTCTGTTCTGCGCTTCAACTCGGCTCGGAGGCAGTGCCACGTGGGGAGGCACAAAGGTCAGAAGCCACAACCAGGATGGGAAACTCACTTAACAGGTGGGAACAGGCAAGTTCCCTGGGGCAAGGGATCACTAAATGGGGCTGGGACCCTGGAGGCAGCGACGCTTCAGGTCGTGGAGGGGAAGGCTGGGGGTGGGGGGGCGGGGCGCGGTGGGAGGTGGGGTTGTGTGTGTCCGCTTTCACTTGCTTTTGGAGAAGACAGGGGGCGCTGTCTGGCCAAGACAGGCACTAGCTCTGAGGCCAAGGGTCCTGGGTGTTCAGGTTTCTTTCTGAGTGGGCCTCGTGGTGGGCCTGTCTAGCACAGAAAAGAATCCAGGAACTCAGGGTAGATATTCCATACAGATTTTAACATTTGGTTAGCATTTTCCTTCTGTATATTTCTCAAACACTTGTGCGTTTAGCACAGCATTGGAAGATACTGTTCCCAGCAGACACCAAATATCTCTTTGACTGCTGTCAGACATTGCTAGCCCTGGAATCTACCTTTAGGAGACTCCCAGAGCTGTGTGCATTTCAACTGGGCCCACATTTTGATATTTGGGGAAGCATGGTAAGATGGATTTTCTGAATAGACAGTGCAGGAAGCTGGAAAAACTGCTAGACTGGGAGTCAGCTGATTTGGGATTGAGTCCTGGAGATAAAAGTTATTGCCGTGAAAATCGCTTTGGACTTGTACAGAAATGACTTTGAATCTTGGCTCTGTTCTGCCACTTAGTAATCCTTTAACTTCTCTGAGCCTCAAAGTCCTCACCTGCTAAATGGATACAGTGACCAACCTCGTAGGGTTTTGGATGAGGATTAAGTGAAAGAAAGACTCATATAGGGCTTCCCTGGTGGTGCAGTGGTTAAGCATCTGCCTGCCAATGCAGGGGATATGGGTTCGAGCCCTGGCCTGGGAAGATCCCACATGCCACGAAGCAACTAAGCCCACGAGCCACAACTACTGAGCCTGCGCTCTAGAACCCGCGAGGCACAACTACTAAAGCCTGTGTGCCTAGAGCCCGTGCTCCGCAACAAGAGAAGCCACTGCAATGAGAAGCCCGCGCACCGCAACGAAGAGTAGCCCCCGCTCGCTGCAACTAGAGAAAGCCCGTGTGCAACAACAAAGACCCAACGCAGCCAAAAATAAAATAAATTAATTAAAAAAATAATAATAATAAGATGGGGGAATTCCCTAAAAAACAAAAGAATGACTCACATAGTGCCTGGCACAAGTTCTGTCCCTGATAAGTGAGGAGTGACAGGGAGGAGTGAGTTTGGTTTGATGTGGGAAGAGGAAAGGTGAGAATTGGGCTGTGTCTAGGACGGAGGGGGACATCATTTCCTAGTACAGCTGGAGGCAGCAGAGTCCTGGAAGCGGTTACCCCTGAAGAGGTGATGCACAAGAAAGAAGGGGTGCACAAGAAACCAAGTGCAAACTTCTGGCCTGGGCAAAAAAGAATGTATATTGACTGTATGGAGAGGGTGAGTGGTCTGACTGATGTCTCTCAGATGCTCAGAGGCAAGATCCGGAAACAAATCCCATGCCCTTGGCAGGGACACTCACATCCCACCCCCCCATCACCTTCTCAGATGATACTGAAATGGAGTCCGCATTAGGAGTGAGGGTGAAGAAAAAAATATGTAGTCTCTCCCTGAAGATTATGTTTCTCATCTTAAAAACCACACAGCTTCATTTCAGCTGTGGAGGAAACAGAAGGAAGTCGATTCCTTGTCCTTTGGGAGAATGATAACGGTGTGTGGGCTGCTCAGCTCAAAGCTGTACTGGAAGCATAAAGCTAAACTACATGATTTCCTAAAGAAATCAAGATGTTCTTTCACTCTTTTCTCTCTGTGTGCTGGATGTTATTATTTTAGATGCAAAACACAGAATTTTAACTTGAGTTAGGGAAAGAAAATGGAGAGAGTAAGAACAAGGCAGCCAGAAAGCTCTTGAAGCCCAGCAGGACTCCTGGATCCTCTGTGACCGTGTCATAGCTTGTCAGGGCCAGCACGGCCTCCACTAGAGAACGGCTCTTCCCTCTCTCCCGTCCTCGTTCTCCTGCCTCCCCTGGCCTCTGCTCTTCTATATCAGCCTGGGTTTAGGTCTCACATTGGGAGAAACAATCCCTGACTTGTGTACAGGTTCTGCAATCACATACAACGTCAAAGAAAAAAATGTAGGGTTGCTACCTTCTGAACCATAATCCTTTACTGCTGATTGAATACAGTATCCCTGAGTAGTTCCCACTAATATTCCCAGGGCACAGATGAGGCACATTGGGACTCCAGACAGGTTCCTTGCCCTTGATTTGCCTAGAGATTCCCAAGACGGGCACAGAGCCATGAGGAACATGGAGACCTCAGGGGCTGTCCACTCTGGTGATCGCTGTTTGCCCATGCTTTTTGGTGATGAGAGGTCTTACCACCTGCACATGATTATACCTTATAAAAATACATCCAGTAATGGATACTACTCTGCAATGAAGATGCACAAAGGTGCATGCAACAACATGGATGAACCTCAAATGTATTATGCTAAATGAAAGAAGCCATACTCAGAAGGCTACAGGTTATAGATTCCATTTTTAAGACATTCTGAAAAAGGCAAAACTATAAGGACAGAAAGCAGACCATCAGTTGACGAAGGCATGGGTTGACTACAAAGGAGCATGAGGAGATGTTTGAGGTGGTGGAACTTTTCATATCTTGATTGTTGTGGTAGTTACACAACCATAGGTGTTTGCCAAGACTCACAGGACTGTACAATAGAAAGTAAAAGTGCTCTTATAAAAAAACTACTATATGTAAATTAAACCTCAAAAAACTTGACTAAATATTTTTAAAGAACCAGTAACAAAGATTAAATGACATACATATTGAAGTGTTTAGAGGGAAGTGTATGGATGTCTGTAACTAAATTTGAAAGCATTAAAAATAAGATTTATTGATGGATTGATAGAGGGGTGGATATATGGGTAGATATAAGATAAAGCAAGTATAATAAAATATTAGTGGTAGAATCTAGGTGGTAGTTATATGGATGTTCCCTCTATAATTCTTTTAACTTTTCTGTATGTAAAAATTGTTGCTTATGAAATCTCGGAAAACATTAAAAAATACATCTAACACATCCCTTCATCATCTGTACCATTTAGAGGGTGCTTGCAGGCCCACAAAATTGCTTTCATCGTTTCTGATAGCTCAAAAGAGCATCCTTTCTCTCCCTTTGAAACCATCCTGACAGAAGTAAAGCTTCCTCTTGGTCCACAGGGGGGAAATCTCTTGAGATTATTTGCAGGCTCATTTACATGAATTTGCTATCCTTCCATTAACACAATATTAGCAAGTAAGTCCTTTATGGGTTTTTGTTACGTGCTTGAAAATTGAAGGATTGGATTAATTTGACTCTATTCATACACAAAACCTCAGGGAACAAAGCTCTGGGCAGCAGCAATTCAAAGAGTTATTAGCAAATATCCTAGACTCTGTTTTTCTTGATCTTGCCTGACTCTTTTTGGGTGCAGGCTCAGGTTTTTTTGTTGTTGTTTTGTTTTTTTTTTTCAGGCTCAGGTTTAAGATGCTTCTTCCCATTCCATTCTATGATGGAGCTAAGTGCCAAGCTACCCACCCCTAAGCACAAGGACATCCTGGTGCCTTGGGAACCAGGCACCAATGGCACCAACCTGCAATGGGATAGGGAATGGTCTTGTTCCCAAATCACCCTTCATTTTGGTGGGGGATGAAAAGATTTACCGTTCAAGGACTGTGTGTGGGATAGTTTTCTGAAAGTAGATACACAAACCCTCTCCTGATTACCCTGACCTTTTAAACACTCCTCCTTACCATCTGAGTACAGACAGGCACGGCTGGAGAGTCAGAGACACCCAGGCTATGTGAATAATTAAGAGAACAGTTCAGTCCCCATCCAATACACTCCACTTTTATAATTACAATAATTTTTTCAGGAATAAGTGAATCAGATTAGATACATTTAAACTGCCCAAACTCTGCAGGCCTCCATTTGAATTTGGCTGTATGGATCCAGTCTAAAGATCTTTATGACCATTGACTGTCAGAAAGGTATTCAAGTTATGTTGTTAAGTGAAACAAGCAAGTTGCAGAACAGGGCCTATGAAAATAATATATTGAGTATGTTTTAGAAAAAGAAATGGGAGCACTATGCTGTACAATGAGGGGGCTGGGAATTCTAGATGACTTTCCCGCTCTCTCTTATGTGTTTCTGAATCGTTTGAGTTTTATATAACAAAGACATAATAGCTTTGTATCAGATCAAAACAAACTAAAGACATTTATTTTTTAGTGCTGCTGCCCAAGCTCACAGTCATCACATTCTTGACGACTGGGGTGTGTCTGTGTGTGTGTTTGTGTATGTGTACACAAACATACGCACATATTCCTGTGCAGTTAAACAGTTTCTTGGATCTTGATATAGAAAAACTGGTACTCACATAGTGCCTTGCTTTTAGGCTAACATACTTCCAGATGGTTCCTATCCCCTAAGACCCTCCTTCCCCCCAACGTAATACACTGGCTTAATGCTACTGAGAAAATTTGCTATTTTGGTAATTTTCTGCTTCCAACCAGAGTCCAAGTTGTTATTCCAGTGGTTAACTTTTGGGCTGTTTAGATCTGTCCACCAACAACCAATCTGAGGATTAAAGGCTTTAAGAGCCGCCACCAAGCTCTGAGTCCTCTAATCCCACTGCTGTTTTCATTCTTTTTAATTTCGGTTAGTTGTGTTCGAATTTGTTTCTTCTTCCTCTCCTTCCCCTTTCCCTCCACACCCTCTCTTTTGTCCGTCCTTGGCTGGAGATGGCTAAAATATCTGTCCAGATCAATGTACATACAAAGAGAGCACTTTCTCAACCAACAGAACCCCCTTGAATTATTCAAAGTATCTCCCTTTCTCGGGTTTCCCATGCTTTTAATCCTTGACAGTATAAGCTGGAATGGGGCATTTGGAAGTAGCACTCTGGGACTCAATCACTCAGGCAGGAAGGCTGAGGGTAAGGCTTCTATGGAAAGCAATTAATCTTCTGGATGATGAGAAAACAGGTAATGTCGTGTTGGAAGCTATATAACTAACTCTTACACCAGTATGAATACTAGGCTCCCTAAACAAAATACAGTCAAATTCTCAGTAATTGACAGAACAGCTGGTAAACAGGATGCAGAACTGTGGAGAAACTCAGGCCCTGGGGGCCCAGCCTGCCCGCTGTCTGGGCTGAGGCTGTTCACGGGCGACTTTAGCGGGTGGCTAGACTGGAACCTAGGAAAACATGTGACCCGTGGTTTACAGAAATGTTCTAAAAGGCTTCTTTATTTGGTTTTTTTTTTTTAACACTTGGGGTGATCCCCTTGCTTACCTCCTCCCAAATCTTTAAGCTTATGGCTTTAAAGGAAACAGGAGCCAAGCGAGGAATTCATGGGGTGTAAGACAGAACAGAGCCACTATGGAAAACAGTATGGAGGTTCCTTAAAAAACTTAAAATAGAGCTACCATATGATCCAGTGATCCCACTCCTGGACACATATCTGGAGAAAACTCTAATTTGAAAAGATACATGCAGCCCGATGTTCATAGCAGTAGCATCTACAATAGCCAAGACGTGGAAGCAACCTAAATGTCCACTGACAGATGAATGGGTAAAGAAGATGTGGTACATATATACAATGAAATATTACAAAGACATAAAAGAGAATGAAATCATGCCATTTGCAGCAACATGGATGGATCCAGAGATTATCATACTAAGTGAAGTAAGCCAACCAGAGAAAGACAGATATCATGTGAAATGACTTATATGTGGAATCTAAAAAAGTGATACAAATGAACTTATTTGCAAAACAGAAACACACACACAAACATAGAAAACAAACTTGTGGTTACCAAAGGGGAAAGCAGGAGGCAGAGGGGGATAAATTAGGAGTTTGAGATTAGCAGATACAAACTACTATATATAAAATAAACAACAAGGTCCTACTGTATAGCACAGGGGACTATATTCAATATCTTATAATAAACTATAATGGAAAAGAATATGAAAAAGAATATATATATATATATAACTGAATCACTTTACTGTACACCAGAAATTAACACAACTTTGTAAGTCAACTATACTTCAATTAAAAACTAAAACAAAAACAGAGAAGACCAGCCTGAATCAGCTGCAGCAGCCCTAGGAATCTGACATTTGGGAGTAATTCTAATTAAGTCAGATCAATGGCAAGATACTGAGGCAGCAAGTCAGGAAAGGCAGCAACACGGCTTCTGCTGTGGTCTAGGACGTTTGGGTGTCTGTATCCAGGCTGAAAAGGTCAATCTGCAGCCATATGGCTTCCCTAAGCTGGTGCAAAATCCCGGAGGGGAGGAGCCCTGAGGAGAAACGTGAGAGTCGTTCCAGCCCCACAGCACGTCTGCCGACCCTCCCCAGGTAACAGGTGAGCTGGGCGGAAAACCGATAGTCCGCAGGCTGCTCTGTAAGCTGACGCTGGGTCTCTGGCGAGCAGGGGTCATCTGCAGAGTGGGCGGCCCTGCGCGGACGGAAGAGGCTGGGAAAGGCGCTGTGCACACTCCTCCACCAGCCCCTGGCTACCTGGGGCCTGCCCAGCACCAGCCCTTGTCTACCGTTTCATCTGGAGACACAGAGGTATTTAGAAAAGACTCCAAGGCCACACCGGGTAAGGAATAACCGGCTGGGTTCTTACCTCCTTGTGTAGGAGAACCGTCAGTCCGGGAGAGCCCCCTTTCAAAATCACACCCGCTCTCCCAACCACTGTGCAGGGATGGGTGTGTAGAACTCAGACTGCTGCTTACGGCCCCCCTTCTTGCCCCATCACAATGGACAATACCACCACACTGAGTCAGGAGAATGGCCGAACAAGACAGCCACGTCACATCAACACTGGGAAGGAAGTGACAAGTGGTATCTTTGAGACAGCAGCATTCCCAAATCTCAAACGTGTATCAGCTTTGTCACTGTTGTCTTTTCAGGGACAGAGAGAACTCATTCCCATTGCTTCAGCTGGGTCCACAGAGGGTGGCATCCTGAGCCCCCTCCATCGAAGCTCTCCCCAGACATGGAGTTCCACCTTTCAAGGCAGCAAAGCAATAAGTTCCACTTGGGCTATGTCACCTGGATGCATTTACTTGTACTGCAAACAGCCTGGGGATCCACCACTGGGGAAAACATTCACCCCAGCCTCCCAGAAGAACAGGAGTTAACTGCACCCCCAGGGGCCGGTGGCTTTCCCCTGGCAGGGCTGGGTTGCCTCCTACCTGGTGTGTTGCAAGCTGGCTGGGTATGGGGGTGAAGTGGGGTGATGTTAGGATCTGAGGAAGAGGGGGCTGCCTTCTCCAGCATGGCACTTTCCCCAACCCAAAAGCGTGGTGGTGGCAATGGTAGCCCCTTTATCCTGTCCCAAAGGTCACCATTACCGTTACCAGTCTCTTGGATCCCAATAGCTACTGCTGCCACTTGCCAGGCACTTGATACATTTTATGTCTTGTAATCCCCCTAATAACACTGCGAGGTTGGTGTCATTATAACAACCATTTTGGGCTTAAGGAAGTAGACATTCAGGGAAGTAGAATGACTTGCCCACAGGCCAAGAGCTAAGATGTAGAAGTAGGATGTAAAGTCATATCTCCCTGTTATCAAAATTTATACAATTTCCAGGCTTTCTGCCCTTTCACCACCCCTAAACTTTAGCAGATTCAAGGAAAGAAAGGGTCACAGGGCACCCTCTTATCTGTGCCTACCCCTCACTGCCAGACCCTGCCCTGACACTGCTGTCATCATTCAGAAAGCCAAGTGCCCACTGTGCTCTCTCTAGACCCCTTTTTACCTGGGGAGGTCTCAGTAAGCAGCTTGATACAGTTTTCAGGGTGTCAGATAAGCCTCTCCTCAAGATATCTGCCCGCCATCACATGTTTGGGTCTTTCTCTGCTGGTATCTTTTATTTTATTATTTAAACAATTTATTTAATTGATGGCCTCTTTTAAAATTTGAATATCCCTAAGAAGGGTAACACATTACAGCTCTCATACCTTGGTTCCATTATTTTCCACCCCACACTATTATAGACTGGAAATAATGTAAATATCTCATTACAGACCCTGGCAGTGAAAAGAAGTGAGAGGGGCTAGGGGAAATTGGACTTTGGGAGTCATTGCTTTAACATGATTATAAAATATGAATATAATTTTGATTGAATTCAAACCTTTTTGAGTACACTAGGTGCCAGGCATCTTGCTAAGGGTTTACAGGCATTAGGAGAGCACATTAAGAATTGTATTCTGCCTGGGAGATTTGAATATAAACTATGTATTAAACAATATTAGGGGATCATTGTTAATTTTATTAGGCAGTTATGTAGAAAAAGGCCCTTATTTTTTAGGGATGCTCTTACTAAAATATTTAGAGTTGAAATGTCATGATGCCTGCAATTTATTTTAAACTATTTCAGTAGGAAAATAGAAGAAGCAAATATGGCAAAATGTTAACAACTGTTAAACTAGATGGGTATATGAGATTCATTATATTATTTTCTCTACTTTCCTGTATGTTTAAAAATTTTTCACAATAAAAAGTAAAAAAGAAAAACAAAGCCAGTAGCTCAGAATCAAGGTTCTATTACAAGGATGACAACTGGGTTTTGTAGTAAGCAGAATTCTAAGATGGCCCCATGATTCCTGCCCCCTGGTACACATGCTCTGTGTCATCCCCTTATGTAGGTGTGGGCAAAACTCGTGAATATGGTGAGATTTTACTTCCATTATTAGGTTTTGGTATATGGCAAATATTAAAAATTTGCAGGGCTTTCCTGGTGGCACAGTGGTTAAGAATCCACCTGCCAGTGCAGGGGACAAGGGTTCGAGCCCTGGTCCGGGAAGATCCCACATGCCGTGGAGCAACTAAGGCCGTGCGCCCCAACTACTGAGCCTGCGCTCTAGAGCCTACAAGCCACAACTACTGAGCCTACGTGCTACAACTACTGAAGCCCACACGCCTAGAGCCTGTGCTCCACAAGAGAAGCCCCCGCAATAAGAAGCCCACGCACTGCAATGAAGAGTAGCCCCCGCTCGCCACAACTAGAGAAAGCCCATGCACAGCAACAAAGACCCAATGCAGCCAAAAATAAATAAACAAATAAATAAATAAATAATTTGCATATGTAATTAAGGTCCCTGATCAGTTGATTTTGAACTAATCAAAAAGGAAATTATCCTGGGTGGGCCTGACCTAATCAGGCGAGTCCTTTAAAGGCGAGATTACAACCAGCAACAGACACTCTCTAGTTGGCCTTGAGGAAGCAGACTACCATGTTGTACAGAGGGCCGTGTGGCAGGGAACAATGGGTAGCCTTTAGTTGCTCAGGGCCTCAGTCCTTCAACCGCAGGGAATTGAATTCTGCCAGCAACCACTGAACTTGGAAGGAGACAATGAGCCTCAGGAGACTGTGGTCTTGGCTAACACCTTGACTGCAGCACTGGGAGACTTTGAGCAGAAGACCCAGCTATTTCATACCCAGTGTCCTGACCCATGGAAACTGTGAGATAATTAATGTACGTTGTTTTAAGACAATAAGCTTGTGACAATTTGTTATGAAGCAATAGAAAAAAAACAAATCCAGGTTTCAACTGTTGTGGCAATTATAATTGATTACAAATAGCAGCACTATATTGGAAAGGATTCTAAGATTGGGCATGGCCTCCTTGGGAAAGAAAGATATGGAGAAAGCTGTGGTTGATTAGCAATGTCTGCACGGGCATGGAAAGGGTGAGTGGTGGCATGTATACCCTCTATTGCCATTCAAGGTCACTTTGTGTATTTGAGGAAAAAAGGGTTATTAACTTATTTTTCTCAGTGACAGAATAACCCCAAGAGGCAACAACGCTTGGGTCTCCCAAGTCAGAGGTGATGCTGACCTGTGAGAAAGGCCTCAGAGAAAGAGGACGGGAAAATTATCCAAGACAAATCTTAGCAATTGCAAAACAATGTCTAGGACTAGCCTTGCAGGCCGGTGTTTGCAGTGAGAGGCTTCTCCATTGTTCCTTCCCCCTTCAGTGTCTTCACTCTTTCTCCCTTTCCACAGCCTCTAATTCTCTGCCTTCAAACATGCTCAGTGGTTCCATGAGTTGGAAAAATCAACCCCAAACAAAGTCACTTGATCCTGCTGCTATTTCTAACTCACCCTGACCCTGATACAGCAGAGCTCTTGACCATCCTGGAGGAATGTCAGAATCCCTCCTTCCTCAGACACATAGGCCAGAGAGGTCAGGACTAGCCTGCTGAACATCAAGCTTGGATTAAACATTTATTAACACATCATTGTTTCATATTAAAACCATGCAGACACCGTATCACAGTACCCAGATTTTGGTCTCATAATTTAAGTGAAGTCAGTACAATGAAGCAGGCCTTTCTCCCAAGTTCTTGTTTTTAGAGGGAAGGCCAATCCCGCCCGCCCCCCCACTACTGCCAACAGTATGCAATAATGCAGATCGCACTCCATCCTTTCTCAGTGACAGCAGAGATGTTGCCCTAAATCTGTGGGACAACAACTGTTTTCATACCAACACAAAATGAGGTGTCACAAAAACTGGAATTTAAAGTCAAGGTAGGTGCAGCTGAAAGAAGCAGATGAATAATGTGGAGACTCTGGAAAAATTATTAATAGCTTCTTCAATTATATTAAGGAATGATTTTGCTGGGTGCAATTCCTTGTATTGGGGTGCCATTTGGAATGCAACCAGCCCAGCTTGCCCTCCTAAGCTAGTAGACTGTGTTTATTTATGTTCCTAAACCACTCATTCATCATAATTTAACTGTCTTCCCCAGGGGCTTTTAACACAAAAGAAAGGCTTGCCAACGTATAACTAGACTTAAATAGACTATGTGATGGGCTTTTAATGAGAACAGCACCCAGCACTTAAACCAGGGCTTGGTGCCCCACAGCTGTCACATTTTGCATTAGAGCACACTATGGGCTATATTTGCAATTTAAAGAATTAACTTCCAATGTTTAAGCTTGAGAGCTTTCACTTAGAACATAGCATTTTTTTGCTTTTCTTGAAAAAAAAAAAAGGGAAATTGGGAAATCTGGCCACCGGTCAGACCCCCATTCCTCATGCAAATAATCTGATGGCACTGAATGGTGGGTGCCCTCCTGTACAAGTGCTTTCCCATGTACCACAGTCTCCAACATGCCCTATTGCCTCCTCAGACTGAGGCCAAGTGGCAGTTGTAATTTATCATCGTGGTTTCACTATTGTTTTTCCCATGACAGAGATAAGAAGAAAGTGAGCTATTCCTACCACCCTGAAAACAGCCCTTTTGCTCACTGAACTTAGCAGCATAGCCCCTCTAACCATTTGAATTTGCTGACATCTGAGTTAAACACACCTTTCCAGCAACAGACACACACCAATTTGTTACTTATTGAAGGATAGTGGTCTTGACACATACATCTTAGAATGCTTTCTCTTTCTCAGATTACGTCAACACTAAAATCTCCCTTTTGATCACCTCACACTGGTCAGAATGGCCATCATCAAAAAGTGTACAAATAATAAATGTTGGAGAGAGTGTGGAGAAAAGGGAACCTTCCTACAATGTTGGTGGGAATGTAAATTGGTGCAGCCACTATGAAAAACAGTAGAGGTTCATTAAAAAACTAAAAATAGAGCTACCATAGGATCCAGCAATCCCACTCCTGAACATACGTCCATAAAGATGAAAATGCTAATTTGAAAAGATACATGTACCCCAATGTGCATAGCAGCACTGTTTACAATAGCCAAGACATGGAAGCAACCTAAGTGTCTATCGACACATGAATGGATAAAGAAGATGTGGTATATATATATACAATGAAATATTACTCGGCCATAAAAAATAATGAAATATTGCCATTTGCAGCAACATGGATGGACCCAGAGATTATCATACTAAGTGAAGTAAATCAGGTAGAGAAAAATATTATATGATATCACTTATATGTGGAATCTAAAAAAATAATACAAATCAACTTATTTACAGAACAGAAACAGACACAGGTATAGAAAACAAATTTATGGTCACTAAAGGGAAGAGAGGAAGGAGATGGATAAATTAGGAGCATGGGATTAATAGATATACACCACTATATATAAAATAGATAAACAACAAGTGTTTCCTGTATAGCACATGGAATTATATTCAATATCTTGTAATAACCTATAATGGAGAAGAATCTGAAGCTGTACATCTGAAACTAACACAATATTGTAAATCAACTATAGTTTAGTAAATCATAAATAAATTAATTTAATTAAATCTCACTTTTGGTTAGAGTTCCTGTCGACTCAAGGGGAATCTTAGTATGAGTTTGATAATTTAAGAAACCATATGATCGGGTCCTTGAAGGAAATGTGACTCGCTGATCCTTGAGTTTCACGCATTCTAATTACATCACTGATACCTGTTTGATTCAGACACTGCATTTTTCCCCCCACCATAACAAACAAAAGTTCCGATCCACACGACCCCTTGACTGGTATAAGTATTTGTATTTTCCATCAAGTGGAGAAATAAAGAAAAGAGGCCCTCTCTTGCTTGCTACTTGAAACAAAGTGAGTTTAGTTACCTCCAGTTAGGATAGAACTGTAGGAAGGAAATAGGGAGAGAGGAGTGGATGAAAATTAAGACCATTGGAAGAGAGTGCACAGGACATGAAGGAGGAGATGGGGGGGTGAAGCTTGGAGTGGATTTGCAGGAGGGGTATAAATGCGTGTACTGGGAAAGGTGTGGAGAAGGAAGGCGGGGGCAGTGGGGGGTGTTTGGGGGGAGCGGGCAACACCCCGGGACACTCACGGTTGAGCTGCCGCCTCCGGATCCTGTCCCTCCATGGCCTGTTTCTGATCCAGTGCAATCGTGAAGGTAACACCATGGTCCCAAAGTGAGGGTCTAATACCTTCTCATGGCTGGAGAGCAAAAGTGCTCGTAGCGATACAGGAAGTCAAGGCCAGACGTATAAAAAAAATTTTTTTTTAAAGTTCTCTTCTCTTTTTTTATATCCAAGGCTTCCGTTGACTTCTTTTATCTTGAAACTTGCCTTTTCTTTCCTTCCCTTAACTCCTGACTGGCCCGAAGGCAGCTGCTGTGCTGGGCTGCCCAGCCCAGGCCTCCTGTGCCATGTTTTATGCATGAAGATGATGGGCCAGTAATTTATTCCAGCCGAGCCGATCACCGGGCTCCTGTGTCTGCCCCACGTCAGAGGCTGGGGGAGGGCAGGTGTAATCTGTCTGCAGGAAGAATGGCTGAAATGAGGATCCCTCTCTGCAGGCAGGATTGAAGATCAGAGCTTGGCTGCCAGGAACATGGGGCAGGGCTGCTGGAGCCCAAATCAGGGCAACAGTCGTCACATTTTAGGGCACATGATTTATTTGCTGCTGGGTCTCTAGTGCCGAGGCTAGCGCCTGGCACAGGGTAGGTGAACAATAAATATTTGTTGACTAAATGAATGGTTCAGTGGTAACCAACATCAGCACTTTACTGTGCCTGCACGAGTCCTTTACGCCGGCTGACCTGCTATATTCACTGTCTTCAAAACGCTTATTTGAACTTTCTCACCCATCCCATTGCCCACACTTTTCTCTCCACCTAAGATCACACTCCCTCCTCACCCACCCATTCGTGCTTCAAAATCTCATTTTCCTGTGAGGCTTTCCTGCACCCACACTGATGGGGCCAGCACCCACGCACCTGTGCCTCTCACGCTCCTCATGCCCGGATGGCCCTGACTTGTTAGGGCTTTCGTTTGTTCGCTGGTTTGTCTTAATGTGCACGTCCAAATAGCGAGTCAGCTTCTTGGTGGCAGGAACTGTGTCTTCCTCTCCTGAGCCTACAGTGGTTTGCATGGGAAATTGGTGACATTGAGGAGTGGCTGGGGCAGCTTGAGTCTGGTCCCCAAAGCTCCACCAGCCCCTCCTCAAGCCACCCCAAATAAATACACAGTCTAATGAAATACATTGTATTGGCTATAAAAACACAGCCTCAATTCGTAAGCCCTGGGCGCTGTGCCTGGCAGGGGAACTGCTGTTTATGATTGATCGCTTACTTTGTTCCAAGCTCTTCAGTGTACGATGTCAGATTGCTCCAGACAGCAGTTATTGATCAAAGCCTCAGGAATAGTCTTGCCAAGAGGTCGGAGCTGGAAAAAGTGACATTCATGTTACCAAATTTAGCCCAAGATAATCCATAAGCTTGCAGAAGGCAGAAACACTGCCCTCTGTCTTTTGTGTCCCTCATGGTGCCACTGAGGCAAAACTGCCAAGAGAGGGGGGTTGGGGGGGGTCATAATCGCAACTAACCAGAGGTATGCTTTAGTCTCTGTGCCTTGTTTTCTTCGTCTTAAAATGGAAATAACCTGCACACCCCATGGCGTTGTCAAGATGAAATGAGATAAAGGTAAAATAACTCTTTAGTGGGGCTTCCCTGGTGGCGCAGAGGTTAAGAATCTGCCTGCCAATACAAGGGACACGGGTTCGAGCCCTGGCCCGGGAAGATCCCACATGCAGTGGAGCAACTAAGCCCGTGCACCACAGCTACTGAGCCTGCACTCTAGAGCTCGCGTGCCACAACTACTGAGCCTGTGAGCCACAACTACTGAAGCCGGCGCACGTAGAGCCCGTGCTCTGCAACAAGAGAAGCCACTGCAATGAGAAGCCCGTGCACCGCAACGAAGAGTAGCCCCTGCTCGCTGCAACCAAAGAAAGCCCGCGCACAGCAACAAAGACCCAACGCAGCAAAAAATAAAAATAAAAAATAAATTTATAAAAAAAAATAACTCTTTAGGGGTTGGTAGAGTGTGGGAGTGCTCCGCATCCAATTAGCACTATGCCAAGTGGTGAAGGGAGTACGTTCCAGAGCCGCAGTGCCCGGGTGCAGACTCTCAGTAGCATCATGACTTTAACATCACTGTACCTCAGTTTCTTCATCTGTAAAATGAGGCTAAGAACAAGAGCTGCTGCCTTAGGGTCACGCTGATGATTTAGTGAATTAATACACGCAAAGGGCTTTGGGTTTAGCATCGGCGAACTGCTGCATGTCATCAGTGGCTATTGGTCACTAGCCACGCAATTTTGTGAGAGTTAGCAAATTCCCTGGGTCTCACTTTCCTTATCTACAAAATGAGGTGGTCTGGGATACATTACATCAAGAGTCCTGGGTTTCAGTTTCCTATTGCTCCTATAACTAATCACCACACATTTAGTGGCATAAAACAACACAAATTTATTATCTTACAGTTCTGGAGGTCAGAGTCTGAAAGGGTCTAACAGGATTAAAACTGAGGTGTCCGCAGGGTTGCATTCCTTCCAGAGGCTCCAGAGGAGGATCTGTTCCTTGCCTTGTCCAACTTCTAGAGTATTCTTTGAATCGATTTCCAGGTTATCTTTCTTAGCCTGAGGGACCATGACCTGGGCCTTTATATCAAATGTAGTGACTTGGCAATTGTGGGTCTCGTGGGGCTTTGCTGGTCCAGACAATTGCTGCTGGACCCCGAGCCCTCACTGATGTGCCTGCATCCCAAGCTTCAGTTTCTGAAGCGAGGGAAGGGTAGACACCAAGATGAGGACAAAAGTTGTGGAAGGTAGCCATTGAGATTTTACTGACTGTTGAAACTGGACATAATTCCCTAGAGTGACACACGCAGCATAAGAAAGCTGTACGTTTGAGAGACCTAGGATGGCTGTTCCAACAGTCTGGTCTGGTCTTGACCTGTACAACTGCTAACTGCAACACATTTCTGCTCATTATGTCACTTACCATAAATAAATCAGGTAGCTGCCAGCCAGGCAAATTAGAGACGAGGGGAAACTCAGGGAGGCTGTTAGGGTGCTGTCGTCATGCTCCCTTCTGTTACCTTCTTTCACCATTTGGCTCTTGCAAGTCTGTGCCCACGATGAACTTGAACGTGGAGCATGTCATACAAAACGAAGTACCCTTTTTTTTTTGCCATCAGTATCAGGCCTTCTTTCCTCCTCATTAAGCCACACATTTCCTCAAGCTTCTGCCGCATGAGTCACTGCTTTTCTGATGTACATAATTTACAAGAGTAGATGAGAGGGAACAGTGGGCCAGAGGGGGCGGAAAGTACAGTTAGGTCTAAAATGAGAGGCAGCTGAAAAGTTTGCGTTTCCTCTTCTCTTGTGAATTTAAATACAAATCTTGCCAGTTTACTCCTTACTATCATGGAGGGACCCGGAGGTGGGGGTCGAAACTAGAAACAGAAGACTCGCCTCCATCTCTTACTGTCATTCTTTCCAGTCAGGTTGGCAACGCTGCAGACCCCTGGCTCACACCATATGGTTCCCTCTCCTGACGCTTCCAGCTTTCTCTCTTCTTTTATCAAGTACACACTCATAAGTGCCTGCAGTAGATGGTGTGTGGGGTGTTACTCTCCCAAGGAACGTTTTCATTTGTGTTAAGTGTAGGATATCAATTTTTACTCTTCTCTGGGCTTGTGATGCTATTAAATTTTCATAAGTTGCAGAATTTCAGGGCGAAATACAGAGAGTCTGCTAGGAGAAACGTGTTAAAAAGAATATGGGGAAAAGCATAATTATGTGATCCTTGCTGCTACATTTTTCCTTCAACTCATTTTTAATAAATGGAAGCTAAATGTTATATTCAGGAGAAATATAAGGAGCACCAGCATGTCTGTTTCTACTTTAAAACTGTCCTGGGGAGAAACAGACCTTCAATTACTCAGTGGAGAATGGAAATTGCTAAGCCAAGGCACACTGTGCTTCTTTTAAAGAAAGCCATTTAGGAAAACTCGGTATTATTTTAAAATAAAAGCTTATTAAACACCAGGAGAAAACAACAGCACAGCATCTGATTTATTTCTCTCCTGTCACAAACACACCCAAAAAGGACAGAGCGTTTTGTTTATTCTTTGGAAACTGGAATGGGATTGAGAGCCAGATTCTAGTTGTGGCTATTGGGCCATCTATCTACCTGCATTGATTGAGTACTTACCAAGAAATAGGCTTTGTGTTGCATGCTTTAAGTAGCTATGCAATTTTATTTAATTTCCCCATATTCTTATTAATAAGTTATTAGTAATCCTATTTTACAGATAAAAGAGTGAAGGCTAAAGAGTGGTTACCCTAAATAGCAATGATCTAATACAGTACTTTACAGATTTTAATTTCAGATCACTGTCACAATAATCCTTTACCCATTTTGTAGGTGGTGAAACTGGGGCAGAGAGAAGTTCAATAATTTGCAGGGCTCACACAGCAGCAGGTGGCTGAGATGAAATTTGAATTCAGATAGCCCAGCTCTGTGTTTAACCACAACCTATATTAACTCTTCACATTAAGTAATTTAAAAAACTGCAGTGTAACTATGCACTATACTCTACATATTCAGTGCTTCTTAAGTTTGGCAATACTGTTCTGTTTTTGAAATATGTCCCATGTAGCCTTGGCAAAGGCTATTACTGAATAATAAAGAATTAGAACATTTGACAACTCTTAGAGAGTTATCTTAGACAACACCACATCCGAAAGCCTCATGTTAGAGAATATGAAACTGAGGCTCAGACAGGTTAGGGGACACATCCAAGTTTGCACAGCAGGTTGGTGGATCTGGGCCAAGTCTTCACCCACCCCATCTCCCAACCTCAATACAGTGTTCTTTCCTCCGATGCTGAGATCAGATTTTCCAGAAGCTTTTAGGCCTAGAACATTTTTGGAGGATGGTTTTTGTGGAGTAGAGACAGAGAATTTTGAGTTGGATGATAAACGAGAGGCAATGAGCCAAAGAGAGGGCAGTGCCTGCATTTTATCTGCTCTCCTCCTGTCAGACACAGCCCATCCCCGCCCTCTCCCTCCTCCTCTTCCTCCCTCTCTAACTGCTTCTCCACAGCATTTCCTATCTCAGTGAACCAGCCACACCTTCCATCCACTGCCCCCACCAGAGACGCAGGTGATCCTCCTTGCGCCCTAAGCCTCCTGCCCACATTCAGGCCAACAGCTGATCCAATGGAATCTACCTCCTAGTTCCCTCCCAGATCTCCCTCTAGCTGTCCCCACAGCCATGATCCTGGACCGAACCACCACCATCTGTCATGTGAGCTGCCTTGACAGCCTCCTCATTGGTGTCCTCCTGTCCCACTTTTGCCACCCACCCCAATCCATTCGCTCTTTATAGCCAGAGTAATCTTTGGAAAATGCAGGTCTGACCATATACTGCCACCACTCAAACCCTTTTAGTAATGTACTTCCTCTCAGGATAAAATCCACCTTCCTTAATCTTACTTCCAAGCTAACTACTCTCACAACAGTGGAAGAGGAGATACATAATGAAGATGTTAAACCAATGGAATTGATGATTGATTTATTGGAAGAGAGAGAGAAAGGAGCCATTTGGGAGATGACACCCAGGGTCCAATTTGAAGCACTCACCACCTGGGCACAAAAGAGAGAAAGTGCCCGTGCACTGAGTTTAAGCTTCAGAAGGCAGAGACCCAGACCACGCCCAGAGAAACAGATATAGGAATGACTATGAGAGCAGCTGGGTGTGAGCTTGTTAATTCGGCCATGCAATGTCTGTCCCAAGAGCCCTCGAAATTTACAACCACTATGAGGCCTCACAGAAGAGACTTGTTTTCTTCTGTGATTAAGGGCCCAGATATTTTTAGTTTGAAAATAATTTATTATGCAAGTCGTGCCTGAGTGACATCGGTGGAGCAGAGTTGCCTTTATGTGGCACAGTAGGGACAAGAACAAGGTCTGTTTTCCCAGCTGACACCACCAGCCCAGTGAAGCAGCCTTGACTTAGGCTGAAGAAAAATATTAGAGCAGTGATTGGTGTAACCACTGTGGTGGCTTCCTCCGGGAATACTCAAGATGTGGAGGAGAAATACTTCCTTATTACATCTACTTTTAGAAAATTCAACTCCTCTTAGTGGCATGGACATATGTACACTACCAAATGTAAAATAGCTAGCTAGTGGGAAGCAGCCGTATAGCACAGGGAGATCAGCTCGGTGCTTTGTGACCACCTAGAGGGGTGGGATAGGGAGGGTGGAAGGGAGACGCAAGAGGGAGGGGATATGGGGATATATGTTTACGTATAGCTGATTTACTTTGTTATACAGCAGAAACGAACACACCATTGTAAAGCAATTATACTCCAATAAAGATGTTAAAAAACAAAAAAAGAAAATTCAACTCTTCTTTGATCTTAATGTCACTGGATTTGGACTCTTCCCAGTCTCGTCACATGAGGAGGAGGTGAAAGACTCCATGATTCGAGGGCAGGTTCTCTTCTTTTTACTTTCAGAAACCATAGCGTCAGAATCTTCCAGACCTTTAGAGCTGGAGAGACCTCAGACATCACTGCTCCACTCTTTCATTTCACAGAAGCAGCAGCAGAGACTCAAAGGGGATAAATGTCTTGTCAGTGGCACAAAACCACTCAGTTCCTGAGGCAATATTAATACTCAGTTGTTCTGATTCATGGTTCAGGGCTCCTTCCATATTCACAAGTCATTACAAAGACGTCTTAGATATAAAATATTTGTGTTTTTCAGCAATGTTTTAAACATTGTATTTTATGTGTGAACAAATAGCATAACAAGGACTATATTTTTAAATTGTGCTATAAAACGAGACCTTCTCCAAGTTTCACCCAGCTTGTTCCCAAAGGGATATTTATCTAATTGGAGTAACGTGTATTTTTATGTCTCTTTAGGATGGAGGGGGAAGAGACTGAAGGGAGATAAAGAAAGAAACAGTAAGGGAATCTTCTCTCCGTGACGTTTCTGCCAGAGGTCCTGGACTTGTGGGGATCTATCTAGGCTGCTTGAGGGAGGTCTTCAAAGGAGCCTGGAGGTCTCTTCCTTACCCGGTTCATCTAATTCTGGTTTTAAATATGCAGTAGGCACTCGGTACACAAAGATGCATAATACATGGCTTTGCCCTGGAGAACTCAAAATCCAGCAGGGAGTGTAGACGGATGCACAAACAACTCTATTACCTGATCCAATGCGATTGGTGTTAGAGCAGCAGCATCAAGTCTTTTGGGAGCCTGGATGTCAGAGAACCAGTTCTGACCGGAAGAGCAAATCCAAGGCATTAGAGCTATGCCTTGAAGATGGGCTGTATATCAAGGGGTGGAGAGGAATGAGAAAAAAAGGCATTGCAGCCAAAGACTCACATGAGCAAAGGTCATGGGAGGAAATGAGGGGGCACTGTGAACCGAGTGAAAGGAGGAGGGACGGTGGGAGCAGAGAGTGTGGCCTGCAAAGGCAGGGCTGTGGGGAGGCACCACAGCGGGGGTGGAACAAGCCTTCTGGTCGTGGTAAAGAAGGTGAACTTGTTCTGGCCTCCGTGGGCCTCCCTCACCAATTGGCTGATCTGCCTCCTAGCCCTCAGGAGCCCTCAGTTCTCAGGCTTCCTCCCTTCACCAGGGCCGGCCTGACAAGGAAGTGTCGAAGAAGCTACTTAGACCACAGGGCGTTGCCACGCACAGGAGTCGGGGGAGGTGATACCTCGAGACACCGGCAGCTGCTCACTTAGAGCCTCGGAGAGTGGGGAGCAGCCCCCATGGACCCCTCTGGGTCCCATGTGTGGCGCTGAGGTCGGGAGCCTGAGAAGACGGCACGGAGGGAAGCCCTGTCGGCGGGAACTACCTCACACTAAGCAAAATCTCAACAGAAAGATACATGCAAATCAGAAAGGAAGTATGTTCATGTACAGAGGAAGAAAAACTGCCACGGAAATGAAACATGTAGATACCTGGTCGGGACATATTCAAAAGTGAAATAAACTTAAAATAGACACTGGGCTAAATGTTTTGGGCGGCATTATTTCCCACAGGTCGGGAAAGCCAAATGCTAACCAGAATTTTGCTTAGTGAGAGTAAAATCTGAACCAAGTGAGTGAGTTAGTTGGCTGATGCCAATGGTAACTGTCATCGAGTTAAGATAAGCAATTCATTCTGGGGTGCCAGAGACTTTCCCAGTTTGAGTGCTGAAAGTTGTACGTTCTGGGAAATCCCCCAGTCCTGGGGAAACCAGGATGGTTGATCACCCTCTGTCAGGTTATAATGGCCCAGAGCTTCTCTCTCCTCTCTTTAGAGGTTTACCTCTACAAAGGAGTGGACATCCATGTCATTGGGGCGCCTTCTCTCCTGGACAGCGCTGAATGAACTCGGGCAAATCCCAATTGTTTTATAGTTCTTCCTTATTCTCCCGTGCTTCCTTCCTATATCTAATGCCATAGATTCATCGTGAGACTGTGAAGCAGACCTACAGATTGTCTCCCTCGATACCTTTCCCTCCTGCAGTGCGCCTTCCTGCTCTGTAGTGGTGGAAACCTACAAGCATCCTGCAGACTCGCCGGCAGCTAGGGCTCCTCACGTGACCTAGAGTCGGCCAGGCCCGTGCACTGATGTGAGTCTTGATGGAGCGAGTGGGCAAAGCAAGCTGTTGGCCTTGTGTAGGGAGAGTAGGCCTTCTGGCCAGTGCGATCGATGGCTTTTATTCTGCTAAAACCAGCAGGGGCAGGGCAGCTTGTAGACTCAGAAGCTCCCTGATCATGCCAGAGGCATGGTGCTTCTGGGGCCCTGCTGGCTATAGCTCCCAGTTCTTTTGAGAAGTTCAGGCTAGATTGTGTACCTTCAGCCCTCTTAGTGATTTTAAGAGCTATCATAACTCTTCTTTAGCATAAATTAGCCAGAAGACCCTGTAGTTTACAAGGAAACACAGACTGATACAGAAGGTAAATAAGATGCCATCACCAACAGCTTAATATTTGCTTCCTGGATGCTGCTTTGGAAAGAACCCTGAGGCCTCATCCAGGCTCAGTGAGCAAGGCTGCTCTGATGGACTGGGGGTCTCTGTTAGGATACCAAAGGGGGAATAATTGCAGTTTTGCCATCTGTGGTTAAGACTATTGACAAAACCATGTCTTTCTTCTTTTGTTTTACAACAATACTGTCATCTTAAAGGTATCTTCTACTAAGGTGTTGATTTTGTGAGTTTAACACTGGAGATCAGAAATTTTAGACAGATTTCTTTAACTTTAATCTTAGAAGTATAAGCTACAATTGTATTTGATATCAAGGGTTGAATAATTGTTGACATAAGTTCTTGAAGAATGTAAATGTTCTGTTGAAAATCTCCTGCTCAGCAAAGATAAAGAAGATGAAAAAATGTTACATTCTAGCGAGTATTATGTATTCACTATAAAGATCTATATATTACAGTATTTATATAGTACATTTAAGGAGTGTTGTAAAGAGTGGCTAAAGAGAAGGAATGAAGATCTTACTGAAATTTAAATCTCTATTCTATTTCTTATACTCATGTACTATTTCCTTTACTATCCAATAGTTTAGAATAAAATTTTGTTTAATCCTGTATAAAGGTTGTAATATGTGCTTGAAAGAGGAAATTGTATTTGTTCCCTTGACCATAGAATATGACTATTAAAGGAAACTGAATCTGCTCACTTAAACTCTGAATGAAGTTATCAGCCTTGCGTTATTTTCTCTTCCACTATATACATTGCTCATTTCTCCTGTTAGACAGTGAGCACTTTGGCTGACTCTTCTTATGTCTGTGAGAGCATTAATCAAGCCACTCAGACATAATCTAAATACAACACACAGCATGATTTCTCTGACAGTTCTTAGAGTCTGGGGTTCCTCCTTGATTCTCCCTTGTATCACCTCCACCTGAAAAGGCTCATCTCTCTTAGGAGGGGTTTTCTCTCCCAGGGAGATTTTTACTCTCAAACTCAGAGGGCCCAAAGGTGAGGCTGTAGTGGGGATGTTATAGGCCATGCAGTTGCTAGCATCACATTGCCCAGGCATTGCCTGTTATGACACCCTGGAGTCTAACGTGGGTGAAACTCCTGTGCACCCAACCCGGGGCACAAGGACCAGAAAAGGAACTTTTGGAGTTGAAAAGAACTGGAGACAAATTTCAGTTTCTTACTCATTTCATCAAGAGCAGGTGTTCTCCCTATGAGTCTTTTAGTTGCAAGCAAGAGAAATCCACTATAAACATTATCCGAGTTTGTTTTTTTAAGCAAGGGGGGAGTATTTAAAATAACATGTTACAGCAAATGTTTCAAGCAGGTTTCTGAGGAGAGGACCACCACCAGGGACCTGGGCAGCAATCAGTCAGACCCTGCCTGGTCTTCACTTGCTCTCAAGGGTCACAAAATCTAATCTGGGCTTCTGAGTACTCAGCTGCCCTCCTGGCCTTGTGGGCAGCGTGTGGCACTGGAGTTAAACCAGGGGAGTGAATCCTGACTGCACCCTTTCAAGCTGTGTGACCTTAGAAAAGCTACTAAACCACTTGAGACTTGAGTGTCCCTGACCTTGGATGAGAACAATGACAGCTCTGACCTCACAAGGTTGTGGTGAGGATCAGATGAGCTCATCCATGTGAAAACAGTGCCAGCACTTGATATTTATTAGCTATTAATCTGGTTACATCCTCTTTTTTCTCTCCATGGATTGGTTTTCTCTGCTTCACTGGGCCCATGTCCAAGCTCAGCCAGCCCACACGGGGACCTCACTTCTAAGTCCACACGACCCCCAGCCAGGCCAACAGCCAGACGGCACAGGATTCTCTCAGTCCCCAAACCAAAATCTCGGGAGAAAGAATCTCCTTGGCTGGACTGTGGTCATGGAGACAGAGGAATTCAGCTGTGGAGGGTGGCATTGCATGTGTGTGTGGGCACAGGGGTGGAGGGATGGGAGTGGAGGGGGCCATGGTAGTTCTCAAAGAAAAAAAGGGTGTCTTTATGGGCTGGTTAATCCTCCCCAAAGGGGTGAGCCCAGAAAGCCTGCATTTTGTAATCTTTCGTGATAAAGAGCCAGAAAGGCCTGGGAGTTCTCCCTTCCTCCAGGGCGGCCCATAACTGGGAGTGTCAACTGCTGGTGAGGGAGCCTGAAAGCCCAGCAACCTTGCCCTTGAGTGGGGACACACCCTGAGGCATAATTCACCCTCCAGAGCTCCCCTAGAGGATCGGGCTGAGGCAGGTATTTGACCTGAGATGGCGCTTTTCTTGGGTTCTTTCCCTTCTCTGTCCATCTTCCCCTAACGTCCTGGCTTCCCTGGGAACATTTCCTTAATAAATCACTTACACATGAATCCTGCTCTCGGGACCTGTTTCTGGAGCTCAATTTAAAACAATCCCACAGATCAAAAAATGAGTCTGAACTCATTTGTGAGCCATTAATGAATGTAACTGATGTCCATGGGAAAGGGATTCTTTCCATCCTCTGAGGTTTGGTTTTGTTTCTCACCCTTGCATTCTTCAGCAGGTCCCACCCACCGAGAGAGGCTGCTGGAGAGCCCAATCTCTCTGCCTTCAGAAAATGATCTTCTTTCAAAGAAAACAAGGAGGAGAGCCACTCTGATTTGAAAAAAAAAAAAAAGAAAGAAAGAAAAAAAGAAAAAAAAGAAGGTTGGTCTGCTACGTGACCTGATCTTCTTTGCTGGCCCCCTTCCTCCCGCCAGCTGGGAGAGCCATTTTAACTTTCAGAAAAATAGACTCTTCCTGCCAAGTCAAGCTGCCTGTCTGAAAGCTAAACATGGGAAGGCCAGTAAATGAAGGCAGCATAAGAGGTGACATTTCTAGGACAAGCTGCCACCTTAGCTGATTCTTACATAGTAATACTCCTAATGCCTATTGCACGGATTGCTACTGCTGGTTATGAGGATGAACACTTCGAGTGGATTTCAATGAGAATGGTTCTTACATGGAGAGATGATACAGGGCTGGCTGTGTCCTAGGCCTGAAGTCAAACAAGCTTCAGGACTGGCTCGCCTTTGGGCCAGTCTCAATGCCAGGCAGATAAGACAGTCCTTGGCGTGGTGGAATTGGGCTGTCTCTACTTCCTCTTCCCACTTCAAAATATTCTGGCCACCTCAGCTTGACACTGAAGACTAAAATCCTACTGCACAAATCCACCTCTTTGGGCTGAAAACATGTCTATTGTTAAAATGTAAACCTTTTGAGGGAGGTAGCCCTGTTCCCTACCCAACCAGACACAGTGTAGTTAGGGGGCAAAAGACACAGTTTAAATAATTACCGTTTTAAATTAAACCAGCAATTAACTAAGGAAGGCAGTATATCAGACTGGTTAATGGATTTTACTTTGAGGTTTAGATCTCAGACATGAGACCTTAGGCAAGATTCTGGAGGGCTCAGATACCTGATCTGTAAGATGGGGATGAGAGCACACACTGAGCTCTTACTTTGTCTTCAGGGGTGGGGCTAAGCCCTTTACGTGGATTAGTTAATTCCGTCATCATTACAAACCTAGGAGGCAGGTACTATTATTATCTCCATTTTGCACACCAAGGCACTGAAGCTCAGGGAGGTTAAGGACTTACTCCAGGTCACACAGTTAATAAATATCTATCTGGTGGGAGCTTTTTGGTGACTAAATGAGACAAAGCTTATTAAAAACTTAGCATATTGACTGAAAGCTAAGAGAAAGCCCTGGATAAATGTTAGTCCTTAATGATGATAATTTAATATTCAGGATTACTGTTATCTTACATTTGTAATTTGGAAGGCACTAATCTGGATCATCTTTCTAACCCGCCATACCCTGAGAGGACAGCACTGTTGACGTGAACCATCTCTGAGAGCCCCAAGAATCTGAAACATCCAGCTACTTCTTGATGCAGTTGGGAAAAGAAAATATTCACATGTATCCTTAAACCCAGAGAGTTATTTTTTTAAAAAGCAAGTATCCTCGGTGGACAGAAGGCAGCAGATTGGGGTGGGGAGGGAGAGAGAGAATAGTTGTTTAATCATCTGCCCCAGTTCTTCCCGAAAGGAGGCTCGTGTGCTAGGAATGCATAACCAGGCATCATGGGCCATTCCACCCCCAAGAGCTGCCCACCTGTCTCCAGAAAAGCCATTAGCATTGCAAAGGAGCTGTTTTACAGGTACTCAGGGAGAATGCTACATATTTCCCTGCAGTCCTTGCAAAGGTCCTGCGGCCAAATGAGTTAATCAGAACCACCTCCCTCAAGCCCTGAGTGACGCCCAGGCAAAGGGCACAGGAGAAACACAGTCACTGAGAAATGCCCCACCTACCAGAGAAGTAGCATCTGAGGGGTTAGGACCAGGGCTTCATATGCAGGAAGACGCCCATTCAAGTTTCTAGAACAAATGGATGGTGTGACCTTGGGCAACTTAGTTAACTAGCTCTTTGAGCCTTGGTTTCCTCATTGGTAAAATAGGGATAATAAAACCTTCCTCCTATCTTGAAAGAAACAATGTATTTGAATTGCTCTGTTGTACACCTGAACCTAATATAATATTGTAAATTAGCCATCCCTTAATAAAAGAAAAAGCAATGTATAGTGTATGTTTAGCAGAGTGCCTGACACCTAGTAGAGTTTCATAAATGTTAACTATTGTTAATAATAAGTATTCATTGAAAATATCTCTGTGTTAGGAAGTGTGAGCATAGAAATATACAGACCCTGACCTCCACAGCTTATGTACTCAAAGGGGAGACAAGACTAATCACATAAAATGATTGGCCATCCAGCGTCTTGCTCAGCTGTTTGGTGTGATGAGGGTTCAGAGAAGAAAAGAGGTGGGTGCAGACAGGTGCAGGCTGGACGTGCCCAGGAGGTAAGCGATGAGGATGCTTGGGGTTTTGAAAGATGTAAAGAAAGAAAAAGCTCAGTGGAAGCCAGCACAGCCTGGAGGAGAAGCATGCTGGGTAAACGGGGCAGGTGGCACTCCAGAAGGAAACAGGAGCTGCTTTCCCCTCATCTGAGCTATCCCAGCTGAGACCCAGAAGCTGGTCTCAATGGTGAGGCAGATCCTCTGACAGGAGTCACATGTCTACCACCCAGCACTCAAGGGTTCTTCAAATCACAAGCCTCTAAAAACCAGCACAGGAGCTGAGAATGATGGAAGCCACACTCTGGAATGACAGCCGGGTACAGGTTTCTCTAAAGCGACATTACATACAACAAACTGCAGATGATACTGCAAATTTCTGATGTGAATCGCTCATTCATTTCCAATATAAATTGATGAAAACTCTTAGCTGAGTGTGATGATCAGATTGAACTGTCTGGGCTTTTACTGTTCTCTGGCTTTCCAGTTCCTACCACCCTCTGCATCCGAAGTTATTCTACTGGGGGCTAAATTCAGGTAAATGCTAAAACTATCTAATTACTCATCAAAGAAAATTCTTCGTTTTGGCATAGCACTGCAGGTTCAGAGTATTTTGCAATTATGTTCCTAAGGAGTTCTTGCTTTCTCTAATAAGCTTTGCAAACTATCAGTCTCGGCTGAATTTTTATCCTGGGAAGGATTTCTTCCTTTATTTGCCCAATTTTGCAGCACTGCTCTTCAGAGCACTTTTTTCTCCCATTTGCCTCTTTTCTCCCCTAGTCACTGATGGGAGATGAAAATGAATTTTGGTATTTCGTCCTCTTGAAGGGAAAAGTAAATTCTAGATGGGACTCAAGTTCCAAATGGTTCTCTTTTTGGGCAGGAACACAAGTGCCACGTTTCCTGGGTGATGTTGTTGAATAATAAGCTATCTGGCTTCATAAGTACTTCATAAAAAGTATACAGTAATAACAGTGATCATTATTATTGGACATGTGCCATTTTCAGAATTTACTGTAAGTTCCATAGAGTTGCACCTGACTTCCTGGGCACTTCAGCTGGTGGGGGCAGGGCAGCTGGGACCCACTGTTGCAATAGTCATAAATGCTCTGGTTACTGGGTCCCAAATGTCTCATTGAACTTCATACTTAATAATTTTTGTCTACCCAGAGGGCAACAGAATGTTTGTTCCTGGGCTGTGAGGCCACTGATATTTTAATTTTTTTTCTAGGGAAATATTAGCCTGAGGATCTGGGAACATTGTTTCATTGCCTGGCCTTATAAGAATTTGCTTGATCTATTTTTGTGAAGGCAAATTAACCCTGGTCCTAGAATTTTTTCATGCAAAAGGGATAAATGAAAGTTTTTACTGCTGAAGAGGTTCCATTCGCCTGAGTCAATTTTAGCTACTGAAATAATCAGCTCTATAAATGCCGTTTTAATGGAAACAAGGGCTTCCCAGGTCCAGCTTGGATAGGTCCAGGCCTCCAAAAGGAAAAAAATCCCTTCTTTGTTCTTTTAGCTGGATTATTATTGGGCAGGTCCACCATCCTTTATCAGATTATTAGTAACACATGAGGCCCTTTCAGCAGGCCTATGCCTTTCAATTGTATGATAGTTGTGGTAACACATAGCAGTACAATCTTCCCATCTTGGTGTTTTGATTATGTAAACAGAAGAATAAAACTACCCAACTTCCCATCCTCCCATAGACTGAGGCTGAGGAGGACACTAAGAATCTAACCCTTACAAAATGACATTTCAAAGTTAAGGGACTCTAGCGTTTGTGTACCAAAGGGGAGGGTCCATTAAGAGGGAAATGGCTCAGACACAAAGCTCTTTCTTATGCCCGCTTGTCCCAAAGATGCACAATTTGAAAAGAAGGTTTGGACGGGAGCGGGTGCGCGATGATGTCAAAGGACAAGAAGTAACACTGCTTTGACCCGTAAAGCAAAGTCTGAACTCTGCTGTTTAGCAAGTTAGGAAACTATCCCTTCCTTCTGAAAATTTGAAACTGCTTTTTCCAAAAATAAACATTTGTCCCTCCATGAATGGTGGGTTTGATTCAGCTGTAACCTGCATGTTTACTCAGAGGAAGCTCTAAGTGGACTGGGTAAGAGGCCCACCCCTGCCCTGGACATGGGGGTCCTTGAGGCCAAAGCGGCAGGGCCTGCAGGTCTTGCAGCCGTAAAGCTGGTGTTGACTGCGTCACTGATGCCCTCGAGGAATTACTGAGTAAATATTTCGGACTGGAGGAAATGCACTACCTGGGAACAGGCGTGGTCCTGGGTCCGTTTCAACGGGTGGGAAAGGGTCCCCTAAATGGTGGGTGAGGGATGCCTGGCTGATATAGGAAGCAGGGTGTTTAATCTGTCTCCTCTCCTACAGTGAAGCCTGGGATCGTGTGCCACTCCAGGGGCCCTCCTGGAAAGGATTTGATGCCTCACGTGTTTTCCCACCAACATAGGGGAAAGCCATGTTTAGCGCACAACTTTTAAGTTTTAACCTCCTGCTCCGCTGTTCCCTTAATTATCTCAACACTGGGGTGAAGTGGCCGTACCTTCAGTCTGCGAGGCGGTGGCGTGGAGACCGGACGACAGGGGTCCCGTGCCCTGCGGAGGAGCCGGGGAAGACGACTGCGAGCTTCCGAGGGACCACTGAGCCCCTCTCTTCCCAGATACACCAGAGGAAGAGGGTTCTTGAAAGAGTGAGAGCTGCTGCTTGAGTTACTCTGAAGACATCACTGAGCGAACGACATCCAGCACTCAAGCCACATCCAGAAACCCGCCGAAGGGGTCGGTCTCGCGGGCCGCGAGGTTTGGATGCGCTCCTCTTCCGCCACCTATCGACAGCATCAGCTCATTGCAGTTTCCAAAGGGCCCTAGGCTCCCTATGAAGGGGACCAATTCAGGATAAGGAGTAGTCCAGGAAACTTAAAACCATTCAAGGCACATTTTTCTGCCTTCAAATTAATATAGATTTATTGAGTCGTCAGGGAAAATACATATTCTTAAAATCTGGATGGCTTATTTTACTGAGTAAATTACCTCTGATTTTCAGCTGCCAAAATAATAATATATTGGGAGTAAGAGGTAGGCAGAGTTTTGTTATTGTCTTTCTTACATTAGCTTAATGCTTTAGAATACATAATGTATTGTGTATTTTTTTGTTGTTGCTGCTTTTCAGAAAAAATGATCACCCTACAGGTAATGAAGGACTTTTTAGAAGAGGAATAGTATATGAGTAAGATTTGCAAGCAAGAGAGTGTGTCAGGTCTGCAGAATTAACATTATGGAGCTCCATGGGGAATGAACAAATGCCAGTATAGCATGGGAGACTGTCCATATGTTTTAGCAGTCTGTACATTAGCTGGAAGATTGAGAAGGTGCTACCAAAAGCCCAATTGTTCATATTCTTCGATTCAGTAATCCAACTTCAAGAATTCTATCCCGAGAAAAGAATCCCAAAATGTGAAAAAAGTAATATGGATGATAGTCTTTATAAGATTAGTTAATGCTCAGCAACAGAAGAGTTATTGTTCATTCAAAATATGGAATATTGCAGACATGAAAATTATCTTAACACAGCAATATTAAAAAATGCATACCCAAGAAGATATAAAATAGTAAAAATAGAAATATCAAATAAAACTGGAAAAGAATATTTAAAATATCAAAACTGAGTTAGAGGGTGGATTTAGAGTCTACAATGCTATGTATACTAATATTTATATTTTCCTAATTACATGATAAATACAGGAATGCTTTCTTGTTATTACATTTAAATTATATAGAAATAGATTAAGACATGAAGGATCTTGTTAATAGATTGATGTAAGCTCTCCAGATCTTCTTCCTTGGAGTTACACACACACACACACATGCACACATTACTATGTGTAGTGTTATTTTTTTTAGAAACTTTTTTTTTTTGGCCACACGGCTTGCGAGATCTTAGTTCCCCCACCAGGGATCAAACCTGGGCCCTCTGCAGTGAAGCACAAAGTCCTAAACACTGGACCGCCAGGGAATTCCCTGTAGTGTTATTTTAACATAAAAGTCATAATATTGTATTACTTGCAACTTGATTCTTTTTAAAATCTGCATTATAGGTCTTTCTGGATCAATAGTATATATTTACTATTTATATTGTTTTTAACCACTATTGAATGTGATCTATTCTAATACATTTAATTATTTCACAATTGATACTTATTTCTTCTCATTTTAAAAATGTTAAATAATTTTGCAAATGAGCTCTCCTGTATACTTATCCTGGTACAGCTTATTAATGAATTTAAGCTTCATTTATTCATTGGCCACTTGTATTTCCTTAGAGAATTTCCTATTCATATCTCTTGCAAAAGTTTCTATTTCATTGTTTACATTTTAAAAATTTATTTGTTGGAGTTCTTTATGAATTTTAGATTTTTATTGAGATTTCACTGAATTTAGAGATTGGTACAACATAAAATATTTCCATCCAGAGCATAATATCCCTCCCTATTTGTTCTAGTTTTCTTTTATGTCCCTTGACAAAATGTTATTGTTTTCTTTAGATCCTGTACACTTCTTGTGGGAATTTATATTACATAAGGAAGACATTTTCGATGGCTATTTACATAACTGAAATACTTTTTAACTGAAACAGTTACCAGCTCCAGTTGAAACCACAGCAGTTTCTTAAACCTATAATGATCTGTCAAATAACTCAAAGTATAATCATCAGCCTATAATTTGCTTGTATACAAGGGAAATCAATCAACAGATTGTTTTCATGTCCTCTTAACACACCAAAAATGGGATTTAGATACAAAAAATAAAAAGCAGAGAGAGAGAGAAGAAAAACCACAGTTTGGGAATAGTAAACTTTGTTTTCCTTTCTTTGGCAAGCTACTTATTACCTGGCAGTAAACAAGGAGGCCAAGTGGGGTATCCAGCTTGGGCAGCTGGGTCATCAAGGAAAATAATTCCAGTTACTTAATGGTCCTTCAAAATCTTTAGGCATTTAAACTGTGACGTCTTCAAGACAGGATGTCTCCACCGTGTCTATTTTTCCCCTCCTTCTGCACCTCCACCTCCGTTAGGCCAGGTCTCAGCATTTCCCTCACTAGAATCTCTTAGATCCTTAACAGACGTGGAAATAAAGTTGCTGATAATAAATTTTTCCAAAAGCAAGTTGGAGCATGATAAACTGATCTTAAAATTCTGAAGAAAAGATGTACAAGTATAGCCTTGAAAATTTTCTTGGTTTATCATTTACTGAAAAGGGTGTTTTCAAATATCTTTGATTTGAATTTGTGTATTTCTTCTTTTAGTTATGTCGTTCTTTGTTTTATACATTTTGAAGCTCTTATTATGTGCATATAAACTTAGATTTTTATAGCTTCCTGGTTAACTAAGACTTTTTACATTATGAAGTGTTCCTCCTTGTTTGACTTTAAGATAGCTATGCCATCTTTTTATTAGTATTTTTATGGTATATATTTCCTCTTTTTTCTTTCAAGCTTTCAGTGTACTTATCTTTTAAGTATGTGTCTTGTAAGCAGTGTTTTTTCAAATCCAGTCTGTCAAACTGTCTTTTAATGACAGCATTTAATCCATTTACATTTAATGCAATTATTGATATAATCTACCATCTTGATTTTTACTTTCTACTGTCTCATTTACGTTTTTTTTTCTTTAATTGGCTTCTTTCACAGATTAATATTTTTAAACTATTTCATGTTCCCTCTATGACCTTTGTGGTTACACATTCTTTTAAAATTCCTTAAGTGGTTACCCTAGAGACTACAAAATGTATTCTTATCAAGTGTGTGTCAGTTATCAATTTATTGGCTCTCAGCTTTAAATCCACTCTTTATTGCCGGCTATGCAAAAAAGAATTATTTCTCTTTTGCTAGCTAGTATGAAGCTTTGTCTGTAGAGGGCACTAGAGGGGCACTAGAGAAGGAAAAGGTTTCTGTTCTGGCTCTCCTTAGTTTCTCCAGAGCTGGGTTCCTGAAGTATGATATGAGCAGCAGCGCCCAGCATCTAGCTGTTACTCTGGGACCCTTTAAAGTGGCTTTAGGATTGTGCAGCCTGCAAGTCACCTCCCCAAGAATGGCTTTCCCAGCATCCCCTTGAGCGGCTCTGAGCCAGTTTCAAGGCATTCAGCTTGTCAGCCTTCTTTGGAATGGACAGATGCCTATTCATGGCATAAGGAAAACCAGTTCCTAATGCCAAGATTACCTCTGTGGGTTTCCTTTTTCTCCTGATTTGATAGCAGTGGAGATGGTGGAAAGTGGTTACACTCTGGGTATATTTTGAAGGTAAAGGTGACGGATCTGCTGATGCAGTGGATGTTAGAGCAAGGTATAAAGAATGATTTCATAGTTTGGGGTTTAAGTCATGGAAATGAGATCTGGAATATGGAAGAGGGAAAGAGGGCAGGTGATGTGGGGTAGAAAAAGAAAGGCGGGGGGGGTGATGTGGACACAGGTAGAAAAGAACCATCGAAGATGATTAAGGAGAGAAGTGAGGACAAGTAGGGTCAATGGATTGAAGGTCTTGGTAATATCAAAGAAATGCTGGAGTCAGGGTATCAGACGGCAATAACTAGGAAGACAGCAAGAGAATAAAGATAGGCTTGGTGGCGAGAAAACAAATTTGAATTTTAAAATAATCTTTTATTTGCTCATCATATACATTTTAACACATATTCTGTTGATATACATTTATTTTTTGGTGATAGTTAAATAATTTATAAAATATATGCATAATGTAAATCACAAAATCACAAAATATATGCATAATGTGTGAAGTGAACCAGAGCCATCAAACTTCACTGGTGTTCATCTTTATGAGAAGTAGATAATCAAGAGATTTAAGGAGATAAATTCCATCACTGGATTCTTGTTATCTTCAGAATTAAAGAGGTAGTATACATAATCAGAAAATCACTTTTGATGTTCAGATCAATGAGGGGTTTGTGTTACTGGAAACAGCAATATGTAAAATAGAAATGTAGTTAACAATCACATATTCCTAGGGATAATGTGATAATCATGGGAATATCATCAAAAACTACAGACATCAGCAGAAGTAAATTAGTTGCCTATTTTAACCATTGCAACAGCATTTTCAAATGTTCAGAAGAGGATTTCCTAATTTTTTCAAGATATGGGTCTTTATTGTTGATTATTCTATCGATTTTGAAAATTATTGTCTATAAAACTCATTTTATCACTAGCTAGTGTTCATATTTTTAGTCAAAGATACCGCCATATGTTAGAATTTATAATTTACATTAAATAACAGATTTTGTTACCGAATTAAAATACTTTCAGTCCCAACGAAAGTATTACATTTTAGGGTAGCCTCTGCAGCCTTGTTTTGGTAAATAGATGATTTCAACAAAGCTTTTTGAAAAATTGAAAACAGCTCATGAACACTTCTTACTCAATTAGATTCATGGACTCTATTTGGGGAATCAATCTATTAAGGAGCAAAATGTCTGTTTTTACATTCTCCTTTTTAAGTTCCATCTTAATTTTGTCTCTTCCCTATTTTCTTCTTATTGCCTCTCATTTATCTATTTCTCTTCTTTCTTCTCTTCTTCTAGCTTAACTTCTGCTCCCCCACCCCTTTCCTTTTTCTTCACTGTCTTCTAGGAAACCTTTTCTCTGCCCGTTCTATTTCTTCTGTGCTTGGATTTACATCTCCTGTTATCTTTCTTTTCCACAGAGAAGTTGTTCCTATTGCGTTCATTGGTTCTTTTATAAAAAATTATTGACGGAATAAGTAAAATATTAATAATCTGGCTATGTAGTGATCCAACAAACATAAGATATGTGAACATTTCACAAATGCGACATGTAATTATCCACTGCTGATGTCAATAAGGCATGGTCTCTTTGGTATAAGCTTCTATGTTCAAGATGTAGCATCAGCAAATACTTGAATTTTTCATGTTGCTTGGTATCCCTGTGAACTAGAGATATTACTAATGAGCAACAGTATGAAACTCATTTTAATACTTTTTCTTTCTTTATTGCATTGGGGTGAATTTTTATTTTTAGTCTTTAGTTCCGGTTATATAGTCTATGATGCTTTAAGGTAAAAGAGGATCTAAAGCTGGAATGTAAACTGGAATTGACTCTCCTCCCAACTTTTTACAGATTCACCAAATGACTGGTTATAGGTCACATGACTCTCCTATTTATTTCATAAGGTTGTTATAGTCAACATTTATTGTTGTCTTACCATGTGCCACTCACTCTTCTAGAAGGGCCTTAATACAACACAACCCTGTGAGGTAGGTGCTATTATTATATTCACTTCACAGATGAAAATCTGAGACACAGATTCCCCAAAGGTCACATAGTAGGTGATAGAACCAAGATTTTAACTCAAGAAGTCAGTTTCCAAGTCTGAAGTGTTGACCACCGTACTATTGCCTCCTTGATATTTGACCTTTTTTCAGATCTGCTCCATCTCCAAGACCTTGGACTTGGCATTCTCTCGTTCAGCTGCCTCCTTACCTTTAATGCCTCCTGCTTTTTCACAACTACTGAAGACGCTCAGCATCCCCATTGAGCCTCTTAACTCTCTTTATTCTCCCAGGGCCACTCATGCCTCGTTCCTGCTTTCCCTTCCTTCTCTGTCACACCAGGAGGACTTGCCATTGCTCTAATTCACCTTGTATTTTTCTACCTTTTAACTTCACCCACTCCTTCTGTCTGGAATATTCTATCATCGCTCCCTCCATTTCAGCTTATTAAAAATATTCCCCAACCTTCAAGGTGCTCTCCTAACGCCCCCTCCCTACACCCCTGAAATACTACCTTTTCTGTAATGTTCTTCCTGGTCATTGCAAAAAGTCAGATGTAATTTCTCTCTCCTCAGTATTCCCAACACTAAGTTGGTACAACAAATATAGTGCTTACTAAGTCTGCCTTATAATCTAGTTGTATGTGAATTCCTTTCACATCCCTTCTAGCCTATGGTAACTTAGAAGATCTAGGCTAGAGTATGGAATAAAGAACGTTACAACTGAAAAGAATATTCTATTTAGATCCTTAATTTTACTGGTAAGGACACCAAAGCTTAGTTTAAGATGTAAGTCACACTGACAGTTAAAGACGGAAATTCACTTGTTCCTTCCTTCCTTAAATTCATATTATGAATAATACTGTGTGTGCACAGAGCACTGTGCTGAGTACCAGGGTTACGCAGGCAAAAGTGTCTACTTTTAAGAAATTCAGAGTCTACTGACTGGAAGAGACAACAGATTATTACAATACAACGTGATGGGATAGCTGTTTGTGGAATAAATAAATAAATGCATGAGTCAAGGAATTTACTATCTTTGTAGTAATATTATGTGACCTTTCCAATAACAAATGTATGGAAACAGGTTTTGTAGTTCAGTTTATAAAATCACATCCCGAGTGGTGTAGGAAGGAATGTCAAGTCTGGTTTGTGTCAGACAAGCTGATCTCCATCAGTCTGAAAAAGAGAGGGGTCTATTGAAATGGAGAGGTGATGTTTTCTATCTCACTCTGTTTTTAGTTTTTCTCCTTTCAGTTTTGGTTGCTGCTTTTCTTTTTTGTGTTTATTTTTTTCTTCCAGTGTTTCTGTTTATTTTATTGAGATATAATGGACATACAGCACTATATAAGTTTAAGGTATACAGCATAATGATTTGACTTACCTATATCATGAAATGATTATCACATTAAGTTTAATGAGCATCCATCATCTCATATAGAGACACAATTAAAGAAGTAGAAAATATGTTTTCCTTGTGATGAGAATTCCTAGGACTCACTTTCTTAACCACTTTCATATATAACATAGAGCAGTGTTAATTACATTTATCATGTTGTATATTAAATTCCTAGTGCTTAATTATCTTATAACTAGAAGTTTGTACCTTTTGGCCACCTTCATCCAATTCCCCCTCCCCCTCCCCCCCATCTCTGGCAATCACAAATCTGATCTCTTTTTCTATGAGTTTGTTCGTTTGTTTGTTTTTGAAGTATAATTGACCTACAGCACCGTGTTAGTTCCTGTCACACAACATAGTGATTCAATATTTCTATACATTTCAAAATGATCACCTCCATAAGTCTAGTTATGAAATGTCACCACACAAAGATATTACATTGTTATTGTCTATACTCCCCACATTGTACATTTCATACCTGTGACTGCACCTGGAAGTTTATTTTTAAACTGAAGTTTGTACCTCTTAATCTCCCTCACCCATTTCCTTCCTCCCTCCACCCATCTCCCCTCTGTCAATCACCTTGTTCATTCTCTATAACTGTTTCTGTTTTGTTATGTTTGTTCGTTTGTTTTGCTTTTTAGATTCCACATATAAGGGAAATCACACAGTATTTGTCTTTGGTTGCTGCCTTCCTTCATATGTTCAGGATTTAGCTCTGAACACTCACTGACCACCTAGGATAATTTTTGTCTTGTTTGTTAATTGGCTGCACGTTCACCTCAACCAGACCAAAGATCCCATGGACTCTGGGCTGGAGGCACTCACTACTCATTTTATTTACTTGTTTTTAAACTTGAATGTTCTTCCTGTAATGTTAGCTCCTCTCATTCCCCCGAAAGTCAGGTTTTCTGACAGGCACGGTGCCTGCTTAATTCAGATGCCAAAGAGAGTGTGATGGGATGGATATAAAGGTGTCTCCCAGATCTACAGGATGCTTTACCTGGGAAATCTCAGGTCCTCTCTACCCACAGTACATCAGGAAGGACTTCCAGTTGGGTGGTGTTAGGGGGAGTTTTATTTGAAAATGGTTCCAAAACCTGTAAAAGAGATAAAGCAGAAAAATATGTTTTCGAAACTTCCATGCCTATTGTTTTGCCAAGATCTGTTGGGTACCTGGTCCTCAGCTCTCCCTGAGGCAGCATTTTCCTGTACTGTTTCAGATGTTAATGTAGCTTAACATTTCCAGTGTGTTGAATGCAGTCCCTTAAAACATGACAACTGTGTCTTATTTTTATTTTTCTGGGATGCGCCTTGCTTTAAGGAATTCTTATATGTAAAAATATAGATTTGTATTCTGAACACAAAAGGACCTGGTATTGGTGAAGGTGCAGGTAAATGTGTTGTACATTATTTCTGGGGAGGTGAGCTGGCTTCCTAAGAATGATTTGGCAGCGTGTAGCAAAAGTCTACACACTGAGTGTGTGTTGGATCCAGCAGCTCCACTCCTAGGAATTTATCCTAAGAAATCACTATGAAAGTGTGCAAGACACACCTACGTGTTTATTTGGCAAAACATCATTTCAAATAGTGAAAGTTAGAAACTTACAGGGTGGATCAAAGATTGTTCAGTAAACATGCAGGAACAAAAGTATGTACAGTATTATCCCAGTTTTTAAAATTTTTGATTGATTTATTTTTAAATAAATTTATTTATTTATTTTTTATTTATGGCTGCGTTGGGTCTTCGTTGCTGCGCACAGGCTTTTTCTAGTTGTGGCAAGTGGGGATTACTCTTCGTTGTGGTGCGTGGGCTTCTCATTGCGATGACTTCTCTTGTTGCGGAGCACAGGCTCTAGGTGCACGGGCTTCAGTAGTTGCAGCACGTGGGCTCAATAGTTGTGGCTCACGGGCTCTAGAGCGCAGGCTCAGTAGTTGTGGCGCACAGGCTTAGTTGCTCCAGCGGCATGTGGGATCTTCCCGGACCAGGGATCAAACCCGTGGTCTCCTGCATTGGCAGGCAGATTCCTAACCACTGCACCACAGGGAAGTCCAGTATTATCCCATTTTTATAAAAAAAAGTGCATGTGAAGAAAGATTAACTAGATACCAAAGTGCAAATTGCTCTCTCTGGATGGTGTGATCATTTGTGGTTTTAACTGTTGTTTTTTGTTTTGTTTTTGTATTTAAAATTTTTTTTCAAATTTTCTGCAGTAGATATGTATTAGTTTTATGACCAGAAAAATATTTAATAAACTCATAAATCCCATTTTGAAAGCAACAAAGATAAATTGGGTTGTGACTGCTTTCCAAGATTCATTATGGGATTCTCTTACATTTATGACCTTTGCTATCAAAACAACATAAGAAAATAGGCTTCAGCACCAATATCCCAGAAGCTTCCAAGATGGAATTATTTTTTTAAGAAAAGTAACATTCGAATCTCCCCCAAAGTTGTTACATTTCCTTTTTTTCCGGAACAAGAAGACACGTATAAGTTTTGTTCAAAATGAACAAAACCTGTAATTTTCTACCGCTGTTAAAATGTTTGGGGTTGATCTGTGTGTCCCAACACTAGGGATACCAAAGATATATTAATGAGTAAAAAATGCAAGTTACAGATGTACTAGGATTACATTAAAAAACAACAGCAACAATAACCTTCCCTCCCCAACTATCTGGGACGTTTTATTGAGAACAAATATATTTAGTTAAATGTTGATGTATTCAGAATTAGGCCTGGGATGACACACACTGTGCTGTGATCAAGTGTTACCCCGGAGAGTGGGCAGAGAGAAAGACAGGAAACAGACAAGGTTTTCTGGGAAGTGTGGGGTAGGGTTCTTTCCTGTTATTTTATATACATCTACATTCTTTAAATATTTTAAAAATCATTTCAAAACATTCAAAAAGAAATAAATAAGAAAGAAAATTCAAGACATGCCTGTGCCTGGGAGCTCAAGGCAGAAGCTAGATAGTAGGCTTTGCTTATTTAAAATTAAATTCCTGAACTTTTCAGAGGGTCAGTGGTAATGATAAGAAAGTATTCTCCCTCTTGCTGATTATTTTGCAAATATGAAAATGGCAAATGGGCCCTTCTGACACTTCAACTCAGATATTCCAACTATAGTCTTAAAGACATATACAGTTGGGTTTTGTTTTTGTTTTTGGCTGCATTGGGTCTTCGTTGCTGCACACGGGCTTTCTCTAGTTGTGGCGAGCGGGGGCTACTCTTCGTTGTGGTGCGCGGGCTTCTCACTGCGGTGGCTTCTCTTGTTGCGGAGCACAGGCTCTAGGCGTGCAGGTTTCAGTAGTTGCAGCACGCAGGCTCAGTAGTTGTGGCTCAGGGGCTCTGGAGTGCAGGCTCAGTAGCTGTGGCGCACGGGCTTAGTTGCTCCGCACAATGTGGGATCTTCCCGGACCAGGGCTCAAACCCTTGTCCCCTGCATTGGCAGGTGGATTCTTAACCACTGTGCCACCAGGGAGGTCCACATATACAGTTTTTTTTTTAAAGTATTTGTTTATTTATTTATTTATGGCTGTGTTGGGTCTTCGTTTCTGTGTGAGGGCTTTCTCTAGTTGCGGCGAGCGGGGGCCACTCTTCATCGCGGTGCGCGGGCCTCTCACTATCGCAGCCTCTCTTGTTGCGGAGCACAGGCTCCAGACGCGCAGGCTCAGTAATTGTGGCTCACAGGCCCAGTTGCTCCGCGGCATGTGGGATCTTCCCAGACCAGGGCTCGAACCCGTGTCCCCTGCATTGGCAGGCAGATTCTCAACCACTGCGCCACCAGGGAAGCCCCCACATATACAGTTTTGCAATGAGAAACTGACACGGTTTTGAAGTGTAAGCAGGTAGAGACTCGCAGGGCCATTCCCCTTAACCAACTAGTTCACCAGATTCATGCTCAGAGTTGGGCACAGGCAAAAATTTGTCATGGGAAATAATTGTCTTTGATGATCACATCTTTGCCACATAAAACCCCCTCCTCATTCTTGTCTTGGCCAAACACACCCTTTTCCTCTCATAAAGTCCTTCCCTTTCCTATGCCATAAACCACTTTCAGAAAAGACTGAAACATATTTGCATGAAAATAGAAACAATGACTCTTTAAAATGTTATTTTCCTAACCAGATTTGCTTTTTAACACGTTAACAAAGAAATAAAGATCTAATGGCGGAATCTCACACACTCATCAAAATCTGGGGGATAGTCAGTCACCAACTCTGCTTATATATCCACAGCATCCTCTGCAGTGGCCTAGAGCACGACAGGCATTTTCAGACTTACAGATGATGGTATATGTCAGGATCCCGCTGCAGCCGGGTTTGGAATCCTATATACAAGTCATCCCAGAGCAGACCATTCTTCACCACGTGTCTGATGACATCAACCCGGCTCCGAATCTGCAACAGATATGGAACAACTAGCAGGGGTGACACAGCCAGCACTGAGCATCGGTACTGACCCCCTGTGTCCCTGAAAGAAGCAGCTGCCTATAATGGCAGGGGTCTGAGGAGTCAAGGAGAAAAGCCTACTGAAGTAGATATCACAGGAGGAGGGGGAAAGAGAGGCTCTTGAGTGCAGTAGAAATTGAGGGAAGGAAACCAGGAAATGGATCAGGAGCCGGGGTTGGGGGTGGCGCAGAGTGGCTGAGAGCACAGACAGAATCAGATTGCTGGGTTCAAATCCATGGTCTAGCTGTGTGATCCTGGCAAACAATCTGTGCCTCAGTTTCCTCATCTATATAATGGAGATAATAGAACATTCCCCACAGGATTACTGTGAGGATTCACTGAGTCAGTGTATATAAAATACTGAAAACAAGGCCTGCCACACAGCAAGATTACCTTAATTCGGTGGGCAAGGCCCTTACCTTTAAAGAATCCCAACTCCTGACACGGGATCTGTTGAATAGTCAAAGGTGCACAGGGTTAGGAGACAGGCAGAGATGGTTTTGAGTCTTAGCCCAGCACTTACTAATCATGTGACCTTAACCTTGCTAAGCCTCGGTCTCCTCTGTTACTGTTGTGAGAAAAAAAGAGATAATTCATTAAAAAAAAAAAAGAGCATGAGGTAGCATGAAGGGAAGTTACTAAGATTGGACATGGTTTTAACACTTCATAGGTACACATGTTCAAGTTTACCAGGAGCCTTTTTCAGTATCTGGCATCACATTTTTTTTCCTGATAAATACCGTGCTAATGCCAGTAGAGGCAACTTTATCATAAATGACAGGCTACTAAATGACACGGAATGATCAGAAGATTGGCATTTAGGATTTATTTCTCTTTCCTGCACCATTCCTACAAAACGATTACATCCATTGTGAACTGAGACCGCAAACACAGGTCAGAAGATCTCCTGTTTTGCCAACAGAGACTTAGAAACATGACTGCACAGTTTAAGTTGAGGATTGCCCAGCTAAAGTGCAGTATCAAGATCTAGTTCCTCACAGTGGAGGGGTGATGGCCTTTCTTGACCTTTCAAACTAGAGAGGAGCACGTGGAAGAATTGGGGAGGTTTTGAGAAACGTTTAGATTGTAAAATGGGAAGGTCTTGGTGATTGATTAGATTTGGGGATGAGGGAAAAGGAAAAAGTTGAAGATTACCCCCCTGTTTCTAGCTGGGCTCACTGTGGGGGGAAGTGGGGAGGAGGAACTGATATTGCCAACGATCAAGACAGAAAAGGACAAAGAGCAGTTTTAAGAGAACGATGATGTGTCGCATTTTGAACAGGTTGAAAATGAGGTGACAGGGATCTGGATATCCAGGTGATGATATCTAGCAGGCGATTAACTCTAATGAATCTGAAGCTGGACAGAGTTGGCGGGAGCTGGGCAAAGTCTGGGCAGGACCTATGGATTTTTGGCGTCAGAGAAGCGGTGCTAGCAGATGTGTTCGGTGGGTTGAGCACAGAACCCTGGAGGAAAACAAGAGATTTAAGTGGTGGCTGGAGAAAGAGAGACCCTGAAAGAATGTAGAAGAACAGTCAAGAAGTGAAAAAAACAAGGGCTAGTGTCACTGGAGCTGAGAAAGGACTTCTAATTCAAAATGATGGACAGATCCCATTCATAACCTGCCTTCTGCCCACTTCCAGATGCAGCTGAAGTGTTGACAAAGCAAGCATACAGGTATGAACTGTCACAGTGAAGAAGAAATGAAGTGAGTTGTTGACAGCAGGAGATTTCAATTAACTAATGTGAATCTGGAAAGCAGGAGGGTGAGTGGCATCTAAAGACCAGGGTAGAGGCTGCAGGATCCCAGAGAGTATGTGGAGGGACATTCAGATTCAGAAGGAGAAGAGGTATGTACCATGGATGACAGCAGGAACACAGAGCACAAAAGTATGTACACAAAACAGTCAACCCCTTCCTTACGCCTATGCATGGCTCCTGGGCCAAATACATTCAGACAGTTCTCTGAATAAATGGAATCAATTTTTCAGGGAGAATGAGGGCAGGAGTGTATATGTGATGCCCCAGAGCAAGGACCTCCACATTTTGGTATTTAGGGGTCCCTCAGTCTAATAGCTGGCTCCTCACCTTCATAACTTAAACGGGTGAACCCCTGTCCAAACACAACCTAGGTCTTAGTTGATAGCTTACAGTTCCTTTTTAAAAAATTGAATTAACTTTCCACATTTATAAATCTGGGTATTTTACATGAAAATCCAGATTTCCAAGTTTTCTGGAAAATTCGGAAGATCAGCTGGAGCTCAGCAGGGGCTCCTCCCTTCCCATGCTTTCCACTTGATACAGTCCCCACCCAGCTCCCCCTATTTACAAGATCTGCCTCGGGTCCGCCTGTGAGCATTTAAGTGTGTAACCCCTGCCTTCAAGTAAAGCCTGCTGCTTGAAAAGGTCTTTTTTTTTTTTTTGGTAAATATAGATTAATCCCTAAATTCTTAAAAGTCACCTACAATGGAAAAAAGGTCAGCCTGGGGTAAGCAACACCGCATGTAACTACAGTAGAAGCCGAAGGAGCAATGCCTTCAGGTAACCATGGAAAGTGATTGCCACCCAGCATAATGGGTTCAGCCAAGCTATCGTGCAAGATCAGACAGGAAAGTACTTGAAGTTTAGCTCCCGTGTAACATTTCTTTGGCAGATACTTAAGCAAAAAAAGTCCCACAAAGGAGGAAAGCAAAGAAGGTGAAGACATGGGTGGGGTCTGGAAGTGGGTAAGGGATGTCACAGGGTGACAGATTGGCAGCAGACCTAGAGAGGAGCCCATCCAGATTGGAGCAGGATGTACAGCTACAGGAGCTGTGCATCTAGGAAAGATGGAGAGCTGGTGTGATAGAAAATGTATTTATGAGTTTAAAAGGCAATGAATGGCCCCCGCCTTCAAAAAAAAGGCAATATGAGAAGGCTCCAGGTGGCAAGAAAAGGAGCTCTTCCAAGTATAGGCATATCCTCTATATATGAACCTCAACATACAGAAATCTCACTAAAATCCTGGGAGATAAAAGCACTGAGAGTCAAAATAGGGACCACCACGTACACAGCAGGCATGATGGTTTACCCCATGGTGTATTAAATCTGCAAGAGAGCTGTTGCCTGCTTTATCCAACAGATACATTATGAAAAGCTGTGGAAAAGTGACTTTTTTTCAATGAAATATTTTAAATGAACTTGTGATTTTAAAAATTCCAAAGAAAAATCTCCCTTACGGCAACAGATACCTTAATTTATAAGTTTTGTAAATTCAGAGTTAAGAAGCAAGACAGTGGCTAAATACACAGAATCTAGAGCTAGACCACTTGTGGTCAAAGCCCTGCACCCTGCATTTACTAGCTGTATGACCTTGGGCAGGTTATATAACCCATTGGCATGGCATTTTCCTCATCCATAAATGGGGAGTATAGTAATATGGGTTCATGAGGTGGTTGTATTAAATGACCTAATATTTATGAAGCTGTGTTATGTATGTGTTTGGTAAATAAAGCAATAAATTTAGCAGATTCATTTTGCTTAAAATGGGTGTTTTTTATGTAGGGTTTTCCTATGTGTGAAAACCCAGTTTTTTAAAACCCATAAAGCAGGCAGTGGATTATTGGTTTTACTAAAGTTTCACCATAAGAGTCTCTTCAACAGCAAGTACTAAACATAAAAATACAAGTCAAATTATTAAAATGTAGTTTAAGAATACATCTATTTTATAAAGGTAAATTTAAACCTCTATAATTAAGGCATCACACATTTATATGGCATGTGTAATACACTTAAGGGCAGACTATACACCCTCCTTATTTATTTAGTGATTTTTGCATTTATATAGAATTTAAAATTACAATGTATGCTCACATATTTTATGTCATTTGACTATAATAAAAAAAAACTGATAAGGTGGGAAGAAGCCCAATGGAAGGAAAAAAACAAACAAACCACCAAGGCTCGGACAGGGACTCAAAGCCTCATAATCAATAATCCTCATCCGTAGGGATGGGGTACCCATCCCAGTCTTGACGTTGTGTCCAAAGCCCCGGCTCTTAACACCATGCCTGCCGTGGGTTAGGGATTTGTTAAAAATTGGAGCTCAACAAAATATGTGTTGGTTTATGCTGACTTCACTTTCTTTAGAGAGCCACCCATTGGGTTTGTCTGGGGAAGGAGACACCACTGGAGAGAAGGCAAGGAAGGCAGAGATCAGTGCTTGCAGGTCTGATAACAGTGCAGGCGGGTCAGCTGTCTGGAAGGAAGCAGGTAGAAAAGCCAATCTTTGCAAATAACTCAAAAAGAAACAAGTATGGAGTTTAGTTAATAATAATGTTTCAGTATCGGCATGTTAGTTGTGACAAATGTAGCACAGTAAAGTAAGATGTTAACAATACTCTCTGTACTATCCTTGCAACTATTCTCTAAATCTAAAGGTTATTCCAATCTAAAAAGTTTATTTAGGAAGGAAGGAAAGATGGAAGGAAGGAAGGAAGGAGCACTGCCACTGGTGTTCCTGCTTACTTCCTCATACGGATGTTCCCGGCTTGGTCTTTCTTTTGGAAAGGATAAATCTAGAAAGTCAACCAAATAGTCATATCCTCCAGGAAAAGGGCTGAAGTCCTCATCTGTCTCAATCATCTGTGCAAATGACAACATGGTAAAGGGAAGAAGCATATCAATCTGGTGGTCAAGGTCCTTAAAAAATTTTGGAACATACAAGACCCAAATGCTCTTAAATGATAGCAACGAAGTGGAGTTAATACAAAAAGAGTCTCTCCTCTCTGCTCTCTTCTATTCCCCCCTCCTCTACCCCCTCCTTCAATCCCTCTCTCCCTCTCTCCTCTTTCCTGAACTGAATTCTAATCCTAGTCTTCTACACTAGCAAAACTGCTTCATATCACTAGCTTCAATCAAATTTACAGAGAAGGATATCATTATCTTAAGCACTATTAGTAATGAGATATCAAATACCACTGTATGTTTGCAGGCTAAAAAATAAATAAAATGTGAAATTTTTCTCACCATCACATAGCAGCTAAATATAAAGAGTGTCATTGAAAATTCCAAATGTTTTCTCTTTTTCATACTAACTGCTCAACTGAAAATATAATGTAGACCAATGTTTCCCAGGTCTTTGGGTTTCAAAGACAATTTTCTAAAAAATATTTGGTAGCTAATGTAGGCATCAACATTTCATTTTGCTAAGTGAGGACTTAAAAAAAATTCTTACATCTACTATCCTTTTATTTCATTAAAGGAAGACTGCTTTCATCCCTCAAAAATAGAAAGGACCTAATCTTGGAATAATAACAATTCATCCCAAGAAAAGAGAGTTGACATCTTTGTAACCACACTCACATGCATACTCATACTTGTTTCATTACTGACCATCAAAAACTTTGTCACAGACTGGCACTGACCCCCAGGTAGGTTTTTAGGACTCACTGATCTTGAGAATGCTAAGTGTTGCCTGGTGCTCAGTATTAATGTTCAGGGGTTGAAAGGGAAACTTGGGAACAGCCCTCAGCCTGAGGGTAACCAGTCTTTGTTTCTAAGGGTATGAATGCTGTCCATTTCCTGATGCTTTCCTTAAACTTTGCTCCCCATGCACAAATTCAGGCACTAAATGTAAGTGGGATAAAATATACATATAAGTATTGCAGGGATTTCCAGCCCATTTCAGGCCTCCTCTTTCTCTTTCACCCCCTGCCTGTTGGTACTTATTTTGTTTTTAGATACCTCCTCAGTTTTGGTGACCAGCTTCTAACGTGAACCACTTGGGCTTGTGAGCTCCGTGCGTACATGTTGGGGCTAATTTAAGTTCTAAGCTGACCTCATGGTTTGTGCAATTCATGCCTTACCACAGCTGCAGATAAGAATTACCTGCTTCTCTGCTGCTACAGGACACCACCTCTCCAGTGGAGCCCACTTGCCTGTTCCACAGTCTAAGTACCTGTTTCTGCTACAAACACAACACAACAAAACACCCACAAAACAAAAACTAACAATGGTGATGGGAGGAAAAAGTGCTCCCAGAGAGAAACTGAGCTGGACCTCGGAACGTCCCCTACATTTTCAACAAGGGATTGTTTTAGCACATTGTCCAATCTATTTTCTGTGAAGCAGATGGTAGGGCTTAATAAATGTTTTTTTGAGAAACAAATTGGAATACTTCATAATACAAGACAGTAAAGACAAATAATACTTCATAGCATACCCTGACCACCAGGTTATAGTCCTTAAATCCAGCCCAAGTGAAGTATTCTTTTATCCAGCATGAGTGACGAAATATTTCATCTCCTACAGCAGCATTCAAGATTCTCAAATATGGTCCGAAGTCCCAGGAATCCTTGTAAATTTTAGTCCCCTCTGGAGGCTCTATGATGCCTTTGCTTAAAGACACAAACGTGAGAGAACAAGGAAAGAAGAAAGCAACAAATAAGGAAGGCAGAAATTAGCACTTCAATTTCAACAGTCAACCAGACAAGCAGCTTTAAGACTGTTCAGATGATACCAAGGGGTCTCACAGAAGAGCCTCGGGGAACACTGAGGGGTAGGGCCCCAGCCCAGCCCAGCCTAAACCAGAACAGCTCCTGTTAATTGTTTAGTGTGATGGCTCTCCAAGTCAGAATACATTTAAAGATAAAAGTCCGTGTCGGGGAAACAAAAATTGGAAAACCACTGATGTGGACCCTTTCGGCTCAAATAACTAAATTATGGAAATGTGGAATATAAGTGGTCATACTGATTTTGTGGAAGTCTGCTCACTCCTGCCCTGCCCCCCACCTCCACTAGAATATAAGTTTGATGAGAGCAGCAACCATGACTGGCACATAGAAGGGGCACCACAAATATTTGTTGAACATAGGAATGACTTTAGTCTATCTTTGAGATATACGCAGAATTTTGTGTCTCTAATATATGGTCCTCTCACTATACTAATCAAACCACAGCTCTCAGACAGATGGGCAACTCTGTATGTAAGCCCAGTCAGCAATATGGACGAGAGAGTTCTCTGACATTCCTCGAGCTGCCCATCCAGTGTGAAGATGGATCATTGCATGGAACGTGGAATCTTGAATCCTGGCAATAGAATAGGATGTGATCTGGATAAGGGAAAGATGAGGAGGGAAATGGGCACCTGGCTAGTAGAGATTTGGTAACTATGTCCCACTTATCAAAACAACACTTTTAGTCCATTATTTGCCCAAAGCTAGAGAGGCATTGGTTTCAACAATAAATTACCTATCAAAACCTAAAGTTTCTAACTTCTAAATGAATGTCAAATCTGCTTCTCCAACTCCTCCCCCCCATCTCAGTTTACAGCCTCACTAATCTCTCCCTGGATAAAGCCTCAGTCTCCAGCTGGCCTCCCTGACTCTAGTTCTTCCCCCTGTGGCCTCTTCCCCAGGACATGGTCTTCCAAAAAGTAAAGTAGTTTTTCTAAACCACAACGCAGTAATGTTCCTTCTTCGCTTTATAACTTTCTCAAGTTCTTCTTACTCACAGGCAAGTTCCTTGGACTGTCTCACAAGTCCTTTCCGACCCTGGCCCAACAGGGCATTCCCATCTCATCCTTTTCCTCCACCTTCACTTACCAACCCTACAGTCAGGTGGATGGTTGGATTCATGAGGGAAGGACCTCGTCACAGCTGTTTCCTTTTACTTAGTATGATGCCAGGTATACAGAAGGAGTTCAATAAATCATTTCCGAATGAATGGCATAGGTCTATTCACTTAAAGTATCTGCACTCACCAAACTCATGACACTATTTACACCTCCCTTCTCCAGCACGTGTCAGTCCCTCTGACCGGAATCTCCATCTGTCTCTCTTAATTATAACCTTCTCCTGATCTCTAAGACATAGCTCAAATGCCTAAAACTTCAGATTGAGCTTTCCTTGACCACATTTCCTGTTCTCTCCTGGCCCCTCCTCCCCTCACAAGGCAGAGTTAAGCACTTTGTCTCCCTGTGTCCTTACACTCTGTCTTACTACTGAGAATCCAACAATATCGACTCTCTTGTTACCCAGAATGCTTTGGTGTGACACAATGATACAAATGCAGATTCCCAGGCTCTGCCTCAGATCTACTGAATCAGAATCTCAGGGGGTCGCGCCCAGGGAGCTGCATTTATCCAAGTGCCTCAAGTTATTCTGATGTTCATTCAAGTTTGAGGATTATTACCATAGGATACATCTGGGGAAATGGAGAGAAATGATGGAGAATTCTGCAAGTGCCAAATGCCAGACTCTTGAATGTCCTGCTAAATCCTGAAATAATTAAAAACTTCTCTCACCCTTGATCTGGAGAATACAAACTGCTTTTATCCTAGAGGTACTGGGGAGATCCTAAGGCATTTTAAGCAGGGAAAGGAACAGGAAGAGTTTTGCATTTAAAAAAGGTTTCTTCGGCAACAATGCAGAGTGGAGGCTTTCCTTGCTTATGATCCCAGTAAGAATTATATTTTACTTGAGGACCCTGGGGGTCCACATACCAAGCATGCCTGTGAAACAAAGTCTCCTGAAATAATACTACTCCTTGTTACATGTACTCGGGCAATGTACTCAGGTCTATTCTATTTTATTCTATTTCATTTTTTTAAATGCTGGTCGTGATCAATGCCATTGATTTTACAACCCACCAGCGGACTGTGGCCAGCAGATTGAAAAAGGCTGGCATGGAGGACAGATCAGAGGAGAGCAGGGTGGAGGCACAGAGCCAAGTCAAGGGCCGCTGCTTGAAGCTAGGTGAAAAAAAATTGTGAGAGGCCGAATTAAGGTCACGACGGAAGAGGCTGGAGACGAGTGGTGGATTTGTGAGCGATTTATGAAGAACTGACCAGATTTGGTAACTAGCTGGATATGGGAAGTTAGCAAAAGGGCATAATCAGCTGGCTGTGCCATTCACACCAACTTTGCAAGGGTAAGGCCAGGAGAGGGCTGTGCTTTTGGCAGCTGTGTGCCCAGCTCTCCAACACGTTCAGTCCATTTCTAAATAAGGGTGAAGAACTAACTGTTCCATTTGGCTCAAGACAAGTATATGTAAAATTATAGGTCTGTGACATCAATAGTAACTTTTCCTGAATTGCACTCCCAGTGCACTGTTACTTGTTCAAAGGTACTGTCTGTGGAATTGGCAGTTGGGTAATGTTTATACTGATATGAAAACGAATTCTCATGCTTATTGCTTTTTACTTCAGACAACTTATTTTTGAGCTGCATCAATTGTCCTTCATAGAAAAAACTTCCTCACTCTCTGTTCTCAAGTAAGGCTCTGAGATGAGGAAAACGTTTGAGTAATTATTACATAGGATGAGAAAATTATTATATAGGACTGAGAACAAACTCAGTCTTTTTTCCCCTAGATTTGAAAGATACTTATTTAATAGTTTATTTTCTTTAGACAGTTAAGACTTCCATTTTAGGGGCTTCCCTGGTGGCGCAGTGGTTGAGAATCTGCCTGCCAATGCAGGGGACACGGGTTCGAGCCCTGGTCTGGGAAGATCCCACATGCCGCGGAGCAACTAGGCCTGTGAGCCACAATTACTGAGCCTGCGCGTCTGGAGCCTGTGCCCCGCAACGGGAGGGGCCTCAATAGTGAAAGGCCTGCGCACCGCGATGACGAGTGGCCCCCACTTGCCACAACTAGAGAAAGCCCTCGCACAGAAACGAAGACCCAACACAGCCAAAAATAAATAAATAAATAAATAAAGTAGCTATTAATTTAAAAAGAAAAAAAAAAGACTTCCATTTTAAAAAGTGATGTGTGGATCTTAATGCATGACAAGCTCAGGATGCTACTCAATAAAAACTTAATATTCTGACAACTAGGGACCTACCAAGAGACCACAGGTATGTCCTTTATTTTCTCATAAAATTGAAAAAATCCCTGAATCATTTTTTTCTCTATAAGTATTTAAGCCACACCTGTCTGTTGGATCCTTTAGCATCCTACCCAGATCAAGAGTGGCTCCAGGTCGTGGGGTCCATGTTAACACATCAGAATTTTTCTTGATAAGATTGTTGAGTTCATTTGGGTCATTTTTGATGTTTGTTTCCTTAATATACCTGAGAAATAAGAACATTCCCATGTAAGAAAGTTTACTCTCAGATGAAATTTTGATTAGAACAACGACAGAATTTTTGTTTGTTTGTTTCCTCTGCATTCCTACTTCCCAATCCCCCTGCACTTATCCCATGAAAAATAAAGACTACATTTGGGCTAATGTCCCTAATTAGGGAACAGCTATTATTTATACTTTGTTTTTTAGTATAATCACATAGTGATTGGAATTGAAGTTAGATGTAGCAAGACTATTATAAAGAAGTAGGAATAGCACAATCTTGTATTTTTTTCCAGTTTTTTAAAATTGAAGTATAGTTATTTACAGTACTGTGTTAGTTTCAGTTTATAGCATAGTTATTCATTTTCTTATATTTAATATTAATGAAATATATAGATGATTAAATATTACTTGACAGGTATATACTAAGCGTTTAACATGAACGAATTGATTTTATCTTCACCACCCACTGAGATACCTGCCATTATTAATTACTCTTGTTTTATAGAGAAAGAGACTAAGGATCAGAGGGGTCAGGTGACTTGCCCCAGGTCGGCAGTGTCCACTCAGCTCTCCACCGCCAAAGCAGGGCTTATTCTTCCCAGGAGGCCACAAGGCAGAGCCTCTCCCCAGCCTTGGGAGTAAAGTCTGATAAGTCTTTCCAACCCCTTCCATCATGTGAGGTTCTATTTAAAAAGACAGGTGTCTATGAACCAGGAAGTGGGCCCTCACTAGATACCAAATCTGCCAGCGCCTGGATCTTGGACTTTCCAGTCTCCAGAAGTTTGAGAAATAAATTTCTGTTGTTTATAAACCCCCTCCCCGCAAAAAGGTTTTCCATTCAAAACCATTAAAATCCACCTGTTACAAAAGAGCACACACATCCTCAGAGTCCATCCTGAGATCTAGTTTCTAATTGTGCTATTGCGCTGGGTATCTCCCAAATTTAATTCCAAGCCACAATCTTTCTGGAAAAGCTGTAAATCATCAATTTTAATGTCATATGGGAAGGTAATTGTGGTGATGCTGGAGCAGAAAAAGAGAGATCTAGGATTTGTCACTGTGTTTCGTCAGACCTGGGTTACATGGACAGACATTTCTGTTCAAGGGAATTTTACTTTCTTGAGCTACAACTGGGTTACCTAGACTGGATAGATATTTTCAGTCAGATAGACAAACACAAAACATATGTAAGCATTTGTATTTCTATAGCACCAAGGTGACTTACATCATTTATGATCTTGCAGACATGAGTAAAGATATCGCTCCACCCAAAGATGTCTAACTTGTCCCTTCCTACACACGTGAGTGTCCTCCCACTGGCGCAGTCCTCAATTTGAAGCAGTGTCACCTCTTTGTCTCATCATCTTACTAGCTCTAGTCTCAAAATGGTTCACCAACTGATCTCCCTGCCTCCGAACCGGGATGCTATCAGATCACTCTTCCTAAAACATGTGTGGTGTTCACAAAAGTCTTTAACTTCTTGATGCTTCTTTGTCTGCCTCTCTAAAATAATAATAATATTAATACCCAGACGCTGCCCTCTGAGGGGTATTGTGTGTACAGAGGGTAACCTCTGCCAACTACTAATACACAGAAGTGTGACTTATAACTACTTTAAATGGCAGCATCACATTAAGTAGTCAAGTGTCCTTAAGTAAGAAACCATCATACCCAGTTTGTCTCCAAGTTCTTGCAATTCAACCTCCTTTATATTTCTAGAATCTGAATTCTCAGTCCCCACTGTCATTCATCAGTCCTTCTGAGATTATTGTAATGATTTTCAAACTGTACTCCAGGATCGACATTCCTGTCTCCCTTCCCACCACACAGACATACAACCTAACCTCTCCAGTGCACATCTGATCATGTCTCTGTTCCTTGTTAGACTCCTTCACCAGGTTCCCCATTCTTAAGGATAAAATCCAAGCCATGTGGAGTGGCACACAGTGGTGTTCACTGTCTGGTTCCCACTGCCCCCCCCCCAGTACACCCGCCTCAGTCCCCTACACTGAACTGCAACCTGTCATCTCAGCATCTTTCCATCTTTGCTGGTGGGTGTCTACTCATACTTCAAAACTTTGCTTCATAGTCTCATCCAGTAGTCATTTTCCGACTCCCATCTGTATCCCATTTTCTCCAGAACATACATGTACCATAACATTTATCATTCTGTATTACCATTGTTTTTCTCTTCCAACTCTGAAGACAGTCATTTCATCTCTAGTTCTCCAGCACCTAGCACATGCTGCTCAATAAATGAATGAATGAATGATGAACAGCACTGATCGAAAGAAATTATATTTTAACCTTAGGCCAATCTTTCTGGAAATATTTGGAAGATGAGGAACAGCTAAGTAATATCAACAAGAAGGTAATAAAGAAGGAAACATATCAGCAAAAGGACATATTAAGTGACTAGACACATATAGATATGTCATCAGAGGACAAAGAAGAACTTCAAAGTGAAAACAGTCAGGTTTTAATGATGAGTCACATGAAGCCCAGAGAAGTCAAAAAAATTGGTCCTAATAAGTGGTAGTAGGAAAGACCCTAAATTCCATGTACACCATTTCCCCTACTGTACTCTGCTGCCTCAATGGATGAGAAATTATGGCCAGTACTTACAGGATTTCGTCATAAAAACTTATCTCAAGGACTGGTTTCTTTACTATCCAACAAATTTACAGGTAAGTGTAGTCTCAGAGTAGAAAGACATATGCATTCCCCATCTGCATGTGGGCAGTCCCTGACCTTTGTTCACAAAACGCTCCAGGTACTGGTCATAAAGTGATCAGCAATGAAGCAGATGGTACTGGTACTTGCTCATAAAAACACTATTAACGTTAGGGGCTGAGTCACTTTGTGATCAAATAGATGCTCTATACAATTGACAGAATCTTATAAAAGCAAAATTAAAACATCTAAAAGATTTTAACATTTAAAATAATAAAACTATGCTTCAAATACTACCAAATGGATTAATTGTATATTTTGGTTTTTTCAAGGGGTTGTGTATTATATAAGATGTGCATATATATTTGTTGTATCACAAATATGACCTAAATAAATATGTAGCTTTAATTAACATGACTGAGGTGTTAAGAATAACTGTTAGCTTTTTTGTTGTTGTTTTTTTGATTTTTAAGATTTACTTAGATCCAATTTTTGGACTTTTTTTGGTGAACAGCTCTATGAATTTTAACCCATGTATAGATTTGTGCTACTACTAAAATCAGGATACAGAGCACTTCTCTCTGCTCTATATTCTGTTCTCTCAAAACTCCCCCATGTTGGCCCTTTTTAGTCAAACCCTCCCTTCCCCTCAGCCTAACCTCTGGCAACCACTGACTTTTTTCTCCATCCCAATAGTTTTGCCTTTCTCAGAATGTCATATAAGTGGAATCACAATATATAATCTTTTGAGACTAACTGCTTTCACTCAGCACGATACCTTTGAGATTCAACCAGGTTGTTGTGTATATCAATAGTTATTTATTTTTTATTGTATTCCATGGTGTGGATATACCACGGTTTGTTTATCCATTCACCTGTTGCAGGACATTTGAGTTGATTCGGTAATTATGACTAGAACTACTATTAATATTTGTGTACAGTTTTGTGTGAATAAAAGTTTAGCTTCTCTAGGGTAAATACCCATGAATGGAATTTCTGGGTCGTATGATAAATGTATATTTAAAGCAACAGCCATACTGCTTTCCAGATAGCTGTATCATTTTGAATTCTCAACAGCAATGTCTGAGAGGTCCTATTGCTCTGTATCTTTGCCATAACTGGATAGTGTTAATCTTTCAAAATTTTATTAACTTTAATTCTTATTTCATTGTGGTTTTAATCTGCATTCTCTAATGACTAGTGATATGGGCACGTCATTTCTTATGCTCATTTGCATCAATATATCTTCTTTGGTGGAGTACCTGTTCAAAATGTTTTGCCCATTTATTATTGATTTTTGAATACTTTTTGCCATTTACACTGATTTTTGAAAGTTCATTATATATACTAGATACAAATTGTTAATGAGATATATGATTTGCAAACTTTTTCTCATGGTCTGTAGTTTATCATTTCATTCTCTTAGCAGTGTCTTTCACAGAGCAAAAATTTTAATCTTGATAAAGCCCAATTTATTAAAATTTTCACTTATGGATTGTGCTTTTGGTGTCCTAAGAAGTCTTTGCTTAACCCAAGGTCATGAAGATTTTCTCCTATATTTTCCTCTAAAAATTTCATACTTTTACATTTACATTTCGATCTATGACCTATTTTGACTTATTTTTTGGTATACAGTGCAGGGTCTACTATATTGAGGTTCAGTTTTTGCATATGAATGTCCAATTAATTGCTCAGCATTCAATAACATTTATTGAAAAGACTATCTTTTCTCCACTGAATTGTTTTTGTACCTTTGTCAAAAATCAAATGGCTATATTTGGGTGGCTCTGTTTTTGGACTCTATTCCATTAATCTGTGTGGTTATCCCTTCATCAATATCATGCTGTCTTGATTACTGGAGCTTTATAGCAAGTCTTACAATTGGGTAGTGTGGTCCCTCCACAAGTTTCCCTCTAGTGTCATTTCCCTTTTATCTAAATAACTTTCTTTGGCATTTCTTTTAAAGTAGGTCTTCTTATAATGAATTGCCTTAGTTTTCCTTCATCTGGGAATGTTTTTATTTTACCCTCACTCCTGAAGGATATTTTCACTGGATATAGAGTCTATCTCGACCATTCTTTTCTTTAAGCAATTTAAAAATACTATCTTACCACCTTCTAGTCTCCATGGTTTATGACTAGAAATCCAGTTACTTGAAGTTTTCCATATGAACAATGCATTCTTTTCTCTGCTTGTATTTCTGTTTTTCCACAGATACAGCCCATCTCTCTACCTCTCTAATACACCTGAGTCTGGGGTACAATTCCATTTTTAACCTCTCAGGCAGAGAACCCTTTGTGGGTCCGATGCAAAAAATTATTTCCTTCTCACATTTTAGGTAATAGATTAAGTCACTTCAAATGTCCATTATCTTGTCTGGTTCATCTTCTCTAGTTAAACCTTAGACCATAGATCATCCCAAAGGATGCTTAACTTATCTACATTCAGACTACATGCTTTGACATGGAACATTTAACATGAAGCCAATTTAGGAAATTCTCCGAGTTTTTTAAAAAATTCAAGTTCCATAATACTTCCTCACTGGCCTGACTTTAATACTCTCCACAGTGTCATGTGGCAAATATAGCTATCGATTTTGTACTTTTTACTTGAGTGACCCATAACTAAGAACATGAAAGTGATAGAACAACCCACTGTTTTCACCTTTTCACACTCTCCTGGATTTATCTTAGACATGCTTTCTCTTTATATCTTTTAACAGATGCTCACCACTGTCCAAAGCAGTGTGGTATGCAAAATACCACCACAGTCTAATCCCTTAGTTCTTGGGTATTTCCACGTAGTGTGATGTGAGAGCTGGAAATGGCAGCAGAATCTCTTCTCTTTTTCCATTGCTCTAAGGACAGATTGTTGTTCAGCCAGAAGGCATAACAGTTGCTAAAATACTGAAATAGTTCTATGCCAGTTGGTTCAAAGCTCCTTCCCTGAGTGCCCTCTTTGCTGTCCCAGGCACCTGACCCTCCCCTGGGGCCTCCTAGCTCTCTCTCAATTCAGTCAACTAAAGGATTAAAGTTTGAGAGAGCAGAGCCTCCAGGACCTGATCCAGCACTACCTGTTATCTGTTCTGATTGCTTGGTGTCTATGCCATACTGATTCTTAACTACACTGAATCTTAGTGCATTTAAGTGAAACCTTTGTGCCATGTCTACATTGGTTGGCACTGAGTAAGTTTATTTTTGTCGCATTAACTGTCATTTCGCTCTAGATCAAGATTGAGTGTGAGACACACCTATTCACTGATAACTAGTATTTTCTTTAGAAAACTGAAGGGTTTGGGGGAAATTGAAGGGAAGTTTTCCAGGGCCATCAACTTCTAGTAATATTGGAGTAGCTCATTCCCCTGGTTCTGTATCATTGTCACTTGACACAGACAACCCTTCCCTGGTTCACTAAGTCCTTCATTTGCTGTCTACCTCCATTAATTCCACTGTACCTACTCCATCTTCCATCCTTCATAGTTAAGTGAGCATAAACATTCTAAGTCAGGAATATTTTACTTGAAATAATCCAACAAAACAACATCAATGAATCAGACATATAAAGTAATGAAAGGAGGTATCACTACCACTATTTGCAGATGATGATTTAAAGAAAATCAGCTGAAAACTATTCCAAACAATTAAAACAACTACTACTTAGGAAATATAATTATAGAAAAGACTGCATTTGCAATAGCAACCAAAAGAAAAAGTGAAAATATCTAGGAATAAACATAACCAGAAGTGTGTGAGTCTTATATAAAGAAAACTTTAACATGCCACTGAATGACACAAAAGAAAACCTATACAAATGAAAAGACATGCCTTGTTTTTGGACTAAATAACAAAATGATATCATTTATACTAAACTAATTTATATAGTTAATGTGATTGCAATATAAATAATAAGTGTTCTCATAGTTTGGCCCTAGCAGGTCTACTCAAAATCTCAAAAGGACACTAACAATATTGCAAATGTTTAGTTTGGCTTTAGTAATTCATAAGAAATTTTGGATCACAGGGTCCATGTTTTGAGAGAAAAGGAAAAGCACTTCCCCAGCACAGGCACCTGACAGTAGTAAAGTCCAAAGAAGGACAATCCAATCTAAAAACAGTAGTTAAGCTGAACTAAAACCAATGTTTCTTAAATTTGAAGTTTCTCCTGTTTGAGAAACATTTTATTAAAAGTTAACTGCTAAATCTTTAATGATGACTTGGTATCAAAGTGACCAAAAAAGAACCATAAGTGTGAATATTCACATTTATGAAATCTTGTGCAATACCCAGTATTAAGATTGTCATTCATTTGACCATTAAAATGAAAACTCAACATTTAAACATTCTCAGAGAAAACTCATTGACCTCCAAAAATACACTTGAAAAACAAGATCTAGAAGTTATGTCGCTGCAAGAGAAGTCCTTTTAGATACTCAAAAATGAGAAAATAACTTGATAATCATACAGTCTCTATTCTGAGAGGTAGTGTAGTACAGAGAAAATAGCTTTAGAGCTAGGCATACCAGGATTCATTTCTCACCTCCAGTGTTTCCAGCGGGGTGACTTCAAGCAAGTCCCTTAGCCTCTCTGAGTTTCAGATTCCCTAACTTAAACAGGCATAATAACACCTACCTTACAGTGTCATTGGAAGACTAAATGATTAAAAGCCCCAGTTCAATTCCTAGTGTATACTGAATACATATCAGTTGCCTTCATTCTTTCCAGGATCCTTCTGGACAAAATCTATCTGAATTAACTCTAGCTGTCAAGCATGGCTCTCTGTTCCCAGGTAGCTTGTTAAATAAGCTCCAGACTCCTACTAATTACTTTTTCTCATTTCATGTTGTATTCACAGCTAAATCATTCATCCCAGCATACATTAACTCATGTGTAAATATGTTATGCAAAACGTCCAGCCATACTTGTCTGATGGGTGAGATTCCACAAAATACCCAGCAAAAGGGCAATAAATTCGGGGTTGTAGGTCCTTCACCAGCCGAGCCTTGTAGTTCAGGAGTTTCTTCCTTTCTGTTTTAATGAATTGGGCTTTCCATTCCTCTGGAATAACAGGGTTTGGATTAGAATTTCCTCTGTTCAGAAATCACAGGAAAACAAGAGTTCTAGTAGATTAGAAGGCTTTCAGGAGATAAAAATTGACAGCTGACTAATGCAGACATAGAGCAAAGCTCCTTGTCTTTAGTGGCTTTATTTTGCAAATTTCAGTTGGTTACTAGGAAAATGTTCCCAAACCAGCCAGAGACACTGAACCCTCTCCTTGTTAATGGCAATTCATTTGGACCCTAGCTGAATAAACTGTGTGGCATGTGTAGTTGTATCTTGCATGCATGCATATTTTAAGGGCACTGTAATTCTTGTAATGCTTAACTCTCTACTAACATGGAAATGGCTTTGCTATTTGGATGGATTATAAAAGCAAAGCATGTTCATTACACCCAGGCGATGCACAGTGGTCAAGGGCGTGGATATTGGAGTCAGTTAAGACTTAGGATCAAAATGCAGCTCCACCACTTAAATTCTTTAAGTCTGTTTTCTCCTCTGTAAAATAGAATCATGTTGCCTACCTCACAGGTTGTTCATTTGTTCGTTTGCTCGTTCGTTCATTTGATTGATATTTATTGAGCACCTACTATGTGCCAGACGTAGTTCTAGGCACTGAGAATACAGTGGTGAACAAGATAAAGCAGGTCCCTGCTCTTATGGAGCATTCATTCTAGTGAAAGAAGCAAATAAGGAATAAGGATATAAGTTCATTTCAAAGAGTGATGAGCTAGGAAGAAAGTAAAACAGGGCCACGGGATGGAGAGTGGCTGGGGTGATGAGGTGTGGGGTGGAGGGGCATATTAGGGCAGTTAGTGAAGATGACATTGGAATCACAGAACACAGACAGAGACATAGAAGTTGTCGACCACGTGGAGGTCAAAGGCAATAGCACTCCAGGCAGCGGAAACAGCACGTACAAAGGTCCAGGGCACAGATGGACTTGGTGTATTGGGTCTGAGGAACAAAAAGCAGGCCAGTATGGGCTGACACTTGTCAAGCAATGGGGATACAGGCAGTAAAGGAAGTTGAAATTAGGCAGGGCCCAGAGCATGTGGGGTACCATGTCAGGGAACTGCTCCTACTGTTACCGCTATGAAAATCTGATAAACACAGACAAGGATACAGAAAAAAATAAGTTATCCATAAGGTAGACATAACCACTATTAACACTTTGGTATATTCTAGACCTTTTAAAATGTATGTGCGTGTGCGCCTGCACATACACACACACACACACACACATACTCACATAAGAATGGAGGTATGCTAGCTACCCTTTAGTAGGTATATGTCACCTCCCCAGTCACAATGTTAACCCCGTAATGACAGCACCTCCCCTCTATCTCTCACTGGTGACTCATTCTGGGAGGCAATGACCACAGACTCAGAGAAGAAAGGAAGGAACTGGACAGGCTTTCCTCATACTGCAAGTAGGGCATTTCTGCCACATTGCTAAACAGAGATCACTTACAGAAAATATTAATTTATTAAGTAGACATATATTGAGAACTTACAGTGCTAGCAATGCTTACATACTGAGCAAAAGTAGGAACAAAATATACCACTTACACGCCCTCCCCCATCCCAACCCTAGCACCACCCTTAGACCCAGAGCAGAAGAGCTTCTGCCTTGGACCCCACATTTTTTTCAAGCTTTGAGATATAACTGATATATAATATTACATAAGTTAAAGGTATACACCAGGATGGGTTCATTACATGCATGTATGGCTAAATGATTACCACGATAAGGCTGGTTAACCTCCATCACCTCACATATTACCATTTTGTGTGTGTGATGAGAACATGTAAGATCTACCCTCTTAGCAACTTTTAAGTATATAGCACGGTACTGTTAACTATAGTCATCGTGCTGTACGTTACATCCCCAGAACTTACTCATCTTATAACTAGAAGTCTGTACTCTTTGACCACTATTTCCCCGGCCCCCAGAAACCTCATACTTTAGAGGGGCTTCCTTTGCCTCATCCCTCCCCTGTATGGGCATTCCACAAGTCCAAGGGGATGTGCCCACCTCGAGTTGCCCACACCCTATTCTGAACCACATTCCAAGAGCATTTAAGCCTGGATTACCAACGTCAGACTCTTCCTGTTCTGCTCTACAGTCTACATCAGGAATCAAATTGATCCAAATGATTCTTTTTCTTGACTTTTCCTGAGATGCCCCCTAATCTCCTTAGTGTTTCCTTCATGCTCCATCAGCATATTCTGAGCTGGAAACTTTAGCTTGTGTATCTGTGATTTGTAAGTGGTTTCCCAAAAAGATTGTAAGCTTCTTGTGGGGAAGGATCATGTCTTAATTATCTCTGTATTGATTCGCACAGCATTTAGCAAAGCGCCATGCCTGCTCCTTGGCATCACTTTGATATCAAGTATTACCAGTAAATTTTCCACCACTGAAAGTCATCGGAAAGCCTGATGCCCCTCCGGCAAAATCACTCATCATTAGATCAACCTTCACAGGCAGCCTTCCCCCATTGGGTCTGGTGCAATCCACTGTATTGAGTATTTTATGACCTGTGGAAAAATAAAGTGGCATCAATACTCAAGGTGAAATCTTGAAAACCACAGTTTGAAATCCCAGGTCAACAAAGTCTTCCATGTAAGTCTGTATAATCTGACTCATTCAATTATAGAAGAGTTGCTTATGTCCAAGGAAAAGAGAGAGTAAGGTTTCAAAATCTAAACTCTTCAATAGCACATTTTGAACTTTCAAGTGAATAAGCTCATCCTGTCTGATTGGTGGGTTCTGGGTGAGGAGAGTTAGCTTGATTCCACTCTGGATCGTAGAAAGACTACTTTCCTCGGCCAGCTATCTTCAGATGTTGAGCCCAAAGGATGCAGGGGAAAGAGTAACCAAATCAGCACAAATCTCTCAACCCCCTGGAAATTCTATTCAATGATTGTTGGCATAAAGCCATCTTCTCACATGAAAGGCAGAAGTGTACGATTACGTTACATCATAATATTTCAAGATGAAAATAAAACACTTATTCAATAAAGGCAGTTTTGAATAAGTTACTATAGGTGAAATATAGAATATCTGTTGCCTTATGAAAAAAAATCTTTGCACCTGTCACTACATCGAGCACGTTACTGCTAATTTGTTCTCTGTAAGATTATCTGAATGACACCCCCTTTTCCTAAGACAGGGATAGAATATATTGTATTCTATGGAAAATGAAGATGGAAGAAGATGAACATAGGATGAAATTTTGGATAGCTCTTATTATCCTTCTTACCAAGAATATTTTTCATTTTTCACTGTTAATGAGAATAAGAAAATACCTTTGTATTCCACGATAATGCAAGTGTCCATCTCAGGATGAACACCATCCATCAAGATCATGAATCGAAGATTTTTGTCTACCTGGAATTTTAACAATAAAACCAATAACTGTTTATGTCAGTTTGGCTTTTAATTCAATATTTGAAGAAATTGTCATCTCTTCTGGAAAGAAATCCCTTTTATTCAGAACTGGATTTATTATCCAGTAGAATCATACCATTGATAAATGGAGAGAAAAGCCACGTTTTATTTTAGCTCAAATAGAGATCTACACAGTGCTATGTATTTACACAGTACTATGTACAGAAAAAGTAGGCCATTGTTTCTTTAGTGTTTAAAGCGAATACCTCGCCTAAAATTTACCCCAGAAAGCATAACTGAAAAGTGTGGAAAGAACACAGATATCTGACCTGCTGCCATATTCCAAATGGCACTACATTGATATTAGTCAACTGGACACCACTCTGCTTCAGATTCCAAAAGACAGGTCTTTCTGTGTTTCCGACATAAATGGGAATATCTGGTCTTCTTCCAGCAACCTTCTTCAGTGTGGGGTAACTAGGATCAGAAGAATTCGAAGGTTGAAAGGGGAAAAAATAGAATCATCTAGTATAAGAGACAGTCTGCTCCTTACACCAACGTGTTGACCAAGAAGAAAGGTACTGGGCTTCCCTGGTGGCGCAGTGGTTGAGAATCTGCCTGCCAATGCAGGGGACACGGGTTCGAGCCCTGGTCTGGGAAGATCCCACATGCCGCGGAGCAACTAGGCCCGTGAGCCACAACTGCTGAGCCTGCGCGTCTGGAGCCTGTGCTCCGCAACAAGAGAGGCCGCGATAGTGAGAGGCCCGCGCACCGCAGTGAAGAGTGGCCCCCACTTGCAACAACTAGAGAAAGCCCTCGCACAGAAACGAAGACCCAACACAGCAAAAATAAATAAATAAATAAATAAACTTGAAAAAAGGCTACAAGCAAAATTATAAAAAAAAAAAAAAAAAAAAGAAGAAGAAAGGTACTGAAAAACCAGACTCTCCGCAGAGTCCAAAAAAGAGTTTTTTCTCAAGGTTGACTGTAACAATGAGGGGAATTTCCTAGGAGGTTTCTCTTTATTGTGAGAACATACCATATACCACAGTGTGTATATCAAACCAGGAGTGCAAATTCCATCTTCCACACTGATGCTGCTTTGAACAAAGGTAGTTCTAACAGAAGTTGCAGAGTGGAAAAGTCCTGCTGAAGAGGTTTCTGGTAGGTGAAGGTCTCCATGATCTTCATTTTTTCTCATCCCTCAACTAGCAGCTCCCAATAAGAGAAAGGTCTTGGCCATTAAACAAGGAGAACCTATGAGCTGCCCATCACTGGAGACAGCTTTTCAACCGTCAAAGGTTGATAGTCACACTGTGGTATAAAGAATGAGTTCTTTGTCCTTTAGGAGAGTTGGTTAGCAGGTAGGCAAGACAGTAAAATTTAGTGTAGAGGAAAATGACATTCACCATCTGTAGTAATCCCAACTCAGTACACCATTAACCATCCAAGCATTTTTTTAGTACCTACATAGATTGTCAATTCTCATTTCTGAGCATTCATTACATAAAAGAATTATATACCACTGTGGGATATGGTAAAACATGAATAATAAACAAATAAATGGCTGTTTAGATATCTATTATATATCAGTCATGGTGCTAGGCAATTTCACATGTTATTTTATTTGATTCTCACCAAAAAACCCTCGAATTTTTTGTTTGCTTTTAATAAATGAGGACACATATTCAGAAATACATGACTAACAGATAGTAAATTGGTATTCAAATTCAGGTTTTCTGATCCTAAACTTAGTGCTTCTTCTATTAGAAGACAATTTGAGATTGACATGTACACAGTGCTATATTTAAAATGGATAACCAACAAGGACCTACTGTACAGCACAGGGAACTCTGCTCAATATTATGTAACAACTTAAATGGGAAAAGAATTTGAAAAAGAATAGATACATGTATATGTATAAATGAATCACTTTGCTGTACACCTGAAACAAGCACAACATTGTTAATCAACTATACTCCAATATAAAATAAAAGGTTCAAAAAAAAAAAAGAAGGCAATTCCAACTTTAATGAATGTGCTATCTGGTTTAAGAATCAGACTTGTGCATAGAGTATAATGTCAGGGGAAATAAGATATTTAATAATAAGAAAATTATAAACAAAATCAGCATATCAGCACTTATTAACTTCACTAATATTCAAGTTCCAGAACTATATTAAATAAGTAGAATCCAGAGGAAAAAAATCAGTAGGTTTTCTTCTCTAAAAACAAAGGATTCAAAAAATCAAGGATTCTTTGAACACATCTTCAGTCTCTGGGTTAACCACTTAAATCTTCTACTTTAAAGGACTTTAGGAGTTAGGATAAGTTATTCTAAAATGGATGTTTATTGCTTTGCGATTTTTAAATTGTTGACAATTCTTACTGGCATCTATTAATAATATCATCCACTACGATACTCATATATTTACATAATAAATCACATTTCTTTGACTAAAGACTGTTTTCTAGCCCAGAACTTCTGCTGCCAGTGTCCTTGTCCTCACGGTGAGCCACAGCCACCCCCCGCCTCTGCAGGAAACCCTCCAACACCAGCAGGTATGTAGTTCTAACAACAAAGCATCACGAAGGCTTCACAAACTGGCCAAGTCCTGTGTCTTGGAAGTGGAACTCTAAGGATCTGGGGCCCCATCGTGATTTGGTTGGTGAGTTGGGAACAGCCATCCGAAATAGGAACATACGCTATGGACTCTATCACTCACTCTTAGAATGGTTCCATCCTCTCTACCTATGTGATAAGAAAAACGGCTTCAAAACACAGCATTTTGTCCGTGCAAAAACAATGCCAGAGCTATATGACCTTGTTAGCAGGACCTTGAAGAAGGGCAACATGGTCTGCCGGACGCTGAAGAGGATTTGGCATCTGGCAGATTTGTATTTGAATCCTGGCTCTTGTTATTTACAAGCCTTAAACAGGTACAAACCTGACTTGATTTGGTCTGATGGAGAGTGGGAATGTCCGGATACTTATTGGAACTCTACAAATTTTCTTGCTTGGCTCTATAATGATAGGCCAGTTAAGGATGTGGTCATAGTAAATGACCTATGGGGTCATTTACTGTCGCCATGGAGGATACGACAACTGTCAAGATAAATTCAGGCCAGAGACCTTGCCAGATCACAAGTGGGAGATGTGCACCTCAACAGACAAGCTGTCCAGGGGCTATCGTCACGACATGGCAATGGGTGACATCACAAGTGAATCTCGAATCATTTCGGAACTGATTCAGACAGTAAGTTTGGGAGGCAACTATCTTCTCAACATTGGACCAACTAAAGATGGACTGATTGCTCCCATCTTCCAAGAAAGGCTTCTTGCTGTTGGGGAGTGGCTGAGCATCAGTGGGGAGGCTATCTGTGCCTCCAAACCATGGAGGGTACAATCTGAAACAAACACCACCTCTGTGTGGTATACCTCAAAAGGATCAGCTGTTTATGCCATTTGCCTGCACTGGCCAGAAGATGGAATCTTAAGCCTTAAATCCCCCATAACTACTTCGACTACAGAGTTAACAAAGCTGGGAATCGAAAACGATCTGAAGTGGTCCACAAATCCAGATAAAGGTCTCCTCATGTACCTGTCCCATTTACCACCGTCTGCTCTTCCGACTGAGCTTGCTTGGACTGTAAAGCTGACAGGAGTTCAACAAGAAAGGGACACTGCCTACACTTTGACTTTCCTCTTATGGTACCATCACTGTAATAAACTACACTTGTCTACTCAGACATCTCTTTTCCAACGCATTTTAATAAAAGGAATGGATTATGTTACGCTGATGTCTCACAGGATCAAAGATCTGAGATCCATCGCTAGCATCTCTCTCTCTGATCAGCAGAAGGGATTGAACAGTTAAGCTCATCCTAACTTTGGGAATTATCTACGATGGAAACTTCACTCCTTTCTGTGTTTCATAACCTGCTTGTTTACTCAAATGACTTCAGATCAAGAATAAGCCAAGTCATCCTGTTGCCTATGGGAGGAACTGAAAAGGATTTGGCAAAATCCACCACATGCTATTTATTTAGCATCAAATGTGAGCAATTACCCCCACCTACCCCCAGGAGCAAGAGATACTGCAGGGGAAGGAAAATGCTTCCTAGGCTGCTAACAGTCAGCTTTTTAGAAGTTTCCAAAGCAAACTAACAGCTCTGAAATTCAGTCTATTTACAGTGATACTATGAAGAAAATGAATGTGATTCTGTCCTGCTTTCTTTAATACAATCAAATAAATAAATTTGTACATCAAATTATTTTCTACCAAAAAAAAAAAAAGACTGTTTTCTAAAGCACATTGGCCTTCCCCCTTGTTTTTGTAAATAAAGGAGGTTTTATTCAGTAAATCAAGGTCAGACAAGAGGACTGGGGACAAATGACTTTGGTGTTTATTAGTTGACTAGGTAAGAGTCAAAAAGTAAGGGTCTATTCTATATCAGAGAAATAAACTCAAAGGAGTGAAAATTATAAGTTTCGGTAACTTTCAGTAATAAACTATTCACAATACACTACACAACCAATGCACTGTGATACTACAGTAGAGGACCAGTGTTTTAATGCCTGGCAACTTTGCCCACACAATTCCCTGAAATTAAAATGAAACTGGTTTTCAGGACAGTGGTTGAGAAATAACTGGGCTAAGTGACTTGAAAAGTTCTTATCTTCCCTATAATTCAGGACTTTCCCATAGAATGTCCCTCATCAGGACCTTAGGCAACGGCATCTTGTGACAGGTACTATAAAGCAATCACCTGGTTTACTGTTCTCTCTATACAAGCTATATAAAATTAGTACCACACAATACTGTTATTACACAATGCATGAACCCAGGCCTCTCATAATTCTGCAGTTGTACGTGTTTGGTTCCAGAAGCTTGTATGGAACAAAGGTATTGTGCAGTAGACAAGCCGATTTTTAATTGTGGCACCACAATATCCCAGTGGGTGATGTTCAGTTTTTAAGTGTGTTGCAGCTAATTTGTTACTAAAGCAGTTAATTACTTGTTTTTAAACCGTTTCCTTAAAAAAAAGAGAGAACATACTCGTGCCTTAGAGATCTCATATGCTTTCAATAGAAAAGTCAAGGGTCCAGTCAACCAGCAAACAACATATTTTCCCTCACCATGGACATTTCGATCAAAGTATGTCCTTCATGTGAATTTTGTCATGTAAAGTCACAGAAAAAAAATACGGTGAAGTTGCTTCATTTTAGAACACTGTGGGCACTGCTAGATGTTTACACTGGCAGCCCAGCAGTCGTGACACAAACTTCTGAATAAGCATGAACAAACAGGACCCTGAAATGACACCAGGGGATTGGGAATATGACCCTGCCTCTTCTGGTAACAGTTCATTCACAAATGTGTGTGGTTTTGTAAATCCAAGTTCCTCTTTCTCCCTCCTTTTTGATTGCCTGGGTTAAGGAAGTTTCAGTTCCTATTCTTAGTATCACATGGCTCTGGTTTCAATGAAGGATGAAGTGGACTCAGGGTTCAAAAGCTGGGAGGTTCAGTGTTGTTGAAATGCTACGAATCAGGAGTTGGCAAACCACAGTGACCTGCTGCTGTAAGCTAGGAATACCTTTTACCCTCTTAAATGGCTGAAAAGGAAATCAGAAGGGCAATCCTATTTGGTGACACATGAAAATTTTATGATATTCACATGTCATTGTCCATAAATGAGGTTTATTAGAAGACAATCAGGGTGATTCGGGACCGTTTATGGCTGCTTTGTGCTACAACAGCAGAACTGTGTCACTGCAACACCAACCACGTGGCTTGTGAAGCCGAAAATAGTTACACCCTGGCCCTTTATAGGAAACGTGTGCTGATTCCTACCATAAATGTTGAACTAAAAAAGGGAGTCAACATTAATAATCCTTAAACCTAGACTTTCACCAAGTACCCTGAGGGTGGGAAGTGAGAGGGTGGAGGGTTATTAACCCCTGTCCTCCTTCCCACAATAGCTCCTTTCGCATTCCCAGTGGTATAAAGCGTGAAAGCACTTTAAAAATTATGCTATGCAAATGTAAGCATTTATCTAAATTAGTCCTCTTATCATCAGCCCAACTGAATCTACCTCAAAATGAGCAGTGATTGCACAAGAACCTGAAAACCAGCGATGCCTTTACTGCAGCATTTTCTTCAGAGTTGAGTGCTCAGACTTCATTACCTCAGATGGTCTGAGTGCATGTGACTGATGTAAATTAGGTCCGCTTGGTACAGCCTCTCCAGCCAGTCAGATGGAGGCTCATGTAGTAACCACCATCCTCGGGCAAAAGCAGGACCGATTAACCAAGGGTCAAACACCATCCTCTTGTCTCCCAGCTTGAGGTCCATGCAGGCATGAGTCAGGTATGTTATCTGTCGGAAGACAGTGAGATTCAGATTATTAAATCATTACCAGCCAGCAAAAATGAACTCGGCTGCTTAGCTGACAAGTCACATTGGAGAACTTGGCTCCTAAGTATGTTCAGTGAAACAGGATGCAAGTGAGACCCAGCAGGAGTGTTTATATAGAATACAACTCTCAGCACAGGTCACTAGTTTAGTAGAATAGAAATGTTCATGGTGGGTTTTAGGTGTCAAACCAATTGATTTACCCAGCTCTACTCTCTTTAAATTAGCTCCTAAATATTTATTTACAGTCTGCACTGCAGAATAGCGTTTGCGGCCAGTCCTTCAAAGCACAATTTACAAGGAAGGGCAATTAGAGATGTTATGGCAGACACTTGGGGATTTAAATGCTGGAGTGGCTGGGAATAGGTACACGAATGAATGATTCCTGGTGGGTTTAAGGCAGGAGATAGATGGGCCCCAGGCTGAGCAGCTGAACTTTGTCGCCTGTGGACAGATACTCCAAGACAAAGATAATAGCTGGAGCAGAGAGGAGCTGAGTCCTGCCCAGATAAGAGATAAAGAGACCACACATACCTCATTCTCGAGGTCAAGGAGACCTTCCTGACTACACATGCGCAGAAAGGCTCCTCGAGGGCCAAAAAGGGAGGGTGCGCCACCCCACAGTAGGTGATGTCAACCTTCCCATAGGCCTCTGGACTAGAATCCATCTTGGCTAAGAGATGCACATACACACAGGGGAGGACCCTGAGTTATAACCAAATACGGACTCAGAGCCAGGCAAAGCAAGATGATTGGCCAGAGGAAACCCAGAAGAAATGCCCCATATAAGTGATTTAAACTACCACGAAGGGACAACTATCTCTCTCTGAGCCCACCCATGTGTGTCTATTCACACATACATTTTTCCTCCTAATAAACACTTTACTTGTTTCACTACTTTTCGTCTCTTTGTTGAAATTTATTTCTACAAAGCAGACAAGCCAAGGCCTTGTCACTGGCCCTCACGGTCTAGTGGTGAGGATTCAGTGCTCTCACTGCCGTGGCCTGGCTTCAGTCTCTGGTCAGGGAACTGAGATTTCTGCTTCAAGCCGCTGCAGGCTGAGGCCACCCGAGATTGGGTTGGCATAGCCATGCAGCCTGGCTAAACAGGCTTGTAAGGCTTTCTCTTCTAAATTACCTGCTGACTCACTCAGGATGTCAGGGTCCTCTGAGAATGGCTATAAACAATGACTTAGAGACTGGCATAGACTAGAGGATTCTAAATCAATCCCTCACTTCCTTCCCCTGATCTGGCATATCCACAGGAAAAAGGAAAACACCAGGAGCAGAGATAAGGTAATAGAAACTCCAGTGTGAAAAGCCAATAAAGAGGGTAAGGAGACGTCAAGAAATCAGGGCTTCCCTGGTGGCGCAGTGGTTAAGAATCCTCCTGCCGATGCAGGGGACACGGGTTCGAGCCCTGGTCCGGGAAGATCCCACACGCCGCGGGCGAAGCAACTAAGCCCGTGTGCCACAACTACTGAGCCCACGCGCCTAGAGCCCGTGCTCCGCAACAAGAGAAGCGACCGCAATGAGAAGCCCGCGCACCACAGCGAAGAGTAGCCCTCGCTCTCTGCAACTAGAGAAAAACCCACGCGCAGCAACGAAGACCCAATGCAGCCAAAAATAAATAAATAAATTTATAAAAAAAAAAAAAGAAATCAAATTCAGGTGATTATGCCTACTCTATATAGGTTCCCATTTGTTTCCTCAAAAAAGTAACAGCCCATTTTCTCAAATGAAAAGATTCTCAAATACTCCAGAAAAATTAATTTTTGATTGTTTACCTCTCTCAAACTATCAAAGTGTTTTTCTCTGGAGGAAACTCTCTTCTAAAGGTAGGAAAATGCACAAGAAGGCTTGTAAAGTTCTCAGGGCAATGTGCAGAAATATACAACTGGCCATTTTACCTGATAGCGATTTGGTATCAAGGGCAATTTCTGAACTTCCACCAATAGTTTTGCATGACTCTCCTTTGGGACCTCCACTAAAAGTTTTTTTGTTTTATTTTGTTTTTTTTCTGGATGTATTTCCTTGTAATCCCTGCCAAGTTCTGGGTGTTTCTAAAACATTGGCTCAAGAGTTCAGAATAACTATATTATATGTCCTAACCAGCCACCTCCAAGAATATTCAAGGTAATACAGAATGTAAATATATATATAAGAGGAAATCTTAGTTCTATTTTTGTTTTTAAGATTATTACAATTTAATATTTCCTTACCTGCACTTCCCCAAAAGCCAAATCTTCAGGAGATCTGGGCTCTGAATCCCAGGGGTTAGGAGGATTCAGTTCTAGAAACAAAAGTCCATTTTCTTCATTCTTTTCCACAACTAGAACCAAAGGGGAACAAATCTGGATTAACAACAATAACAAAATGACTTTTAAAAAGCATCACTGAAATGGAAATGCATGGCTCAGGTACACAGAGTACAAAAATCAAAGGAAAATAAAAACAAAAGGCAATGCTCATTTGGGTCAAGCAATATCTACTGAGATGAAGGCTGAAGACCATCACCCATTCATTTCTTTTTTTTTTTTAATTTAAAATTTATTGTAATGGGGTCTGCACAAAAGGAGGGGGTGAAGGGTGGGGAACATGCAGGGGACACAGGAACACGATGACATGGCCAGGGCCACAGCTTCTGTCGCGGGGGGAGGGATGAAAAGAAAAGGCCAGGGCTGGGGCTGGGGTGGAAGAGGGAAGGGGGAGACACTGTGGCTGCATTCCCCCCACCCCCAGGGAGCACCTCTAGTCCCTGGATCCCCCCATTTACCCTGGCCCCCTAAGATTCCATCTCTTGCCCTACCTCTGGCCCTAGTGGCTCCTTCTTTTGCTCCCCTTGACTTGTTTTCCCCTGACAGATTCTCAAGCAGGATGATGTTTAGGGCCTGACCCCAAACAACCCCACCTTATGAAGGTACAAACTGTGCCTTCCCTGCTTCTGCCCCTTCTCAAATCTCACCTTTCCCCCTCTCTGGGACAGAATCTTTGATTTCCCTCCTTCCTCTCCTCCCTCCTCCTGGAAAAAACAAAAAGCACCAACTCCCCAGGGAGGGGCAGTAGACAGTAGGGTGGGCACTGGAACGAGGACAGCAAGAAGGACCATCAAGGGAGAAGGCTCACAAATCCCTGGAAGGGCAGGGCAGGGGGTTACAGAGAGGAGAGGGGGTGAGGGCAGGGGCCGCTCCTGTCCTCTGCCACCCCTGCCCACCGTCCAGGGGGCTTCAACACGACTGAGGGGCCAGGTGTGCATATGGGGTCAGGTCTGATAGGGAGAAGTGAGGAGCAGGAGAAACAAATCGTTAAAACCTAGCAAATTCCCCTTAGAAAACATTTCTTCCTCCTTTCCTTCTGGAGGCTCCTTGGTTGGTGGGGCAAGTAGTGAGGAGTTGGTGGGAAGAGACAGGGGAAGAGGAGATGGGAAGGAGGGACTTTCCTCCATTCTCCCCTCTCCCCCTTACCAACTTGGAGCTCACCAGGGCTGGGAGGGAAGTGGCTGAGAGCTCACACGCACCCCCTCAGCCCCCGAAAGGGAGCCACAGCTCTGGAAGGGGCTGCCGCCACCATTGGACAGGCCTCACCTGTACGTGGTGGGTGCGGGGGTCCCCCTCAGCTGGTGGGCTGTGGCCGGGGAGGCGTCTCCGGGACAGGGGCGTCGCCCCCCCCATGGGTCCGCATGTGGCCGGCCAGCTGGGCAGGGTCTCGCAGTGCACGCTGCACAGCTTGCACAGGATGAGGTCAACACGTATGCTGCTGTGGTGAAGCCTTTGTTGCAGAGCTCACGGACGTGGTAAGGGCCCTGGCTACGCACCTTCATGTGGTCCGAAATATAAGCCGAGCTCAACATCTTGCCACACACATGACCCGGCGCCTTATCTTCGTGTCGTACTGTGCGGACCCGCACTCGATCCTTGAACTTCGTAGCAAAAGCTGCCTCGCAGTGCTCACATCCGAAGGGCCGGTCTGTTGAGTGCACTCGTCTGACGTGACTGTTGAGGTGATCCCGCCGGGGGAAGCTCTTGCCACAGTGGGAGCAGCTGTAGGGCTTGTGCACTGCGCCGTCGTGTGAGCACACGTGGTAGCTCCTGCGGTCCTTCTGTCGGTTCCGAGGGTAGACGTCGCGGAAGGCCTCGCCGCACATCTCGCAGGCGTGGTTCTTCTGGATGCGCTTTCCACGGCACCCACGGCACCCGCGGCCACTGCAGCCGCTCGGCCGCCGGCTCTGCTCAGCTGGGGCACGTTCAGGAGGCTCAGGGGCACCATGCTGGGCATCTTCATAGCACCCGAGGGGACCCAGCCGGCTTTGGCTCCCGCGTGGATGGCGTCGTGCCTCCGGAGGCTGTAGCCGTTCCTGAACTCCTTGGCGCACAGGGCGCAGAGGTAGGGCCCCTTGCTCTATGCTGCTTCTCCAAGGCAGATGCGACTGGGGCCACAGCGACCGTCGCGGTTGGGGCAACGACGGCGCTGGCCGCAGCTGCAGCGATGGTAGCGGCAGAGACAGGGGGCGCGGCCTCGGCGGCGGGCGCCGACACCGGCAGGGGCGGCGGAGGGGGCGCCGGGGGCTGCTTCAGAACTGCTGTGTCCACAGTGGAGGCGGCGGCCGGGGCCGGGGTCGCAGCAGCAACGGCGGCGGCCGCGGCGGACTCCTGGGCGGCGGCGAGAACCGGGAGCAAGTCACCCTGGAGGCGCTCGGCCGCCGGGGCCTGGGGCGTGGGTGGGGGCGCCGGCGCGGCCTGGAATGGACTCTGGGCGCAGCCCTGGGAGGCAAAGAAGCCGGGCTGGAGCTCAGCCCCGACCTGCGGGGGGTTCTGGGCGTGACCCTGAGGTGGGAGGAAGGAGTTCGAGAGACCGCCCCCCACCCCCGGCAGTCCAGGCCCAGCACGGGGAAGGGGGGCGCAGCACCGTACAAGGGAACACGGGGAACATGGCCTCCGCCACGGCGGGGCTCAGCGGGGGCCGGGGGCGCGGGCTGCGCCGAATGCATGGCCGGCGGGCCGCTCTGCCGCCCTCGCAAGCCGGCGGGCTGGAGGGAGGGAGGGAAGGAGGGCGCCTGACGGGCCGTGGAGCGCGGCGGTGATGGCGGTGGCGACGCCCCCTGGATGGGGGCGGGAGGCCCCGCGGGGCCGGAGGCCGGGGGCCGGGGGCGCAGGCGGCGGCGGTTGGAGCCTGGCCGGGCGGGTGGGGGGAGCGAGGGAACAGCCTCCGCCCCAGCTGCGCAGCTCGCCCAGCCGGCGCCTCGGGGAGGGCGTCCCATTCATTTTTCTTCATATTACACTTAAGGAACTCATGAGATCTCAAGTGTGTCAAGGGACACAGCCACACACCAACAGCTTCATTACCATCAAATGAATGATTGCTAGAGATGAGTTCAAGGTGCTAGGGGAGTGTCCAGGAAGGAGTACCTAGTTTGGTTCTAAGAGTCAAAGCCGATTTCAAGTAGGAGGTAACGCTCCAGCTAGACTTGAAAGATGAGGTATCTGGGCCCAACAAAAGAAATATGATGATGTGAAGCAAACAGGATGAGACAACAGCATGTGTAAAGGCATAGAGGCACGAGAGAGCTTGATATGCACAAAGTGACTACTCATTTATGACCGAGGAAAATGGTGTCTGAGCCAGGCCAGGATAGACAGGTAGGTCAGAGAAGGTCATGAAGGACCCTAGATTCCCTGCTAAGGAGGAGTTTGGATTTTATCTTGTGGCAATGAGGGGTCAATGAAGAATTTTAAGCAATTGTAGCAGACGTGCTGGTGGCTTGCACAAAATCTATTTTCTCCTTCTTCTTTACTATTAGCATCTAATTTTTTTTTTTTAAGGAGTGGTGATACACCTATCTAAAGATCATGATTTCCCAGACCCCCTAGCAATTATGAGTGGCCATAGCTCTACGTACAGTTTATATAGTTCTGCCCAGTGAGAGGTGAGCAGAAGTGTACTAGTGGGACTTCCAGGAACACATTTATTTTCCTGACAAAGAGGGACAAACTCAACGGATCTGGACTGTTCACCCTTCATCTTCCCCCCGCCCCTTGTGTGAAACTTGGTTGCCATGCTTGGAGGAGCAGGAGCCATCTTGAGACCCTCAGGAAAAAAGTCAGATACTAAAGATGACAGAATGGGAAGACAGAAGGAACTTGGCTCCTTGATTAACCAAAGCCGTAATGCCCAAGACTGCCTGCTTTCCAACTTCTTGTGATGTAAGAAAACCTCAGATATGATTGGGCCACTCTTATTTGCGTTTTCTATTACAATGGCTGAAAGCAATACCTAAATGCTATAGCAAGGGAGTATTAAAATCAGAACTTCATTTTAGGAAGACCACTGTGAGACACATGGAGAGGATCAATTGGAGGGAGGCGGGACCATATTTGAGAGCCCTCCCATTGTTTTGGGAGGCCATCAGCAAACCACTGATGGACATGCACTCAGGAGAAAGATGGCCTGTTGGAGCCCTCACTCTCCCACTTAATAGCTTAATAGCTGGATGACCTTGGACAACTTACTTGACTTCTCCATTCTTCACTGTTTTTATCTATAACCCTAGCCACCTCCAAGGACAGTCATCCTAATAAATGCCAGCAATTTTACTAACTGCTCAATGAAAGCAAGTGAGGTCCTAGACCAAAGCAGTCCCTGTGGAAATGGCATCATTGCCCTGCCCTCAAAGCCAAGCATTTTCCTACTTTCTTCAAAGCATATAAAAAAAATGTTTTGCCTACACTTTCCAAATGAATAATTATACTCACTATAAGACAACTGCTAATGGAAGAAACTGAGGTAAAAATTACCCCTAAAATGAAAAATGGTGCATTTTTTAATATTCCCTAATAGTTGAAAACAAAAACTTATATATGCTGTCAAATTTCAATTTTCAAGGTCAACTTGAGGGACTGTAAGAAAGAAGAGTTGAAAACTTAAAGAATTACGTCCCCTAAAGTCTGTTTTGCTCTCTCACTGCCCTAGCTTCACCCTCGTGGCTACATATTCTCCCTCTCTGCCCCTGACAACACTGATAACACATTTAGATGATCTCCTTGGAAAGCTCTCCTCAGTATCAGCACTGCCCACTACCTGGCTTCATCTGGGACTCAGCTGTCATATTATCAGACAGGGCCTTCTGACCACTCCATCTCAAGAGCACTCTCCGGCCCTCTACCCTCATTTTTTTCTTCCCAGCCCTATTGTCACTGGACGTATTGTATATTGTTTGCTTATGGTCTGTCTCCCCTATAAGACTATGAGCTCTGTGAGAGCTGGCATCGTGGTTTGTTTGGTGCTCTGTCAGTAGTGTGCCAAGAACGTTGCCTGACTCACAATTGGCATTTGTTAAATATCTGTTGAGTTAATTGATTAATTAATGGTCATCATTCCATGTCTCCCAAGACTCTCTTGGGGTGCACAGCCCCCTTTCCCAACCCAGGCACTGCTCCGGCCCAGACTGGGCACCTCAAGTTGGGAAATTTAGATATAAGATTATCTCAACAAAAGCCCCAAATAAAGTATATTACTTTTTCATTTTTAAAAGAGCATTTTAAAAGCTAGAAACATGATTGTACCAGATAGCTTCAGTTGGTCCCTACAAACCCCCTCTTCTCTACCTGTCTCCACCCTTGTCCACCTACTGTCTCCTTCAGGAGGTTGACTTAGCTGGACCACATCAAAGGGTTCCCACACTCTCCTCCTTTTAGGTGAGTTTGGCTATTGGGAAGCTCCAGGGTGAGATGGTAAGAGAACTCAGTGAGGTTGGGTCGCTAATACCTCTGCCTCTTTCCCTGTAAGGTCACCTTGAACTAGTTATGCTCTGGGCATGGACAGAGGTCACTGCTCATCTCATAGAAGCCAATTCTTTATGACTCTCTCTTCTTCCAGATTCTGGAAACTGCTCCCCCCTCATCCCTTTGGGCCTAAAGACAGATAATTTGGTTGTTATCAACTCCAGGTTACTCCACCTTCCCTGTGATTCTCCCACATCCACACCTTATAAAATATCCTTTGATGAAAACACGCTCTACAAATCATCCCAATTTAAGGGTGCCATCTTTTTTCCTTTTGTGAATGTAACTAATACAGTAATTAAGAATCGCTATCCTGAAACCCCAAATTCAGAAGAGTGATTACCTCTGGGGGATGAGGGGGTATGTAATATGATCAAGGAAAGGTATTTAAAGATCTTCTGCTGTTAATGTTTTATGTCTTAAGCTGAGCACTGGGCACATGGTTGTTCACTCTGTTATTTTTACACCTTTTAAATATTGCTTAAGAGTGTAATAGAAGCATATTAATTAATATTTTTCCTAGTAATAGTTATCAACTTATTTAATAGTAAAACACAATTGGCTTTCTTAATAAAATCAGGAACACACAAAGGATGCTTATAGCACTATTCTTATTAAACTATGTCCTTGAAAATGCAAGTGATATAATAAAGATACATCTTATTATTATTTCCAGGCTATATGATTGCCAGAGAACAGTGTCATGAAATAGAAAGAATGCTGGATTTGGAAACATCTGGGTTGAGATTATGACTCGGCTGCCTATTATCAGCTTCCTGGGCTGCAGTTTCCTGATCTGTAAAATAGGATCATGATACATACTTTGCAGAGTTGTTGTAGGGATTAAATTATATAATAAATCCTATAGTGTCTAGCACTATGCCTGGCACAGAGAAGGGATTTGAAAAATAATATAATTATTATGGCAATTATTTTACCTTCCAAGAATGAAGAGTTAAAAAGAAGGTTCAGTATTGGACAAACAAAATTATATACTAGCAAATACCATTTCAAAAATACAAGGCATTATGGAAGACTCTCAGAAAACTGCATTGATATCCACTCTTAAGGATTTTCCTTCTTTAGAATTGTTCTCTCTCAAGAAAAGCAGAAAAAAATAAGAGTCTGTAACTCTTAACTATTATTTCAAAGCAAACACCATAAAAGTTTTTATGCCCCTCGCACAAAGATAATGCATTTATGCATGGAAGAAAAGCATAACATCTGCCAACTCCCTGCCTCTATAAAGCAGGAGAATGTGTTATCCTTATTTTGACTGCACAAACTGATGCAATCTAGGTTATTTGGGTTATAACTTAATATTTATCCAGAAGAACAAACAAATGGAATTCATTAAAATCTTTTTATAAGGAAGAATAATGAAGAAGAATTAGAGCAAAAACATTTTAGAAAACTGTAATAATTAAATCATTGATTATTGGCATAAGGACGGTCAAGGAGAGGATCCTAATTAAATAACAGTTTAATATTCTAAGAGTGGGATCATAGATTGGTGGAAAAGGAAGGGCTATCTAACAACGGTGCTGTGCAACTGTTTAGCTAAGTATTCCAGTTGATTAAAGACACAAAGAAAAGCAACCAAGTGGTTAAAAAGTATGAAAAAATAGAATATCAAAGGGAGGACTTCTAAGTTTAATAGCAATGGAAACAATTCCAGTGGAAAATCTGAACAGATACAAATGTAAAATGAAAAAGTTCTACCACCAAAGAAAATTGGCAAACATGTTTGGAAAATATTAGCAACATATTTGAGAAACAAGTGTAATTTAAAACAACAATGCTCTTTTTGACTCAAACGAGGAAAGTCTGAAAAAGTAAGAATGCCCTGAGCTGGTAAGGCATGAAGAGAAAAGGCAGGCTTATTAACTAGTTAGAGGGAACAAAAACTGGTTCATTCTAAAAAATGGATTGTAATGCAATACATATTAAAGAATGAATGAATGAATAATGGACTCATTCATTCATTTAGTACCTCAAGTAAAGACGACTGTGCTAATCATATTTTTCAGTTCATGACACATGATATTCGGTCCAGGCAAAGCTACTTACTTACTTAACTTACTTATTCCCTTTATCTCTGCTTCCTACTCTTATTTCCTCCTCCTCCCCTACAGGCTACAATTTGAAGGGTCATGCAAAAATGTATTATATTGTATATATGCATCTTTAGTTTATATAAACGGTATTGGGTCTCCAGTCTGTTTCTTACTCTTTTTCACTCAATACCCTGTTTTTAAGATTCATTCATGTTACCACATGTACATCTAGTCCATTTCCTCTAACTGCAGTTTAGTATTCCCTGGTTCACCGCATTTTACTGATTCACTCTCCCAGTGGTGGACCCATAGACTCTGCCACAACAAGGTTTCTTTGGTATACAAAGAGGAATGGGAGTGATGGGTCATGGCGTATTCATAAACCTCCCCTGACTAGTCACTGTCGGGTTCCTCTCTAGCGTGGCTGTACCAGCCACATTCCCACCACAGGCATGACTATTTCTATACCCTTATATCTCTGACAACATTCTGCGGCACCTTCGTTTCTTTCTATCAGTCAAAAAGACATAGAGTAACACCTCATTGCTTTACTTTGCAGTTTTCTGATAATTAACGAGTTTGAGCATATCTTCATGGGCTTATTGACCTTTGCGGATTCTTCTGTAAAATGCTAGTTCATATCCTTTCTGCATTTTTATATTGGGTTTCCTATCTTTTTCTTGTCAATTTGCATTACTTCCTCCTATATGCTAGATAATATTCCCTTGTTGGTTGCCAATATTGCAAAATAGTCACCCAAACTGTCATACGTCTTTTAACTTTGTCCATGGTGTCCTCCAATTAGCAGAAATCTTTAGTGCTGATGAAATCACATTCACCAGGGTTTTGTGTGTGTGTGTATATGTGTGTGTGTGTGTGTGTGTATGTGTGTGTGTGTGTTGGTGGGGGGGTTATCCTTTGAGCTGTACTTCTGAAGTATTGTTTGAAGAGTCAGGAAGTGCTACCAATTTCTAGGTCACAAAGATATTCTACATTTCTTCTGTTACTTTTACAGTCTGACCTTTTTCATTTAGGCTATTAGTCCATGTGAAGCCCATCTTTATGTTACGATGTATGAGGTGTTAAATATGGGTAAAAGCATTAATTAGTCATACCCTGTTACCAGTAATTCACCTATCTTACAGAAAAAACTCCAAAAACAGAGAAGTTCTTAAGCAGAAAGATCACAGTTTTGGTTTTGATGGCAAAAAAAAAAAAAAAAAAATCTGTGAACAGCCTAAATTCCAACAACAGAGAAATGGCTAAATAAATTATTTAAGTTAATATTTAATGTAAGCATACTTTAAAATTATGTATATATAGAATCTGACATAATATGACTAATATAATAAATTAACAAGACAAAAAAAGGATGCAAAACTAATATATAGAATAATTATAATTATTTGTAAAAGTATGCTTAAAAAGATGACTGGAAGTTGGAACAACTAGATAGAAGATCAACAAGGAAATAGAAGACTCAAACAATACTATAAACCAACCAGACCCAACAGACATAGACAGAACACTCCACCCAACAATAAAATACACATTCTTCTCAAGTACATGCAGAATATTCTCCACAAACCAGTACAAACCATACGTTAGGCCATAAAATAAAGTAAAAAGGATCAAGTCATATAAAGTATGTTCTCTGACCACGATGAAATGAAATTAGATACCAATAAGAGAAGAAAGTTGGAAAATTCACAAATATGTAGAAATCAGACAACATACTTCTAAATACAAATGGTTTAAGGAGGACGATCACAAGAAAAATGAGAAAATACTTCGTGACAAGGAAAAATGAAAACATAATATTCTGAAACTTATGGAATGCAGCTAAAACAGTGCAGTGCATAAAAGGAACACACCTATAATAAAAAAGATCTCAAGTAAAAAACTGAACCTTCCACCTTATGAAATTAGAAAAAGAAGAGCAAACTAAACCCAAAGCAAACAAAAGGAAGGAAATATTAAAAAATTAGAGCTAAAATAAACGGAATTGAGACTAGAAAAACAAGAGAAAATCAATGAAAACAAAAGTTTGTTCTTTGAAAAGATTAACAAAATTTCCAATCCTTTAGCTAGACTAACCAAGAAAAAAGAGAAAAGTTTCAAATTACTAAAATCAGGAATGAAAAGGGGGACATTAATATCAATCTTACAGAAATAAAAAAGAACATAGGAAATATAATAAATACTATATATCAACAAATTGATAACCCAGATGAAATGCAGAAATTCCTAGGAAGAAACAAACTAACAAAATTGACTCAAGAAGAAATAGAATATCTGAGAAGACCCATAACAAATAAAGAGATTTAATTAGTAAACAAAAAACTTCACAAACATTAGCCCAAGCCCAGATGGCTTCACTGGTGAATTTGACCGAATGTCTAAAGAAGAATCAATACCAAACTTCACAAATTCTTCCAATAAACAGAAGAGGAGGGAACACTTCCTAACTCACTTTATGAGGGCAGTATTACTACCCTGATCCCAAAATCAGACAAAGACATCACACACAAAAAACTACAGACCAATATTCCTTATGAATATAGACATAAAAATCCTTAACCAAATATTAGCAAATACAATTTGGCAATATAAAAAATAATTATGACCATGACCAAGTGGGGTTTATGCCAGCCTGGTTCAATACAGGAAAAGCCATAGCGACAGAAATTAGATTAGTGGTTGGCCAGGGGCTGAGGGAAGAGGGGAATGGGACTGACTGCTAATAGTTACAAGGTTTCTTTTGGGGATGATGAGAATGTTCTGGAATTAGATAGTGGTGGTAATGGCACAACATGTGAAAATACTAAAAACCATTGAGTTGCACACTCTAAAAAGGTGAATTTTATGGTACATGAATTATATCTCAGTTAAGAGAAGGAGGAGGAGAAGGCTGGGGAGAGGAAGGAAGGGGACCTCGGTGACGACTGGAAGATACCAAAACAGGTGTTGTCTTGAGGTGATGGGAGTGCAAGTGAGCGTCTTCTTCCTTCTACTTTCCTGACTTTTACCTTTTTAATGATGACCATATATTGTTATTTATAATAATAATAAAATCAAATAATCTCAGTTCGTACGAGATCAAGCCATCCTTCTCTTTCTTGGGATGTGGTAGGAAATCACTACAGTGTAAGTAGCACTGGACTGAAAAGTGGGCTCTGTTAACAAGATTTTCCACTCTCACAGCATTTCCTCACTGGAGCAAAGGCTAAAAACTTCAGTGGGTCTTGTTATCTCCAGCCCTCCACTGACCCTGCTGCCACCTCTAGCCCTGCCCTTCACCTGCCACAGCAGCAAACATCAGCCCTTTGCATCAGTTCCCAGCCTCGATCTATTTTCCAATTGATCCAATTTTCTGCTGGGTGGGAAATCCCTTCCTCCTGCTCCTAAGGTCCCAGTTACAGGGGTGATGTGCAGATTATTTGAGACATACATATACAAATAAAACATTATGCTCTGTGTACCAAGTTCTGAGAATTTAACAGCTGCTCACTTCGAAAATTCTTTCAACAACGCAATAAGATAGTTACTACCAATATTATATCCTAGTGAGGAAACTAAAGAACAAAGAGATTGACTAACTTGCCCCAAGTCATTTAATTGTGTGTTTGAGCATCAGGATCTGAACCCAGGCTGTCCTGCGCCATTCACTCTTAACCACTTTGCTATAATGTCTCACTATAGGTCTTGTCCAAAAGACTTAGAGGTTTTATAAAGGTCCCTAAGCAGATTTCTGGGTTACATACTCATAAAGTTGATAGTCTATTGTCCTTTCACTTACACAAACAGTTTGATATGTTCAAACCTTTGCTTCTCACCTGTTTTCTGCCAAATAAATTTAACGGTATTTGTACAGTTCCTGCTAACAATGCAGTCTGCAGGTTTCCTAGGCTAGGTCAACAGACATGGAATGAGGCTTACTGGCAAAAGAACCTAGTAACCGAGGCATCCCTTTGAGGGGCAGGGGGAGGATGAACTTGTAGTCAAAGCAATTAGCAACTTTCCCCAGAATAGCATTCTATCTCTTTTGGGGGGTGACCGGAAAAGGACATGCACCTCAGTAAGTGACATCTCTGCTCTGGGAACTGGGAGAATGCCTTTGCAGGTCAGACCCTTCTTTAAAAAGTGATTAGGAGTTGGTCTCCCCGAGACACCTGGACAGCACTGGCCCTGATAGCCTATTCCATATACGATAATTATAGCCTGAAAAAGATGTAGAGGTAGTGTAATCAAAGTTCCCAGACTGGAGGTCCAGCCCAGGAAGCCCGCTATTCAGCTCCCCTCACAGGTAACCAGTGGTCAGCCTGCCCCCGTCCATAGGTGCTTATGCGTACATGTTTTTTCAGAATAGGGCCATACTATATGTAATATTTATAATCTGCTTTATTTATCAAAAATCACTCTTATGATTTTAGTTTCTTCAATAGTATCACTTTTAAGACACAGTGGAATTATTTCTAGTCTTTAAATTGTTTTCAATTTTTCTCTTTTGTAGATAGTATTGCTGTGAATGAACATTCTCATAGCCATATCTTTTGACATATCAGTGATTATTAAGATCTTAGGCATATGGTCTCGGATGTGGAATTGCCGGGTCAAAGGGATGCACCTTCTTCAGTGTGATAGGAAGCTCATTGGAGAGTTTTAAGCAGGGGAATGACATGAATTTATTTGAATTTTTAAAATATCAGTCTGGTACTAACCAGCCTGAAACTAACACAACATTGTAAATCAACTATTCTCCAATATAAAATAAAATTAAATTAACAAAAATAAAATAAAATATCAAGCTGTGTGCTGTAAGCAGGATGGACTGCAGGAAGCAAGCATGGAAGCAGGGAGGCCAGTTGTGCAGACAAAAGGTGACTGTGACTTGCACTTGGTTGGAGACAGTGCAGACGGAGAGAAGTGGATGGATTCTGAAGGTGTTTTGGCACAGGATTTATTAATGGTTTGGATATGGGGGTTTAAGGAAAAAGAAGACTCAAGAGTGACCACCAGGTTTTGTTCAGTTGAGTGGAAGCAGCGTCATTTACCAAGATGGAGAAGGCTGGAGGAGGGACAGGTCTGGGGATAAGCTGGGCTTGGCCATTAGTTCTGTTTTGGCTGCAGCTTGTAATGCCTATTAGAAATCAATTCATGGGACTTCCCTGGTGGCGCAGTGGTTAAGATTCCGTGCTCCCAATGCAGGGGGCCGGGGTTCGATCCCTGGTCAGGGAACTAGATCCCACATGCATGCTGCAGCTAAGAGCTCACATGCCGCAACTAAGGAGCACACATGCCACAACTAAGAACCAGCACAACCGAATAAATAAATAATATATATATATATATAAAAGAAGTCAATTCATGTAGAACTCAATAGTTGGCCCTTCTTAACCACGGTTCCTCTGCATCCACAGATTCAACCAACCTTGGCTGGTGTAGTCCTATAGTATTTACTATTGGAAAATATCCGTGCAGTTCAAACCGCATTGTTCAAGGGTCAGCTGCGTATTAAGGAGAGAGTGGGCCGCTGTGCTGCATGCCGAGAGTCTGAGTACAATGGCCATGGCAAAGTGACCACTGAATTTAGCAAACTGGTGACCTTGACATGAGCAGTGTTAGCGGAGTGGTAGGGATGGAAGCTCCACTGAGAGATGATGGGAGGGGAAGGAGCAGAGACAATGAGTGTGAGATGCCTGTTTCAAGGGGTTTAGCTGTTTAGACAGTTGGAGAAATGGAAACATAAGAGGGCTTATCTGAACACTAGGGCGCGTGCGTGTGTGTGTGTGTGTGTGTACATGTGGGTTAATAGGCAAAGACAAAATTTATGATACAGGAGAGAGAAGGACAGTTGCAGGAGGGAAGTCCTCAAGTAGGTGCGAGGTGGGATCCAGGGTGCGAGAGCAGGGCGAGCCATAGGAGCAGGGTCAGTGCAGCCACTGTCAACTGTCACAGGAGTCAAGGAAGGATGTGCAGGCACAGAGGCAGATGGGTTGAACAATTTGGTGGTAAAATGACTCTCCATTACTGAGTCCCATTACTGCATTGTCAATGTGAAGATAACGTGAAATAATTCAAACAAAGTGCCTAATACTACACCTAACACACACTTAATAACATTCTGGACTAGGTCATGATTCTTCAACTACATTCAAGGCCCTCCCTACAATGTACCTTTGAAATCTTATGTTCTACTACTTTGATGCACATACCCTGTACTCCAGCCAACTAAACTACACATTCGGCCCCAAATAAACTAAAACAGCCCAAGCTGTCCCCTCTACCAGAAATGTCCTCCTTTCTCTTCTCTGCCTGATGAAATTCTGCCCATCTTTCAAAACCCAACACAAATGCCATCTCTGGCATGAAGCTTTCTATGATTCCCCCAATTAGATCAAATCTATATTTTTATTCTTATAACAGACATTCTGAAACAGTGTGCATGAGCAGTTTTAAGAATCTTCCCAAGTAACTTTTTCTACTGATAAAACACGCTTTTAATCACTTAGGTGAAAGACAAATTTATTCCTATTACTAAGCCCTCCTTACTCATATTTCTACCTGCTTTCTTGAGTAGGAGGAAGGAAAAAGTAGAAGTGGAGCCAGCATACCGGGAATCACATGTAAACTGTAGCATCTTACCTATGCCAGAAAGAGCCATGGAATTTGAAGGACTTTATTTCCCAACTGAAACTGTGAAGTTTCATTATAACTGTTGAAAAGATCACACACTTGAATATCTATCTTGTGTGTCTTCACTGATAGAATATTCAGAGCCACTATTCTATAGTACACTGTACCAAAGAAACCTAGAGTATCCCTGATCTTAGTTGTTCTCAGGCTTGTCTTTGCCACCACCTCATGTTAATATCATCTCATTTACACTGACTCTATCTTACCCATCTTTGTATCTCTTAATACCCAATACAATGTTTACACCTGGTAAGTTCTCATCAAATACTTACTGAACAAATGAATGAATGAAGGGATCTTTTGGAGAAATCCTGTTTAGAATTTTCAGTGTTAATTATTTTTAAAAGACCTAATGTCCATAGTTTAAAATCAGAATATACTCAAAGCTTCAAGTGAGATTGGAAACAAGTTGACAAGAAGGACCCCAATAATAATAATAGCAGAAAACATTGATCGATATAGATGATATTTACCCAGTTCATCTTGACAGAAGCTGCCTGGAGGATTGATATACTTCATGGTGCTCACATCCAACTTCCAGTTGTGTTTTGTGCATCTTACAGACCTGGATGAAAAATTATACTTAGGTTTATGAAATGGTGAAAATAAAAATTAATCTTATTAGGCTTAAATGCATTATAAACAACTGTAGTTGGTTGAACATAAAATGCATGAAAGAAAAACTACTAATAGCTCATACTCAAATATCCAAGGAAATATAGATTAATCATCAGTAGGTAATTTTAAAAGTGAAGATAAATGCCATGTCACAAAATAATATGTGTTAGAGATCAACAGAACCATCAGAATAAAGTCATCTTTAGGGATGGCTCTCATACAAAAGCTAAGTTGGTTAAGATTCAACTGGGGCCAATATGAGGAAAGAATGCAGTCATAAAGACATATCTATGATTTATAATCACTTTACAACCCTTAGCCCCTAGTATAGTGTGCTAAACCTAAGTTCAACTCAAGTTTTCAGGAAGAGAAAAGACCTCCTTATAGTTTAAGATTTCAGAGCATGGATGCCAGATAAAATACAGGATGCCCAGTTAAGTATGAATTTCAGATAAATAAGAAATAATTTAAAAACACAACTCACACAATATATGACATATACTGGAAATTCGTCATTTATCTGCAATTTAACTGAGTGTTCTGCATTTTTATTTGCTAACTCTGGCAACCCTATTTCAGAATGAGAATCAGATAGCAGCAAAATAGGAGGCTTGGTAAATTTTTTTCTATTTCTTACCAGACCGTGAAGGGGGTTGTGGTGGTGGAAGATGAGGCATAAAAGTTCCATTTCCTCCCTATTTTGGTAGTGTTTCTTGTGAAGTTTTTTTTTTTCACAGTTAAAGAATTTTTTTTACAAACAAATATGTCTCAAACCGGAAACATCAGATTTTTAAATCTAACAATGTCTATTTTAACTTATATATCAGTAAATTACACTGATTTTTCCAAGCTTCATTATATCAAGAATTTTTCATGCTCTTTTCTAGTAATAAGGCAAAAAACATATTCCACACTTCAATTTATAGAGGATTATTCTGAAACATCTACTTTCTCATCAATGAGTAGCCAACAACATTTCAAAACTTGAGAACATTCCAAACGCAGCTATTGAGCATGCTGGGTCATTAAAGGGGAAACGTAGCAGGATCTTAACTGTTCATAGGCAGCAAGTAGACAGGAGGGAGGCGACAGCTTCATGTGCAAAGAGGTTGGGAAAAGTTGTTAGATTTAGAAAATGAGAACCACAGCTTATGAGAGTTGCTGACGTTGGTTACGTGTGAAGAAGAAAAATGGCTAGGAAAAATGTGTGAAGAAGAAAAATGTAGGGAGGGTAGAAGAGGTAGGTCATTACTCTTGACTGTCTCCTAGGTGAGAGATTCCTCGGGTGAATTGCTACACAGAGAAGCAGTCAAATTTGGAGCGATGGATGGGGGAGTATAGGGTGTGAGTTACTCTGAGGATGGAGTTTCAGCACATCAATGCTTGGTGAGCTGCATCTGGGAATAAAGCTGGGAGAATGTGCAGGAGATAAATCTGGTTCCTCATGTGCCGGAGTGCTAAGACAATGCCAGCTCTAGGTTAGCCTGCTAACAGAATAGGGTGAAACTAGGATCAATCACCCCCAAGGCTTTGGGTGAAGGAGAGAAAGGCCAGCATGTGGCAAAGCAATCACTCTGTTAAGATGAGCCAGCCAGGTTCAAGAACAATCTGAATTCCTGTAAATAACCTCTGTTCCTAAGCTACACTAGAAGCTCATGACAGAGTAATAACAGCAAATGTAATTGACATTTATTGAGCACTTATCATATGGCCAGACATTGCTTTAAGTGCTTTATGTATTTGAAATCACTTAATCCTCTCAGCAGTCAGACAGAGTAGGTAATACTCTCAATTTCACTGTATAGAGGAGAGGATTGAGGTCCAGAAAGGCTAAGAAACTTGTCCAAGGTCACGGAGCTGGTAAATGGTGGGGGCAGGCTTCTGAACAGGGCAGGTTGTGAGAAGAGATCATGCTCCTAATCACAAAGCTGCAACACTTCCTTAAACGGCTGGCTCAGGGAGCACCATGTGAAAAGCCCACTAAGGAGAGAAAGGGAGAGAGGAAACGTGGAGTCCCCAAACCGCAACAGTCAGAAAGCCTCAAGGTCCAAGAGTGCCTGCAGAAACTTACCAGTGACAGAACAAGCCATGTCTGAGGTTTCCCTAACTTGAATCCACTGAGAAGATGGAAGGGACTCCAAACAGGGCTGTCAGCAAATAACCATGAGGCTCTCCTAGAGTAGAGCTGTCGCTAAAACTGTGTCCCATGCAATACTTGGAACCTATCTATGCTAAAACTATATTCGTTGTTTATCTGAAATGCAAATTTAACTGGGTGCCTTCTATTTGCCTAATCTAGCAACCCCATCGGAGGAGCCAAGCAAGCTACAGGTGCAGCAGTGTTTATGAACATTTAGAAACCTAATAGTGTGCGTCTAGGCCCTGAAACTAAGTATGCAGTGAAGCCAATCTGTGTGCAGGTGTAAGAACATTCTAGACTTGGGTGATGGTCTTCTACACGATTATAGCAGGGAGCTCTTAGAAAACTACGCAGCTCCCTCTGAGTCCACCTGCACTAAACTGCCCACAGATGACCCGAGAAATCAGATCAACAACACGGTGGAGGTCAAGCCTGACATGGGAATGGCTAAAAAGCACCCAGGTCAAGTTAGGCTGAAGCAAAGCTTGGAAAGGTGCGGTCAACCACTCATTTGTTGCCAGTGTTGAGCATCAGGCTGACAAAGCATCCCTCACCCAGAACTGCCCCTGTCTCTGCCAGGCAGTGCTGCTATCTCATCCCTCACCCAGAACTGCCCCTGTCTCTGCCAGGCGGTGCTGCTATCTCTTTGGCAGTCACTGAAAACAAACAAACAGACAAAACCCACAACCATCCTGTCTTGGTATTGCCCCTGAACTGGGGAGGAAGGTGATCTATATGTAGGCTTCATCAAGGGGGAGAGAGGGGTACCAGCACTAGTTCTTCCAAGAAATGATTAGAAGAGCTGCTGTTCAGGGCAGGTACAGTTGGGGCTCTGCCATTTGGGGTTTTTAATCACCATGAGGCAGTCAGGGCAAGTCTATCTGCTCTCTAGCAGTGTTTGGATAAGGGCCTGCCCCACTCATACTTCTGGGGGAGCGGGAAAGGAAACCCAAAGGAGGCTTGAGTCCTGAAAAATAAAAGCTGTTACATACACCCAACCACTCATTCACACACACAGACACATGTACCTTAGAAATTTCACTGTTTATCAAGCTAGGAATCAATTTTCAATTAGAGTTCTTAAGAGAGAGTGGGAAATTAAGTAAAGGTCATAACATTTTGAGATCAGAGATTTGCCTCAGTGAGGACAAGTAAAAGTTATGAATTTGCTAAAAGAAATAATTTGTCAGTTGGTTCATTTGATTTCTCAATGAGCACAACTCCTGCCAAATCTAATTGTAAGAAGGGTCACCAGGGAGAAAGCAAAGGACTCATGTTACCTTCCGTCTAAATCCTCGATATCTTTTATGAACAGGCCTCCTTGGTGCTTGCACATATTCTTGCATGCTCGCAGGTGGCTCTTACTTTTATATAAGATGTAATCTTTGCCAGTGCTCTTATTTCGAACAAAATTGATTCCTTCCTTGAGATTGGCAACTTCAGCAGGTGAGAGACACAACAGGATCTCAGTTGTTTGTTCGATGCTATGAAAAGGCAAACATTTTGAGAGGAAAGAGTGATACTGTTAGGTTTTAAGAGAGAACAATTTGGCATTGACACCTCAAAAACCTCTTTTTTATTAAAATACTTTTTAAGGCCATCCCTCCAAGTACCCAGGCCGGGTGGCACCTGACGGTGAACTTTCTCCCCTCCTTTCAATGTCCATCCTACTTGTTGAGGGTTTATCTCCACTTTCCCAGAGAGCTCATGCCCCTCTCACTTGCCTGCCCATGGTCTGTCGTTGCCTCTCTCTGGGTATTTTGGAAGAACGGCAGTTGCTTCTTCAGCTTCTATGACTCATTCGCTCCCTCAAGGCATTAGTCTGTGTGGATAAAGGGGGTGTGGGCCCAGCTCAGCATTTCCGTCCTACGGCTTCCTCCTCTACCATATCTCTCTTAGAAGCCGAATTTTATATTTAGTTTCAAGAACCCAGTCTGCTCTCCCCACCTCCATGCTTTTGTCTCTGCACCTGCTCTCCTTTGCCACTGAGAGTCATCCTTTAGGTTCAAACATAACTCAATCATCCCCTCCTTGGATAAGCCTTCCGAGCTACCCACCACCCCCCGACCCCCAGGTCAAGTCTAACACTTCTTTTTTTTTACTTTCCAGAAGATTGAAATTTATTCTTTCTTTTTCTTTTAGTGAACATCCATCATCTCATATAGAAACAAAATTAAAGATAAGATGAGAACTCTTAGTTGATTTACTCAACTTTCATATATAATGTACAGTAGTGTTAGTTATGTTGATCCTGTTGTACACTACATACTCAGTACTTATTTATCTTACAACCAGAAGTTTGTACCTTTTGATCACCTTCATCCAAATCCCCTTCTCTCCACCCCCTGCCTCTGGTAACCACAAATCTGATCTCTTTTTCTGAGGTTTTTTTTGTTTGTTTTTAAAGTATAATTGACCTACAACACTATGTTAGTTCCCAGGACACAACACAGTGATTCAATATTTCTATACATTTAAAAATTATCACCATGATAAGTCTAGTTTTCATAAGTCTAGCACTTCTCAATGTGTATTACTATTCTGTAGAACATTATAACCTAGTACCAGTGCACTGCCCTGCTTACTTGCACATAGATGCTTTTAAAAACACTCTATCTCTCTGCTTTTCTCTTCCCACCACTTAGCAGACTATCTTTAAGAGCTAGCTACTTAAAGATTGAACCAACTGCACTCAATCTGAGTAATTTATAAAAAGCTCTAGCAGCAAAGCATTTGATCTCTCATATTTTTTCAAGGAAAATACAAATGTTACATTTCTCAAACCCCAATCTTTAAACAAACTCTTGTTGTGATGCAACTCTGTCTGAATCATAGTGGAATATAATTTTTGCCAAGAGGGATTTCAAAATAACTTTTGGTATATCCATGGTATGAAATCTGGGTGCATGTTTAATTCTACATTCCACTCCAAACCAAAAGTGGTCAAAATTCTCTTCATGTGTTAATTTAAAATTGATTTGGAGCTCATGTACATTTGTGGCACTTTCACTTTCATTTTTGGAAGTACTGCAAATTTCTCTTTTTTTCTTAAAGATCAGGTTTTATTTAATTAATTAATTAATTGGCTGCGTCAGGTCTTAGTTGTGGCATGCGGGATCTTCCATTGTGGCGCACGGGCTCCAGAGCGCATGGGCTCAGTAGTTGCGGCATATGGGCTTAGTTGTCCCACGGCACGTGCGATCTTAATTCCTTGACCAGGGATCAAATTGGTGTCCCCTGCATTGCAAGATGGACCACCAGGGAAGTCCCACAAATTTCTTAAACAGGAAATTAAAATAATGTAAAAAACACACCATAATAGAAAATAATAGGGAAGCTACTTCCAATTTTCAACTAATAAGGCAGAGCTCTATAATTGAGTATGATCCATTTCTTCAAAGCAGATTCTCATTGTCACTTCTGTCCCAAATTCCTGGTAATTCTGTTCACAGTAGACTTGAAATGTTTCCAAATATATGTTTTAAATGTATTCGATAGAAAGGATTCCATGTAAAGCCTCATGAAGTTCTTTTATCTTTGTTCTTACGAGTACAAATATCTGACACCAAGCCAAAGCAAGCACTGAGGCAATTTCTGGAATAATTAGCCTAAAAGTGTAAAAAGGAAACCTTTCTAAATATTTTGTTTTACTTGATTGAATGAACCAGTTAGCCAAAGTTCTGTGTTAGATTCTAAGGCTTTCCATGCACTGTGTAAAGCAGGTTGAACTAACTACATCTTTGTTTATCAATTCCGTGAAAACATATATTGGAACCTAAAGCAAAATTTTAAAATGTGCACTCCTATATACATGCTTTTGTGTATTTTTTAATGGTTAGTTTTTCCCAAAAGTCAACTTTTAAAGCTATTAAAAATTGGATTGGATTCCATTAAAATCAGGAAAGTAAAATTATAGTCAGTTCTGGTTTGGGTATAAATAAAATATTTAAACTAAAATGATGTGAGTTTTAGTACACCTACTTTTCAACATTTCATTATTTTTTCAAATACTTTAATGTTGGTGAAAAAATAATCATTAAAAAATACACAAAAGCATTTATATAGGGACATACATTTTTGCCTTTTGCCTCAGACTTGGTGGCATGGCCTTGCAATGCAGCATCCTGTCTTTAAAATTTTGATATTTTGTTTGTCATGAAATTTTGGCTTTAGTTTTGATTTTTAAAAATATTATGTTAATGATATTCATCTTGATTATGTGCATCTCATGAAGCCAGGAATCCTCCAGAAGTTTAAGCTCTGAGAAAAAGGGCTAGAGGAAGAAAAGGCAACTCACTCAGAATTGTCAATTTATAAATGCATTTTGCTACTCACAATTTCTTAATTAGATTAGTTTTGTTTTAAATGGGAAGATGTTCAGTATTCTGTTCACAGGGATGTAAACTCCATGAAAGCTGAGATATAAAGTGTCTGTCACATGGTAGGTGCCCAGTAAATATCTGACTAATGAAGGAATACACTCACAAGAATGAAATATGTACTCCATGTAGACAAATGATGTGAAAATGCTTCCAAAGGTCACAGATCTGTTAAGGGAAAAATCAAATTAATGGCGCATACAAGTTCTGAAAAGCAACTTAAGGGAATTCCTTGGTGGTCCAGTGGTTAGGACTCAGCAGTCTCACTTCCCAGGGCCCCAGGTTCAATCCCTAGTCAGAGAACTAAGATCCCATAAGCCACGTGGCGCAGCCAAAAAAATAATAATAATAATAAAAAGCAACTTAGGAGCGTTGTTGTTGTTGTTGTTGTTTTTAATCCCATGAAAAAGCAGAGGGTACTTCCTCATTTATTCAAATCATCTTGTTTGCTCTTTATTATGGTTTTGAAAATTTACTTTTTCATAGGTAATTCTTAGATATTTTACAGCTGTTGCTGCCATTGTAATTGGTATCATTGTAATTTTATTTTTGGATCAGTTATTCTTGGTAGAGAGATGTAACAAATTTTTTAAAAATTGCTTTACTGCACTTTAATTGTTTTACTACATTTAATGTAAAACTGATCATCTTAACCATTTTTAAGCATAGATTTCAGTAGTGTTAAGTATATATGCATTGTTAAGTGCAACAAAATTCCAAAATATTTGACCTTGCAAAACCAAAACTCCATACTCATTATACAACAACTCCCCATTTCCCTCCCCCCGCCAAGCCCCTGGTAACACCATTCTACTTTCTGTTTCTATGAATTTGACTACCTTAGCTACTTGATATAAGTATAATCATACAGTATTTGTCTTTTTGTGATCGGCTTATCTCATGTAGCATAATGTCCTCAAGGTTCATCTTTATTGTAACTAACATGTACTAACAGGATTTCTTTCCTTTTTAAGGCTGAATAATATTCCATTGTGTGTGTGTATCATATTTTGTTCAGAAAATATTTGCAAAAGATATATCTGATAGAGGACTGTTATCCAAAATATAAAAAGAACTCTTAAGACTCAACAACAAGAAAACAAACAACCCAATTAAAAAATGGGTCAGAATGGGGAGTGGCCAAAATGGTGGAGTAGGAAGAACTTGAGCTCACCCCCTCCCATGGGCACACCAAAATTACAACTATTTACAAAGCAACTATCAATGAGAAAGACTGGATGACTAGAAGAAAAGATCTTCTACAATTAAAGATATGAAGAAGGAATCACAATGAGACCAGTAGGAGGGGTGGAGACATGGTATAGGAAGACTGGCCAACACCAGTTCCAGGAAACCTTTGGCTCCTCACCAGTGGGTCAGCACTAGCCCCGGGACCCATCCTCACCCACTAGGGGGCTGACACCATCTCAGAAACCCTGCAGCTCATCAGCCACCTGCCCTGGGATCCGGCCCCACCTGCCAGTGGGCCAGCACTGCTTTGGGACCCCCTGGGGCTCTGTAGCCAGCAGTCCCATGACTCAACCCAACCCAATAGCTGGCAAGCTCCAGGACACCTCAAGGCCCTCTTCCCGTGGCACTGGATCTGGACCCACTCACCAGTGCTTTAGCACTAGTTCTCGGATCACCAGCGCTCTTCAGTCAGCTGGCCTGTGACCTAGTCCTGCCCATTGCTGGCTGAAACAGCCCCATGACAACTTGGGCCCCCCAGGCAGCCACCCCAGGCTCTGGCCCTACTCACTAGTGGGTCATCACTAGCCCTGGGATCCGGCCTCACCCAACAGGGGCCTGACTTCGCCTCTGGAACATTACAGCCCCTCAGCCAGCTACCTGGGAATCTGGGCCCACCCACCAGTAGTCCAGCAGTAGCCACAGCACCCACCAGGGCTCTTCAGTTAGCCTCCCCATGCCCCAGCCTCACCCAACAGCTGGCCAACACCAGCTGCAGGACACCTTGGGCCTGGCGGCCAGTCACCCTGTATCCAGCCTCATCCACCATGAGACTAGTACCAATCCCGGGAACCCCGTGGTCCCACAACCAGCCACCCGGGACCCAGTGATCAGCTACCCTATAACAAGCCCTTTGGAACAGCTGGCTGACACCAGCTCCAAGACATGTTGGGCCCCTCAGCAAGCCACCCTGAGATTCGTCCACACTTTCCAGTGGGCCAGCACTAGCCCCAGGACTCCCCGGGGCTCTACAGCCTCCTGACCCAGCCCCAGGCAATAGCTGGCTGACACCAATTCTAGGACACCTTGGGCCCCTCAGCCAGCTGCCCCAGAATCCAGCCCTCCACACCAGTAGCCCAACACTAGCTCCTGAACCCTCTGGGGCTTTGCTGTCACCTGCCCAGTGTCCCAACCTCACCCAACACCTGGCTCACACCATTTCCAGGATACCTTGGACCACTCAGCCAGCTGTCCTGAATCTGGCTACACTCACCTGTTGGCCAGCACTAGCACCAGGAACTGGTCTCACCCACCAGCAAGCCAATATCAGCCTTGGAAACCTCACAGCCTTGTAGCCTGCAGCCAGCCACCTTGGGACCCAGCTCCACCCACCAAAGGTTCTGCACTAGCCCCAGGACTCCCTAGGGTTCTGCAGTCAGCTGCCCCTGTGACCTACCTCTGCCCACCAGCTGGCCAACACCAGCTCCAGGACACCTTGAGCCCCTCAGCCATCTCAGGATCTGGCCTCACCCTTCCATGGGCTGGCAGCTTTCTCACTAGGTGTGGTCTGGCACCCAACTGGGCTGCAGACCAGCCAAGCCTATCAGAGTGCCCATAGTAATAAGCTCACCCCAACAGTAGGGCTCAGGCAACCAACATAGAGGGCACCCCTGGAGCACAGCTCCTGTGACCAAAGCGGTGTGCACTGCTGGGCCCCATAGGACATCTCCTATATAAGGCCACTCCTCCAAGATCAATAGTGTAACTGACCTACCTAATATCTAGAAATAAAAACAGAGAATTCAGCAAAATGAGGTGACAGAGGAATATATTCCAAACTATGGAATAAGATAAAACCCTGGAAGAAGAACTAAATGAAATGGAGATAAGCAATCTGCCTGATAAAGAGTTTAAGTTAATGATCAAAAAGATGCTCAGGGCTTCCCTGGTGGCACAGTAGTTAAGAATCCACCTGCCAATGCAGGGGACACGGGTTCGATCCCTGGTTTGAGAAGATTCCACATGCCATGGAGCAACTAAGTCCATGTGCCACAACTACTGAGCCTGTGCTCTAGAGCCCATGAGCCACAACTACTGAGCCCACATGCCACAACTACTGAAGCCCATGCACCTAGAGCCCATGCTCTGCAACAAGAGAAGCCACCAAAATGAGAAGCCCGCACACCGCAGCGAAGAGTAGCCCCCACTCGTCACAACTAGAGAAAGCTTGTGCTCAGCAACAAAGACCCAACTCGGCCAAAAATAAATAAATAAATAAATAAATAAATTTATCTTTAAAAAAAAGGATGTTCAAAGAACTCAAGAGAAGAATGGATGAACAAAATCAGAAGTTAGAAGTTTTTAATGAAGAGTTAGAAAATATAAACAAGAATCAAATAGAGCTGAAGAACACAATAACTGAAATAAAAAATACATTAGATGGAATTGGGGACACAGTTCTTGAGGTGCTAGCCTACTGTGTTCCCTCTTTGCCTGGTAAAGAAATAAAGCCACTCTTTCTTTCTCCTCCATAAAAAAAAAGAAAGAAAATTAGATGGAATCAATGGTGGATTAGATGATACAGAGAAATTGATCAGTGAACTGGAAGACAGAGTGGTGGAAATCACTCAAGCTGAACAGAAAAAAAGAAAAAAAAATTGTTTAAATGAGGACAGCTTAAGAGACCTGGAACAACATCAAGCATCCTAACATTCACCTTATAGGAGTCCCAAAGGAGATAAGAGAAAGGGACAGAAAACATATTTGAAGATATAATAGCTGAAAAACTTCCCTAACTTGGGAAAGGAAACAGGCATTCAGGAAACACAAAGTGTCCCCAAAAAGATCAACCCACAGAGGACCACACCAAGACACACTGTATTTAAAGTGCCAAAATTAAAGATGAAGAGAGAATATTAAATCAACAAGGGAAAAGCAACTAGTTATGTACAAGGGGAATTCCATGACTATCAGCTGACTTTTCAACAGAAACTCTGCACTCTAGAAGGGAGTGGCACAATATATTTAAAGTGATGAAAAAACTTACAACCAGGAAAACTCTACCCGGCAATGCTATTATTCACCTTTGAAGGGGAAATCAAGATTTTACAGACAAGCAAAAGCTAAGAGTTCAGCACCACCAAACCACCTTTACAAGAAATGTTAAACGGACTTCCCTAAGTAGAAAAGGAAAGGCCACAACTAGAAATATGAAAGGAAAAATCTCATTGGTAAAGGCAGAATACCGAGAAGGTAGTAGATAAACCACTTATAAAGCTAGTAGGAAGGTTAAACGTCAAAAGTAGTAAAACCATCTATATCCACAATAAGTAATTAAGGGACACACAAAACAAGATGTAAAATATGGTGTCAAAATAGAGAGGGGTGAGTAAGAAAGCAGAGTTGTTAAAATGCATTCTAACTTAAGAGATCAGCAACTTAAAGCAATTGACCATATATATAGATTGCTATATATAAACCTCATGGTAACCACACACCAAAAATCTGTAATGGATACACACACACAAAAGAAAAAAGAACCCAAACATAACACTAAAGATAGACATCAAATCACAAGGGAAGATGGCAAAAGAAGAACTACAAAAACAACCAGAAAATAATTAACAAAATGGCAATAAATACATACCTATCAATAATTCCTTTAAATGTAAATGGACTAAATACTTCAATCAAAAGACATAGAGTGGCTGAGTGGATACAAAAACAAGACCTATACATATGCTGCCTACAAGAGATTCACATCAGATCTAAAGACACACAAAGACTGAAAGTGAGGGGGATGGAAAATGGTATTCCAAGCAAATGGAAACAAAAAAGAAAGCTGGGGTAGCAATATCAGAAAAAATAGACTTTAAAACAAAAACTGGAACAAGAGACAAAGAAGGACATTACATAATGATAAAGGGGTCAGTTCAAGAAGAAGCTATAATGATTGTAAATACATATGCACCCAACATACGAGCACCTGAATATGTTAAGCAAATATTAAAATAGAGGGAGAAATTGATAGTAACACAATAATAGTAGGGGACTTCAACACCCCACTTACATCAACGGACAGATCATCCAGAGAGAAAATTAGTAAAGAAACGCTAGCCTTAAACAACACATTAGATCAGATGGACTTAACAGATATATAGAGAACATTCCATCTGAAAGCAGCAATACACATTCTTTTCAAGTGCAAATGGAACATTATCCAGGATAGATCTCAGGCTAGGCCACAAAACAAGTCTCAGTAAATTTAAGAAGACTAAAATCATATCAAGTATCTTTCCCAACCACAACACTATGAGGCTAGAAATCAACTACAAGAAAAAAACTGCAAAAAACAAATACATGGAGGCTAAACAATATGCTACTAAAAAAACCAGTGGGTCACTGAAAAAAATCAAAGTAGAAATCAAGAAATACCTGAAGATAGGCTTCCCTGGTGGCACAGTGGTTGAGAATCTGCCTGCCAATGCAGGGGACACGGGTTCGAGCCTGGTCGGGGAAGATCCCACATGCCGCGGAGCAACTGGGCCCATGAGCCACAATTACTGAGCCTGCGCGTCTGGAGCCTGTGCTCCGCGACAAGAGAGGCCGCGATAGTGAGAGGCCCGCGCACTGCGATGAAGAGTGGCCCCCGCTTGCCACAACTAGAGAAAGCCCTTGCACAGAAACAAAGACCCAACACAGCCATAAATGAATAAAATTAAAAAAAAAAAAGAACCGTGTGCTCTGACATATCTCAAAATGGTTCCTTTAAAAAAAAAAAAAATACCTGAAGATAAATGAAAACAAAAACACAATGATCCAAAATCTATGGGATGCAGCAAAAGCAGTTCCAAGAGGGAAATTTATAGGAATAGAAGCCTATCTCAGGAAACAAGAAAAATCCGAAATAAATAACCTAACCTTACACCTAAAGGAACTAGAGAAAGAAGAACAAACAAAACCCAAATTTAGTAGAAGGGGGAAAAAATCATAAAAATTAGAGCAGAAATAAATGAAATAGAGGCTAAAAATATAGAAAAGATCAATGAAACTATGAGCTGGTTATTTGAAAAGATAAACAAAATTGATGAAAATTAGCCAGGCTCATCAAGAAAAAGAGAGGGCTCAAGTAAATAAAATCAGAAATGAAAGAGGAGTTACAAACAATACCACAGAAATAAAAGGATCATAAGAGATTACCAAGAACAATATATATGCCAATAAAATGGACAACATAGGAGAAATGGACAAATTCCTAGAAATGCACAATCTCCCAAGACTGAATCAGGAAGAAATAGAAAATGTGAATATACTAACTACCAGTGATAAAATTGAACCAAAAAAAAAAAAACCTCCCAACAAACAAAAGTCCAGGACCAGATGGCTTCACAGGTAAATTCTACTAAACATTTAAATATGAGTTAACATCTATCCTTTTCAAACTGTTCCAAAAATTACAGAAGAAGGAATGCTTCTGAACTCATTTTACAAGACCTGCATCACGCTGATACCAAAACGAGACAAAGATACCACAAAAAAAGAAAATTACAGGTCAAAATCACTGATAACATAGATGCAAAAATCATCAACAAAATATTAGCAAACTGAATTCAACAACACATTAAAAGGATCATACAACATGATCAAATGGGATTTATCCCAGGGATGCAATAATGATTCATTTTCCACAAGTCAATCAATGTGATGCACCACATTAACAAATTGAAGAATAAAAACCATATGATCATCTAAATTAATGCAGAAAAACCTTTTGACAAAATTCAACATCCATTTGTGATAAAAAAAAAAAAAACTGTCAACAAAGTGGGTATAGAGGGAACATACAACATAATAAAGGCCATAAATGACAAGCCCACAGCTAACATCATACTCAATGGTGAAAAGCTGAAAATATTTCCTCTAAGATCAGGAACAGGACAAGGATGCCTACTCTCACCATTTTTATTCAACACAGTATTAGAAGTCATAGCCACAGCAATCAGACAAGTAAAAGAAATAAAGGCCATCCAAATTGGAAAGGAAGAAGTAGAACTGTTAGTGTATGCACATGATATGATACCAAAACCCTGTAAATGCCACCAATAAAACTACTAGAACTCATCAACAAATTCACTATAGTTGCAGGATATGAAATGAATATACAGAAATCTATTGTGTTTATATACACTAACAATGAACTATCAGAAAGAAAAATTAAGCAAACAATCCCATTTACAGTCATGTCAAAAAAAAAAACCTAGAATAAATCTAACTAAGGAGGTAAAAGACCTGTATTCTGAAAACTATGAAACCTATGAAAGAAATTGAAGATGACACAAACAAATAGAAAGATAAACTATGCTCATGGATTGGAAGAATTAATATTGTTAAAATGACCATAGGACCCAAGGCAATCTATAGGTTTAGTGCAATCACTTTCCAAGATGCCAATGGCATTTTCCACAGAACTTTAGTAATACATATATATATATATAAGCCTCAATAATTCCACTTCCAGAAATATATCCTAAGGAAATAGAGACGCACATGACAAAGATAATCATTACAGAATTATTTATAACAAAATTATATTATAACAAAACATACAACACAACCTAAAGTTCTAGCAATAGGAAATTGGTTCAGTAAATTACAGTATATTAACACAATTAAATGATAGGCATCATTTATAGATCAATGTTTAAGGCTATTAGAAATGCTCCTAATATAAAATGAGAAAAAAGGGATACTGAAGTGTATATACAGCAAATCTCTATTTAACAAAAAAATTTAATAAATATAATTTTTATGAAAAAGGGTAGAGGAATACTCTAAAATGTTAAATGTATCTCAACAGATGATTAGATTATTTTCTTTTGTTTATCTGTATTTTCAATTTTTTTTCAAAGCATTTATTTCAAATTATATCGCTTATGTAATTTTATTAAATTATATATTTAATATATAAGAAGAAGAAGAAATTAGGCAAGTCAAAAAATTTAATGAGCTTCTTACAGAAGACTCTAAAAATCATTAATATAAAATTCTTAAAGCACTGGCATGACTCAGCAAGACAGAAAATCAATGAAGTAACTTAATTAAAATAAAAGGTGTAGTCAAGATTAAAAGCTTCAGCATACACCAGCCTCTGCAACCTGTTGCAAGTGGCATGCCCAAGTTAGGAAGAGCAAACCACAGACAGCTGCCTACCTTGCCTGGGGGCCGTACTCAGGGCTCAGAGTCTGGTGATGGCCCCTGCCCCATGTCCATAAATACCAGCAGGGACCATGGCCTACCCTGAAGGACACTCAGCAGGACTCACCCTGAAGCATCCGAACAAGCTGGACCCAGGCATGATGAGCTCACCTAGTGATCTAGTGTGGCCTAGTCAACAGACAAGGCAGGTTCCTCAGTTCTCTGGAGTCTAGGCTGAGAGCAAATTTCACTCAAAAGTGAGACAGTGGAACCATGCTACAGTAAGTACAACCCCCTCGGGGGTAAATAACAACTCCAGGACTGGCAGATTGACACTGTGTCCTCTCTCAGGATAAGTTTCTATTCAAGGAAGATCTGGAAACTAAAAAAAAAAAAAGTGAATATAAATTCTCAGTTTTTATTACAGGATCTGCTAGTTGACTAGGAAATTTTCCAAATACTTAAGAAAACATATCAACTGGGTGAAGGGGAGGGAATATCTTAATTTTGAAAGGGCCTCATTAGCCTACTAGAATTCTTTGAATGGGTAAAAACAGTATGATTACAGCAAAACTAGTAGACAGAATTTCTATAGACTTTAAATGCCCAAATTCCACCAAAAAACAAACCAAAAAAAACCCTGAATTCCACAGAACTTGGGCAAATGTTATGGTGTGTGGGTCTGTGTGTGTGTATGTGTGTGTGTGTGTGTTTATGTGACTGTCACTTATGGGGAACCATGAAACAGTGGAGTTTTGAAACCCATTGACCAGTTCTGGACTGGAGCTTAATGCTTTCATAAATTACCTAGAATGGTAGTTCCCAATCTACATATTGTTCCCAATGACCAGCCATTAAAAACACCACTATTGAATGAGGGCCAATAAAAAATTAATTTAAAACGGAGGTCTATACTCAAAATGCTTTAGTAACCAGTGATCTAGCAGAAGAACATTAGGCTGCGAGCTTCATATGGGAATCTTTCATCACTGCATTTTCCATTAGGAACTGAATAAATATTTGTTGAACCAGTAACGTGAAACCTTCAAGATTGCAAATGGCCTTCACGCTGTTCCAGAAATCAAAATGAGAAATTGAGAGACAAGTTCTCGTGAGGCTGTATGAATAGGCAAAATTATGGCAAAAGAGCAACAGGCAAATATGAAGAAACATTTGGGAAAAGTAATTCCAATTATACTTTTAGAATAATGGGTTCTAAGCTAAACTATTTAATAAAAAAGCACCAGCTTAGACAATTCCCTTAAGACATCACATTGCATGTTTCATTACAAAAGGCCATTAAACACTGAGTGTTACCAGAAAGGACACTGGAAACAAAATGAAATTTGTTTATTCAAAAACCACTCAGTTTCCACAGCTAGATATGCTGTGCATTTTGGGTTCCCGACACTATAAGGAAGACATACCAGAGTTGAGAGAGATCCTGAGAAATGAGATTGAAGTTATAAAGTAGATGGAAGGGCTTTCTAGTTAGAGCCTAAAAGTTAGAACTCTTTTATTCTGAAGAGATGAAGATTTAGGGGACAGGGGAAGCATAAATGGAGTACAGGTTTGTTCATCAAACTTCAAAATATTAGAGAGGAGAGGGCAGCATTTTGAAGTTTGAAATAAAAGACGTAGGCAAATAAAAGAAGATTTTATCCATTAGTCAGAAAATACACAGTAGTTGTTTCAGGTAAAATATATAAATGTAGTAACATCTACACTTATTCAAATCTAGAAGGTTGTTGTTTTTTTTTAAGGCTCTGAGAAAGTAAGAACAAGAAAAAAAAATCATTTAGGAGGTTGAGGAATCCCAAGAAAGAATATAGACTGACAAGAGAATCTAACTGTTACAAATGTATGAAACAACCTAACTGAAGTGGGTGAGGGGAAAAGTGCTGGCCAAGTATCTTTGGAAATGAATGGAGTCTGTAAGATTAGAGGCACAAGGAGCTGCACATAGGAACTACTATAATCTAGTTGACAAAGCTATTTTGCATAGGGGTATGGGTTAGCAATTCTGATACTTTTATACATGTATACTGGAACTGCATAATTAAATACATGGACAACAATGGTGAGAGCCAGCTTTCTCATTGTTGGAGTGGGACTCAATAGATAAGCAAGGGGATGAAGCTAGAATGATCAATGTGGTAATGGAGTACTCAGAGATAAATATATAGCCTTGGATGTGAATATTAAAAAAGAAAGGCTAAAAAGCATCCATCTCAAGAATGTTAAAGAACAATAAAATAATCCAAAGAAAGAATTATAGAACAGAAACTCTGCATATATTAGACAGTATCAACAAAGACAAAGGTAGTCCTTTGATAATGGCACCACCAAGAAAGTGAAAGGACAACACACAAACCAAGAAAAAATGTTTGCAAATCACATATCTGATAAGGATCACATATCAGGAATTAATTTTTTAAAAACTCTTAAAACTCAATAACAAAACAAATAGCCCAATTAGGAATGGTCAAAGGATTTGAATAGACATTTCTCCAAAGAAGATATATGAATGGTCAGTAACACACATGAATAGAAGCTTCACATCATTAGTCAAGAGGGAAACACAAATCAAAACTACAATGAGCTAACACTTCACATCCTAGGATGGCTATAGTAACAAATACAGGTAGTACAAGTGTTGGTGAGGATGTAGAGAAACAGGATCCAACATGTATTGCTGGTGGGACTTTTGAAAACAGTTTGGCATATTCTCAACATGTTAAACATATAGTGTCTATAGGATCCAGCAATTCAACTCCTAGGTCTCTACCCAAAAGAACTGTGGGGCTCCTCTGATGGCTCAGTGGTTAAGAATCTGCCTGCCAATGCAGGGGACACAGGTTCGAGCCCTGGTCCAGGAAGATCCCACAGGCTGTGGAGCAACTAAGCCTGTGCACCACAACTACTGAGCCTGTGCTCTAGAGTCCATGAGCCACAACTACCAAAGCCTGTGCACCTAGAGCCCATGCTCCGCAGCAAGAGAAGCCACAGCAATGAGAAGCCCGTGCACCACAACAAAGAGTAGCCCCTGCTTGCCTCAACTAGAGAAAGCCCATGTGCAGCAATGAAATCCCAATGCAGCCAAAAATAAAATAAATAAAATAAATAAATTTTAAGAAAAAAGAAGAGAAGATTGAGAATTAAAAAAAAAAGAAAACTGGAAACGTATGTCCACACAAAAACTTGTACATGAACATTCGTTTAGCTAATTTTTCATAATAGCCAAAAAGTGAAACAACCCAAATGTCCATCAATTGATTAGTGGATAAATAAAATGTGTATGTCCACACAATGGAATACATTTACCCTTGAACAGTGTGGGGATTAGGGACGCTGACCCCCTGAGCAGTTAAAAATCTGCACATAACTTTATAGTCCGCCCTCCATATCCACACTTCCTCATCCACAGAGTCAACCAATGGTGGAGCATGTAGTACTGTATTTACTATTTTTAAAAATCTGTGTATAAGTGGACCAGCACAGTTCAAATCTACATTGTTCAAGGATCAACTGTACTATTTGGCAATAAAAAGGAATGAAGTAGTGATTGATACATACTACAACATAGATGAACCTCAAAAAATCATGCTAAGTGAAAGAAGCCACACACAAAAGAGCACATATAGTATAATTCTATTTACGTGAAATATCCAGAATAGGCACATCTATAGAGGTAGACAGTAGAGTGGTAGTTACCAAGGGCGGGAGTAGGGGTGTGTATGGGAATGGGGAGTGACTGATGATTGGGCATTCTTTTTGGGGAGTGATGGAAAGAGTCTAAAATTAGATTGTGGAAATAGCTGCACGACTCTGCACATATACTAAAGATCATTGACTGGTACAATTAAATCAGGTCAATTTCATAGTACTAAATCATATATCAATAAAGATATTTTCAAAAACAGAAAGGGGCACATGAGAGAATTCTGGGGTGCTGGTATGTAATGTTATTATTTTTGACCTGGAGTAAACTGGTGTTTGTTTTATAAGTGCTAAATTTTATTTATATTTTATAAACTTTTCTTATGTGCATTATATTGCACAATAAAAATAATGGAGAAGCTGATATTTTAAACACGTTCTTTCAAAGAATATGCACACCTCACTTATTCTGATGTATACAGTCGTCCCTCGGTATTTGAGGGACGTGAGATTGGTCCTGGATTGGTTCCAGGACCCAAGCAGATACCAAAATCTGCAGATGCTCAAGTCCCTTATGTAAAACGGCATCGTATTTGCATATAACCTACACACAACCTCCCAGATACTTTAAACCATCTCCAGATTACTTATAATATCTAATAAAATGTAAATGTTATGTAAATAGTTGATGGGGTAGGGTGGGGGGCAGCAATTTCAAGTTTTGCTTTTTACAACTTTCTGGAAGTTTTTTTTCAAATATGTTTGATCCCAGGTGGTTGAATCCATGGATGTGGAAGGGTAAAGCTTGCCCTCCCAGGAGGGAGCAGCGCACTCCTGCCACCAGCTATAATCAATGCATAAGGTCCTACCACGAACATATTTGGCTCTTTAAGTCTGCCAAATTGCCTCTGGAAAGTGTCTTCTAATGGCAAGACCTTGGGAGTTTTGAGTTATACATTAATGAGAAGTGATTCCTGTACATTATGCATGAGTAATAATGATGATGATAATAATTAGGTTGCACCTGAAGGACAAAGTACTAAAGAAAAAGAGAAAAAGACGTTACTCCACAATTTTCACTGTAAATTTCATATCTTTCTCTCTCATTGAGTTTTTACAACTTTTTTTTTGAAATAAAGTTTTGAATGAAAATAAAATAGATCCGCAGGAATTTGCAGTGATAGTCAAGTCCCCTGTACCTTAGGGGAACTAGCTTCCCCTAATAGGGACATCTTACATCACTTTATTACTGTATTATGATATCAAACCAGGAAGTTGACAGTGGTACAATACTGTTAACTAGAGTACAAACTTTATTCTGATGTCACCAGTTTGTACGTGCAACCATTTTTGCATACGTGTATGTGCCTGCATAGATAGTTCTATGAAATTTTATTCCATTTATAGATTTGCGTAGCTACCACTAAAATCAAGACATCTAACTCTTCCATCAAGACCAAAGAACTTGCTGGATATAATTCCCAAGGACTACCCTTTATAGTCATACCCCCACTATCACCTACCCTCTGGCAACCACTGATTTGTTCTCTACCCTTATAATGTGGTCATTTCACAAATGATATATAAATGGAATCCTACAGCATTAAATTACCTTTTAAACTGTCCAAATGTCTCCCATTTAAAAAACTACAGCTCAGCCTCACATACTCTCCAGCTAGTTCTCTTTCTCCTCTCCTTCACAGTCAGACATACTTTCTGTGGTGGTGGTTTCTACACACCTAATAGCTTATTAGTTTTCACCCTACATTTCTGGCCATTCTTCTGTTTCCATTGTAGACTCATCCTTCCTCTACCTGGTCATGAAATGTTGTAGTTCCTCAAGGCTCAGTTCTGTATCCTATTCATTTGACGTTTTCCCCCTAAGGGATCATCCATAGCCATGGCTCCAGAACACAGTGACTCCCATACGAGCAGACCTGAGCCAGGAAGCCCTATGTGGAGAGCTAATTGCCTTTTGTACATATCCATTAGGATATCCTAAAGACCCCTGAAACTTAGTGCATCCAAAATCCAATTCAGCATATCTCACCCATCCCCAAACTTTCAAATGTCCACCATGACACCCCCTGTTATCTTTGACCCTTCCCTTTCTCTCACTATCCCATATTCAATTCAAGTCTGTCAATTTAACTTTTAAGTCTATCTCATAAGCATCCCCTTCTACAACCCTGATCCAAGCTACCATCATCTCCCTTCTGGACCACTGCCATGGGCCCCTAACTGGTCACCCTGCATTCACTCTCTGCTCTTTCCACTATGGCCAGAATAACATATTTAAAATGGAAATTTCAAAATAACCTCATCCTGCCAATCCTTCTCCCACCTCTTAAAAATGCCTCATATCCTCCCATTGCTCCCAGGAGAAAGAACAAAATTCCTAATGTGGCCTAAGAGGTGATGCATAGGGACCCCTAATCACTTCCTCTAGCTCTTTTTGAACTATGTTCTTTCTTCTGTGACACCTGACCTTCTTTTATTTGCTCAAAGTACAGCCCTGTGCCCAGAATAAACTTCCTGATGCCTTCTTCACAGATTTAACTCTCCTTATCCTTTTGATCTCAGTTCAATCATCATCTCCACTGGGAAGCCTTCCCCAACACCCCAAAGAAGGTCAAATCCTACTATTATAAACACTCACAGCACTACGTACCTGTGCTTCCATGTGACTTATCAAACTTTTAATTTCATCTTTAATTATGAGATTAATACCTGTATCCCCTAAAGATAACTAATAGACACACGAAGGAAGGAACCATGCCTGTATGAGTTTGCATTGTACCCCTAGAGCCTAGCACACATGAGGATTCCAATGAATATTTGTTGAAAGAATAAATGAATACTGCAATTACTGGCCCACAATGATTCCTACAAAACCTTTTTTATGAACCTGGAACCTGTTCATATTTTCTTAAGAACTAGCATGTACCCAAATGTGACACTGACATTTTAAAATTAACTATCCTACAGACAGTGCCCCATTATGAGTAGGTGGCAATCTTAAAGTTTATTTGTATTGCAGTTAATATTTCCCCATAGAAACAAGTTGTTAATGGCAATTACGTTCTAATCCAGGCTATAAAATCTTATCTATGCCCTGAAGAAGTCAGCATTTTCCTGTGAGGAGCTGTAAGATGGACTGCAGCTTTGAGCCACGAATTCAGGGCACATCTTAGTCCAGACCACACCTCAACTCCAAACCCTGAGTCCTCTGAACTCTTCCAGCCTTAGCATCTCTTTTGGTCCTATGGCTTTCTGAGGCTCGAGCAAAGCAGTAGGTAATGTATTGGCAGAAGGAAAGTTCCAAAAGACAAGATACACTGGCAGCCAGAGGAAAAATAAGGGAAATCTACAGAAAAGATGTCACCAGTGACAGGGCTGGGTGAAGAGGACAGGGCTTGGAGAGAGGGGCTCTGGCAAATAGACTATCCAGGGCAAGCAGGGCGTGGGGAAGGCAAGCTCGGTACCCAAATAACTGGATGAGCTGTGAATCAGATGTTTCTGAGATGGTGTATACTATATCCACAAAAATTGTTTTAACATCATGAACTCCACCCCATCCCTCAAGAGCTCTCAGTTCTTGTACCTTTTCACCAGAAGAAGTAAAGACAAACTACCAAAAATATCAATCCTAAATTCAGCAGGAAAACAATTTTCAACTGTACCTTTGTTCCATTCCAGGTAGAAAGGGGCCAAACAGCACAAAAACAGCTCCTTCGAGAAAGTAGAAACAGAGTGAGATTGAGATCTTCTTTTAAATGATGTTTAGAATTCCTAGAATGGCTGCAGCTTGGAAATTTCAATTTGCTTGGTAACAGACTTGATTTGATTTCTTCAGAGAAAACCTTTTCAAAAGCAATTATGAGAGCATAGCAGGCCAGTCAGACTTCTGGTAAAATGCACTCTCAGTCAGCTGATGTGAATTTCAGTTGTCTTTATATATCTTCGAATGTTTCTGTTACTGTTTGGGCTCCACCCACAGCCTAGCAACTTTAGGTAAACTCCTAATTCCCTGCCAACACCAGAATATGAAGTGTATGTGTGTTGGGGGGTGGAGGGGAGCGGTGGGGTAGGGGGGGTGTGTTTTGAAGACCCCTCAGTGGGGTGAAAGGAAAACGCATTAAGGAATAATTAATATCCTTCCCCAAACTTTCTGAACTCTTCTGAAAGTGACTCAGCCTGTCACATACACACAAAATGTTTTATTTTTTTTTAATGCAATAAGAATAATTGCTTTATTAGAAAGAGAAAGGATCTCTGTAGAATATTTCCCATTGGGGTGTGGTTTAGCTCTGGCCTCAGTTTATTCCTGATCCCTACACTCCTCTGTATTTCTGTCTTCCCACCCCTAGAGCCCCAACCAGTGTCAATTCAGGGTCCAGTCCTGGATCTCCTGAGAAGTCTGTGGTCCTGCCCCCTGTTTGACAAATATCCTGTCTTTTGGCTGGTCACCATTCCAGCTCTAGCAAACAGGTTTTCTATGATTCTTTAAACAAGTACAATAAAGTGAAGAGCTCTCTGACATTTTGTGTGCACATCTAGTTTTAAAAACTCATATCAAGTCCTTCCTTCTTCATGAAAATCACCTACTCCATTTCTCACCCATTTTTTCTTCCTCCTGAATTCCTAGAGAATTCTGCACCTCACAATTTGCACTTTAGAAAAAAAGTAATACTAAGTTCTCTAAATATTTTATTTGTGTTGGTCTTGTCTATTAGATTATAAGCTTATGGAGTGCAGGGAATGTGTCTTAGGACTTGTATACACCACGGTGCTTACAATGATATATAAGCAAACTCAGTGGCAAATTCCCAGTAAAGCAGCAAGGGTCAGTTTTAACCACATATGTTCTAGTTGGAGAAATGTCTCTTAATAGGATAAAGGAAGAAAGGGCCTCTACATAAGGCAATTCTTCTAGTTAACACCTTATACTGAAAGTATTCTTTTCTTTCCCAAATCAAGAAGCTCTCTCAAATCCTTCCTTCTCTTGTTCTAGAAGACATCACATTATTTTTTTAAATTGAGGTATAACAAAGTAAGGTGTACTAATCTCGCATGTACATAGGTATATATCCATGTAACTACTTCCAAGGTATAGAACATTTCTAGTACTCCAGCTAACTCCACTCAATTCTAGTACTCTAGTACTCCAATCAATACCCACTCAAGGATCCATGCTTGGATTAATCAGAAGTGGCTCCCTGGCCCTTTCTGCCTACTGAGAATACAAGAAGAAGTCAGTGACCTGGAGGAAGGCCCTCATCCAGCCATGCCAGTGCTGTGATCATGGACTATGGCCTCTAATACAATAATGATTTGTGGGAGATTGTTTCAAGATGGCAGAGTAGAAGAACGTGCTCTCACTCCCTCTTGTGAGAGCACCAGAATCACAACTAACTGCTGAACAATCATCAACAGGAAGACACTGGAACTCAGCAAAAAAGATACCTTACATTCAAAGACAAAGGAGAAGCCACAATGAGATGGTAGGAGGGGCGCAAGCACAATAAAATCAAATCCCATAACTGCTGGGTGGGTGTCTCACAAACTGGAGAACACTTATACCACAGAAGTCCACCCACTGGAGTGAAAGTTGTGAGCGCCATGTCAGGCTTCCCAATCTGGGGGTCCGGCAACGGAAGGAGGAATTCCTAGAGAATCAGACTTTGAAGGCTAGCGGGATTTGATTGCAGGACTTCGACAGGACTGGGGAAACAGAGACTCCACTCTTGGAGGGCACACACAAAGTAGTGTGCTCATCGGAACCCAGGGGAAGGAGCAGTGACGCCATAGGAGACTGAACCAGACATACCTGCTAGTGTTGGAGGGTCTCCTGCAGAGGCGGGGGGTGGCTGTGTGTCACTGTGAGTACAAGGACACTGGCAGCAGAAGTTCTGGGAAGTACTCCTTGGCGTGAGCCCTCCCAGAGTCTGCCATTAGCCCCACCAAAGAGGCCCTGTATGCTCCAGTGTTCGGTCACCTCAGGCCAAACAACCAACAGGGAGGGAACCCAGCGCCACCCATCAGCGGACAAGTGGATTAAAGTTTTACTGAGCTCTGCCCACCAAAGCAACAGCCAGCTCTACCCAACACCAGTCCCTCCCATCAGGAAACTTGCACAAGCCTCTTAGATAGCCTCATCCACCAGAGGGCAGACAGCAGAAGCAAGAAGAACTACAATCCTGCAGCCTGTGGAACACAAACCTCGTTCACAGAAAGATAGACAAGATGAAATGGCAGAGGGCTATGTACCAGATGAAGGAACAAGATAAAACCCCAGAAACACAACAAAATGAAGTGGAGATAGGCAACCTTCCAGAAAAAGAATTCAGAATAATGATAGCGAAGATAATCCAGGACCTCGGAAAAAGAATGGAGGCAAAGATCGAGAAGATGCAAGAAATGTTTAACAAGGACCTAGAAGAATTAAAGAACAAACAAACAGAGATGAACAACACAATAACTGAAATGAAAAATACACTAGAAGGAATCAATAGCAGAATAACTGAGGCAGAAGAACGGATAAGTGACTTGGAAGACAGATGGTGGAATTCACTGCTGCGGAACAGAATAAAGAAAAAAGAATGAAAAGAAACAAAGACAGCCTAAGAGACCTCTGGGACAACATTAAATGCAATAACATTTGCATTACAGGGGTCCCAGAAGGAAAAGAGAGAGAGAAAGGACCCGAGAAAATATTTGAAGAGATTATAGTCAAAAACTTCCCTAACATGGGAAAGGAAAGCCACCCAAGTCCAGGAAGCGCAGAGAGTCCCATACAGGATAAATCCAAGGAGAAACACGCCAAGACACATAGTAATCAAACTGGCAAAAATTAAAGACAAAGAAAAATTATTGAAAGCAGCAAGGGAAAAATGACAAATAACATACAAGGGAACTCCCATACGGTTAACAGCTGATTTCTCAGCAGAAACTCTACAAGCCAGAAGGGAGTGGCATGACATATTTAAAGTGATGAAAGGGAAGAACCTACAACCAAGATTACTCTACCCGGCAAGGATCTCATTCAGATTCGATGGAGAAATCAAAAGCTTTACAGACGAGCAAAAGCTAAGAGAATTCAGCACCACCAAACCAGCTCTACAACAAATGCTAAAGGAACTTCTCTAAGTGGGAAACACAAGAGAAGAAAAGGACCTACAAAAACAAACCCAAAACAATTAAGAAAATGGTCATAGGAACATACATATCGATAATTACCTTAAATGTGAATGGATTAAATGTTCCAACCAAAAGACACTGGCTTGCTGAATGGATACAAACACAAGACCCATATATATGCTATCTACAAGAGACCCACTTCAGACCTAGGGACACATACAGACTGAAAGTGAGGGGATGGAAAAAGATATTCCATGCAAATGGAAATCAAAAGAAAGCTGGAGTAGCTATACTCATATTAGATAAAATAGACTTTAAAATAAAGAATGTTACAAGAGACAAGGAAGGACACTACATAATGATCAAGGGATCAATCCAAGAAGAAGATGTAACATTTATAAATATATATGCACCCAACATAGGAGCACCTCAATACATAAGGCAACTGCTAACAGCTATAAAAGAGGAAATCGACAGTAACACAATAATAGTGGGAGACTTTAACATCTCACTTACACCAATGGACAGATCATCCAAACAGAAAATTAATATGGAAACACAAGCTTTAAATGACACAATAGACCAGATAGATTTAATTGATATTTATAGGACATTCCATCCAAAAACAGCAGATTACACTTTCTTCTCAAGTGTGCACGGAACATCCTCCAGGATAGATCACATCTTGGGTCACAAATCAAGCCTCAGTAAATTTAAGAAAATTGAAATCATATCAAGCATCTTTTCTGACCACAACACTATGAGATTAGAAATCAATTACGGGGAGAAAAACGTAAAAAACACAAACACATGGAGGCTAAACAATATGTTACTAAATAACCAAGAGATCACTGAAGAAATCAAAGAGGAAATCAAAAAATACCTAGAGACAAATGACAATGAAAACATGATGATCCAAAACCTATGAGATGCAGCAAAAGCAGTTCTAAGAGGGAAGTTTATAGCAATACAATCCTACCTCAAGAAACAACAAACATCTCAAATAAACAATCTAACCTTTACCTAAAGGAACTAGTGAAAGAAGAACAAACAAAACCCAAAGTTAGTAGAAGGAAAGAAATAAAGATCAGAGCAGAAATAAATGAAATAGAAATGAAGACAATAGCAAAGATCAATAAAACTAAAAGCTGGTTCTTTGAGAAGATAAACAGAATTGATAAACCATTAGCCAGACTCATCAAGAAAAAGAGGGAGAGGACTCGTATCAATAAAATTAGAAATGCAAAAGGAGAAGTTACAACAGACACCGCAGAAATACAAAGCATCCTAAGAGACTACTACAAGCAACTCTATGCTAATAAAATGGACAACCTGGAAGAAATGGACAAATTCTTAGAAAAGTATAACCTTCCAAGACTGAACCAGGAAGAAATAGAAAGTATGAACAGACCAAACACAAGTAATGAAATTGAAACTGTGATTAAACATCTTCCAACAAACAAAAGTCCAGGACCAGATGGCTTCACAGGTGAATTCTATCAAACATTTAGAGAAGAGCTAACACCCATCCTTCTCAAACTCTTCTAAAAAATTGCAGAGGAAGGAACACTCCCAAACTCATTCTATGAGGCCACCATCACCCTGATACCAAAACCAGACAAAGATACTACAAAAAAAGAAAATTACAGACCAATATCACTGATGAACATAGATGCAAAAATCCTCCACAAAATACTAGCAAACAGAATCCAACAACACATTAACAGGATCATACACCATGATCAAGTGGGATTTATCCCAGGGATGCAAGGATTCTTCAATATACGCAAATCAATCAATGTGATACACCATATTAACAAACTGAAGAATAAAAACCATATGATCCAAAGAATATACAAATCAATTTTCACTGCAAAGTAAAGGAGCTGTTACAGTGGAGGATTACTGGACTGAATGTCAATATTATGACATAGTATGAGTGTGTTTCATGTTTGGTAATTGCAATCATTGTTGCTTTTGTTGTGGTCATCCATGTACAATGCTTGGTGTCAGTCTATTTATGTCTTGTAAAAATAAAATACAGTGTGTGTGTGTGTGTGAATAAAAAAAAAAAAAAAAAAGTTCAAAAAAAAAAAAAAAAAAAGTTTAGAAATCATCCACTAACCAACTTGGTGCCAATGGTCTGAAAAGAAAGAAAAATACAAAAAATCATTCCCTTAAAAAAAAAAATAAATAAATAAAAATAAAAATAAAAACCATATGATCATCTCAATAGATGCAGAAAAAGCTTTTGACAAAATTCAACACCCATTTATGATAAGGACTCTCCAGAAAGTGGGCACAGAGGGGACCTACCTCAACATAATAAAGGCCATATATGACAAACCCACAGCAAACATCATTCTCAATGGTGAAAAACTGAAAGCATTTCCTCTAAGATCAGGAACAAGACAAGGATGTCCACTCTTGTCACTATTATTCAACATAGTTTTGGAAGTCCTAACCATGGCAATCAGAGAAGAAAAAGAAAGAAAAGAAATACAAATTGGAAAAGAAGAAGTAAAACTGTCACTGTTTGCAGATGACATGAGACTATACATAGAGAATCCTAAAGATGCCACCAGAAAACTACTAGACCTAATCAATGAATTTGGTAAAGTTGCAGGATACAAAATTAATGTGCAGAAATCTCTTGCATTCCTATACACTAATGATGAAAAATCTGACAGAGAAATTAAGGAAACACTCCCATTTACCATTGCAACAAAAAGAGTAAAATACCTAGGAATAAACCTACTTAGGGAGACAAAAGACCTGTATGCAGAAAACTATAAGAGACTGATGAAAGAAATTAAACATGATACAAACAGATGGAGAGATATACCATGTTCTTGGATGGGAAGAATCAATATTGTGATAATGACTATATTACCCAAAGAAATCTACAGATTCAACGCAATCCCTATCAAATTACCAATGGCATTTTTTACAGAAGAAAACAAAAAAATCTTAAAATTTGTATGGAGACACAAAAGACCCTGAATAGCCAAAGTGGTCTTGAGGGAAAAAAACGGAGCTGGAGGAGTCAGACTCCCTGACTTCAGACTATACTACAAAGCTACAGTAATCAAGGCAATATGGTACTGGTAGAAAAACAGAAACATAGATCAATGGAACAGGATAGAAAGCCCAGAGATAAACCCATGCACCTATGGTCAACTAATCTATGACAAAGGAGGCAAGGATACAATGGAGAGAAGACAGTCTCTTCAATAAGTGGTGCTGGGAAAACTGGACAGCTACATATAAAAGAATGAAATTAGAACACCCTAACACCATACACAAAAATAAACTCAAAATGGATTTGAGACCTAAGTGTAAGATCAGACACTATCAAACTCTTAGAGGAAGACATAGGAAGAACACTCTTTGACATAAATCACAGCAAGGTCTTCTTTGATCCACCTCCTAGAGTAATGGAAATAAAAACAAACATAAACAAATGGGACCTAATGAAACTTCAAAGCTTTTGCACAGCAAAGGAAACTGCAAACAAGACAAAAAGACAACCCTCAGAATGGGAGAAAATATTTGCAAATGAAGCAACTGACAAAGGATTAATCTCCAAAATATATAAACAGCTCATGCAGCTCAGTATTAAAGAAACAAACAACCCAATCCAAAAATAGGCAGAAGACCTAAACAGACATTTCTCCAAAGAAGACATACAGATGGCCAAGAAACACATGAAAAACTGCTCAACATCACTAATTATTAGAGAAATGCAAATCAAAACTACAATGAGGTATCACCTCACACCAGTTAGAATGGGCATCATCAGAAAATCTATAAACAACAAATGCTGGAGAGGGTGTGGAGAAAAGGGAACCCTCTTGCACTGTTGGTGGGAACGTAAATTGATACAGCCACTATGGAGAACAGTATGAAGGTTCCTTAAGAAACTAAAAATAGAATTACCATATGACCCAGCAATCCCCCTACAGGGCATATACCCAGAGAAAACCATAATTCAAAAAGACACATGCACCCCAATGTTCATTGCAGCACTATTTACAATAGCCAGGTCATGGAAGCAACCTAAATGTCCATCGACAGACGAGTGGATAAAGAAGATGTGGTACATACATACAATGGAATATTACTCAGCCATAAAAAGGAACGAAATTGGGTCATTTGTAGAGACGTAGATGTATCTAGAGACTGTCATACAGAGTGAAGTAAGTCAGAAAGAGAAAAACAAATATCGTATATTAACGCATATATGTGGAACCTAGAAAAATGGTACAGATGAACCAGTTTGCAGGTCAGAAATTGAGACACAGATGTAGAGAACAAACGTATGGACACCAAGGGGGCAAAGTGGCGAGGTGGTGTGTGTGTGATGAATTGGGAGATTGGGATTGACATGTATACATTAATATGTATAAAATGGATAACTAATAAGAACCTGCTGTATAAAAAAATAAATAAAATAAAATTCAAAAATAAAATACCCATTCAAACAGTAATCACTCTTCTAACCTCTATCACCATAGGTTAGTTATGCCTACTCTTGCCTTTTATATAAATGGAATCATACAGTAATATATCTGGCTTTTTCTCCCACCAATATGACTGTAGGTTTTATCTACATTGTTACACACAGCAGTGGTGTGTTCCTTTTCATTACTGTATAATATTCCATTGCATAAATACACTATATTTTCTTTATCCTACTATTGTTAGATATTTGGATTGTTCCTTGTTTTGGCTATTTGACTAAATATGCTATAAACATTCCTGTGCATAACTTTTGGTGGACATAAGCCCTCATCTCTGGAGTGGCATTTCTGGGTCAAATGGTACATAAACATTAAACTGTGGTAGACACTGTCAACCAATTTTCCAACAAGGCTGTGCCAATTTACACTCCCAGTAGCAAATGCAAAAGAGTTCCTGTTGCACTATCACAGCTTTTTGCATCAGACATTTTTGCAGTGTTTTTTAGTGTGCAATTAGTCAACTGGACATAGCCAGTTGCATGCTAAGCAACTATGAACTTTTGTGATTGGTTTATCAGCCCTAACGCAAGCATATGGAAAACCCAACAGATGCATCAGAAAAACGAATCTAAATCAGGTAAACACAGGAGGATAGACAGTAACGAGTCTGTTATTTACTCCTGGCTAACAGTGATTCAAGTATCTGAGAGAGAAGCAATAGTTAGTTCAGGTTAGAACAACACCCTCTAGGGTCCATGTTTTATTGCTGGAGGTAGTATGGTTGTATATTTATTACATGGTTAATAAATCCTATATAAGCCTCATTTAGGGAAAGGAAGCAGGAAACCACCAGAAGTAACTGAACCATGACATGCACAACTGCTGAAGAAACCCACAGCAACTGCCAAGAGGAACCTAGACCCCTGTTTAGAAATAAGAGAAATCCAGGAAGGGTGGAGAAAAATTAGCTATCAGAAAAAATAACAAGTTGAGCAATCAAAGCAAAGATATCTCTTGCCAAGATGGGTTTAGTAAAAGAAACAAGAAAGGACTTTCATCTTTTTCATTAGTGTATCGAGGTATAAAAATTGTCATTTTAACAGCACGAACCGGAATTCAATCCACTGAATTCTCTTGAGGAGAGAACAGGTTTGGCAACACCTTTCTGACTTATTTGAGTATTGACAGAGAAACAAAGGAAACTTTAGAATGCAAGAGAAGGAAATTCTGGAACTAGCACAAAGAGATGGAAGTGGGAGGTAAGAAGAGAGGCAGGCCTGTGAGGGTCGTCAGGAGGACATGACCACCGGTTGACCCTTGAGCTGGATCTGGGCAATGGGAAGCTCATCGCTCCTTCCTCATCCTTGGAATGTATGTTTGCCCACCTTTCCCACAGTGGGAGCTGTTCCAAGGTCGTAGCCTTGAGAGAGTAGGGTGTTGAGACCATATGGATTGAATACATGACTGAAGCCAGTTAAGGCTTCTATTGATACATACACTTTAAGATTCTGGTGGGTGGGTTCGGAGACCTACTCTTGCAGTCGCCCAAGACAAGCCTCATAGGTAAGTTTCCTTGCTTATTAAACCTGCCACCTACCAATCTGAGCGGTCTGCCTTTGTTTGGTCTTCCCCTGCCATCCTTGTATGGGACCAGTTTGTGAACCAATAGCCTCTCAACAGGACAGGAGAGGGGTCCTACTGAGAAAGGTGAGAAATCCCTGGTGATGGGGTGGCCAAAGGACTTTTAAGAACAGTATGTACTCTCTGGAGGGCTGTGATATCAGCACTTCCTTACGACTTCACCTTACACAAGGTGAATGTCATTTGGGAAATACAAGGGAGACAGATGTGCTCAGGCCAGGATGGGCTGTAAGAAGGAGTGAGATCAGGAGATCATTGGTCAAAGAAAACTGGACCCAGAGGGGACCCTATGTACAAAACCCCTCAGAATTAAACAGGAAAAGCCCTAGGGGAGGCATTACACTTCTCATCACATATGATATTGGGAATTAGACATTTTAATTTAAATCTCAAAGGACAGGGTAGCCTTCAGGAAGATGTTGTGTAAATGAAACAGGAGCCATGAAAAGTGGCAACAAGAAAACAAAAAGTTAAAAAAATAAATAAAATCAAGAGTGCCCAAACCAAACAGAAGCAGTAGAGGCAGTAGCAGAATAATATGTCAAAAACCAAATCTAGAATCTGTGACACAGAAAATCAATTTAAGGAATCTAAAACAACAGCAACAGAAAAAAGAGTGAAAGAAAGAGAACAAGGAAGTGAGAGAGAATAATTATGAAAAACAAAATAACAGGAAGAAAAACATATAACAACTAATTTCTGTATAACAGGAATTCCAGAAGGAGAAAAGACAATAAATGAAGAAGCAATGATCAAGGAAATAATAGAACTTTTTCTGAGCTAAAGAAAAAGTTGATTTCATATAAAGGATCTAATGATTGTAGGGCAGAAATACTGAAAAAAAAGCATCCTATAGATCAGCCCCCGGTCCCCAACCTTTTTGGCACCAGGGACTGGTTTCCTGGAAGACAATTTTTCCAAGGACCGGGGGCAGGGGGGATGGTTTGGGGATGATTCAAGCACATTGCATTTATTGTGCACTTTATTTCTATTATTATTACATTGTAATATATAATGAAATAATTATACAACTCACCATAATGCAGAATCAGTGGGAGCCCTGAGCCTGTTTTCCTGCAACTAGATGGTCCCATCTGGGTGATGGGAGACAGTGACACCCGAAGTGTGTTGCTTATGTCCAGTCTACTCTGTAATCTCATTTTGGTTGCTGTCACGGCAGAAAACCCTGCTTCACAAAGATGGGATGTTGGAAATGGAAGCAGGCTTTTCAGTGCTTTTGTGGCAATCTCAGGATATTCCACCCTGACTGTAATCCAGAACATATGGAGATTTGAAGTTGTCTCAAACATACTTTTAAGGCCACTGTCACTTGCAGTCTCAAGCAGTTGATCCTCTTCTGGCACAGACAAAATCGATTCACCTGGCTTATTCACAAATGGGTCTTTTGTGGTTGGGAAGTAATGCTCAAACTCTTTTGAAAGCTGAGATAGGCAATCATGCACCAGCTGGGAGAAAGAAGGTTGTGGCTCAGTCTCTTTCAAAATTTCTGCTAATGTTTGAAACATGTTAAAAATCCCAATGTTCACTCGTCACCCCCATAATTCCAGTTTGGCTTTGAATGCCAACTTGAACACAGTTGTCGTTCTCCCCTGAAGTGACAGATTGAGTTTATTGAGCAGGCTGAATATGTCACAAAAGTAAGCAAGTTTTGTGACCCATTCTGTGTCACTGAAATGTGCTGCCAGTGGTGACTGTTTTTCTGAAAGAAATCTCTGAAGTGGCTCTCGTAACTCACAAACTCTGGCCAGTGATCTAGCTTAGAAAGCCATCTCACTTCTGTGTATAAGCGAAGACGTGTGCGCTCTGCGTCCATCTCCTCACAGAGCTGCGCGAATAGACGTGAGTTAAGGGCAGGAACTTTAATGTAGTTGACAATTTTAATCACATCCTGCAAAACGTTGTTAAGTTCAGGTGACATTTTTCAGCTAGCCAGCATTTCTCTATGGATGACACAGTGCGTAGACTCACATTCAGAAGTGACCTCTTTGACCCGAGTAGTGAAACCAGAAAGCCGTCCAGTCATGGCAGTCGCTCTGTCCGTGCATATATCAACAGAAAATGACCAGTTCAATTTTCCTGATATGTAATCATTCAAAGACTTGAATAGTTCTGCAGCTGTGGTGTTGGTTGGCAGCAAAAGTGCACATAACATATCCTCATGCACATCATCCTGAAAAATATATCACACAAAAACAAGCATTGTTGCACTTCCCTGGTGGAGCAGTGGTTAAGAATCCGCCTGCCAATTTAGGGTACACAGGTTCGAGCCCTGGTCCGGGAAGATCCCACATGCTGCGGAGCAGCTAAGCCCGTGTGCCACAACTACTGAGGCTGTGCTCTAGAGCCCATGAACCACAACTACTGAGCCCACGTGCCACAACTACTGAAGCCCGCGCACCTAGAGCCCGTGCTCCACAACAGGAGAAGCCACCACAGTGAGAAGCCTGCACACTGCAATGAAGAGTAGCCCCCGCTCGCCACAACTAGAGAAAGCCCGCATGCAGCAACGAAGACCCAAAGCAGCCAAGAATAAATAAAACAAAATAAATAAATTTATATATCAAAAAACAAGCATTGTTGCCTTGTTGTCAACATCGGTAGACTCGTCAAACTGGATTGCATACCACGGTGGCTCATTAATTCTCACTAACAATTGTGCCTCAATATCCTCTGCTATTTCATCAATTCATCTTGTTATGGTGCTAGCCAATAGAGGAACACGTGCCACCTTTTGAACTGCAGCCTCTCCTAAAAGTTCACGACAAATGTCCTTAGCAGCAGGCAGGATCAACTCTTCACCAATAGTAAAGGGCTTCTTAGCTTTAGCAATGCCATTAGCCACTAAGTATGATGCTCTCAGTGCAGACACATTTGATGAAGTGGTGGTCTTCAGTAATTGCTTCTGTTCTTCATGTTCATGTTTTTTCCTTTTGAAAAACTCCAAAGGCTTGTCTTTTAATGCAGGGTGCTTGGTCTCCATGTGGCGAAGCAGTTTTGAAGGTTTCATGGCTTCATTGTGTAGCCAGTCGCTACATATTATACAAAGCGGGATTGGAGAACATGAATCACTTGTTGCAATGAACCCGTAATTTAAGTAGGACTCTTGGTATTTTCTTTTAAATGCAGCTTTCTTTTTGTTGGCAGTCTTAGAGTTTTCTGCTGTCGCATCACTGGGTCTTTCCCCCTTTTCAAAGAAGCTCTCCAGCAAAGTTTGTTTTTTACTCATTTCGGCTAGGGTTCGCTTGTGGGCTTACCAAAACTGTGACTGAGACAAGTGCACATTGTGGGAAAGAGGCGCGGATGGAAGTGGTAAATAAAATAATGGGCGGGCCATGTGCAGACTGAAATAAGTGTCAGATTCTGACTTACAGCCTGCCACCAGATGCAGCTGTACCACTGAAGTACGTCAACTCACTTGCCACTATAAAGCCTGCCACCAGATGCAGCTTGTCACTTGTCACTCACTGATAGGGTTTTGATGTGAGTCTGCAAGCAGTTGATTTATTATGGTCTCTGTGCAGTCACACCTCTCTGCTAATGATAATCTGTATTTGCAGCCGTTCCCCAGCGCTAGCATCACCGCCTCAGCTCCACCTAAGACCAACAGGCGTTAGATTCTCATAAGGAGCGGGCAACCTGGATCCCTCGCATGTGCAGTTCACCGTAGGGTTCGCGCTCCTATGAGAATCTAATGCCGCCTCTGATCTGACAGGAGGCGGAGCTCAGGCAGTAATGAGAGCGATGGGGAGTGGCTGTAAATACAGATGAAGCTCTGCTCACTCGCCCACAGCTCACCTCTTGCTGTGCGGCCCAGTTCCTAACAGGCCACGGGCCAGTACCGGTCTGTGGCCTGGGGGCTGGGGACCCCTGCTATAGATAATCTGATGAAATTTACAAATGACAAAGGAAAAACCTACAAGAAATCCTACAAGCTTCCAGACATGCCCCTACCCTACCCTACTCCCTCCACCAAAAGACTCCCCCAACTCAAGCACCAGACAAGGAAAAAGAAACCTGCTGACATCCTCTCATTTGTAAACTGAATGCCAGGGAACCGCATGCAAGGATATTTACGCAATTTAGAGGGAGAAGTCTACAGCCTATCTGTAATTCAAGCAACGCTATAAAATAAAGACCTTTTCAGACATACCAGGACTCAGAATACACACTTTTCAATTGTGCCCTCAGAAAATCAGTTCCACAGTATCCTAGTCGTTGCAGCCTCATACTCTTCGGTGAAAATCCTCTGTAACAGAACGCTCCATCCCCTCCAAAGAAGCCCTCCCGCCTAGTGGAAGATTTGTAATGTCCCCACTCTCACCCACACAATACCCTTGGTCTCTAGGCCTCAATTCATTGTCCTAATAAAAACCTCCAATGACATCTTTTAGCAGCTATCCTCTCTCTTTTTTCCCCCCATCTACCAAGTTTCTTGCTTCCCTTCTTCCTCCTCTCAGTTCCCTAACTTTATCCCTCCCCCATGCCATCTGGCTTCTCCCACCAATTCACCAGGACAGATGCCATCAGTAGCCTCCACACTGTGAAGGGTAATGAGCAGTTGTCAGACCTTACTTCATTATTACCTTGACCTCATTGTTACACTCAGTACTGCTGCCTACCTCCTTCTTGAAACTTTCCTACTCTCTAGAAATCTGAGAAGTAAATATATTCTCTCCTGGGTCTCCATAGCTCTGTTTTTGTTTTGTTCTAGCTCTGTTTGGTTTTTTTTTCTCCTTCTTTTCTGCCTGACCTTAAATGTCCCTGTTTCCCAGGCTCCCTTGCTTCACTGATCTTATTACAGAGACTGTCTGCCTCACTCATTTGTTTCCAGAGAGCAAAACCTCCTCAAGTAAAAAGAGGGATCTGCTGGGAGGATCCAGCAAATCTCAAAGAACTCTTCCTCTCATGTCAGGATAGGGCAAAACGCGTATCCCCCTTCTCTTTGTGTTTCCATGGCATATGGGAGAAAGGGAAAAGACTAATCTGGATGACTAGACACTAGCATTTACAGGATCAAGTTCAAGAGTGGGCAGGACCACTGAGGAATGGGCCCAGTGAAGGCGGGAGGCCTGGGGTTCTTTTTTAGGCTACTGGTTGGACTCAGAATCCCCTCTGCAAGCCCAGTCATATCTCCGCAGGCACATAGGGACATGCAAGTCCCCCAAGGGAAATCCAGGATGGAAGATTGAGGACCCCGCGTAAGCCTCTGTCCTCAGCCATGTTCGGTAATCTGGCTTTTATCAAAGAAGTCTGCACTGGGATTTATAGGGTACTGTTCTGAGTAATAAAATCATTCTTTCTGCCCATTTGCAAGTGGGTCTTTATGTGTATGCCCCATTTGCTACAACCTAGGGAACTCTCTCCCTGAATAGTATTAGAGAAACTTGAATTCATTCTAAGACTGTGAGCATTCTAGATTATGAACTCTGAAAGACAAGCAGTATCTTCTTTTTATTGCCCATATCTGGCAAGAAGAGCCTAGGCCAGAAGCACACAGTAAATGGTAAATAAATATTGGTTCAACAAAGAGATCCTCAGCATATTCTTCTTAGAAGTATTAACTAGTTTACTTCTGTAACCAAATCCATATGTCCTTTTCATCCTGCTTCCATTTTCCCTTCCTACAAATACGGAAAGGCCACTTCCATCTCCTTTTCTCATTCCTGGGAGAATCTGACGTAAATATCAAACATTTTTGAAGGATTCTGAAATTTCAGGAGAACAAATAAATATGGGATAACATGTGCTAATCAATGTTAATGGCATCCTCTGCCAGTACAGAAGAAACATTCTAATGTAATTGTTTCACTTGAATTAGTTTAGCTTCCCTATTTGTACAACATTAGGATAAACTGGATGGAGAAACATTAGAGGTCAGCTATTTGTTGCTCTGTTCATGGCCTGAGTGCACAGCTGCATCCTAGCTGATGAAAATGGGACTCCAAAGGATCAAGCATTGTTTCTTTTCCTGTGGAGTGTTGTTGGATTGTTCATTTTCTTTTCTGGACCAAGGAGACAGCCAAGAGGGAGGGAGTTCGTTTTTTAGTTACTCTTGACCTATAAGTTATAGGTTGCTCTTTATCTCCACTTGATTAATTTCAGCTGAGGCCTTTCCATCAGATTTAAACCCAAGTTAATTAGCCTCACAACTGGCCAGAGAGCTCTGCCATTCCACAGCTCTTGGTCATTTTTTAAATCTATTCCAGAAGCCCACTCTCAAGTTGATCCCCAGTCCTCTAAGTGTCAAGGCATTTAATCTATATCCTTAAGGGAAAACATCTGTGGTCTTCCTACCACAAATGACCCACAGTTCAGCTAAACACTTACAGGGCACCTTTGGGTGGTGAACCTTAAACTGAGTGCTGGAGATATAAGATCAAAGAAGGTACAGTCCCTAGTTTTCAGGAGTTCAGGAGTTCACAGCCTGGCGAAGGAGACAGACATCTAGTCGGAAAATGTCAGCAAAATGTGACAAATGACCAATTCCTCCACCTTGGTTCCAGAATTCATCCTCCAATCCATAGTCTCAGGAAACTTTGGCTTGGTCCCTTTCTCTCCTAATTCTTCCACTCTCCCTTCTACCTGCTACTTCATTTTAGCATTTATATATATGGAAGCCTCTCCTAGTTTGAAAACTGTAATTCTTAACTCACCAGTATCTCCCAGCAATGATTCTTCCTCTTCAATTTCATAGTCAAAGCAGTTAAAAGTAGTAGTCACTCACTGTCTGTCTCTCTTCCTCCTTTCTCTTTCCTTTCCATTGACCCCTCAAGCCACCCCATATGAATTCTACCCACTTCATTCCACCAGAAGTATTCTCCCTAAGGCAGCAATATCTTCCACATCATGAAATCTAAACAATATTTTTCAGTCATCCATTTACTGGATAGCTCAGCTCCAGTTGACAGCATTCTCCTTCTTGAAACACTCTCTCCTTTTGGTCTTCACAGAACCATTCTTGTCCTCCCTTCCTCCCCCAACTTCTTCAAAACACCAAACCCTGTCACCTCCAAGTGAACAGAGTACCCTGGTCCCAGCACGTATCATTCTCATCCAATCGCAGCAGGAACAGCCTAACTAAGCTTCCAGCCTCTTCTCTTGCCAACCCGCCTCCAACCCACTTGCTACGTTATAGCCAAAGGAGCTTTGTAAATGTCAGATTTAATCCTGTCTCTTTTCTGCCTTAAACTCTCTATGATTTCCAACTTCCTTGAGGATGAAGTGCAAAATCCTTAGTACGGCTAATAACACGCATCCTGGTCAGACTTGTGTCTGCCTCTCCAGCCTTTTTTCCTACCATTCTCTTCTTCCCTCTCCCCACTCTGGCCAGTGTGACCTTATCGTTTTTCAAATGTTCCATGGACTTTTTCATTTCAACTGTTCCTTCTGCTTGAATGTCCTCCCTCCCCATCTTTGCCTAACTCCAACTCACTACTCAGATTTCCACTTAAATGCCACTTCATCTAGAAATTTCTTATACCACAATTTCAGTTAAATCCCCATATAAGATCCTATAGCATTCAGAACTTTGCATTTCTCTTTCTTAATATCCAGCACGCCTATTATTACTTATTCAATGTCTGTCTTCATCCCTAGACATTAAGCTAAATGAAAGCAGGGGTCATGCTTGCCTTGTTCGTTGCTGTATCCCCAACACCTAGCATGGTGCATATTTTTGAATGAATGAATGGATACACTGAATGCTGTTAAAAATAACAAAGAGGGACACCTAAGCCTGTCCTCAGAGGGAAAGGAGGGCCAAGCTGCTTCTAAACCTATACTACTATAATTTCTAGGGGAAATTCAATCAAAACCAATGCAAGAGTTTATAGAAAGAGCTGGATGTTTGTAAAGGGTGAGAATATTTGTGGAAATCAGCTAAGGAGACTGAATGGGTTTTAAGAGAACCATTGTTATTCTGAAGTTTTATAACATAAAATACAACAGAATCTACACTGTGACAATATCCAATACCTCTGGCCAGTAGTATGGTTCATATCCTGAGGACATATTTGTTATATTAGATAAACTCAGGGTGCATATCTTGAGCTAAGTAGATGTGTGGCGGCGTAGACACAAACAAGAGTTTCTGGGATGAGACATTTGGCGTTAGTTCATTCCATAAATCAACCAAGCCTGGACCTAGAATCAAGGCTTTATACAAAAATTTGATCTAGAGAAAATGAAATCTACAAAAAATTTAAAAATCATAGATGTTTAGGACTGAAAGAGACCTTACATTATCCAGTTGAACCCTCCTGCTCTTCTCCCTCCCACTGTTGGATGAGGTTAAGTCACTTTCCTAAAGTTTTGTGCCCAGTTAGTGGCAAATTTGGTAATAGAAACCCAGTTTCTGTATCAATGAAACTGAATTCTTTCTGATCCTTGCCTCTAATAAGCTCTAATTTTATGGAATTTATAAGGTTTCTCCAAACTATGTCCTGAAAAAGGTTTTCTGGAAATCCTTGCCTTCCTCTAATCTGATCCTGGTTCACCAAACAGCATACCCCGCATAGAGAGACCCTTTAGGTGCTGCTAAATAACACCTTCCCCTCACCACCCACACTTCTGAAAGGCTCAGGAGGTGATAATAGTAGTAACTGAAGGACTCTGAGGAACTCCTTGACATCATGCCGTAAAGGAGAACTCAAGGAGTAAGTCCTCTACGGCGTTGTACGACATTGTTCTCATCTGTCCTTTCTGAGTTCTGGGACAATCAGTCTCCTTGCTGTCAGAGAATATTTGGAAAACTTCTCGTGTTTTAAAAACTTATTCAAGATGATCTAGCAACTCCACTCATAGGTATGTATCCAAAAGAATTTAAAGCAGGGACTCAAACAGCTACTTGTATACCAATGTTCTTAGCAGCATTATCCACAACAGCCAGAAGGTGGAAACTACCCAAGAGTCCATCCATAGACGAGTTGATAAACAGAATGTGATATATACACAATGGAATATTATTCAGACATTAAAAAAGGAACGAAATTCTGATACATGCTACCACATGAATGCAATTTGCAAACATTATGCTAAGTGAAATAAGTCAGACACAAAAGGACACATATTGTACAATTTCATTTAGATGCAATACTGTAGAAAAGAGTTACCAAGGGCAGGAGGGAGTTATTTCTTAATGGGTACATAGTTTCTGTTTGAGATGATGAAAAAGATATTGCTTAATGAATACATAGTTTCTGTTTGGGCTGATGAAAATGTTCTAGAATAGTGGTGATTGTTTCACAACCTTGTAAATGTACTTAATGCCACTGAGTATACACTTAAAAATGGTTAAGATTGTGAATTTTATGTTTTATATATATTTTACTACAATACCAAAAAAAATTACTCAACAGCTCTCGGTTCCAGCCAAGATGGAATCCTAAAACATGTTCAAGCAACCAAAGGAAGGTACAAAAAAGAGAAACCAAGGAACAAGAAACAGAGGAAACAAACAAAACAAAAAATAAAATGCAAGATATAAGCTCTAACATATCAACAATTACCTTAGGGACTTCCCTGGCAATCCAGCGGTTGAGACTCCGTGCTTCCACTGAGGGGGGCACGGGTTTGATCCCTGGTTGGGGAACTAAGATCCCACATGCCATGCGGGCAGTGTGGCCAAAACAAACAAACAAACAAACAACAAACAAACAAAAACTTACCTTAAATATAAGTAGTCTAAATACCGTAATTACAAGACAGAAATTTGCAAAGAGAATGAAAAACCATGAACCAACAATATGCTGTCTGTAAGAAATTCATTTCAGATACGACACAGAAAGATAGAAAGTAAAAGGATAGGAAAAGATATACTATACATTAAATAAAAAGAGCAAGATTTGACTATATTAATGTTGATGTAATCAGTAATCATTAATCTTGAGCCACACTTTAAATATTCAACTTGTGAGAAAAAAGTTAAAACTTAAGGCTAAATGGATTCATATTCCTATTTTCCAAACAAGCCAACATCAATCAGTAAAGCACATTACCTTATTCACTTTCCCTCTTAATAAAGCACCAGTGTCCTCTTCCTGCGATGCATCAGAACTGAAACATGCTCGGATGAGGACAGACACACGTTCTCTTCCTCTGTTGTGACACTTGGCTCCTGTGAAGTTGAATGCTGCCATACTGAGCTCTACTAGCTACACACACCCTGTACGGACAGCAGCAGTTCAATCCAGGATTGACTAAATCGTCGTGTATGCTGGGGAATGGAGCGAGGCAGTGCCTTAAAAGAGAGTGATGATAAAGAACTGCCCTGCTGTCTGTGAGAGGGAAGTTAAGGTGTGGGAAACAAATCATGCTTTTTAAGTTGCAGAATTGTAACCCCAAGAAGCAGAAGTTTGCAGCTAGTTCTTTGGGTTCCACTTCTCTTTCTGTTCTAGTTCAAGAGCAGAGTTTCTTGAACTGACACACTGATCTGATGCACAGGGCCAGGAACCATCTAGCACATGAATAGAAGAGCAGTGTTTCTGAGGCCTGAGAACTTACTCCTCCTCCGCCTTTATGCTGTGAAGACTGTGGCTCTGGGTGTTATCTTCTTTCCTTCTGAGGCCCGTTTCATTTCTAGTTTCCAAAATACGAACAGCTGAATTTCTTATGTAAACATGGAGAGGCAGGATGTTTAGTTTAAAAGGGGTCGATGTTGTATACAGGTAAATATAATTTCCAGGATCAGAAATTAAATGTAAAGTTGTGAGAGGAAAAAAAAAAAAAAACACCTGATGCATACATTCTTCCAGCACTAAACTCAATGAAGAATATATGACATTGACTAATACTTAAAGAGTGCCACCTGCAAAAAATATGGCTATCCTGTTCAAATGGTCAGGTCTTGTGTCCAGATTTGACATCTAGAGGTCATCACCTACAATGCAGTAAAGGCATTTCTAGCCCCTTGTCTTCCTGGTGACCATTCTAAGTACTGATAAAGCATTAAGAGGAATATACCAACTTCGTGTATAGTCAGATTTAGGATCAGCAATTTTGAAGGTCATAATAAATATAAGGGAAATCACTTTTCTTAAGATATTTACTTCTGGGGCAGCTACAATAAATGAAAGATATATGATTAAATAATTACTGGAACTAGACTCTAGTTTAGGGAGACAAATGTGTGATCCCCCTATCATTCCAGCAGTTCCAATCTTATATTACATTTTTCTGGTGGGAAATATTTGACCAAGTATCTTCCAGTTTGGAAGTTAAAAGAATGAGTTGCTAGGAATTAGACTGCATTTCAAAAAATGGTAGCACCTTCCCACGAGGCTGTTCTTACAATGTGACTGGCATTCCTCTCGCTGAGATCTGCGTTCCCTCCACTTGTATCTGGGTGGGAGATTGTGACTGCTCCGAACAGTGGAGTACATGACAGATGTGATGCTTCGTGGCTTCTGAAGCTGTGTCTAAAATCATACAGCTTCCACCCGGCCCTCTCTCTTCGGGACCTGTCCTCGGATGCCACCACGTTATAAGGAAGCCTGGGCCACATGAAGGAACCATGCGTAGGTGTCCAGCAAGTCCAGGCATGTGAGGGAGTGAGATTTCTGATGACTCCATCCCCAGCCCCTCGAGTCTTCCAGCTGAGACTCCAGACAGCACGTAGCAGAAACAAGCTGTCCCTGCGGCGGTGCCCTGACTGAGCATGCCTGACCCACAGGCTCTGTGAGCATAATAAACACTGGGGGAAAAAGTACTCACGTGATACTTAAATTAAGTTTCTATTAGTATAAAAGGAAAACATTACTGGTCTTGTCAGGCTAGAGGGCCACAGAGACACAGCAGTAGCTCCACACAGTACAGTTATAGGGTCTGTTAGAGAAAACTTACACAGAAGAAATAGAGCACATGGAACCTCCCGACTCTCATTTCCCCATAGCCTGGGCCAGGCAGAGATAATCTGTACCCACCATGGCCAACGTGCAGCCGAGAAGGGTCAGCCTCTGACAGTAGCCTGGATTCACAAGAGAAAGGACATGATCTCACACCAAAGATGTTGCCACGTTACACATTTATGTTGTTGTAAAGCTAGGTTGGCCTATGGAATACTTAGGTTCTCCAGGTCCTGGGAAATGAATAACAGGATTTTTAGGTCCAGCAAGAAGAGTAGGGAGAATGCATATTGAGGGCCTGGGTCTATAGTGAAGGTCAAAGTCTGCATATAGAAGGCCCTGGAACTATCCTGAAGGGCCTCTGTATATCCAGAATGCTAGCATCAGCCAAAAGCCTTGCTGCCCCTTTACAGACTGCCTCCGGCCAGCTCAGCCTGGTAGAAGGAGATAGGTACTCAGGCCATCCAGATTTGTCTCCCAACAGATATAGAGAGAAGAAAGTGAAAATCTCCCCTAACCTTCTCCTCTGCCCTCCTGCCATCAATTAAAACAAGATTGAGTTATCTTTCACCCTTCAGTTTGACACAATTTTAAAGATGAATATTATTCAGTGTTGGTGAGCACATTGGGAAAGGTGTATGTTCATAATGCTCATAGGAGTATAAATTGGTAACTTTAGGGGGAAATTTGACAGTATCTAGCAAATTTTAAATGTGAGTATCCTCTGATTCAGCAGTTCTACTTCTAGTATAAGTTTGCTTTTTTTTTAAGAAGTACTTTAGCACTTGTACAAAAAGATGTCTGTTGCAACAAAATATTGAAAATACCAATAGAGGAATGAGCAAATAAATTACGGCACAACCTTCTGTGGATATAGCAGTTAGAAATGAAGTAGATTTATAGATACCAACATAAATAGGGCTCTACAACATATATTGTTCATTTATATTTTTTGATTTGGAGTGTGCCAAAAATTCTACTTACAATTACTTTGCTTTAAAATTAATATCCACTTTACTAATGCTACAAAATTGCTACACTATTGCTGGGAGTGATATATATTTGCTCACCAGCAGATGAAGCCTGGAACATACTGATTACATTTGAATTTCCAGAAACTCTTTCAATCTAGTACATGATAGTTACTCAAGAACTGTTTCATCAGTGAATGAAATGGTCAGGCCAGCAGTACCAAGGTTCCTTCCAGATCCAGTTCTTTGATTCTACCTGGAGAAAAACTGTTCTTATTAATAAAATGGTCATGATAATACCTCCCTCAAAGAGCTGCCATGATGATAAACGAGATATGCAAAATTAGGTTCTAAGCTATAATTTGCTGTACAAATTCCAGGAGCTATTTTGTGGTTGGTCTTCACTGGATAAAAACGACTTCTCTGCCAAGTTCAGAGTCACTCTGGGAAGTTTCAGGGAGCCTTATTTCAATGTTTATGTAAGAGGAGGGGAGAAGCATGAAGGGGCAGGAGGAAGGGTCAAACATTAAAAACAGTGCCATAGATGAAGATGAAGAGGAGGCTGAGGGCAAGTGCCACGTTTGAAGGCTAGCGTGTTAAAAAAAAAAAAAAGTGACAGTAATAGTCAGGAAAGGCTTTATACTTGTATAAAGCTTTAAGCATGCACTACATTTAAACCTCACAACCAGGAAACTCTTGAAGTTGGGAGGGGCCCCCAGAGACATTACATGTTAGTTCCCTCACCTGATTGTCACTCCTTAATCATGCTTGAAGGGAAACTAGATTGCAGGCTTTTCAAAATTATTGGAGCAGAGAGAGTCTACAAACTTGGTTCTGAGTTTCCTAGGACTGCCATAACGAAGGATGACAAACTGGGTGGCTTAGAATAACAGAAATGTATCCTCTCACAGTTCTAGAGGCCAGAAGTCCGAAATCAAGATGTCAGCAGGGTTGGTTCCTTCTGGGGGTTGTAAAGGACCCTGCCTTTACGTCCATGCCTCTCTTTTAGCTTCGGTGCTGGCAATCCTTGACGGTCCCTGGCTCATAGATCATCACTTCAGTCTCTGCCTCCATCTTTAAATCACCTTCTTATCTATGTTTCTCCTCTTCCTGTCTGTGTGTTTTTCTGTTCTTATAAAGACACTTGCCATTTAGGTCAGGTCTAACTGGATAATCCAGGATGATCTCATCTTAAAATTCTTAACTTAATTGTATCTACAAAAACCCTTTTCCCAAATAAAGTCATATTCAGAGGTTCTGACTAGACACATTTTTGGAGGCTGGGGGAACCAATCAACTCACCACCATGTGTTTGTGTGGTTCTACTTTTGAAAGAAGGCTACTAGAAAAGAAATATAATCTAAAGGGAAGTAAAAGCTAAAAATAAAAAAAGTCGAGTTTCCCAGGCAGTTTCTAATGGACAGATGTAAATGGTCTGTGGTATCCTCTTCAAAACTTTGTGGTGTCCTCTTTTTAAACTGGCCCATGCTAAAAATGTTACTAAAACAGTTATCACATACTAAGGCCTTTCACCCTTCCAACTTCTCTTTATGGAATTCAGTTAAAGAAAACAAATTTTCTCATTTATAGTGTACTGAGATATAAAATTACTTGACAGGGGAAAAAGCATAAGTCAGCCACCTAATAGGGTTTGATGTGCCATCTACCAAATTTAGATTCTGTTTCCAGTAAGGTGGTGAGCTAAATACTTGAATGGATCCTCTTGTTGAAAACAACAAAAAACAGACAAAAATCTTAAAAGAGTCAATAAGCTGTCACAGAAGAAGTTAGGACTTCTCAAATCAAGGGGTAAGTGAAGACACAGAAATCTGTAGGGATATTGAGGGAGCACTATAGCCAGCTATTTACCAAACAAGGGGGAAAGGGGAAACGAAGACTGAGTTTTGAAGTCATAGCCTCAAAGGACTCCAGAGACACCGCCCAGAGCCTGCCCAACCTGAGGAATCTAACAGATCTTCTCATCAAAATCGGCATCTGGGTGGGTTAAACCATCAGTTCAGAAGGAACAAAAACAAAAAACAGAACTTGGCCTTCATGAATGGTTTCAGCCTGAATTCACACTACCTGGGAGAAATGGAGAAAGATCTGATTTTCAGTGACCCTAGACTATTAGTTCCCATAAACCTGGAAGAAGCAAATGAAGACCCTCTCTGGAGGACTTCACCTCTAATCCAAATGAAGACGATTTCTGCAGGTAAAATGTTAAAGCATCGAGGATCTTGTAGTACAAAATAACTAAACAGCCAAAGTACCATAAGCCAAAACAACAGCATAAAAAGTCCATAAAATTATCATGAATTCAATTCTATGAACTGCGGCCTGAAATATGTCTGTTTCCATACTTATACACATATCACGTATGTATAAAAGAGGTATAAGGCAAATTCTAACCAAGAGAACACTGACAGAGCCACACTGACAATAGAGAAAGAATATTTCAAGCAATAAACATTGCCAGAGATAGGCATTTCATAAAGATAAAAGGTTCAGTTCACCAGAAACCTTGATAATTTTAAATTTGCATGGACTCATAACAGCCTCAAGATATATTAACAAACTATAAGGAGTAAAAAGCAAGTTCAAAATCATAGTAGATTTGTAAATGCTTCCTCAGTAACTGATAGCATAAGCCGATTAAAAATGTATTTTAGCAATTAGGAGTGCGCAAGCGCAGCAGGAAGCTCCTGGCGTGGAGGGCGCGGCTCGCCAGCAGCGAGTGAGGCCTTCTCACCTGTGGGAACTAAGGAAGGGTGGTCAGGAGGCGAGTGGCCTGATCGGAGGCACCCCCGGAGAAGCAGGCACTGCAGGAGTATGGCTGCACACGGAGGGGCGGGAGGGAGAGGCACCAGGCAAGGGAACATAAAATAGGCTCCACCAGAGGTGCCTGGCTGGGAACCGCGTGGGGTCAGGAGGTACCTCCTGGGCGCGGCCCAGGCGTCAGGACAGGGAACTAGGGAACGGTTCCTCCCCGTCCCGTTACATCGGGAAAGGCTCCTCCCCGCCGCGTCACAGACTACTGATGGCTCAAGGACATCTGGGAACCCGCCCAGCACCCTCCGCCGAGGCGAAACCTCCCCAGTGCCTCCTGCGCCCCTGCGCGCAGGGCGGGCGCTCGGCTCCATGAGCCCCGCACCGAGGCTCCCTGCCCCCCACTCTCCCTCCACCAGGACTCTCGTGGCCGATCCCACGTGGTGTTTCTTTTCCCTCAAGAGGAAGCAGTAACTTAGCTCAGGGAGTGACTTCAGGAAGAATTTTATCCTAATGATGGTATCTGTGCAGTTTCCAGACTCACTGGAGCCATCATCAGAAAACTGTTAGCCCCCCAAAGGCACAAATACATGTTGGGATACGTCAAGGGGAAAAAATTAGTAAGGATGAAGAGGGTTTGAATAACACAATTAATAAACTTGACATAATGGAGATATATATAGATATATAGATATATATATATATATACACACACACATGGCGGATGAGCACATGGAAAAGTACTCAGCATCATTAGTTATCAGAGAAATGTAAATTAAAACCAAAAATGAATAGGAAACAAAAGTATCAAGAATGACTCATGTATTTCCACTTCTGGCCAAGATGAAGTAATAGGGACCAGATTTACCCTCTTGTTTGAAACAACCAAATATATATATATATATATATATACACATACATTCTCTGATATGTAACATATATACTGCCTCAATATCATATATAACATTGTATGATACATTAAATAGTATATATATAATATCATATGCAATGCCTTTGTTCATATATAATGCCTCTATATGATATATAACATATATGATATGCTATATATTTATAATATATAATTTTATATATTGCCTCTATATGATATATATAACATATATCATATAAAACATACCACTCAACAACTACAGAATATACATTATTTTCCTGCATATATGTAACAGTTATCCAGTTACCATAGCTGATCATACACAGGTTGAATCTCAACTAATTTCAAAGAGATAATATCATATAGAGATACAATATTGCATATATTATAATGCAACTAAGCTCAGAATCAAAACCAAAACAATAACTAATAAAATTTACTGTTGGAAATTAAGAAACAGATATTTATGTGATATATTGGTCATAAATAAATCATAATAGATGAGAAATTATTTAGAACTAGGTATTAATGAAAATATACATAACAAACCTCGGGGACTCACTGAAGCAATATTTAGAGGTAAATGCTGACACTAGAAAATAAACTCTGAAATTTAATGAGCTAAATATTAATTCCAAGAAGTTAGAAAAAGAACTGCAAAGTAAACAGAGAAAAAAAGAGAAAGAAAATACAGAGCAGTATTTAATAAAATAGAAAATTAACATACAATGGAGATAACCTATTCAAAATAAACTATTCAAGCTGGGACGAAGTGAGAGAGTAGCATTGACATATATACACTACCATACGTAAAATGGATGGCTAGTGGGAAGCTGCTGCATAGCACAGGGAGATCAGCTCGATGCTTTGTGACCCCCTAGAGGGGTGGGATAGGGAGGATGGGAGGGAAGCTCCAGAGGGAGAGGATATGGGGATATATGTATACTTATAGCTGACTCACTTTGTTGTACAACAGAAACTAACACAACGTTGTAAAGCAATTATACTCCAATAAAGATATATATATATATATAATAATCTATTCAAAAATTAGTTCTTTGAAAAGGTCAAAACAAAAATGAAAAATATCTAGTAATATTATTGGTCAAGAAAAAAAAAGGAAGAAGACATAAATCACCATTATAGGGAAGAAAGAAGAGGATATACTATAGATGTTGCAGACATTAAAAAGATAACATAATATAAAAATCTTTGTACCAATAAATATAAATATATAGATGCAATGGATAAAATCCTAGAACAATATTAAATCCAGTATTCCATTAAAACTTAATTATATAATATATAAATTTAAACCCTGCATAAGTAGTAACACTAAAATATCAAGGGTAGGAAGACTCAGTTGTTAAAATATCAATTCTCCAAACTGATCTGTCGATGCAATAGATTCAATGCATTTCTAATCATAATCTAAGTTTTTTTGGTAGAAATTTACAAGTTTATTCTAAGATATATATGGAAATACAAACAACCTAAATAGCCAAAACAATCTTGAAAAAGAAGAATAAAGTTGGAGGACTTATACTACCTGACTTCAAAACTTATTATATAGCTCCAGAATCAAGACTGTGGTACTAGTAAAGGATTGAAAACTTAGGTAGATGGAATACAATACAAACCATTTGTTACTTTTTAACAAATGGTACTGGAACAGCTGAGTGCTCATATGGAGGAAAAAAATTAACCTTTATCCCTACCTCATACCATATACAAAAATTAATGTGAGATAAAACATAGACCTAAACTTAAACACTAAACTATGAAGCTTTTAGAAGAAAGCACAGAAAATAACTTCAGGACTTGGAGGCACACAAAGATTTCTTAGAAATGGTACAGAAAGCATAACCATATAAAAAAAGAAATTAACAAATTAGACTTCATCAAAAAATTTTAAACTTCTGCATAACAAAAGACATAGGCAAGCTACAGACGGGGAGAAAATGTTTGTAAAACACATATCTGATGAAAAACTCATGTCCATGATATACAACTCAAGAATCCCTACAACTCAAGAATAAAAAGATAAGGAACCCAATCAAAAAAAAAAAAAAAGGCAAAAGATTTGAACAGACGTTTCAACAAAAAAGATAAACCAAGGGCCAATAAGCACATGAAACAGTGCCCAACATCACAAGTCATCAGAGAAATGTAAATTAAAACCAAAACTAGTAGGAAAAAAAAGCATCAAGAATGACTCATACATTTCCACTTCTTGAAGATGAAGTAAATAAGAACCATATTTACCCTCTTGTTTGAAACAACCAAAAAAAAAAAAAAAGATAAAATATATGAAGGAACAATTCTCAAAACAAATCAGACAACAAAGAATGGTGACCTCCAAGAAACAAACAGATAAGGTAAGCCAAATGATTGCCCCAGCTTATTGTTCAGAGAATTTTCAGGTCACAGAGAAGGAAAGGGACACCTTTCCAAAAGTCTCCCTGAGTTGAGGAAACACCTGAGGGTCTGGAGAGTTTGGGGCAGTTAGGGTTTGTGGGGCAGAACACAAAAGACAAGAGTTCTGCACCAAGAGAGAACTTTGAGGTCTGCAGAGGGCCCCTCAGGTATTCAGCTGAGTACCCATGGGCGTGTGTGTGTGAGAAAGGGCTAAGGCCAGGGAAAGAACAACTGAAATGATTTCAGGAAACAATAACAGAGCCCTGGGTATGGTGTGAATCTGTGAATCTGACAAGTCATGTGGGGCTTTTTTGTTTGTTTGTTTGTGTGTTTGTTTGGCCACACCACCCGGCATGCAGGATCTTAGTTCCCCGACCAGGGATCGAAACTGCACCCCCTGCAGTGGAAGTGCGGAGTCTTGAAGGCAGCACACAGGACAATCTCTGTATCCCAAACCTTAGCACTTAGAAGATATCCAAAAATGTTCGTGGGATTGAACTGCTAACTCTTAGCAATGCATTTCAACAGGTCACAGTCAACTGTGTACCAAGCACTTGGAGCTGTTAATGTCTCCTGACCCCCTCCCCCACCGCCCACCCTACTCCATAGACAAAGTGTTACTTAGGAAAAGTTTCTTTTAAGTGTGAACCTCTCTGTACTCTTCAAATGCTCACCACCATTACCACCACTGCCCTCCCTCCCCGCCCCATCAACTCTCCCCACCCCCATCCCAGCCAGCTTCCGGGGTGCTCCTCCTAGCCTGCTATCCCCAAGCCTTGAGGCTTTTCCTTACTGCTACTTCCCATCAGTTCTGCTATCTGTCCTAATGTGTGATATACTATGAATAAGGTGTTTTTACCCCTGGCACTCTCCACCTTCCCTTTCCAACAACCTCCCTCTCTTGATGTAACGTATTTTGTCTAGTAATTGCAGTTGCCTGGAGACACAACATCTTAACCCAAGAAAAGCTGCAGTGGTAGAAATTGCTAGTTCTCTGGCAGACACAGAGAGGAAGTTTGGAGCAAGAAAGTCCTGACCATGCCCCTTAAATCTCTCTTCTTTTTCCTCTACACAGGGCCTACCACTGAGAAGACTCTAAATTGAATACTCAGCATCTCAGAGAGTATTTCACAGAGGGGGAAAATGCCCTATGTTTTTGGGGAAGGAAAGATAGGAAGGCGGTGAGAATACAGAAATTTCACTCAGCAAATCCTAATTGATTCTCTCCTACATACCAGGCACTGCTCTAGGTTTTGGGGATGAAGCAATGAACAAATGCTTTTGTTCCCTTTACACTAGTGGTCCTCAAAATTTCCCCACCATAGAAATATTTTACCTTGGAACATTTGAGTTTGTATTTTCAAGAAGTTCCCCAGGTTATTTTGGTTTCCAGCCAGTTTGGGGAACCACTATCAAAACAGCAAGTTGAGATGTCCTTATAAATTAAAAAAGCGGCCCACAACACCCCCTGCTGTTGATTTTTACAAAACAGTTTTGTTAAATACCTAGGTGCTACACTTCCTTCACATGTTATACTGGCATCCAGGGCCTGTCTGAGGCAAATGTGAAGTGGATGACTTTGGCCTTTAATGTCCTCCCAGTTTTCCCCCAAACACCCAGGAGTCTCCTGATCTGTATATGCACATGGCCTGTGTAATCAGGTGCCACCTGCACCCCTGAGAAACCACTGCAAGTTCCCAGTGTTTATCAACCCCCTCATCACCTGCCCATCAATTACATTTGAGAATCTAACATGTACTGAGGACTTTTGATAAGCCAGGTGTGTTCTTACTGATTTACACATATTTTACCATGTAATTCTAAAAACTACTCTATGTAGTGGGTACGATTATAGATGAGAAAAGTGAGACTCAGAGAGAGCACACAACATGGCCACTGGTAAAAGAGAGAGGTCATTTTTTCCATCTTAACATGACCTTCCATCTCTCTACTGTGCCTCCATCATAATGGTTAAGATCCCAAGGTTTGGAATTGGGAGAGAGGGGGGAGGGATGGGAAGGGACAGGAGGGGAGTTGGGGAGGGGAGAGGAGGTTCTAATCTGCGGCTTCCACTTTACTTGCTAAATGACCTTCACCTCTTTAAGCCTCAGTTTCCACATCTGCAACAGTGAAATACTCTACCATGCCTACTCCACAGAGGTTGTGGAGTTAGTGAGCTTATGGATTCAAAGCTTCTACGACTGCATTTGCCACACAGTAGCCTTTTAATACGTGATCATCAGTAGCAGTCCCATAACTATCTACAAACCCTGCTTTGTTTTTCTTCACAGTCAGTATCAGTATTTGACATTATATTATATATTTGTGTATGATTATCTCTCTGTCCCACTAGTTCATAAGCTCCATATGAGAAGGAATTTTGCTTTGTTCACCTCTATCCACAGGACTTACAATAACACGTGGCTCCTAGTAAGCACACCACAAATAGTTATTGAAAGAATGGTTGTTATGGCCCTCATTATCTCTATCACACCTTGCTGCACACCCAGTAGGTGCCCTTTAAATGCCTGCTATGTGAATTGTGGCAAATAGAAACAAAAGCATTTACCATCATACTATATTGCCTCCCACCACGGGTAAATTGAATGAATAAATGACCTCCTGGCTGAGATAACATACTTGAAGACACAGATCACAAAAACAAAGAGAGACCCTTATATAAAGTTATCACAAATTATATTGTGTGCTTTCTACCTTGGCTTCTATGAACAAAAACTGAATGTCACGGGCACTCGGGAAAGAGTGAGCAACAGCAGCACATTTTTTGTTTCAATTTGCTACACGGTGTCCCCAGTCCCTGCTGTGTCTGGCCATTTGGCTAAATAAATATACAGCCTCCGAGGGGGTGGGGAGTCTCTGGCTCTAGTCCTTGGCGTGATTTCCCTTGGCTCTACACTCATTTTCCAAAATCAGTTTATGCTTCATCAATAAGATCTATTTGATTTTATGTATGACTCAGAACTAAATAATCACAAGACTTAAATAATGCATCAGAATTTTACATGTCAAAACATGTGATACTCTTTCATTTCAGTGACACTTGTTGTAAAAATGCTTTCGTTATTTTAAGGAATTGGATATTTGTGATCACCTGAGCTAAGTTATTAGACACAATGGGGAAAAAATCTTTTCTTAAAGCTGTATAGAACAGCCAACAATGACAGTTTGGTATTTATCTTTCTAAACATTATGAAAAACAGACTTGCCTTGATCTACTCTCTTCCCTTGTCCGATTTGACACTAAATGGCCACTTAAAAATTATGACCACTCTTTTTAAAAATTTTCTACTCCAGACAATCTAAAACACACACAAAGTAGACAGAATAATATGACCTCTCACGTACCCATTACCCAGTCCAACAACCAGCAACCCACAGCCAACCCATGGTCCCATCCAAACTCCCATCCACTTCCCTCTATCCAGTATTTTTTTTAAAACAAATCCCTTGGGACTTCCCTGGTGGCGCGGTGGTTAAGAATCCGCCTGCCAATGCAGGAGACACAGGTTCGTTCCCTGGTCCGAGAAGATCCCACATGCTGCGGAGCAACTAAGCCCGTGTGCCATAACTACTGAGCCCACGTGCCACAACTACTGAAGTCAGCACGCCTAGAGCCCGTGCTCCACAACAAGAGAAGCCACCGCAATGAGAAGCCCACGCACCGCAATGAAGAGTAGCCCCCGCTCGCCTCAACTAGAGAAAGCCTGTGCACAGCAACGAAGACACAACGCAGCCAAAATTAAATAATTTATTCTTAAAAAAAAAAAAATCCCTTATATCCATATGTGTTTACATATGAATCTCTAAGAGAAATAACACTTGTAAAACAAAACTGTATGCTGGGGCTTCCCTTGTGGCACAGTGGTTAAGAATCCACCTGCCAGTGCAGGGGACACGGGTTTGATCCCTGGTCCAGAAGATCCCACATGCCGCGGAGCAACTAAGCCCTTGCACCACAACTACTGAGCCTGTGCTCTAGAGCCCGCATGCCCCAACTACTGAAGCCCACGGGCCTAGAGCCCGTGCTCTGCAACAAGAGAAGCCACCGCAATGAGAAGCCCGCGCACCACAACCAAGAGAAGCCCCCACTCACCGCAACTAGAGAAAGCCTGCACACAGCAACAAGGACCCAACGCAGCCAGAGATAAAATAAATAACTGAATAAATTTATTTTTAAAAAAACTATATGCCAACATTATGTCTAAAATATTCCTCAATATTATTAAATATTGAGTGTTCAAATTTCCAACTGTCTCATAACTGTCATTAAATGGAGTTTTTTAGCATTAAAAAAAAATTCAGGATCTAAACAAGCTTTCCATATCATGATTGGTTGATATATCTTTTAAGTCTCTTTTCATTAGTAGACTCCCTTCCATCTCTTTTCCCCTTACAACTTATTTGTAGAATAAACCAAGTTTTTTAGCCCTCAGAGTTTTACACCATATGGATCTTGCAGATTACATCCCTGTGGTATAATTTAACATGTCCCTCTGCTTTCTTACATATTTCCTTTAGTTGACTCTAGAGGCTTGATTAGATTCAAGTTCAATTTCTTTCATGAGTTGCACAGGTAAGGCTTTGTTTCTTCTATCAGGATGCCCATGATGTCATTGTTTTTTCAGGAACTTAATATATTAATGTGCATTATGAATCATCAAGAAAGAAAGGATACTGTGTTCCACATTCCCCAAACTTATTTAAGATTAAAATAATTCTTGGCAGAATATCTAATAGAGACAGAATTTAGCACAACATGCTTTGAGAAATGTTGCCCTATATTAACTGATTAAAGTTTTTCACCTCCAGAGAAGTCAGGCTCTGTCTTTTTGTGATGTCTCCAACCATTGATGTTCAGTACTGTGATTATTTAATTAGGGGCTTGAAAGATGGAGAAATTCTATCAATACTTTTTCATACATTAACTATAATCCTTTTGTAAGATAAATTTCCCTTTATTGACTAGTTACCCACTTGTACAGTTTGTAAAGGAAAGGGAGGATAAATGCATGATTTTGTCCCCAATCCTCCAATTTCTTTTTAGCATCATTTTGAATGCATTGAGTTTAACACATTTGACGACCTTGAATCCACTCCAGTTATTAATCTTATTAATGCTCAAATCATTCCAGCTTGGCCAGTGGGAATCTTTTCAAATTGACTTCTGTGAGTCATTTTGAGATGATCCCAATAGTATTTAATAGCTCCTTGCCACTTATATGATAAGGTATTCTATGTCCATCATGTAGATTTCCTGCTCCAGATTTCAAATCAGCTATTTCTCCTAAAAGCTTTGGCTTCTTTTGTTGGAAATAGTGTCTGGAAACCACAATCTAGGTGCTAGAGGTATGACCACTCTTAAAAGACGTCAATTTGCTCATATTTTTTGGATGTTATAAAGAATTTTCTGCAAACTGTATGCAGTCCTAAAAACACTTGCTTAAGAATGATTATCTGGATCTCTTGCTTCTTATAATTGCTTATGTATCTGTGTCCTTTCTGAGGTTAAGAGTTTTACAGCCATAACCTCTCCTTCACTGGTCCCTGACCCAAAGTTTGTAGCATGCTAGACACTCAGAATATACACTTTGGATGAGAAAAATCAGGCTTTAGATGCTGAAAGAAATTACCAAAAATGCATTTCAGAAATATGAGGAGATATGGTCGCATAATTAGGATAACTCAGCAGGCTCTGAGGTCATGATTTTAATAGGTTTAACATTTGCTTGGATGTTTGAGTTCACGTATGTTTGTTTAAAAAGCAACCACTTTGAATGTAAACTGATACAGCCACTATGGAGAACAGTATGGAGGTTCCTTAAAAAACTAAAAATAGAACTACCATACGACTCAGCAATCCCACTACTGGGCATATACGCTGAGAAAACTATAATTCAAAAAGAGTCATGTACCAAAATGTTCATTGCAGCTCTATTTACAATAGCCAGGGCATGGAAGCAACCTAAGTGTCCATCGACAGATGAGTGGATAAAGAAGATGTGGCACATATATACAATGGAATATTACTCAGCCATAAAAAGAAACGAAATTGAGTTATTTGTAGTGAGGTGGATGGACCTAGAGTCTGTCATACACAGTGAAGTAAGTCAGAAAGAGAAAAACAAATACCATATGCTAACACATATATATGGAATCTAAAAAAAAAAAAAAAATGGTCATGAAGAACCTAGGGGCAAGACGGAAATAAAGACGCAGACCTACTAGAGAATGGACTTGAGGATACGGGGAGGGGGAAGGGTAAGCTGGGACAAAGTGAGAGAGTGGCATGGACATATATACACTACCAAATGTAAAATAGATAGCTAGTGGGAAGCAGCCGCATAGCACAGGGAGATCAGCTTGGTGCTTTGTGACCACCTAGAGGGGTGGGATAGGGAGGGTGGGAGAGAGGGAGACGCAAGAGGGAAGAGATATGGGGATATATGTATATGTACAGCTGGTTCACTTTGTTATACAGCAGAAACTAACACACCATTGTAAAGCAATTATACTCCAATAAAGATGTTAAAAAAAAAAGCAACCACTTTACAGGCTTAACCTCTATTTTTAAGGGAGCACTTCTGTGAAAAGATGCAAGTCTTAATTGCCTACTTCAGGTCATCCTCACCTGAGCATTTCAACCTAAAGTAATTGTCTAATACAGACAAACATGGGTGAGGCAGGTCCAAGGGCTCCGCAGGGACAGGGTGGGGGGTGGAATGACAGATTGGTTGAGAGATATGAGGCCTTTGGTTGATGGGTGGGGAAGCACATGCGTGGGAAGTGCCTGGGAAGTTGCAGATAGGCCCTGGACAGTTTGAAGCCTTTGAATGGGAGGGGTAGGATCTGAAGTACAGGCCTTGGTAGGAAGCTAGTTAAGGCGAGAGGTGGATATGGCTGTTACTGGGGCAGGGGATGGATGTGAAAAAATTGGCCTTTCTTCCTCTGTCTCCATCTCCTTCCACTTCTAACTTCCTGCTAAATTTTGCTCCTGCAAGCCCCATCTTTGCTCTATTTCCCATACTCTCTCTCTATTCCTATTTCCAGGCAACAGCCTCTTTCTCCAAGAACCCTTAATTGGCCAATATTTGGAATACAAGAATGAGAATTTTTGCTTACTAATGGGAAAACCCAATGCTGCCTACCCTCAGCAAATGAGTTATTGTGAGGAAATGGATAAGCTCTGAAAATCAATAAGCAAGCTAAGAGAACCCACCCTGGAAGGTGGCAGGACATTGGGTAGCTCCAGGAGCAAGAAAGTAGGAGCTAATGGATCAGTTTCCCGGCAGGAACGGTCTGGTCCAGGATGTCTGGGGTAAACCATTTGTCAGAATCTCAAAAGAGAGCTTGTCTTGCCAACATCATGAGAGGAAGTGAGAGGCAGCCCACTGGATTTACTCTCCCATCAAGACTACACATGGGAGACTTCCCTGGTGGTCCAGTGGTTAAGAATCGGGCTTGCAATGCAGGGGACATCAGTTCGATCCCTCGTGGGGAACTAAGCCCGCATGCCATGAGAGAGGAGCTTGTGCGCCCCAACTAAGACCCGACACAGCCAACAAATAAATATGTATTTTTTTTAAAAAAGAGACTACACATGGTAGGGGGAAGTGTCTGAAATTGGCTGTCCTGATAGGAAGAGAGAATGAATGCTGCTCAGTCAAAACAAAAAGATGATTTTTTTTAACCCAATAATGTGGACATTATTATTTCTTTGAAAACTGAATATGAAAACAGTGCCAGGAGGATTGTTTCTGGCAATGGTGGTGTGGAGGCATTCAGCCTACAGAGGCAGAACTGGCCAGAAGCCCAATAGTTGCATCTTCTGTCCAGGCCTGTGTCCAGGCTCTGAAGTGTTCAGCATTATAATCTGGGCATTGTTCCTGGCTCCTTAACCTTCATGCCTGACTCTCTGAACCTCCTAGACATTCTCATATGCTTTAACAAATTTCTTTACTACTTACACTAACTAAAGTAGGTTTGCAACTAAATTCTCCGACTGATATATCTACCTCATACTAGGTATTTGATATGTGGTATCTCATTGAAGCTGGAAACAACCTATTGAGGTTTGAAAAGAGGGCAGGGGAATATTATGAAAAACCTTGTTGGAATGTGTTACGTATACAAAGGGGAGCCATTAAATGTCACTTTGAAAAGGAAGTGGGGGAGCTATAGTGTCAGTGGAGGAAAGCCCGAATTATCTCAGGACTTTTTCAACCAACAGAGAGAAAACAAAAAGGAACAGCAGCTGTGGCCAAGCACAATTATTCTAGAATGCCTCTGCAAAGTATAAACAACCTTACTTTGGCCACCAATGGGTGCGGCTAGCTCAGGTGCCTGCCTCTCCCTAATGAGCAGTTTGTGTGTGAGCAGGCCCCGCCCACTTACCTAAAAGTCAAGAGTCAACTCTCCCCTTTCCCATGGTGGAAATAGATCTACAGGCCACTGTGGAAATTCACACCAACCACCTACGCTCATCAGTCTTAAACACAGATGAGCATTCATTTTAAACATAAATGATGGGACTTCCCTGGTGGTCTAGTGGCTAAGACTGCACTCCCAATGCAGGCGGCCCGGGTTCACTCCCTGGTCAGGGAACTAGATCCCACATGCCGCAACTAAAAGATCCCGCGTGCCACAGCAAAGATTCTGCATGCTGCAACTAAGACCCGGCGCAGCCAAACAAAGAAAGAAAGAAATATATTTTTAAAAAAACATAAATGAGCCCCTGTGGTAGCCAGAATAATGGCCTCAAAGATATCTACATTCTAATCCACGGGAACTATGAATAAATTAGGTTCTATGGCAAAGGGGAACTAAAGTTGCAGATGAAATTAAGGTCAGCTGACCTTAAGATAGAGCAATTATCCTAGATTGTCCAGGTGAGTCCAATGGAATTACAAGGGTCCATAAAAGTGGAAGAGGGAGGCAAAAGGGGAGTCCAGAGTGATGGGATGTGAGGTGAACTTGATCAGCTGTGGCTGGCTTTGATAAAAGAAAGAGGAAGGGGCCATGAGCCAAGGAATGTGGGCAGCCTCAGAAGCTAGAAAAAGCAAGAAAACAGATTCTCCTCTGGAGCCTCAAGAGAGGAACACAGCCTTGCTAACACCTGGATTTTATTCCAGGGAGCCCCATGTTGGACTTCTAACCTACAAAACTGTAAGATAGTAAGTTTGTATTGTTTTAAGTCACTAAATTTGTGGTAATTTGTTACAGCAACCATAGAAAGTTCACACAGCCCCCATGGATGAAAACCCTGAGTGTGGGAGACTTACCATGATCAATAAACAAAGGCCCACTTGAAGAATTCTGATCTGAGAGATAGTTATATATGTAAGAAGTACATCTGACTGCTGATCAACTGGATACTAACAGACACAAAACCCACTTAAGAAAAGATCTGACATTGTGAGATCTTGGACTACCAGCCTCTCTGAATAAAGTGAGGTTAATATCTGCTGTGGTTAATGCAGTGTTGATAGGATTAAACGAAGTGGTAGAAATGTCTATACAGTAAGGGTTACTACACAAACAAGTTATTTTTTAAATTATTATTGCTAGCTCTGACTAAACTAACAGTCGGCAGGGGGGACCACCTAAGCCATCATAGACCTTCCGTTATTTGGAGACCATCCAAGTGACATCATCACACTGGATACTGCACATTCAATAAATATTATTGAGAGGTATGCAGTACGATATCTAAGAGCACAGACAATAGATTAAGACAGATCTGAATTCTGCCTCTGTGTGCCATCAGGTGAATTACTTAACCTCCTCATCTGTAAAATGTGAATAAAGGAGTTGTGAGAATGAAAATGAGATAATGTCAATAAAGCACTTGGCACCCAGCCTGGGTTGCATCAGGAACTCAGCTTAATGGTAGCTCTATTATTGATAATGAGCACTTACTGATATAGGACCTCTACCACCTTTGAACATTTAAATTATTTTTACCTGTATTATTTCATTTGATTATCAATTCTTCCCTTGGGAAGAAGCATGGCAAGTTTATATCCATTTTTCAAATGTGAAAAATAATGCACAGAAAAGAAACACACCTCGCTATAGGGAACTAATACAAGGATTGGTTTCACCTGAAAAAATTCAAGGGGCACTACAATAACTAGAATAATCCAGGAGTAAATTTCCTGTTGTTCACACCAATAATACTAGAAGACTAGCAGGAAATAAATAATACAGATCTTCAAAGTCTTTTAAATACCATTCAGTAGGAAGACAGTGGCATGCTAAAGAAGGAGAATTTAGGTAAATTTTTTAAAGCCAGACTTAAGTGGAAAGAGTCTGTTGTAGGCCATTCAAAAGAAAGAGGTCAAATGAGGCAAAAATCCCCTGCCCAAAATCCCCTGTGTTTAGTGAGAGTTTAGAAGACAAACCATGATAGAATCTACAAGAGGAGTTGGAGCCATTCCAAAACAAACATCTGTAGATGTTCTTCATTATCCACAGGGAAAGCAGAGGAGGAAGATAACTTTTACATGTAATCAACTTACAATAAGAAATTTGGAATGTGGTTCAGTGGTTCCTCCCATTACCTCATGGGAAAGTTTTCAGTGAGTTGCTGGCTTTTCATCAGCTAAAAATAATAAAAGTCAAATAACGAGAAAAGTTTTGCAAGAAAAGAATGAACTATATTGGGAAGAGATTATTTTTTCCAAGTGTTTCACCACTGGGATGGAAAAATGGGTACAGTCTATGTCAGCCAACTCCTGGGCTTGACACTGATGTTGTTTTCCTTCTTTCTTTTCCTCTTTCTTCCTTCCTTCTCCCCTCCTTTCCTCCCTCCCTTTCTTGTCTTTCTACCTTTCTTTCTTCTTTGTTTCCTTATCTTCCTCTCTCCCTCTCTTTCTCTTAATTCCCCAACCGGGGATTGAACCTGGGTCACAGCAGTGAAAGCACAGAGTCCTAACCACTAGACCACCAGGGAATTCCCATCCCCTCCTTTCTTAATGAAGAAACTCAGCACTCACTCACGCATTAGAACTCAGGTCAAGCCCAGCCATTTTACCTGGGAAGTTTTTTCAGCAGCTGGTGTACATCTCTGTTACAATCCTATCATATGTCATTATTATTGTGCTGGCCATAAAGTTTGTTTGGGACTTTCCGTAACATCTTACAGAAAAACCTGAACGAACGTCAATACCATTTTGTTTCATTCCATTATAAAGTAAGATAGGTAACCTATATGTCCCACAATAGGAAAATATCAATAGATAAATAAATTAGAGTCAATGCTATGTAATATTACAATTTAAATAACAAAACAACCATGTTTTAAGAGAACAGTTAATGTTATGAGGAAGTGTTAAGTGAAAAAGCAGAATTTACACTGTATGTAATATATTTGTACATGCACAGAAAAAAGTGGGAAAGGATACACACCAAATTGTTAATTATGATTGCCTCTTGCAAGAGGGTGGGTGGGAGGGGAGAAGTTCTTTCATTTTTTACTTCACATGCTTTTATATTGGTTGAGGGTCTTTTTTTCCCCAATAAGCATACACTGCTTTGGGTTTTAATATCAAGTTGTTAGAAAATGAATGAAAAACATTCTTAGCATATTAGCAAGTCAAATCCAGCAGTATATAAAAGAAAGATAATACATCATAACCAACTGGAATTTAACCTAGGAATGTGAGGTTAGTTTAAAATTTGAAAATCAAACAACGTAATTCACTGTATTAACGGAATAAAGGAGAAAAATCATATGATCATATTAATAGGTGCAGAAAAAGCATTTGACAAAATTTAACATTATTTATGGTGAAATCTCAGCAAATTAGGATTAGTGAAGACCTTCCTCAATCTGATAAAGGGCATCTGCAAAATACCTACAGTTAACATCATGCTTAGTGGTGAAATATTAAATGTTTTCCCCATTAGATAACAAATAAGGCAAGATTGTCCACTCTGAACGCATCTAATCAACATTGTATTGGAGACGTTAGTGCAATAAAGTAAGAAAAATAAAATCATGAAGATTGGGAAAGAACAGATAAAACTGTTTCTGTTTGCAGATGATATGGTCATCAATATAGAAAATCCTAAGTAATCTGCAAAACAACTTCTAGAATAAACGAATTTAACAAAATTGTAAGATACAAGGTCAACATGTAAAAAGGAACCTATTAAAAGTAGCAAATAATTTGAAATAAATTTTAGAAATTCCATTTCAGTAGCAGCAAAAAAATGAAATGCTGGGCTTCCCTGGTGGCGCAGTGGTTAAGAATCTGCCTGCCAACGCAGGGGACATGGGTTCGAACCCCGCTCAAGGAAGATCCCACATGCCGTGGAGCGGCTGGGCCCGTGAGCCACAATTACTGAGCCTGCGCGTCTGGAGACTGTGCTCTGCAACAAGAGAGGCTGCGATGGTGAGAGGCTCGCGCACCACGATGAAGAGTGGCCCCCGCTTGCCGCAACTGGAGAAAGCCCTCGCACAGCAACGAAGACCCAACACAGCCATAAATAAATAAATTAATTAAAAAAAAAAAAAGAAACGAAATTGAGTTATTTGTAGTGAGGTGGATGGACCTAGAGTCTGTCATACACAGTGAAGTAAGTCAGAAAGAGAAAAACAAATACCGTATGCTAACACATATATATGGAATCTAAAAAAAAAAAAGGTTCTGAAGAACCTAGGAGCAGGACAGGAATAAAGACGCAGACGTAGAGAATGGACCTGAGGACATGGGGAGGGGGAAGGGTAAGCTGGGACAAAGTGAGAGAGTGGCATGGACATATATACACTACCAAATGTAAAATAGATAGCTAGTGGGAAGCAGCCGCATAGCACAGGGAGATCAGCTCGGTGCTTTGTGTCCACCTAGAGGGGTGGGATAGGGAGGGTGGGAGGGAGACGCAAGAGGGAGGAGATATGGGGATATATGTATATGTATAGCTGATTCACTTTGTTATAAAGCAGAAACTAACGCAACATTGTAAAGCAATTATACTCCAATAAAGATGTTAAAAAAAAAAAAAAAGGAAATCTCAGTACTTTTCTCCTTCACTGTTAATCTAAGTGCCTCACAATTTTTTTTGCCTATAACAGTATAGGATCCATAGTTTACATATAATATGCCATTTTTCTCATTAAATAAAGTTAATAATACCTTTTCTGCATACAAATATGTTATTTATTAAATCCAGTAGTTTCGATCAATTCTGTTATAACTACACTACTCACCTGCTTCTTCAGGCAATACAAGGTAAAAGGCAAATAATGATTAAAAGGGAAATATTACATAATCTAATGGCTTCTAGAGTTTAATATTATGTGCCTTATAGTGAAAACCTTTTGAAAAGAAAAAGATAATCTTTCCTAAGTATTTCTTAATATTTACACAAATATTAAGATGGTAGCACATTTTACAAGTGTTTTCAGAAGAATTTTTACCTTTACTAAAATCCCCATAATGATCGATAATGGAAGGATGCTTGACTATACTTTAAAATGTTTGCAATATGTAAAAAGTCTGTTGTTAAATGCAACCCTTATTAAATTGCAATCAGGAGGGAAAAGTTAATGAAAAACTGCATCAAACAAGAAAAGGCAAGACTGCTGAAGATTCAACCCTTCAGAAATGAGGGTTTGGGTCACACCAGCAGGTGAAGAATCTTGGCCAGCTGAGATCATGACTGAAGGTAACAGAAAACATGCAGCAGTTTTCAAAAGAAGGAAGTTCTAAATATCAGCTATAGTTCCTTTTAGGTCTCCTAATTCTTCTTGAATTAGTTTTTGATCATTTACATTTTCTAGAAGACACTGAATCTTCTTCATATTTTCAAATTTATTGGCAAAATTATTTATAGTTGTCTCATGGTTTTAAAAGTCTCTACTGTATCTGCAGTCGTATCTGTTTCTCATTCCTAATACTGTTTATTTATGCCTTCTTTTATTCATCTCATTAGAAGATGATTTGTATTATGATTTTCTGTTTACAAAGAAGTTTTTAGATTTTTGATTCTCTTTGTTGTTTTGTTTTCTAATTCTTTATCTTCTGCCATCTTTACTACTTCTTTGCTTCTACTTTCTTTAAGTTTGCCCTATCACTCTTTCAATAGCTTCATGAGTAAAAAGCTTTATTTATTTCTAGATCTTGTTGTTTTTAAATAATGCATATAAGGTTATAAATTTTCCTTTAACTTAAGGTTCAGATCTGTAGTACCTTCCCAGTCCTTCAGTACAAATATTTTGTCATTTCTGCTATAGTTCCTGTTTAACTCATGAGTATTTGAGAATTCCGTTTTAAGTTTCCAAATATTTAGATTCTATCAAGTCTTTTTATTGCTTATTTCTGATGTAATTATTTCAATATGACCAGATAATATGTTTTATATAACTTAGATTCTCAAAATTATGACTTCTTGTTTATAAGATTATAAGTTCTGGGGATGTAATGTCCAGTATGGTAACTATCGTGTATTTGAAAGTCATTAAGAGAGTAAATCTTAAAAGTTCTCATTGGGAATTCTCTGGTGGTCCAGTGGTTAAGACGCTGTGTTTCTAGTGCAGGGGGCGTGGGTTTGATCCTTGGTCGGGGAACTAAGATCCCTCATGCCATGTGGCCAAAAAAAAAAAATTTCTCATCACAAGAAAAAAAATGTGTAACTATGTGTGATAATGGATATTAACTAAACTTGTGATAATCATTCACAATATATACATATATCAACTCATTTTGTTGTACACCTAAAACTAATACAATGTTATATGTCAGTTATACCTAAATTTAAAAAATTATGACTTCTTTAAGTTAAGATTTTCTTTGTGACCTAGTACCTGGAGTGGGAGTAGGGCTATGGTAATATTTGAGATTTGAATTGGATACTACTGGAGTTTTAAACAAATGGACTTTCAGTAACCAAATGTTATTAAATCTGCCCAAGATTTCACTAAAGGTCAAAAAAGAGATATCTGACAGATTGAAAACAATGACAGGAAAAAATAAAATTTCTTCACACTTACGTCTCCCATGGAACCAAGACTGCTCAATAAGCCAGTTACAGTAGGTCCTTAATACATGCTTGCTGAAAAAAAAAAAAAAAAGATTTATCCAAGAGCACACATCCTCCCCAAGTGGCTTTACATTCAGAATCTCTTTTGCCTAGCTCTAATTTGAGAGGTCTTTTTCTTTCTTTCTTTTTCTTTTTCTTCAAAATCCTGATCTCCTTTCATTCCCAGTTTAGTATAGTTTCTGGCTAAATTCACTTAGCTCTTAAAGAAGCATGTCTAGTTCTGAGGTCAAAGCTTTTCTTATTCTCAGGGTCCTCTGAGTTCCTAAAAAGATGCATTTTTCTTCTGACTGCTTAAGGAACAAGAAGCTCTTCTTTTACTTTCTTCCCCAAGGAAGGATATGCTTTCTTAATATCTTCTCCTAAGGCTGTGCTGAAGAAAACGCAGCATGTCTGCAGCTCTGTACTAACAGGCCACTGGGTGTCAGTATTATAGTGGGGGTTAGGAAAAAATAAGTCCAGGAAACCAGAGAGTGAGGGATAAATAACGTTTAAGGAAATAACATAAAGTCGTAAGATCAATCATTTTTGACCAAAGCAGGTGAAAGGAACCATAGGAGGAGTCAGAAGAAAATGCAGGCATCATCATCACAAATTTGAAACAATTGCCCAAGGTGCCTAAATAAAACTGGTACAAAAGCATCCTTCCTTCCCGCTTTATTATTACCAAGGTATGGTCCAAAGTGAGCTGACAGTCCACCAAGGGTGACTCTCTACTGCGGAGAGGCTCCTGCACTGGCTCTTCCCTTGTTGGCCAGGACTTCAAAATAAAACCCTAGAACTGAGCTCTCATCAGCCAGTCCCCAGGCTGTCCTGCTCTGTAAGCCCTCAACCTTGGATCAACACTGCACTCCCCCTGCTCCGCTTCCAGAACTTAGTGACAGCACTGCTGGAGAAAAGTACAACCACGGGAATTAGTGTTTTCACAGATGTATGATTCTTACCTCATAAGGAGTCTCAATTCAGCTTGTCAATCCCTTTCCCTGTTTAAGAATCCCTCTCTCTCTCTCTCTCTCCCGCTCTTGGGCTACTATCCCAAACTTTCTTCAGCTCTCTCTCTCTCTCTCCTAGCAGATGATCTCGCCCCATAGAGAATGTTGAGTCCACAAACCTTCAAGTCCTCACTTTCCCATCTGCCCCTCATAAATATCCTGCTACCCATAAAGGCTCATCTTCATTCTCACCTATTCTCACCTCCAGCCCCACCAATGATAAGAAATAAAAGAGTCACCCTCCCATCTCCTCCAAGTGTCTCTGAGCACTTTGCTCCATGAATCAATCTCTGTATCTCTATAAACCCTTAATCCCCAGATCACTAATATAACAGGATAGAGAAAAGTTGAATTCTGTTAGCAAATGGCATGAAAGTTCCTGTTGAGGATTTGTTAGAAGAATCAATGGATAAACCCATAGAGGTTGAAACTGAGACCTTACAGGGGCCTGACTGTGGGAGCATTGCTCTGCTTCAGACAAGGAAAGTAGTTCCTTGCTCTAAAGAAAAAGGAGAGAGTTGGGGAGGGTGGAGGAGGAGCCAGCTGGATGGCAGAAGGCAACGTGGTTTGCAGGGCAATCTCTCTCTGGGAGCACCTCCAGACTTCCTTTAAGTTTTTTAACTTATGACATTTTTGATTATATAGATTACTATTAACATGAATATATGTATCTCTTTAGAAACTGGGGAAAGGGCTAAGATTTCCACTGAGGTGACATGAGATGGACCTGAGACCACAGGTATAGGTGTGCAAGTGGACAGAAGCCTGAGGGAGCAAGCTCTCAGGTCACTGAAATCAGGGAAGGAAGCCCTTGACCGTGGCTTTGGACCAAGTTTACCTAAATCTCTCAGAGTCAGGGAGGTCCCACCTGATGTTAACTTGTTCACGTTTCTCCCATTCTAAACAAAAGCCTTTTCTCCCTGAGCCCTTTGTAGCTCCTTTTCCCTTTCTACTTCTCTCCTTAGCCAACCTTCTTGGAAGTATGGTCTACATTTGTGATGGCAGCTTCAATGTCTTCCATTAACTTCTCACCCCAGTACCATCTGGAGACGGTTCTCACCAAGGTTGTAGATGGGTAACATTCTCAGTCTTTAACTGACAGGACGTCTCTTCCCCAGGAGGCACCACTGATAACTTTCTTTGTATCTTCCATCACTTTCTGACCTTTCCTCTGGCCTTTGCCATGGGCTGCTCTTCCTCTTTGTAGCTTAAATGTTAGCATTGGCACCTGAGGGGCTGCAGTTCAACCAGCACCCAGAAGGATTCTTATGTTGCTCCATTAGGTGGGGGGTGGGGAATCTGTTATATTGAATTTGACTACGGTTGAATCATAAAGTGGATGGTGTAAAAAAGGAAAGGAAAGGACTTCCCTGGTGGTGCAGTGGTTAAGAATCAGCCTGCCAATGCAGGGGGCACGGGTTCGATCCCTGGTCCAGGAGGATCCCACATGCCACGGAGCAACTAAGCCTGTGTGCCACAACTACTGAGCCTGCGCTCTAGAGCCCGCGAGCCACAACTACTGAGCCCACGTGCCACAACTACTGAGCCCACGTGCCACAACTACTGAAGCCCGCGCGCCTGGAGCCCGTGCTCCGCAACAAGAGAAACCACCGCAATGAGAAGCCCATGCACAGCAACGAAGACCCAATGCAACCAAGATTAATTAATTAATTAATTAATTTTTAAAAAGAAAGGAAAAGATTGTGGAACCCAGTAAGCGTTAGAGAAGGAGATCAAGAATATTCTTGAGACTACTTCTCCCCTGGACTCCTTGGTAGTCTGTCAGTTGGAGAGTTACGTGGCTGTCCCCTCCCCTCCTCCAGCCCCGCAGAATCCTACAAGTTCCAGTCATGCATGAGTGCATCTCCATCCACGTTGGCCAGGCTGGTGTCCAGATCGGCAATGCCTGCTGGGAGCTCTACTGCCTGGAACACAATGGCCAGATCCCAACTGACAAGACTATTGGGGGAGGAGATGACACCTTCAACACCTTCTTCAGTGAGACAGGCGCTGGCAAGCATGTGCCCAGGGCAGTGTCTGTAGACCTGGAACCCACGGTCATTGATGAAGTTCACACTGGCACCTACCGCCAGCTCTTGCACCCTGAGCAGCTCGTCACAGGCAAGGAAGATGCTGCCAATAACTATGCCCGAGGTCACTACCCCATTGGCAAGGAGATCATCGACCTCGTCTTGGACCCAATTCGGAAACTGGCTGACCAGTGCACAGGTCTTCAGGGCTGCTTGGTTTTCCACAGCTTTGGTGGGGGAACTCACCTCCCTGCTGATGGAACATCTCTCTCGATTATGGCAAGAAGTCTAAGCTGGAGTTCTCCATTTACCCAGCCCCTCAGGTTTCCACAGCTGTAGTTGAGCCCTACAATTCCATCCTCACCACCCACACCACCCTGGAGCACTCTGATTGTCCCTTCATGGTAGACGATGAGGCCATCTATAACATGTCGTAGAAACCTCGATATTGCGCGCCCAACATACACTAATCTTAACCGCCTCATGAGCCAGATTGTGTCCTCCATCACCACTTCCCTGAGGTTTGATGGAGCCCTGAATGTTGATCTGACAGAATTCCAGACCAACCTGGTGCCCTATCCCCGCATCCACTTCCTTCTGGCCACATATGCCCCTGTCATCTCTGCTGAGAAAGCCTACCATGAACAGCTTACTGTAGCAGAGATCACCAATGCTGGCTTTGAGCCAGCCAACCAGATGGTGAAATGCAACCCTCGCCATGGTAAATACATGGCTTGCTGCCTACTGTACCATGGCGATGTGGTTCCCAAAGATGTCAATGCTGCCATTGCCACCATCAAGACCAAGCGTACCATCCAGTTTGTGGACTGGTGCCCCACTGGCTTCAAAGTTGGCATTAATTACCAGCCTCCCACTGTGGTACCTGGTGGAGACCTGGCCAAAGTACAGCAAGCTGTGTGCATGCTGAGCAACACCGCAGCCATCGCTGAGGCCTGGGCTCACCTGGACCATAAGTTTGACCTGATGTATGCCAAGCGTGTCTTTGTTCACTGGTACTCGGTGAGGGCATGGAGGAAGGAGAGTTTTCTGAGGCCCGTGAGGATACGGCTGCCCTTGAGAAGGATTATGAGGAGGTTGGAGCCAATAGCGCTGAGGGAGAAGATGAGGGTGAAGAATATTAACCTGTCTGCTGCAATTTTACCCTCTTCTCTTGGGACTGTCTTATTTGTGTTCTGTGGAGCTGCCCATTGTGGCCCTATCTTGCCAATAAAAGTGATATTTCTAAAAAAAAGAAAAAAAGAATATTCTTGAGAATATTCTTCTCAAGAATACTCTGAGAATGGAAGGAACAGACTAGGTATGGGAGCCAAATTGCAATACAAAGAGAGAAGGTGATATTGTGACAGAGAAGATGCAAGTATTCAGAGATAGGAGGAATAATGTTATAAAAATGAAACTATATTTGTATAATTTAATAGAAGGTAAAATAGCTGTTTGACAAGAAAGAAAAATGGGAAGCACTGTGCTATACAAATTCTACTTGGAATGTGTTATGCAGCCCTTTATCATAATCCATCAGGATCACTGAAATACAAATGGTGTTCTTTTTATTAGCTGTGGTTGTCTTCAGTGTCAAAAAACATTCAGATTGTGTTTGCATTACATCCTAACAGGAAAATCAATCAGTTCACTAGATGAGCATTAGCAATGAAACACAGTAGAGCTCCCCAATGTACAATTTACCTGGTTTGTTGGACCAGATTTTCCTCCCTTGTAGATATATGACCCTTTTTTGGAAAGGTTTGTCCTTATTCAGCTTTCATTCACATGACTACACTAGCGTTTCACTGCAATCCTATTTGTTCTCAGAATTTAGGGTGAAAAAGTTCCATCTTGGAATATGTTCAAGAAAATGAATCAGAGGAACTGCCAGAAGGACTGAATGACAACATTTTCACACCTGTTCTATAGCCCCATGCTGTCCAATATGGTAGCCATAGCCACATGTGGCTATTTAAATTTAAATGTAAATTAATGGAACTTTAATAAAATTAAAAATTCAGCTCCCCAGTTGTACCAGCCACCCTTCAAATGTTCAGTTGTCACATGAGACTACTTCATTGAAGAGTGCAGATACAGAGCATTTCCATTATTACAGAAAATTCTACTGGGCAGTATTGCCATACACACATACACACACACACAAACACACACACACACACACACTCTCTCAGCAGTCAAGGATTATGGTAATAGAATTAAAGCTTCTATGCCATATGCCACTTTGTCCTCCATTCCCTAGTTTTAATTGATTTATTATCAGGTTTTCTTATTAAACTAATATGCGTAATTAAGATTCCCCCCCAGGTATATATCAGTTGTCAATCACTGAATTAGCTACTAAGGGATGTTATAACATATCCTTCAGTAAAAAATAATTTGGATGCTGCTTCTCTCGGAAGCAGGTACATAGAGTTATGAATTCAGGAGACTCCTGCATATTTTGTTCAAATGACAAGATTGATATATTTAGCAAAACTTACAGTCCGTAAACAGAGTGCTAGCATATTTGTACTTACTGGACCCTTGTATGTCAGGTCCCAACTGTGCTAATGAGGAAAGCCATTTAACTTTCCTGACACTCAGTTTCTTCAGCTGTAAAAAGGGAATTATAATACTAGTGTCATGGATTTTTTGGTAAAGATTAGATGAGATAATGCATAGAGAAGTGTAGCCTTCATAGACATGAACAGGGAATGATTAACAGTAACCATCCTGTGGTTGCACGTCAGGTAGAGTGTTAACGATTTTAATGACTTCCGCACCTCGAGCTAGGAATTGCTTTTCCCACCAAAGGACCAGAGGTTTGCAGAAAATCCTTCCTCGTCCCACGAAGAGTACAGGGCAGAGACCTGATTCACAAATAATCATTAGTGGAATGCATTTTGTGAGAATATGATTTTGTGAATTTAAAAAGCTGCCTGTGGTTTATACTTATTACTATAGGGGTGGCAGACTTCATTTTGAGAGGGGACTGCTTTTTTTACTTTCAGGTACAGGGTACACACTGATAGGCTTTAATTATACATGGCAAGGCCCAGAATCCCACTATGACAATAATATAAAAACCTCTTTTTGTTGTGGATGAACATTGCTGAGCAGTGCCCCATTGGAGATTTGAGGCCAAGGGAAAAATGTGTACCTCTATATACGTGCACAAAATACCCTCTTATACCTTCAGCCAAGTGGAAAGAGTCAATAAAAGCATTACGATTTAAAAATATGACTATATATAAAGCCCCATGTTGCCCAATTTATTCGTGCACCATTGTCACTCCTCATAAATCCACTTGGCCTATGGGTCCAGGAATCTCGGGCTGAATGTCAACTACTGCTCCTGTTGCACAACAACGCAGAGTCATAAAACAAACAGCCTGTCTTTATTTGAACTTTTGATATTTTGTTCATCATGGATTTTCTGCATTCATTTTAATTTTTTAAAATATTGCGTTAAAGTATTATTGACTGTGATTATTGGGCTTTTTGATGCTCCCTTAAAATCTGTGCCTTAATGAGTATTTCACTGCTTTAATCTTGGCCCTGTGACTGAGAGATTATCATGAACTTAGCTTGAGTTCTTCTATGACTGGAGCCAAGAAAAGGTGCTGGAGCTGAGGCTCTTAAGACCAAGGAGAGAGTCAAGGGAACTCTTGTCTCTGTAAGAGTGGAGGAGTGATGTCACCATCATGGTGGTGCTCTCTTGATCTCTCCCCTTCAATCTACAACCAGTAAAACATCCACAACTCAACAAAGGTGCCTCTGCCCAACACACTAAGATGCCAGAGAATCCCACACATCTGTACATTTAAAGGTGGGTGGACTCAACTTATAGAGGAGTGGAACCAGGGGAACAGCAGAGACCGTGCCTGCAATCCCAGCCCCCAGGGCACAAGAGCTGAACCCTAGCCGCTGAACCCACAGCCACAGAGAACCCAGTAACAGCAGGGGAGGCGGCACACACAACTCTGGCCTTCCAGCTACAGCACACAGCAGCACTTAGAGCCACAGGTAACTGGGCAGCAGCAGCAACAGGGCCTCCTCCCTCCAGCCACTGAGGCACCCATGACTTCAGCCCTCCACCCCCCACCAGCAGCGGCAGTACCCATAGACCCAAGAACCCTAGACGGGGCAGAGGTACCCGCAACCTCACATTCTTGCACCCCACCCTTCCCCTCTCCGCATGTCAGCAGAGCCTGCAACTCCAGAGATCCTGGACGCAGGGGAAGCACCTGCCATCCCAGTGCCTCAGGTGGCGAAGCCAGTGACACCAGCAGCAGCAAGGCACCAACGACCCCGGAGGCACAAGCAGCGGCTAGGAGGGCACACCTCTGACAGAAGTGATGGTGGGTGGAAAGTGTTGACTCTCAAATAGGCAGCGCAGGTAAGAAAAACCCAAAACTTGTGCTGTAGCACCACCTACTGGAAAGTAAAAGAAAGGCCTCTAATTTCTAACCTGTTGAATCATTACAATCATGTTTAAAGAAGAAAGGTGTTCGCTACTTCAAATGTGCCAGCAAAGGAATAACTGTGGCTCTTCACGGTGCTTAGTCAGTTAACAGTGTATCACAAAAATAAAATGACGACCTTCCAGAAACCAAACTTAAAGTCACAGAATATTGTGACATATCTGATAGAGAATTCAAAACAGCTGTCATGAAGAAACTCAGCAAGCTACAAGAAAACTCAAGGCAGTTCAGTGAGCTCAGGAATAAAATTAATGAACAGAAGGAATACTTCACCAAAGTGATTGAAACTCTATAAAAGAACCAAACAGAAATTCTGGAGCTGAAGAACCCAATAAACAAGATGAAAAATGCATTACAAAGCACTGGAAATAGAGCAGACAATATGGAAGAGAGAATTGGTGAGCTTGAAGATAGAAATCTAGAAATGATACAGGTAGAAGAGGAAAGAGAATTAAGATCTTAAAAAATGAGGAAATTCTACGGGAACTATCCAACTCTTTTAGGAAGGGCAATATTAAGATGATAGGTATCCAGGAGATGAGAGGGAGAAGGGTGCAGAGAGTTTATTTAAAGAAATAATAGTTGAGAACTTCCCAAACCTGGAGAAGGGACTGGATATACAAGTCCATGAAGCTAAGAGAACACCTAATTACCTCAATGCAAAAAATCTTCTCCAAGACACATTATATTAAAATTGTCAAAAGTCAATGGCAAGGAATAAAGACACAGATATAGAGAATGGACTTGAGGACACAGGGAGAGGGAAGGGTAAGCTGGGACGAAGTGAGAGAGTGTCATGGACATATATACACTACCAAATGTAAAATAGATAGCTAGTGGGAAGCAGCTGCATAGCACAGGGAGATCAGCTCGGTGCTTTGTGACCACCTAGAGAGGTGGGTAGGGACGATGGGAGGGAGACGCAAGAGGGAGGAGATATGGGGATATATGTATATGTATAGCTGATTCACTTTGTTATAAAGCAGAAACGAACACACCATTGTAAAGCAGTTATACTCCAATAAAGATGTTAAAAAAAAAAGAATTGATCTTCAGAACTAGAAAACAACTCAAGATTCTGAAGCATCTAAAAAAAGTAAGACCACATTATATTAAATATGCTATAGTTGGCAAAATCAGGTTACTATTTTGCGTCTGACTTCTCTAAATTTAGTACATCTTTACATTGTCGCTACATATAGAACTATATGATTCTTTGTAAATTGACATTAAATTAAAAATTGGATTCCATAAAATGTCCCTAATTGCCTAGTTCCCCTGACACCCAACATGGGGAACCACTGTTCCTGGTTTCATATGTATCCTTCCTGAGGCTGCTATATATATATTCAAGTAAATAAATTGTTATCTTCCTCATTTTTATGCAAAAAATAAAAACACATAAGATACTTAAAAAAAAAAAAAGTCAATGGCAAAGAAAGAATTTTAAAGACAGCCAGGGGAAAAGGATGACAACCTACAAAGGAACCCCCGTTAGGCTATCAGCAGATTTCTCAGCAGAAATTCTACAGGCCAGTAGAGGGTGAAATGACATTCTCAAAATACTGAAAGATCCTGGAAACCAACAGAAATCCAGGAGCCAAGACCCAGAAGAGAACAATTCCCTTGACCCCATCTAGTGGAGGATGGTTATCTATCACTAGAACAGCACTGCATGTAACTTGTGATGTATACGTTCACGCTTGAGTTAAGTGTTTAGGAAATTGTACCTAGTTCTCCTCCCATAACGTATGTTCAGTTGCTGTCAATGAACGACAGTAAAATAAAATTCATAAAATCCTGAATTAAGGAGCCTCCCCCCTGGGGAGTGCGAACCGTGACCCTCTCAGCTGACAGTAATTGAAATTTCTAGTGCCTAGAATGGGCAGGCTAGTCAAACAGCATAAGCCCACCTAAGCATCAACTACTTGAATCAGAATTATCTGGGGAGCTTGTTAGAAACACAGATCTTTAGGACCCATCCCAGAGCCACTGCATCTGGGATTAAGGATCTGCACTTCCCCAAGATGGTTGTGAGACAAACAACCGTGGGTGGAGCTTACACTTCATAACAAGTAAATGAGGGCATCCCCTCTAAGAAAGATGCTAGATTCCTGACCTTTCTAAAAGGGATGGGCAGGAGCGTCTGTCCTGGATCCTGCTCTAGAGGTTCCAAGAGCCCCAGAGCTGGCCTCTGAAGACCAGAGGACACTTATCCTCTTAAGCTAGACCCAGCGTTTCCCAAATAGGTGGAAGACAGCGTGCTTCCGCCAGCACCTATGGGATGACCAGATGGAGGCCCCAAGAGCTCTATTCTTCAGGTTTTTAACCCCACCCCTACCAAGGAACCCTATGGGTAGGATGCCAGGGAAATTGCCCTGCCCACCCTACCATCCTGCAGGATGGGGACTCCCTCTGAGACCCTCAACACCCCTACAGGCTTATAACTGAAAATGTTCAGGGACAGAAGGAATTACTTCAAACGCTGGGGAACAAAGCTTGCTATGGGGTTCGTTCTTCATCATGGATGTAACAGGAGCATCTAATTAACTGCCTTTTTTGTGTCCTTGAGGGAGCCACTGGCCCACACCCCCAGACACCCGAAACCTCAAATGTGTGTTGAATGTTTTCATGTTAAAGAAAATAGTTAAACCTTTTAGTTAAAAATAAACAAATAATAATAATACACCAACCTTAGTTCTGACAAATACTCCATGTGTATGGTCAGGCCACCCAAGATGGCTGTTCTCTTGCTCTCTGTACATCCTCTGCCCGACCAGCACCTGCTTCACCTACACCCTACTCACATGACTGACCTTCCTACACACCTGCCCCGGCCCCAGCTAATGACTGTTCTAGCTTTAGATCAGAGCTCTCCACTATGCTTATTAAAGGGACGGTGAGGGGCGTGCCCCTCTGCTGGTTTCCCTGGTAACCGATGAGCCAAGATGACGTCATTTCCCCCTATAACTGGTACCCCCCCCCCCCCGCAACCGCCTTCCCCCAGAAAACTGCTGCCATGTCCTGCCCAGCTATCTGCTGCACACGGTGGGGTGTTGCTCCAAGACCTGGCTGCAGACGTGTAAGCTCTCCCGTCCATTAAACCAATGATGTCTCTGTTGCTGACTCTGGGCTCTGTCTTTGGTCTTGAAGTTGGGCAAGTACAGGCTTTGTAGGCCTGCGGGGTACAGCCCAACACCATGAGAATGTAAGATGTCAACAGTGAGGGGAAATGGGTAAGAGGTATATGGGAACCCTCTCCCTTTGCAATTTTAAATCTGTAACTATTCTAAAATAAAAGTTTGTTAAAAGTAGGTAAACAAATGGAAACCACCTGCTAGAGCCTGCAGGGCCCCAGGTGGGTCTGTCTCAGGTCCCAACCCTTCCCCAGGGTCTGGCCTCTCTGGCAGAGGCTCAGCTTCCATGACTAGAGGATTCTCTTGTTCCGTCATCCCTTAGGATGGTGTCTTAGTCCTGCTTTCCTCTCCTAGTGGGGTGGCTGGGACTTTTTGTACATAGCCTCTACTTAATCCTTTGCACCAGCCCATCCAAACCACACAGGCTGTTTCTTCCAGCCCTGCACCTCCAGCCCCATCCACTGGGAAACTACTGTACTGTTTCTATCTAGTTAAGGTCATATGGTTGAAATAGTGTGGAATTAATTTGTCTACATCTAAAATTTGGCTTGAAATGTATTTCCTCCCTATTGATACTCTTTGCATATGCACTTCCTATAAGAATCACACAAGACAATGTGGGTGGGAGTGGAAAAGAAAGAAAATCTGGGGACTCATCAACTTTACTTGAAATGCTTTATAAGGCATGGTTTAATTTTGGGGGGGCAGGGAGGAGAGCAGATTTTTAAAATTGTGCTCCAGCATGCTTATTTTAAGAGATAACTATTAAGAGGGACAATTTCTTTTTTTAATTTTACGGTGAGTTTTGGGTCCTTTTAAAACTCCCAGTTAAAAGAATATGAGGGGGGCTTCCCTGGTGGCGCAGTGGTTGAGAATCTGCCTGCCAATGCAGGGGACACGGGTTCGAGCCCTGGTCTGGGAAGATCCCACATGCCGTGAAGCAACTGGGCCCGTGAGCCACAATTACTGAGCCTGCGCGTCTGGAGCCTGTGCTCCGCAACAAGAGAGGCCACGACAGTGAGAGGCCCGCGCACCGCGATGAAGAGTGGCCCCCGCTTGCCCCAACTAGAGAAAGCCCTCGCACAGAAATGAAGACCCAACACAGCCATAAATAAATAAATAAATGATGTTTAAAAAAAAAAAAAAAAAAGAATATGAGGGAAGTAAGAGGGAAATATTCTCTTTGTGAGGAACTCTGAATGGAATGCATTGTGTGAGGCCAAAGGAAAACTTCACTTGGGTAAGATTCTAATTGTATTCTTCCTTATCACGCTGGACAAGCTGACAACCTATATTTTACTGCTCAAAAAGGAAAATAAAAGCCTTAACTTGTTCCCATTGCAGAACTCCGGAGCACCTAAAAGCACAAGTGGAATGAAATGCTTCCTTTTTATTTTCTTCTCTTTTGAAACCGTTAAGCCATTGCTTATTTGGAAACAGTCAGTGTGGCCTGCAGGATCCAGGAACACAAGACTGACCATTTATTTATCCAATACATTAAGCACGCGATGGTAAGAACTGTGCTTGCCTCGAGCTTTGCAAGGTGTGGCCCTTGCAAAGTTCCATCTAGAAGCATGGCATGTATTAAAATACCTTCAGGATGAGTCAGTGGTTCTCAAGCTGAGGGTAATTTTGCCTCCCTCCACGCCCCACCCCCAGATATTTGGTCCTGTCTGGAGGCAATTTCGATTGTTGCAACTTCGGTTGGGGGTGGGGATGGGGAATGAAGCTGCTGGCATCTAGTGGGTAGAGGTCAGGGATTCTGCTAAACAGCCTACCATGCACGGAACAGCCCCAATCAGCAAAGAAGTATCCCACCCCAAAGGTCAACAGTGCCAAGTTAGAGCAACTCTGTGGTTTCTTCAAGGTTGAGAAAACATCGTAATTACATTATAATGTAACTAGTGTAGTGCTGTAAATTGGATACAAGTCAGGTGCTCCAGAAGAGCAAAGAAGGAAAGATCACGTCCACTTGGGGTAATCAGAGAAGGTTTTGAGCCTTCAAGTGGGTTTTCTGTGGTCCAGGGTACCTCATTTCTCCTAAGTCTTACAGGCCATTTAGTTCCCCTAAATCTTGTATTTCAGTCAATAAGTAGCTGGTGAAAATCCTTGCCTGGCCAAGTAATTCGACATCTCTGTGTCTCTGTATTCTCTGCTGGAAAATGACAGGATTCATTCAGGAGCCCCAAGCTCTTCCTGGCTTTGAGTAAGTGACAGTTCTTACTCTGACCTTGTACTTGGTCACCCCAGGCCTCATAAAACATGATTCTCTGTCTTCTGTGGTTAATACGTTCCTGTGAGTATCTGTCTCCTCCGACATGGAAATACAGCATTTTGCTTATAATTTCTAGGGATCCAGAGATCCCCAGAAACCCATCTCTGGACCTCTAAGGGTGCATGGGCCCCAGAATAAAAATTTTTGCTCCAAAGTTTCCTGAGCAACAAAATCTTGTGCTGGGTCTATCAGAGCCCTTGGAACCTGACCCAGCTGTGTTTCCAAAGCTATCAAGCTCCTTCTCGCATGCCACACTCATCTGTCTCTTGTTTTTCTATGATGGAATTAATTGTTTTATTTTGTTATTGCTGCTTCGCCAAAATCATTTTAGCTAATCTCATGACCTTGCCAAAATCCAACTCACACAGCAGATGTTCTAGCCCGCCAGGATGGGCTCTCACCACTTTCTCTTAATCCTAGAGGATGTTTCTGGTGGGTTCCCTTAAGCTAAGGGAACTGCCAGTGAGTGTGTCCCTGAAGCCCTAGGGGAGAGGATCCCTGCTTGAAGGAGCTTAATAAAGACCACTAACAAAGTCTGCTGTAAGCCAGCAGGGTACACAGAATGTTACATCAGGGTATTTGTAATATTTTGTAAAAAATGACCTGGCTCTACCCAGAAGAGAGGTGCTAACAACTTTGCTTTGCTTTGCTGCTGTGAACAGGGCCTGAAGACCCTAGAAAGGCTCAGTAAGGTCCCAGGTGTGTCTATTGAACACCTGAAATATGGCTAGTCCAAACTGAGATGTGCTGTCAGTGTAAAATACCACCAGATTGTCAATACTTAGTATAAACAAGAAATATAAATATTTCATCAATAATTTTATATTGATTACATGTTGAAATGATGATATATGGTATATATTGGGTTAAAGAAGACAGATTATTATAGTTAACTTTACCTATTTCTTTTTACTTTTTAAATGTGGCTTTTAAGAAATTTCATATTATGCATGTGCCTCAGATTTAGGTCTGCATTATATTTCTATAAGACTGTGCTGCTCTAGAACCTCATGTATCCCCTGAAGACCAGTTTTAACCTCTGTGGAGATTCCTTTTCTATCAAATCTAAATGACCTGCTGAAGGGCTGGTACATGACCCTGAGGAACCAGCCCAGATACCTGGAACCCCTTCGATTAGGTTAGGCTCTAAGATCTGGAATATAATTTTAATTGTTTAGTACATGGTCTCTTAATGGGTGGGTGCTATAGATCGAATATTTGTGTCCCCCTCAAAATTCTTACACTGAAACCTGATACCTAACATGATGGTATTAGGAGGTGAGGGCTTTGGGAGGTGCTTAGGTCATGAGGGTGGAGCCCTCATGAATGGGATTAATACACTTATAAAAGAGAGCCCACAGATCTTCCTATCCCCCTCTACTATGTAAGGACACAGCAAAAAGACAGACATCTATGTGGAAGTGGGCTCTCACCAGATACCGAATCTGTCAGTGCCTTGATCCTTGATCCTCACCGGCCCCGCTACACTACTAATCTCCCATTGGTGCTACCACCAAAATCCCCCAGGCTCATGTGGGTGACCTCCTAAACCCAGCTGGGCTCTAACACCCTGTGTGAGGCCACTGCCAACACTCCCATGTGGGTGTTCTCCTCACCCCCTCATTGACCGCACACCCAGACACAGATGCCTTCCTGGTACTAGTTTGCTGCCCACGCCCATTCAAAGGCCTACCTCACTCTGTCTTTCATGGTGACTTTGGACTGAGTTATTCGGGAAGGCAGACAAGCAGGCAGGCACAAAGCAATTAAAATATCTGAGGCAATCTGGAGCATAAACTAGCCTGTTGTATAGCTCTTCAGGACAGCCTACAAAGTTCTTTACAGTCTCATCTGGTCTACTTAGAGTGGAGTCAGGTGAGGATGTTGTAAGAATGTGCTCTTAATGTCTCTTTAATTTGCAAGAGACACCCTCATTGAGGGTGTCACTTGAAGCAGAATATTTACTTTCACTGATGCACGGCCTTGTGAAAAGGAATCTTCTCCGTTTATTAAAATCAACATGATATTTAGTATCAGAGGTAAATTTCTTTTCAAAGAAATCTCCTAAAATGACCTGAGTTCAAATCAGAGTAAGGACTGATGAAACTTGCCAGGATGACCCATAATTTTGCAGAGGAGCAGTTGGGTAGAAAATACCCTTTCTCCAGAGTGAATTACGATATGAGGCAACACCACATCCAGTAGAAAAACACTGTGAAAGAGTCTCAAAGCACTACTGAGATATAGAAAGCATTAGTCAGTGGAAAGACATTAGAATGAAGAATTAGAAATACAAGTGACAGGGACTTCCCTGGTGGTGCAGTGGTTAAGAATCCGCCTGCCAGTGCAGGGGACATGGGTTAGGTCCCTGGTCTGGGAAGATCCCACATGCCACGGAGCAACTAAGCCCCTGCACCACAACTACTGAGCCTGCGCTCTAGAGCCCACAAGCCACAACTACTGAGCCCGTGTGCCACAATTACTGAAGCCCACGTGCCTAGAGCCTGTGCTCCACAACAAGAGAAGCCACCGCAATGTGAAGCCCGCACACCGCAACGAAGAGTAGCCCCCACTCACCGCAACTAGAGAAAGCCTGCATGCAGCAACGAAGACCCAACGCAGCCATAAATAAATAAATAAATAAATAAATAATGCTGTGAATTCAGAACACAATGATTAAAAAAAAATTTTTTTAAATACAAGTGACAGGGCTTCCCTGGTGGCGCAGTGGTTGAGAATCTGCCTGCTAATGCAGGGGACACGGGTTCGAGCCCTGGTCTGGGAAGATCCCACATGTCGCGGAGCAGCTGGGCCCGTGAGCCACGGCTGCTGAGCCTGCGCGTCTGGAGCCTGTGCCCCGCAACGGGAGGGGCCGCGATAGTGAAAGGTCCGCGCACCGCGATGAAGAGCGGTCCCCGCACCGCGATGAAGAGTGGCCCCCACTTGCCGCAACTAGAGAAAGCCCTCGCACGAACCGAAGACCCAGCACAGCCAAAAATAAATAAATAAATAAAAATAAAAATAGCTATAAAAAAAAAAAAAATTAAAAATACAAGTGACAACACATGGAACTATTTCGAGATAATGTATATAATTGTTTAAGGCAATGGGTTCCCAGCATATATGTAGACTGAGCAAGAAATACAGATAACGTGCAATGTATATCTTCCACAATGCATAGAAACTGAATATTTTGAATATTTACTTACTTAAGCTAAGAGATATAGCATTAAAAATAATAGTTGTGGGGTTTTTTTAATCGAAGTATAGTTGATGTACAATGTTGTGTTAGTTTCAGGTGTACAACAAAGTGATTTAGTTATATATATATAATTTTTCAGATTCTTTTCCTTATAGATTATTACAAGATATTGATTATAGTTCCCTGTGCTATACAGTAGGTCCTTGTTGTTTATCTATTTTATATATAGTAGTGTGTACTGTTAATACCAAACTCCTAATTTATCCCCCTCTCCCCCTTGGCAACCGTAAGTTTGGTTCCTATGTCTGTGAGTCTGTTTCTGTTATGTGAATAAGTTCGTTCATATCTTTTTTTAGATTCCACATATAAGTGATATCATATGATATTGTCTTTCTCTGTCTGACTTACTTCACTTAGTATGCTAATCTCTAGGTCCATCCACATTGCTGCAAATGGCATGATTTCGTTCTTTTTTATGACTGAGTAATATTCCAGTGTGTGTGTGTGTGTGTGTGTGTGTGTGTGTGTGTGTGTGTGTGTATGTATATGTGCAACATCTTCTTTATCCATTCATCTGTCGATGGACATTTAGGTTGCTTCCATGTCTTTGCTATTGTAAATAGTGCTGCTATGAACATTGGGGTGCATGTATCTTTTCAAATTAAAGTTTTCTCCTTTTCTGGATATATGCCCAGGAGAAGGATTGCTGGATCATATGGTAACTCTATTTTTAGGTTTTGGGTTTTTTTTGGCCGTGCCATGCGGCATGCAGGATCTTAGTTCCCTGACCGGGGATCAAACCCATGCCCCCTGCATTGGGAGCGCAGAGTCTTAACCACTGGACCACCAAGGAAGTCCCTATTTTTAGTTTTTTAAGGACCCTCCGTACTCTTCTCCATAGTGCCTGCACCAATTCACATTCCCACCAACAGTGTAGGAGGGTTCTTATGGGTTTTTTTTTTTCTGGCTATCAAAGTGATATTCACTATAGAAAATACAATAGAGCACAAAGAAAAATGTAGCAATCACATGTATATCTACCACTCAGCTTAACTTCTTATTAATATTTTGGTATATTTCCTTTAGATCATATTGTTTGCTTTAAAAATAGGATCATATGATACACGCTTGGACTTTTTCACGATGATACATGTCACAAACATTTTCCCATAACATTGGATACACTATGGCATAATTTTAATGGCTATGTAATATTTTGTTGTACAGATCCACCATAATTTATTTAACCACTTTTCTGTTGTTCGGTATTTTAGTGGTTTCCAATTTTGGCTCTTAGAAATAATGTTGTAATTAACATTTGTATATAAGTATTTTCTCACATCTGTGATTATTTCCTCAGGATAAACTTTTAGAAGTGGAAACTGAGTTGCTGGAGCGAAGTGTGGTACAAAATCATGTTGCTATCATAATTTAAATTACATATAAGTCAATAGGATATGCAGAAAAGAGTAATATACTTTCATGAAGTATGTGAGAGTTTCTTACAAATGTAATTGATATATTTTTTAGCATTTTGGTTGGATTGTGTGCTTAATAATCCCTGGGAAAATTAAAGAACAGACTGTCCCTCAACAGTCTCAGAAAAGCAGAATTGCTAGTTTGATCCTAGTTCCAAAGGCTTCCCCTAGGCTTTTGTGGTAATAAAGGAATTATTGCCTAATATCACACCGGCAGAACAAATAGTAAAATATTTATTTTGGAATACCTGCTTTCTATCTGGCAGGGATTTGGAATTTTAAAATCTTCTCTCAAATATTCCAGAACCACAAAATACAAAAAGCTTTGAATTAAGAATTAATTGGGCTTTTCTTTCCCCTACTGTTTGTTCAATTTTTTAAGAGAAAAAAAAAAGTGCTTCACAGAATACAGTTAACTCTTAACTCTTATTCTTGAATAATATTAATGTATGCTGCTTCCTAGACGTTGGGGACTGGACCAGATGACCTCTTGAGATCCTTTCCAGCTCAGTATGTAAATCCAACTTTTATATTCAATGAGCTTTAACTTGGAGAACTTATCACCGCCTGTTCAGTCAAGCCCTTTCCTCTTTACGACATATTTTCTTTGTGCTTTAAGTTTCCTTTTATGCTCACAGAGGGTGTCTGCCAACCACCATTGCTGTAATTATGTCAATGTTTTTACATGAGCATTAATCTAACAATGAAGGATACAGGAGCAGAATGCCAAGTTCAGTAATGCTTATACAGTCATGAGTATGGAACATTCTTAGAACATTAACAAAGATGTTAAAGTCTTGATTTAAGATCTGATGTAATATGATTATACTTGAGAGTACAAGAGAAATTCTCAAATGCTTAAGCCTTGAAGTGCAAAGGAAAGTCAGTGCTCTTTTCCACACAAAACCTTCTACAGAAAGATGAAAGAAAACCCATCACAGTGTTATATATTATTTATCCTCTCTGGTTCACTAAACTATAGTTTTACAATTTAACACAATTCTTGTCTTCTATATGAGTCTATTGCTCTAACATACTCTGTAAATGATTTATGTTCGTTTATTTGGTTAAGCTTCTAGTTGCTGCTGGTTGGGGTGTGTGTGTCTGTGTGAGAATCTGTGTCAAGCACTGTGAAGGTCACCTAATGGCTGAACCCCAATATCCATGCCCCACTTAACCTTTTCCAATAGTCCCCACTTACACTGCAGATCCATTGTTACCCTCAAATATCCTACTTCAGGGCAGGAACAAACGACATGTATTGGGCCAGAGGACATTCTGCTGTACTGACTACGGTGATTAGATCAGAGATGGGTCTTGGTATTAGCCAATAGTGAATTTCAGGACTATTATTGACACTTCTGAAACATGTTTCTTTCTTTCTGTGTAGTGTAGGACACAAGTTAGAATTGTTATTGTTACTTTGCCACCATATAGGATGCTAACCTCAGAATCAATCCAACACACCAAGAAGGGAAAACTGAGAAAATTAAAGAGAACTGTAACCCTGATTGATCCACACCTTAAGGAATACGTTCCCTTCGTTGTGTAATGCAGTTTGAATTTCTGTTACTTGCAACTGGAAATATCCTAACTGATGCAGAATCTCTGAAGTGGTTATGGCTTTGGGAAGCATGCAGGAAGCCAAATGGTTCTGACCTTCTTCTTCTAGAACCTACTAGTTAAAGAAAAGATTAAGGGGAAGTACGGAGAGAGAAGAAGTCAACCCACTGTGATGGTTAATTTATGTGACAACTTGATTGGACTAAGGGATGCCCAGATGGCTGGTAAAACATTATTACTGGGCATGTCTGTGAGGGTGTTTCTGGAAGAGATTAGCATTTGAATTGGTAGACTGAGTAAAGAAGATCATCCTCACCAGTGCAGATGGGCCTCATCCAATTTGTTGTGGACCTGAATAGAACAAAAATGTGGAGGAAGGATGAATTTGCTCTCTTTGCTTGAGCTTGGACATCTCTCTTGTCCTGCCCGCAGACATTGGCAATCCTTGTACTTGGACCAGGACTTATGCCATTAACCCCCATCCCCTGATTCTTGGACCTTTTGGACTCAGACTGAGACTTGTACCATCGGCTCCCTTGGTTCTCAGGCCTTTGAACTCAGACTGAATTACACCATTGGCTTTCCTGGTTCTTCAGCTTGTAGACAGAAGATCAGGGGTCTTCTTGGCCCCCATAACTGCATAAGCCAATTCCTATAATAATAAATTTCTCTCTCTCTCTCTCTCTCCACACACACACACACACACAAAGGTTAGGTCTGCTCTGGTTCCTCCCCATTCCTTGGACATAGTCCTACATGGCTTTTGATTAAGAGCCTGGCAGTCTTTGTCTCCTTAGCCTTGAAAGAGTGCAGTGCATTCTGCCCTGCTCTTTGGAGATTCTGAGCTTATCTATTTAGCCTCCTTCTCTCAATAGCTTCAAATATGGAAGAAGTCTTGAGGGGTAGACCAGCTATATATTAAAGATGGGTTCCCTCCCTCTAGCATTATCTAGGAGTTTGCCTCCTAGACAATGTGGAATTGAAGAGGACTTCATTCTGCTGATCCAAACCCAGCCTCTCAGCTTCCTTCACACAACCCCAGAACCCAGCACATGTCTCCTGCCGCTCCTCAAATGGCCAGCGTGTCATACCAGCCATGCACAAAACTTCACTGGTTTCTCTTTCCTCCAGCGGAGTCCCACCGTATAGGCTAAACCCAGTCATCTGGTTTGCGTTGCTCTCACAGCTCTCTGTACCTAAAAGAACATGCTTTTGTCATTTACCCAGTTTTTCTGATTGCTGCACAGAAGCACTGTGCAGCCGTGACCTGTTTCATTCTACTTGAAAGTGGAGGACCGCTTGTGGGTAACATCTTAATGTATTTAGGGTGGTAGTGCAAGAAGTGGTCCTTGAACTTCTACCCAACTAGCTACTTGACCTTGGCAAATTCACTTAACATCTCTTAGGGATGATAATGGCTACTTCTTCGGATTCTTATATGGATCAAGAGAAATAATATTTATACAAAGCACTTTCAAGGAAAAAATTCTTTAAATAAAAGGCAGTCTTTTAAAAATTCATTTATTCATTCATTCAAAGACACTTATTGAACAGTTAATATATGCCAGACATTTTGCTAGGAGCAGGTGGGGGAAAATGAATGAATAAGACTTGGAAACCTGGTCTCACAAGAAGCTCACAATTCTAGTGGGGAAGGTGAATATGTAATTCAGTAACAGAAATGCATCACGTAATTATAGACATAGGTATAAGGTAAAATGGCATAGAGAAAGGAATAATTCCTTATATTCTGCTGGGGTAGGGAGGTTATGAAAGGCTTCCCAGAGAAAAGTGAGGTTTTAGCTGAATTCCTATGTTCACCAATAGTTTACAGAAAGAAAAAGAATACATCTCACTTGGCTGTTGTGTTGTTGACTCTTATAACATCATGACTCAAAAGCAATTTGAAGAATATGTAATAATTGATTTATACTGATTTTAAGCAATCATTTAAAAAACGTCAGGCCTATCAGCCCATACAGAAATTGAGTACGATGCAAATGTTAAGATTTTCAAACAATTGAAAGGACTGTGGAAATGAGAATATCATCTTCCATTAATTCCAGAACATCCTGGTAATATTTATTGCAGTTGCATTGAGAGGCTTTGCCTATTAAAGACTACTGGTTATCCAAAATCTCGAAATACATGATTTCCAGAAAGACATCTATTCAAAACCTTTTTTAAAACCATATAATGAAACCACCAATGAAAAATAGCAATCTACTTCACAGCGAAGTTGAAAAATATGTGAAAGGAGGTAAAAGTGCACTATGAGAAATTCCTTTGCTGAAATGTCTAATGTTGTTTAAGAATACTTTACCCTTAAGCAATTCTTCGTATTGCCCACGAATATAATTTATATTTCTATGAAGAAAAGTGAAAGACATTTATTACCAGAAACAGCAAACAGCAATTGCCATTCATTTGCTTGAGACTGTGTTTCACAAGGAAACGTTTAAATGTGTGTAGCTATTCTCTTATGTTGAAGTGTTTTAAATGTTTTTAAAAGTAAATAATATTTTGTTCACAGAGACACTAGGTAAGCAAAATATCATAATTATTAAAGAGCCAATATGTCATGATATCAATAACTTAAAAAACAAAAACCATCATATTACATGATAAAATACATCGATGAAATCAGGGTTGTACATCCATATAGAATGTGGTGGTTGAAATTAATTTCACACAGTTTATAAAACTCAAGACTATTTTTGGTTTCTCTGATTTTTGCCAGAATCAACATGTCATGAATGAGTATCTATGTGAAAGAAAAGAGATGAAAAATTCCTTTACAGATGCTTCACTTGAAATGTTTAGGGATTTAGCTAATTTATACTCACTTTCTTTACTGTATGCAGATTTCTGATATCATTAGTTCTGTGTCAGTCATTTCTTTTATTTGAATAAATTCACTATGTATAACTTCTGTTTTTTCAAAAAAATGATTTTATGTAAGTACATTATCTACATAGGAAGATCTTCATGGTATATTAAGGGGAAATATCAGGCTATGAGCTTATTTTTGTGAAATATATTAAGTAAGCTTAGAAAAGTAGTTTGGAACAGGTACTGGTTGCACAGAAGGATCACCTGGAGACCCTTTAAAAACCCAATAACCAGACCCCACCTCAGTTCGATTAAGTCAGAATCTGGTTGGGGATCCCAGGCACCTACTTCAAAAGCTCCCCACGTGATCCTAATTACAGCCAAGGTTGAGAATTACTGATTTAGAGATACACACACACACACACACACACACACACACATTTGCAGTAGAGCTACCTGTGATGTGGCTTATGGGAAATTGTATATTCTTTTTGCTTATTTGTGTTGTCTGCAATAAACATGTACATTTTCTACAATAAACATGTAATTGAATGCCTGTAACTTGAAAAGCAATAAAAATTGGATGGAATGATGGATAGAGGAAGGATGAGAGGGAGGGAGTGGAGAAGGAGAAAAAGAAAGAAAGGGAGGAAGGAATAAAGGAAGAAGGGAGGAAGGGAAGGAGGGAGGAAAGTTTTTAAATTAAACTTGAACCTGCATCAACACAGCAAGGACTTGAGGTAACAGGGAGAGGAAACACACGTGGTGTCCTTCTGCTGTCCTCACAAGTGGCTAAAAATGCTTTAGGAGCGTAAGAGTGAGTTGAAGAAGGAGCTGTCATCTGCTGAGTCTCTATCATGTGTCAGTGCTTTATTTTTTATCCCATTTAATCCCAATACCTACCCTGCAGGACTGATACATAATCTTTCTTTCACAGATGGGGACATTGACTCTCAGAGAGCTGACGTGTCGTACTGAGTCTAGTATTTGAATCCTGCGTGAGCCCAAGCCACTACCCCTTCATAAGCGTTGGGCATGAGGTATTTTTCCGTTGTGTGTCTAACAGCTGTGAATATTGTTTTTTCACTTCTGTGGAGAATTGATACCTTTTCAAAGCTTTTTAGGTGTCACTTCTTCTGCCAAGACCCACCTCCCGTTGCTTACCCTTGGATGACCACAGATGCTTCACTGGGAGAACTTGACAAATGGCTTTGTTAGGCAAATTGTCCTGACCTTCTACTGAAGAACAGTTGCTACCACTTCATAATTATGCCCAACAATACATTAAAAAACCCACCCAGCTTCCTCTGTAAACATGGATGGGCCAGAGTATTGTCACTGTGTGCTAAATGCATGATAATTTTGCTGTCAGCTAACGTGATTTGACAGCTGCCAGCAGTAGATGATAAACAACAAAAAGAAAAAGAGGATCTAAGTGGCAAAAGTTACAGAAGCCAGAGAGAGTCGGGCAAGAGAAAGATATAGTTTAGACATGTCAGCTCTAATAAGTAAATTAGTCATGTAAAATAGCACGTCAAGTTTTTTAAATAAATGAACCCATAGAGTCTGAGTCTCATTTTCACATACCTTTTAATGCCAATGCTACATACATCTACATTTCAGTATTATGTATTTTAGATTAAAGGAAAATGTTTCCGTTTCAAATGAGAGCATTCTAATTTCCTCCTGACTTTGTTCTTCATTACCTTCCCTAAGTTTCCATTAGACAAAAGCAAATACAATTAAAATTCACCATATTTATTGGCTTACTTTATTTACTGGTTGGTAACCCCAAGTAACTTAAAAGCATAGAGGTAGCCCAAATAACCTCAAAGGCAGGGCTGGTTTACTTGCTCAAATAGTCGCAGATGCTCAAGATGGTGTCTGGTACTTTGGCCATAAGCATCTTCATTGTAGACATCTTTGCTGCAAGGATTTTTGCCGCATAACAATGGCCATGAGGCAATTTTGCCATAAAAGATCAAATAGAAAAGCGGGGCATTAAAAAGGTCATAATGAAACAGGAAAAATGAATAACAAAATTTAAAAGACTTTATTGCAAAATACAAAATATTTGAATACATTTAAAATGTGTGTTGATTCATGGCAATACTACACAAATAACTGATTTTATTTTGGGGTTGTACTTAAGCATTTGTCCTCCAAGTCTTTTGTTCAGAGTATTTAATCACACACTTTTTTTTGATTGTTGAATTTTTTCTCCTCATTCCAAACAATACGTTTTCATTTTCACTAAAATTTCCTCCTTCATTAAGACATGTATCAGTTTCCAAACACTAGGATGCGTATTTGTAACTGAGCTTTTTATTGCGATGTGAAAGCATCTACACGGTTGTTTGTTGTTTGTTGTTCTTGATATATGGTCACATATCCGTTGAGAGACGTTCCAATTTTTTAGAGAAATGTGGGTTCGTTCAATTCTGCGCCTTTGAGGTTCTCAGCCTCTTTCTCCTCCAATGTGGTGTGTTTCAAAGTAAGAAACCAATTCTTGGGGGCAATCCATCAATATCTGTCAGCTCAATAAAGCTATCAATAACACCACTAACTGGAAGAAATGCTAATGCATTTCAACCAGTTGAAACCAAACTGTCAAACCAAACTGTTAACCACTTATTTAATCTTTTATGGCAAAATTGCCCTACGGTCAATTAGTTTCATGGCTGAAATGTTTGCAGCAAAAATGCTTGGGGCAAAGATATCTATGGCAAAGATGCTTATGGGGAAAGTACCTAGAACCACTTGATGTGGCGTCCTCAACCAATTGGCCTTCCCTCTGATCACACCTGACATGTGTCTTCCAAGTGGCTTTCCTTGAACAGGACGGAATGAAGGAGAGAATATTAGCTCTGGAGTCAGGCTGTTCCGAGTTCGAATGCTAGCACTACCATTTATTGATTATGTGAGCTTCATAAAGTTGATTCGTTTCTCTGAGCCTTAGTGTCTACATTTTGAAAGTTGGGATAAAATGTTTCCCATGTTCTTCTTAGGAAAATTTCAAGACTAGATACATATCAAGTGCCTGACCCAGTGCTTAATACAGGGTAGGCACTTAACAAATGTTAGCTCATACCCACACTTGATTATCATTAGCATTGCCCCCAACCCACTCTGACTGCAGCATGCTATTATCACGATGTTGGTTCTCTCTGGATATTATACTGTGTCCTCCAGGAAACTACATGCTCACTGGAAGTGGGGGCAATGCCCAATCTTTTATAAAGTTCACGTAAGCCTGAGCTCCAGTGATGGGCGATAACCAATGGAGTTGACTAACCAACCTTTCAGCCAGGTGTAAGTTGGGTGTATGACTAGGACAGAGTTAATCAAAATCAATTGGCTATTGAAACACTTTGTTCAGAAAACCTGGCAATGGCTATTGCATTTTTTAGTTCTAGCAAAGTATTTTCCAGTATTCAATAAAAACATAGAGTTTTAAACCATTGAAATCAACACACACTGGGAAGCAACATTTGAAAATGTATACTCTGCTAAAACAGAGAGTCATTTAAGAAAGGCCATTGATTTTCGATTCAACACATGAGCCCAGGCTACCCTACAGGGAAATATTGTGTGGCCCATTCGTAGATAAAACCACATCATTTAAAAAAAATTTTTTTTCACAGTAAAACTTTATATACAAAAACAAGCAACAAGCTGGATTTGGTCCGTGAGCCATACTTGACTGTCCCGCCCCAAATCCCCACCTGTTCTAGATTATCTCTTTGTTCACAAAATCTTTCTCCAAAAAGGGTTTGATATTATTGATTTTTTTTCTACTAACTAAATCTTAATTATGTTCAAGTTTACCCTCCCTGAGTTTGCACCCAGGGCAACATAGTGGGAATTTGGGATCTTTCTAAAGCTACAAGCCACAGAGAATCTCTTAGTTTACTACCATAGATGCTTGTCACATCCATTGTGCAGAATTCTACATCATTAAAAAAAAAAAAGTTTGATGCTTTCTTGGATGGAATCCAAGACAAATATGCCTTAGAGCATATTGCCCCCTAAGTTTCACAGTCTTCCAGATGCAACATGTTATTTTGCAGTCTTGGAGGTAAGTCCTGAAATATCTGCCACCTGAAAAATATTCCCGGATCTAAAAAAAATAAAAAAAAAAAAAAAAAAAAAAAAAAAAAAATATTCCCGGATCTATAATATAAAGCTGTGTGTGCCATGAGGGAAAGATCATGCCTTATTCATCTCAGCAGCCTTTGCAGATCAGAGTATATAGTACCGTGAATTCAGTAGGTGCTAAATAACTGTGGGTTGAATTGAACTAATTAGAGCAGGTATGTTTGAGGGCAGAAAGAATTAGTGGACTGAAGAAATACTTTACTTTTCACATTAAAAGTGATTCTCATCGTCTTACTGCAGCTGAGAATCAGTCATGAGCACAAGCTGATCTCTTTCAAGGCTGGGATAATTTGCACCAGTTAGAAAACTTGTTAATTATGTGTGGAGGTTTGGATAGAGTTGTGCATATTTCGCATCAAATTCCTCCTAAATATTCTTGCCTGTGAATGTTTCTCCCCCAATTGCTGTTTTCAGTTTCAAGTACTTCAAAATACAAACAGGGTTTAAATCAAGCTGCAAAAATATGAACTATAAACTGGCATTTGGAAAAGACAGGCTTCTCCATTTATGCACCCAAAAAAGGAATGATTGAACAACATTCCAAACGGGAGTCACCACCTGTACAGATCACTTTAAGGAGTTAGCCAAACATCCCATTCTATGAACTGGTCAAGAGATAAATTAGATACATTGCTAATTACTGTGTTGTCCGGTGGCTGCAAAAAAAAAAAAAAAGAAATCAAAGAGTGAGGGAACAGTTACTGCCTACTGAATTAGTGAAAATGTAAAAAGCTATGATATTCAGTGCCAGTAGAGTTTTAGTAAAACTGGCGCTCTTGGGCATGGCTGACAGCAATAAAAATGATACCTTTCTAAAGCAATTTGGGAAGCCACAAAAAAATGTTCCTAGCTTCTGATCCAAACTTCTGGGACTTTATCCTGAGAAACTTGTCCAAACATGAACAAAAACTATCTGCATGAACATGTCTGTTGCAGTATAATTCATACTGATAGGAAATGAGAAATGACAATAGGGCAATGTTTAAGGCAATGTTTAATGTTACAGTGTACCTCCTCTATGGAATGTTAATTTCAAGAACAATTATGGAATCCATAGCAATATCGAAAAATACTTGGAGAACGTTGACCAAAAATTGTAGGGACTTCCCTGGAGGTCCAGTGGTTAAGACTCCACATCTCCACTGCAGTGGGCACGGGTTCGATCCCTTGTTGGGGAATTAAGATCTCGCATGCCGCAAGATGCGGCCAAAAAAGAAGAAAAAAAAAGAAAACGGTAAAATATGAAGTTTTGTTGTGGTATAGCAACAGCTATGTAATCAGTGCACATATTTCAAAAAGAGTAGCCAAAGATACACCAAAAATGGTGACAGTTACTTTGTTAGAAATATAACACTATGAGAGTATAGATAATTTAAATGTATTTTCTATTCCCTGAATATTGCCTATTGTGGTTATATTTAATAAATTGAAAATACAAACAAAATGAGATCTTCAGAGAAGGAAATTAACTACCTTTTCCTGTTTCTTCTTCCAGTAAGTAATAAACTTAGATGTCAGTGAAATCTTCCTTAATTCCAACCCACATTTCTTATGCTGTGGCTTAAGTATATTTTTTCTTGGAATTAAGATTTCCATCCTCTGTATTTGTTATTTTAGTCAAGGGTACTATAGCTCCATGGTAAAGTTTTTTCAGTTCTTTCTATTTCCTTGAGGTTGCATGCAGGTGTGTTTGGTACAGGAAGTTTAAACTATAAATGTATATATATATATTTAACCTAACGAAGGACTTTCTTTTGAAAGCTTATTTGACCATCGGCTGGTTTTGCTACAATCTAATGGCTGTTCACTGTAATTCTAAAATTCCATGGTTGTTCTCTAGCCTCTTTCAGGGCTTATTATTCTAAAGAGGAAAGAACAAAATAGTCCCCTTTAAGATTAAACCAGGGACATGGTCTTTCTTGTACTTGAGTGCCCTTGTCTGTTCCAAGAAAAAGAAACTGATGCTATTTCAGCTTTCCTCATGTGATTAAAAGAATTCAAACTTTTATGGTTGTACACAGGAATGTCACCAAACTCCCTCTTTCCTTTCGAGTTGTGGAAATGTTAGCTGCATTTGAGCAAAACTAAAATATCCAAGATCTTATTCTTTCAGGACCCATCCTGATGGTGGCATTTGCTATGTTGCCCGTGGATGTCTCTTTCATTCCACAGAAAAATATATCTGCCAGTGATGGTTCAAGATGTGTTCCTCAGCTGTCACATGTGTACTCATATTGTATAATTAAGAACCCAGATTCAAGTACTAGCTCTTTCACTTACTAGATGTATACCCTTTGTCAAACAAAACAAAACAAGAAGCTCTCCTTTCCTATGCCTTGTTAGTCAAAGTGAATAAGATTACCTAATGAGGATGAATTTTTTTAAGTGCCATAATAGGTTTTGGTGGGATTTAAAAATTTTTTTTTTATTTTTTGGCCATGCCACGTGGCATGTGGGACTTTAGTTCCCCCACCAGGGATTGAACCCATGCCCCCTGCAGTGGTAGTATGGAGTCTTAACCATTGGACCGCCAGGGAAGTCCCTGGTTTTGGCGTTTTTTAAAAAAGCTTTCATGATGAAGTGTTCTATGATGTAAAATGTATTATGTAATTGTATGTATATATTAGTGTGTGTGTGTATCGAAGACATGAATAAGATGATGTTATATAATCGACTGGCAGGGAAATATATAATACTTGTTCAGCCTCACTATGAGTCAGCGCAGATCTTAAACATCTCAACAATTGCTGACTATGAGTCTGTAGAGTCATAGAAACTGTAGGTTTTTTGTCTTATTTCTTTCTTGAACAGTATTTATAAAATTACAAGAACCTTTAGCCTAGAGAATCTCAACTATCACCCAGTGAATAGATATTAAGTATGTTAACATCTTGATCCCCTCAGCCCTCAGGGCAGCCAGGCAGGGCCTGGGGATGTGCTGGAGGCCCTAGAAAGACCCCCCTCCTGTTGAGAGTTGCCCTATCGTTTATGCCAGTGTTCTGGACAAATACAATTATTTTCTATGTGTTGGGAAGCCCCGTGATAGAGCTCGATCTCATTGGAGATCATTTGTGCATTTAAGTGATATACTTCTGTGACTTGGCTTGACTTTGCATTAGTTCCCTTTCTAGATGTTCCTATTTTGTTGCTCTAAATTATTTATGCTTTTCGCACAGACAGTGCTGCCTTTTCTAAACGTGGGGTGTCCAAGGACTGAAACATTCATCTGTTCATGAGCAGCAAGTTTCCTGGCAATGTCTGTACCTGCTTGGAGACATCATTAAAATGGCCTTTGATCTGTGACCTAGAACTAGACAAGATAAGAGGGAAAAGTCAAATCCACCCGATCTTATTTAGCAAATGTGGAAAATTTTCAGAATAAAATTAAACCTTCAATAGATTATTTAATTGAATCAAATAATAAAACAATCTCAATGGAATTGACAAACTGAACCAGCCTTGACACTATGTAATGGGTCCCTTGGTCTCAGTGGACTTGGGATGTAAGTGGACCCCAGGTAGAAAATAAAACCCAGACACTAACTAATATAAGCTTCACAATGTCCAGCATCTACTCAAAGATTCTCAGGCAAAGAAGCAAGAGAATGTGACCCAGAAACAAGTAATCAAAAGAAATGGGGACTTCCCTGGTGGCGCAGTGATTAAGAATCCACCTGCCAATGCAAGGGACACGGGTTCAATCCCTGATCGGGGAAGATCCCACATGTCATGGAGCAACTAAGCCCCTGTGCCACACTACTGAGCCTGCCCTCTGGAGCCCGCAAGCCACAACTACTGAGCCTGTGTGCTGCAACCACTGAAGCTCGCGTGCCTAGAGCCCGTGCTCCGCAACAAGAGAAGCCACCACAACGAGAAGCCCGCGCACCGCAACGAAAAGTAGCCCGCACTCGCCGCAACTAGAGAAAGCCCATGCACAGCAACGAAGACCCAATGCAGCCAAAAATAAATAAAAATTTTAAAAAAGGTTCTCTTAAAAAAGAAATGTGTGTGTTTGTGTGTTCACATATGCATGTGAGCAAATTAAAAACAACAAAAAAGCAAGGAAATGATAAATCTAATATTTAAGATCAAGCTTATCCTTTGAGGGAGATGCAGCAAGATGGGATGAGGAAGAAACATGTAGGTAAATATATTTCTGGTTGTATTCTGGCCCTTGGGTTGGATTATGTTCATTATTTTATTAAAATAAAGGATGCTGTGAATGGATCAATGATGATGGTGTATTATCAACCAGAAGTTATGATTAAGCTAATTCTATGCACTTGAAGTCCAGTGGGAGAAATAAAACAGGAGGAATAGAAAAGGACACAGGATGTATGAATGGTCTAGGGCAGGAAATGGTTTAACTTTCTAGAAAATAAAAAAGGCCAATGTGGCTGGTACATCGAAAATCAACAAGATGTATCTCTCAGAGCAGACTCTAATTGACCAATCCTACAGAGGGATATGTTTAAACAAGAAGGCTCATTTATTATTTCATGGTGTGAAATACAACAGTCATAAGGTCTGGAATGTTTGGCCCATTGATAGCAGGGGGGAGGGGGAGAAAAGAGCACATAACAGCACTCGTTAAATGTTACTTCACATCCCCTTTATAACTGTAAAGTTCTGTACCAGTCAGTAGGTATTAGTGTTTGTTTTTCATATGGAGAAATTACATAGAACAAGAGTGATATTGTGAAAAGAACACTTAAAATGAGAGTCCTAGCTCTGCTGAATGATATTAAGGAAATTATTCTCATTCAGCTCCATCTGTAATAACTGGAATTGGGATATTGGAGCTTTCCAAATTGAGTTCCACAGAACACTAGCATTCCTTGAGATATTAACAGAAGTTTAATGGAAAAGAATTCAGTAGTCAAGTACATTTGGGAAGTGCTGTATCCTATATTCCTTCTTTCAGAAAGCCCTAAGGCACAGTAGCATGTTAATTACTCTGAGAAGTTCTACATTGGTTTCTGTGAAGAAACCATTGGAACTTCATTTATTGCACCGTTGCTGAAACTTATTTATCTATGAAACACTTTTTTATCACCATCTTTTGAAACAGGACTTGAGGAACACTAGCCAGGATTTCTCAGGTCCTTTCCAGTGGTAAAACTAAGATTCTTTCTGAAATCTATACAGTACAAATAGTAGAGCTGGATTGAAACATAAGAGTGAGACTCAACTGATAAACTAGGTTAAAGCAATGAAATGTGAAGTGTGTATATAAATGCAGAGGTGGCACGATTGATGGAGTAAATAGTCTACAACAATATCATTGTCTTATGTGGAGGTAGCCTTTGTATTCTTTCTGGATTTGGTTATTTGCGGAGTTAAAGAACAACTTGAGAGATTTTATCAACCAAAATTCTCCTGGGATCTCCCAGAGATTCGTTTCACAAATTTTGAGTGTCTACTATGTGTCAGGCACTGTTCTAGACGCCAGCATGATAGATGGCACTAGTGTGTGTCAGAATCACTTGTGCCTGTAGTGCAACCTGAGGAAGAGCAACTCAGCTAGCTACCAGCAGATGGCAGTAGTAGTCAGTTGTTTAAGCAGCTTATTGGCTTTAGGAATAAATGGAAATACCACATTTTATTTTATTTTTTAACATCTTTATTGGAGTATAATTGCTTTACAATGGTGTTACCACAACATTTTAAACCCAACCTGTAAATCAGAGCTACTCTGTGGTGTTGATGTGTGACCTTGGGACAGTCGTTTAACCTCTCTGGGGTGAAGTTTCCCTACCTGAATAATGCAGATAGTAAAATTGTCTTGAGGATTAAATGAGAAAAGGTTTAAATTGTTCAGAATGAAGGAAGGACCGTAAATGTTGTTTTTATTCAGTACAGTAGATACTGTTCTCATGCCATTTGACAAAGTGTCAATTTGCCAAAATAGGAATCAAATCAGACGGTTAAAAGAGGTATTTTTGGGACTTCCCTGGTGGCACACTGGTTAAGAATCTGCCTGCCAATGCAGGGCACACAGGTTCGAGCCCTGGTCTGGGAAGATCCCACATGCCGCGGAGCAACTAAGCCCGTGCCTCACAACTACTGAGCCTGCGCTCTCGAGCCCGTGAGCCACAACTACTGAGCCCGTGAGCCACAACTACTGAGCCCGTGTGCCACAACTACTGAAACCCATGTGCCTAGAGCCCGTGCTCCGCAACAAGAGAAGCCACCGATACGAGAAGCCCGCGCACCGCAATGAAGAGTAGGCCCAGCTCGCTGCAACTAGAGAAAGCCCCGTGCGCGGCAATGAAGACCCAAGCAGCCAAAAATAAATAATATAAATAAAAATTAATTTTGAGAAAAGGTATTTCTTCATAGAGCAGTAAAAATATTAAAAACAGAGAAATTTTAACAACAGAGAAAAAGGAGATCTAAATAACTAAAAATATAACAAAGGGTGCAATACGCGTTTAAGGTAATCATTTGAAAGAAAGCCAGAAATTGGGCAGATTTTTTTAAATGCTGCTTTTCTCACAGATCACTTTTAGAGTATCTTGGTTGTCTGATAACTTCCTAGTTGTACTAATTCAAAGTAGTGGTGAATTATTTGTAGATTTCCTATTTATCCAAGGGGTATTTGGCTTGCTAATAGAGTTCCTACCTAGATAGCCAAGGGAACCCCAGGGCTATTAGAAAGTGAACAGTTGGACTTAAGCTTATTGTTTCCTGGACAAAGGAGACATTGTTTCAAGACCTCCGGACCTCTGGAATGACTCAGGTAGAATGAGCTGGAATGATTCAGTTAGAAGGAGCCAGAATTCAGAATTTAAAAGCCTCAGAGTCAGCTTACTTCACTTCTAGAAAAGATGTGGGGGAGAAACACTGGGGCATGAAGTTGGGGTTCAGGAGTCTGTCGATGGAGATCCTTTCATACACTTTGAGAACTGCTTAAACAGCAAAGGTTCCCCCAAACAGGGACTGCTATTCCTAGCGATAATCCAGATATGCAAAGAGAGGTGTTTATTGAATGAATTCATCCATATGGGAGTGATTAAGGTGCTACGGGGAAGAGATGATTTCCATACAATCTCAAGAGTTCAATTAAAGAGGCAAACTGTATTTCCACTCGCAGCCCAAAACATCCCACACATTTTCTATTCAATACTAATGAAGAGTGCTGTCTCACAGGAAGGTTACTCTTTTGGGGAGAGCTCCACAGTCTGAGCTGATGAGCAACTAAGCAGCAGTAGTCTCATTTTTATGAAAATTCATGTGATGAAACTGAACAAGGGAAAATAGAATATAAACAATGCTGATGAAATATGTCAAGGACTTAGCATCATTAAGTGGCAGATATTACTGTTGGTATTATTACATTTTTTTAAAAGTAGACTTACTTTTTTTAGAACAGTGTGAGGTTCACAGCAAAACTGAGTGGAAGGTACAGAGATTTCCCATATACTCCCTGCCTCCACATATGCACAACCTTTCCCGTTATCAACATCCAGCACCAGAGTGGTAATTTATTAAAATTGATGAATCTCCATGGACACATCATTGTCACTCAAAGTCCATGGTTTATACTAGGGTTCACTTTTGGTGTTGTACATTCTTAGGGTTTGGACAAATATATGATGAAATGTATCTACCATTATAGTATCATACAGAGTAATTTCACTGGCCTAAAAATCCTTGAACTCCTATTCAACCCTTCCTCCTCTCAAACCGCTGGCCACCATTGATCTTTTAATGTCTCCACAGGGTTGCCTTTTCCAGAATTTCACATGGTTGGAATTATACAGTAAGTAGCCTTTTCAGATTGGCTTCTTTCATTCAGTAATATGCCGTTAAGATTCCTCCATGTTTTTTTATGGCTTGATAAGTCATTTCTTTTTAGCGTTGAATTCCATCATCTGGATGTGCCACAGTTTATTTATCCGTTCATGTACTGAAGGGAATCTTGGTTGCTAGATTTTTTAATTAAGAGAATTTGAAAAAATGTCATGAACTGTCTTTACTTTTGTGTGTGTGTGTGTCATTTTGTGTGTGTGTGTGTGTAATTTTTTTTTTGTAATTTATTTTTGGCTGCGTTGGGTCTTTATTGCTGCATGCGGGCTTTCTCTAGTTGCAGAGCTGGGGAGCTACTCTTTGTTGCGGTGCGTGGGCTTCTCACTGCGGTGGCTTCTCTTGTTGCAGAGCATGGACTCTAGGCATGCAGGCTTCAGTAGTTGTGGCTCGCGGGCTCTAGAGCGCAGGCTCAGTAGTTGTAGTGCACGGGCTTAGTTGCTCCGCAGCATGTGGGATCTTCCCGGACCAGGGCTCGAACCCGTGTCCCCTGCATTGGCAGGTGGATTCTTAACCACTGTGCCACCAGGGAAGTCCCTGTCTTTGTTTTTAACTTGACTTATTTTTTACTCCCACTTCAAAGACCCCCTTCTTGAAATGCTTCCTGATATCAAGTTCCAGAAGAGATAAGCCAAATAAAGCCGAATCCTGAGTACATAGGTATCAATTGAAAAGAGAAAGAGTATGGAAAATACTTAAATTCACTAATAAAAACAGTTTGATATCCTTGTTCGACTTTGTAATGGACCAATATGCTAAAAATACAACACACGCGCACACACACACCTAAGTTCAGCAAAGCAAAGCAAAGCAAAGCAAAGCAAAGCAAAGCAAAGCAAAGCAAAGCAAAGCAAAGCAAAGCAAAAACAAGTGTAGCTCATCAGTTGCATCCATACATAATAATTTGTTGAAATTTCCTCCTAATTATTTTTCTCTAAGTTTTAGGCCAGTCTTATTGTAGTAGCAGAATTCCAAAATCACCCCCAAAGACCCCTCCCCTTGTACATTCCCTCTCCCGGAGTGTGGAAGGGACCTGAGATATTACGGGACATCACTGCCATGATTAGGGTATGTTAATACAGCACAAGTGATTGACAAAAAGGAGACTGTATTTGGTGGGCCTGATCTAATCAGGTGAGCTCTTAAAAGGAACAGGTGTTTCAGGGGCAAAGGAGATTTGCAACATGAGAGGGGAGGGATTTGATGCAAGAGATTTTATCTTGGCCAGCATTGAAATGGGGAGGGGGCACATGCAAAGGAATGTGAATAGCCTCTAGGAGCTGAGAATGGTCCCTGGCTGACAGCAGCTTCTCTAGAAATGGAGCCCTAGGTCCTACAACTGCCAGAAACTAAATTCTGCCAACATCCTGAATGTGCTTAGAAACAGATTCTTCCCAAGGGCCTCCAGAAATGAAAATTCCTGGTAGTATATTTTAAAATTCTGAGAGCTCTTTTATCTTCTCTGATTTCTAAAAATAGAATCCCCATGGATTCTTTAGTTTTCATGGATGCAATGATTTTTTTTAAATCTCTGATGATATAATTACAGACATTTTTAACAACCTTATTGTGGCATAACTTACAGACAATAATATGCATCCATTTTAGGTGTACGATTCAATGAGTTTTGACAAATGTATGCACTCTGTTCCCACAATCACAATCAGGTTATGAAATATTTTGATCACTACAAATTGTTTCCTGGGGCCTCTGAGCCCCAGGCCCCAGGTAACAACTGATCTGCTTTTTGTCACTATGGATTAGGTTTGTCTTTTGTAGAGTTTCTTTTGTTTTGGTTTCGGTTTTGGTTTTTTTTTGACTGCCTCGGGTCTTAGTTGTGGCACATTGGATCTTTCCTTGCAGTGCAGGGGCTTCTCTCTAGTTGTGGCGCACAGGCTCCAGACCGTGCGGGCTCAGTAGTTGCGGTACACAGGCTTAGTTGCCCTGCGGCATGTGGGATCTTAGTTCCCCGACCAGGGATCAAACCTGCGTCCCCTGCATGGGAGGGGGGATTCTTAACCACTGGACCAGCACGGAAGTCCTTTTTGTAGAGTTTTACATAAATGGTATCATTCAGTATGTACTCTTCTGTGTCTGGAATATGTTGCCCAGCATGTTTTTGAGATTCATGCATGATGTTGCAATTAACATTGGTTCATTCCTTTGTACTGTTGAGTCATATTCTATTGTATGAATGTGCTACATTTGTCTATCTATTCATCTGTTGTGTATGTTTCGTTTGATTCCAGTTTTTTGGCTATGGTGAATAAAGCTGCTATAAATATTCATGTATCAGTCTTTGTGTGGACATACCTTTTTATTTGCCTTAGGTAAATATATAGGAGTGAATTGCAGGATTGTATATTAAGTATTTGGTAAATTTTGTAAGAAACTGACAAAATACTTTCCAAAGTAATTGTATCATTTTACATTCCTACTAACAATGTATGAGAGTTTAGTTACTCTGTATCTTCACCAACACTGTCAATCTTTTTTATTTTAGCCATTCTAGTGGGAGTGGTGGTATCTCAATGTGGTTTTAATTAGCATTTCTATGATGACTAATGGTATTCAGCTCCTTTTCATATGTCTTTGGGCAAATGGCTGTTCAAATGTTTTGCCCATTTTTATTGAGTTGTAAGTGATGTTTGTATATTCCATATATCATCCTTTGCCAGATATATGTATTGAGAAAATGTTCTCCTGGGAATTCCCTGGCGGTCCAGTGGTTAGGACTCAGTGCTTTCACTGCTGGGGCCCCGGGTTCGATCCCTGGTTGGGGAGCTAAGATCCCGCCAGCCACGAGGCATGGCAAAAAAAAAAAAAAAAAGGAAGAAAATGTTCTCCCTTCTCACTTTTTTAACGGTGTCATTCAAAGGGCAATAGTTTTTAATTTTGATAAAGTCCAATTTTTTCTTTTATGCTTGTGCTTTACATATAGCATACAAGAATTTTTTGCCTACTTCAAAGCTGTGAAGATTTTCTCCTTTGTTGCCTCCAGGAGTTTGTATAGATTTAACTTTTACATTTAATTTTTGATCCATTTAGAAATTTATCTTTTATGGCATAAAATAAAGGTCACCGATCATTGTTTTCCATGGGGATAGCCAGTTATTCCAGAATCATTCATCAAAGAAACTGCTCTTTCCCATTGAATTACCTTGGCAATTTGTTAAAAAACAAAAACAAACAAACAAACAAAAAACCAATAGATCAAATACGTGTGGGCTTATTTCTGTACTTTCTACTCTGTTCTGCTGATCTATAAGTCTATTTTTATGCCAATATCACACATCTTAATTATAATAACTTTAAGTCTTGAATTTAGGTAGTATAAGTTCTACAACTTTGTTCTTCAAAATTTTTTGGTCATCTTAGTTTCTTTGAATTTCCATATGAATTTTAGAATCATCTTGTTAATTTCTACAAAAATACTGTTATGATTATTGTTGAGGTTGCATTACCATCTCTAGTTCAATTTCAGGAGAAGTAACACCTTAATCATATTGAATCTTCCAATCCATTGTTATTGCTGTATTCTCCAATTATTTAGGTCTTCTTTACTTTCTCTCAGCAATGTTTTATAGTTTTCATTGTACATGTCTTGCACACATTTTATTAAATTTATCTTTACACATCTCATGTTTTTTATGCCATCATAAATGATAATTTTAAAATTTCAATTTCTAATTTTTTATTTCTGGCATACAGAAATACAATTGATTATATATTGACCTTGTGTCCTGCAATCTTGCTAAACTCACTTATTATTTCTCGTAGCTTTTTTTTTGTAGTTTGCTTAGGATTTTCTATGAACACAATCATGTTGTCTACAAAGCTTTTTATTCCTTTCTGATCACTATGACTTTCATTTATTTTGCTTGCCCTATTGGAATAGCTAAGACTTCTAGCCTAATATTAAATACGAGTAAGAAGAGTAGATATCCTTCTCTTGTTCCTGATTTTATGGGGAAAGCATTTAGTCTATATCATTAGGTATAGGTTTTTGGTTTTGTTTTTTTTTTGTTTTTTTATTTTATTTTTTTTGGCTGTGTTGGGTCTTCGTTTCTGTGCGAGGGCTTTCTCTAGTTGTGGCAAGCGGGGGCCGCTCCTCATTGTGGTGCGCGGGCCTCTCACTATCGCGGCCTCTCTTTTTGCGGAGCACAGGCTCCAGACGCGCAGGCTCAGTAGTTGTGGCGCACAGGCCCAGTTGCTCCGCGGCATGTGGGATTTTCCCAGACCAGGGCTCGAACCTGTGTCCCCTGCATTGGCAGGCAGACTCTCAACCACTGCGCCACCCGGGAAGCCCCGTTTTGTTTTTTTTTATAGATGCCTGTTATCAAGTTGAGGAAATTGTCTTTTCTTCTAGTTTACTTGGAGTTTTTATTATAAATGGGTATTGAATTTTGTCTTTGTGTGCGTGTGTGAGAGAGAGAGAGTGTGTGCACATCTGTTGAGGTGTTTTGTGATTATTTCTCCTTTTATTTATGGGAAGGTTTTAATTTCAAATTCAAATTTCTTTACTTGAGGGAATTCCCTGGTGGTCCAGTGGTTAGGACTCGGTGCTCTCACTGCCATGGCCTGGGTTCAATCTCTGGTTGGGGAAATAAGATCCCACAAGCTACGCAGCATGGCCAAAATATATACATACATTTCTTTAATTGATATAGGGCTCTTCAGATTTTTCTGTTTGTTCTTGAGTCAATTTTGGGAATTTCTGTCTTTTGTATGTTTCAACTAAATTATCAAATTTATTGGCATTAAGTTGTTCTTAGTATCCTCTTATTATCTTTTTAATGTTTGTAGTGAGGCCTCCTCTTTAATTCCTCATATTGCTAATTTGTATCTTGTATCTCTTTGTCTTGATCAGTGCACCTAGAATTGTATCAAATTTATTGATTTGATTTATTGATTTGATTTTCAGTACAGCTCCCTCCTCCTTGGAACTCTACCTCACAAGATACAGCCACCTCTGTCTCTCCAAACTTTACATCTTCTTGACCCATTGGACTCTGTTGAGGGTCCCCCTCTTTGCACCCATCATCCAGTTATTTCCAGGTAGAAATCTGGGGCAATTGTAGTGCTCACTTCGTTTGCTTCCCTTCTTTCAAGGATCACAGTCCTGTCCTATCTAATGTTCAATGTCTGAAAAACAGTAGTTCCTTCTATTTTGTACTATTTTCTAGTTTTTGAAGGAAGGAAATGTCCAATCTTTATTATTCCATCATGACCTCAAGCAAAAGTTCCCTCACTCTGGATTCTTAAGTTTTCTTTTGCTCCCAGGCTCTTCTATGATCCTTGTTAAGGCTTGTTTATTTTGGTCTCTGGCTCTCATGATAGAGGCTTTCCTCAAATGTCAGTGCTCCTTGGATGTCTATATTAACAGTGAGGCTTAATAAAGCTGATCTGAAGCTCTACGTGAGTGGATGGGGCTTCTCAACTGGTGGGGCTCAATTTAGGGTGATAGGTGGGGACCTGGTCTTTTCACTGGCAAATGAACACATATCAGTATCCTACAGGTTTTTCTTTTAAGGATAGTCAGTAATCTAGGAGAGGAATATGATGCCAGGATTATAAACCCTGCTGCTAAGACTTCTAAGAATCAAGCAGAGAAACAATTTGTGGTAGCTTTATATTTAGGAGGTAGATTTTTCTCTAAATTTCCCTCTTTTCTGTATGGTATGATGTCTCACTTTTACCTTCTGCTGTTCTAAGACTAGGTCCTTTTGGTTTCAATCTCTTCTAAGAGTAAGCCTCCAGTCTAAGGCAGTGCAGAGCTGACTGGCTGCGTGAGATAGAGGAGGGAATTTATGGAGTGTCTAACGCTTCCTTTTAAACTCTTTACCAATCCTCCTGTTTTTTGTTGTTCTCTCATTCTGCACTTCTGCATTCAGAGATCATTTGCGTCTCTAGTTCCTGAGATTTTTCTTGGGCTCTGCTATAGAAATTAGCTTGCTTTTTATTTGCTTTCTCCCCTCTGGCTTAGAATTTGTTTTTCCCTGGTCTGTTAAGTTAGTTACCATTCCTCCACTGACTTTCCCAGTTTCCAAAATGTTACATTTTCTAGTTTGCTACTGTCTCTTATCTTCTTTGTCCTTGTGGCTTTATGCATTTTTAATATAAGTGAATAAACTATTTTTAGAGCAGTTCTGGATTTACAGAAAAATTGAATAGAAAGTACAGAGAATTTCCATATACCCCCTCACTCTCTACAGTTTCCCCTATTGTAACATCTTACTTTAGTTTGGTATATTTGCTACAATTGCCAATATTGATACAATATTATTAACTAAAGTCCACGGTTTACATTAGGGATTCTATGTGTGTTTTTTTTCTTCTACTCTCACTGGGAAGAAGCATAGTTATATAAATGCAAGTATTAAATCCTCAATGCTTAATAGAAGGTCCCCTATACAGCCTTTTGGCTACTCCTCTGCCTTTATTCTCCTTCATATCCCCAGTTCCGGAGTTATCTGCATTCTGTTTTCCTCTCCTTTTCCATCTCCTAATCACTCTTCAACCCATGGCAATTTATCTTCTTCCCCCATTATTCTACTAAAATTGATCTCTCCCCAAAACAAAAACAAATTAATGCTTCCCTTATTGCTAAATTCAAATACATGTTACCTTATCACATTTGACTTTTTAGCAAAACATGACACTGTTAAACCATTTCCCCTTTCTTGAAATATTATTTTTTCACATCTTCCCAACTTGACATCGTATCTTCCCGGTTTCCTACTACTTCTCTGCTGATTGGTCCTTCACTGACTCTATAGTAGCCATTTTCCAAGATGCCTCCAATGATCCCTCCCTGCCTCTTGGTATTCACGTTCTTGTGTCATCTCTCTCATTGTCCTGGGGTGATTCCTTAATCTATGTGACAGTAGAATACAGCAGAAATGATGGTATGTCATTTCCAAGATAAAGTTATAAAAGGCACTGTATTTTCTATCTCCACCCCCCCATCACTCACTCTGGGAGCCAGCTGTTCTTCATGAAGACGCTCAAGCAGCCCTGTGTGTCCTGAGGAACTGAGGCTTCAGCCAACAACCAGTAAGGAACTGATACCTGCCCACACCAGAGGAAGCCCCAGTTGAGCCTTCAATTGACCACAGACCCACCTGACAGCCTGATCCCGACTCATGAGAGACCCTGAGCTAGAACCACCCACCTAAGCTACTCCCAGGTTCCTGACCCACAGAATCTTTGACATATTAAATGTTTGTTGATTTAAGCTGCCAAGTTTGGGGGTAATTTGTTACACTGCAAGAGATAACTGCTATAGTCTCCTTTGCAGCTCTTCTTTTTCTGGATGCCTGCAATTCTTCAGAGTTCCTTTCCTCCTCATACTGCATACTTGCCTTGTTAGATCTCACCCATTTCCCAAGAGGCACGTTGCCTTTAGTAACAATGTACCCAACCCCCATTGTCATCTCATCAGATAAGCTAGATTTTCCTACTAAATCCTATCATTTCATATGCCGTATGTTGATGGATCTTGAGTCTACATACCAGAATGTCTCCTGAACTTCAGACTTCCATATCCATTCACCTAACGGACATCTCCCTTGGATGTCCCACGGTACCTCCACCCCTTCAGACCAAACCCGAACCCCTCATCTTGATTCACCACATATGCTCTCCTCCAGGCTCCCTTTTCCTGTTAGCAACCACTGCCTCCTGACGGGGAGACCCTGGGCCTCCCTGTCTCCTCCTCCCCTCCCGCACCTACAGCTCTCAGATCTGTCCATCTGCTGTCACCACCCTGGCTCAGATTACTATGGTGTTTTTGTTTTGCTTCACTATTGCAACAGCCTCCTAACTTCTCTACTTCGAATACTCTTGCCTCCCTTCCAGTCTTTTTAATTATTCCAACTAGGTAATCTTTCTAAACAAGAAAATCTGTTGTGATACTGCCTTACTCAAAATCTCTCAAGAATTACTCTTTGCTCTTTGGGTAAATTCAAGCTCATTTAGTGGTTCATGAGGTCCTGCATGGTACGGTCCTCTTTTTTTTTTTTTTTTTTAACCTTCTGTTCCTACTCCATCTCTATTGATTAAAACCCACTGAATTGGGACTTCCCTGGTGGTCCAGCGGTAAAGAATCTGCCTTACAATGCAGGAGACGAGGGTTCGATCCCTGGTCAGGGAACTAAGATTCCACATGCCCCGGGGCAACTAAGCCTGCGCACCTCAACTAGAGAGCCTGCGCACCTCAACTAGAGAGCCTGCGTGCCGCAAACTACAGAGCCCATGTGCTCTGGAGCCTGTGCACCACAACTGGAGAGAAGCCCACGTGCCACAACGAAGAGCCCACTTGCCGCAAGTAAGACCCCACGCAGCCAAAAAAACCACTGAATTTATTTCAGTTTCTCAATGTTTTTATCTTGTCTTCTGGCCTGTACACATGCTGTTCCTGCTACCAGGAACATTTTCACTCCCTTTCTCTCCTCTCCCCCCAGCCCTCTCATTTCCATAATTCTGTTTTTCTCCACGTCCGCACTTATAGTAATTGCCTCTCTCTCTCTCCCCGCCCCCGCCCCCAGACTGTTTCTTGAGGGTTCCATGAAGCATCTGTGTAATTCACCATTATATCCTCTGGCGAATAGTAAGTGCTCCCCTCACATTTGTTGAGTGACATTATAAAACAACTCTCCTCCTTTTAGTGCTCTCTCCCCACCACCTCTATGAATTTCTATAGCAAATACTGAACACATCATTTTGCACCTAACTAGCACATTTTTCCTTTTTCTTTTTTGGCTGCATTGGGTCTTCGTTGCTGCGCGTGGGCTTTCTCTAGTTGCAGCGAGCGGGGGTGGGCTTCTCATGGCTCGCGGTGGCTCCTCTTGTTGCACGCAGGCTCTAGAGTGTGCGGGCTTCAGTAGTTGCAGCTCACGGGCTTAGTTGCTCCCCAGCATGTGGCATCTTCCCTGACCAGGTATCGAACCCATGTGCCCTGCATTGGCAGGTGGATTCTTAACCACTGCGCCACCAGGGAAGTCCTGCACATTTTTCATTTATCTTATTATTTTCTAAAATTGCTCAGTTAGATTCAACTAGCTCACCACCTACTGCGTGGTCAGCACTGGACTAGTTGCAGGGCAATCGAAGGTCACCTTAATTTTCCTTCTAGAGGTGGAGCTCCTTGTGGGTGGGTGGGTCCCAACCTTGGCCATCTTTACACTTTCCATGGAACACAGACCAAGGGGCTGGTGAAGTGGCATAGTGAAATGAACTTTGGCCTGGAGATCTCAAATCTAGGTTCAACCCTTGTAACTTTGAGCAAGTTACCCCACAAATCTGAACTTATGCCCAGTTGTGATAAAGATATAGTAAGTACACCTTCTAACCTAAGAGGTCACTGGGTAACTCAAATATGCTAAATCCTTATCTCCTTATTTGTCAGAGGTCATCAGTTGTTAGATGCACCAGTGATCTGATAGCAGATTTTGTATTTGTGTGGGGGGTGGGGTATGAGAAGCATGATGTTAATTGTCTACAACAATTGTAAAATGCATTCTGATTTTATTATCATTAAAATGAAAACAATTGCTTCTTTGAATCACAGCACTATCGCATCTGTTGAAGTGCTCTGTTCAAGTGTTCTGAATATGGAAAACAATTGTACTATGAGCTCTGATAATGGCACACGCAAATAGATATTTTCTGCATTAATGACTGAGTTGACTTTCCTCGTCTCTTGGTCGTATCTGTTGAGGATTTGCTCTGATTATGATGATGACTGAAAATTTCAAACACACTTAAAAGTGAGCAATGAATTCCCATGTACCCCATTATCCAGCTACAACAAAAATCAGTACAGGGCCCCTCTTGTTTCATGTGTATCCCTACTCAGTCCCCCACCCCACTCCACAAACAACCCCTCTCCCCTGGATTATTTTTCAAGCAAATCTAATATAATATCACTTGTAAATACTTTAAAGGCATATTGTCCAATAGACATTTACCTCTCCTTGTCTTCTAATCAGAGATAAACTAATTTTTTCCTAGAGGTGTTTATAAGCTTAGTATTTCATTGTGTCCTTTCCCTGAAAGGTCTAATTAACCCATTTGAGAAACACACACCTCATTAAGCAGACCCCAGACCGACAGTAGTTGCTAAGGGTGGGAAGTTAGTCTGCAAGTCACTACTTGGGGAGTGGAAATGTCATTGGTTCCCACATAGCCGAATATCTTCCAGTTTAAAAACCAGTTCTTAAGGCAGTAGGCAAGATCAGAAATGGATTTGGGTAAATAGTGGAGTTTTTTTTTTTGCTGTTGTTAGCTTGCTGATTTCTTAATTTTTGTTTTGTCTCCATGGGTTTAATCATTGTACAATATGGTTCTTTTTTTTAAAAATTAATTAATTAATTAATTAATTAATTAATTTATGGCTGTGTTGGGTCTTCGTTTCTGTGCGAGGGCTTTCTCTAGTTGTGGCAAGTGGGGGCCACTCTTCATCGCGGTGCGCGGGCCTCTCACTATCGCAGCCTCTCTTGTTGCAGAGCACAGGCTCCAGACGTGCAGGCTCAGTAATTGTGGCTTACGGGCCTAGTTGCTCCGCGGCATGTGGGATCTTCCCAGACCAGGGCTCGAACCCGTGTCCCCTGCATTGGCAGGCAGATTCTCAACCACTGCGCCACCAGGTAAGCCCCAATATGGTTCTTTTTTAAAAAAAAAATTTATTTGTTTGCACTGGGTCTTAGTTGCAGCATGCATGTGGAATCTAGTTCCCTGACCAGAGATCGAACCCAGGACCCCTGCATTAGGAGTGCAGACTCTTATCCACTGCACCACAAGGGAAGTCCCTATATGATATGGTTCTAATGAGAGTATGTTAGACCATTATAGACATTAAGTATTTTTCAGCAGATTTTTAAATTCATAGCATATTTTCTCACCATAATGCACTGCAAAATATACAATAGAGATATGAATGTATACCTTGGAACTAAAAATAAAAGTCCATGTATAGTTTTCCAAAATAATTTTGTTTCTGGGTATGTGTTAAATTTGTTGTGATTGTGTTTAACATTTTAAAAGTTCAGGTGCAGTAGATATTCCCTGAAAAACCGGTTTTCTCTTCCTTTCTGACTAATAGGTTTCAGTTCATCAGTGCTAGTTATAAGACTTAAACAGGGCTTCCCTGGTGGCGCAGTGGTTGAGAGTCCGCCTGCCAGTGCAGGGAACGCGGGTTCATAGCCCTGGTCCGGGGGGATCCCACATGCCACGGAGCAAGTGGGCCCGTGAGCCACAACTACTGAGCCCATGTGTCACAACTACTGAAGCCCATGCGCCTGGAGCCTGTGCTCCTCAACAAGAGAAGCACCGCAATGAGAGGCCCGCGCACTGCGATGGGGAGTGGCCCCCGCTTGCCGCAGCTAGAGAAAGCCCATGCAAAGCAACAAAGACCCAACGCAGCCAAAAATAAATAAATAAATTTATTAAAAAAAGACTTAAACAAAGCCACATATATACATATTAGATGAAGCTGTAGGTAATCACATTTATAGTGGCAATTAGTTTCAGGTAGTGGTTTAATCACTCTCTTAATCAAGAGCACAATGGCAGGGGTAAACTTAAAAGCACGGAAGTTGGAGGGCAGAGATGCTGAGGAAAGATTGCAGTATTGGAGGGGGTGGGCAGATTTCAGTCAACAAGTGCACATTTCAGAATTCAAAATGCATTCTCTAAGCTGACTCCTCGGTTGTCCTGTGCCGGGGACATTTACCACTTGTTGGGTTTTACAGTGTTATAAACAGTGCTCCTTTGAGTTCTCTGCTTGCTATTCTGAAACATACTTGAGTTTTGCTCCCAAGAAGGAAATGATTTTCATTTCCAAAATCAGTCATTTTTGAGCATTAATATAGGAGATTCATTTGAATCCATGCCTTCAGAGGTGTAGGAGTCAATCAGGATCCTGCTCCAGTGAAAAAACGTGATTCTTCATTGAAACCCTAGCTTCCTTTAAAAGGCACCAAGGAGGACTGAATTACAGGAATGCCATACAGCCTGTTCTTTATTCTTCTGACCACCCCAGGCCAAGGGGGCAAAAAAGTTTTGTCTTTATTTTCACGAGTTACCACATGGTGTGGAACCTTCAGGGCAATTTCTGAAACTTCATTGGTAAGTGCCAGAAAAATCCTCTTTAACACACACAGTTGAATGCAAGATAGTTTTGAGATGTTAATTTCCATTTAGTGCATGAAAAGATACTTAACGCGTAAAGGACAGGTCTATTTTCAATACATCGCCAACATTTGAGAAACAGTAGGGAGTCTGAGGTCCAAAACTCTAAAACCAATAAGTTAACAAATGTTTACGGAACACCTATTTTGCACAAATCTGCTGAGGAGGTTCAAAAGTCTGAGATAAACTCTCGCCTTTAAATCGCCCAGTCTAGTTGGGCAGATAAACACAAACTCAGGGAAAAAAGCAAGAGTTAAGTAGTAAAACTAGACAAATACACAAGTAATGAAACAAGGCATTGTGTGGCTGGGCATAGAAAATAGTGTTTCAGGCAATATATTCTAGCGGTTTTGAATAGAGGGATCACAGTGATCTGAAAAACCCTGGAAAATCTTCACAAAGAAGGTACATATCGGGCTGGAATTGAAAACATAGGTAAGAATCAGATAACCTTAAAAGGAAGGGAAAAGCAAATAGCAAATAGTTTTGGAGAGTCAGGTTGTAAGAGTGGGAAGGGGCCAGATTGGTAAATGCCTTAACGGTAATGCCTGGCGGAGAGGCTGAAGATGATTCTTGGGGATCCTAGGTCGACGGCAGTGTTTAAAACTAGACTATCAGTGCGTAGGATTCCCTTTCCTTTTCTCCCTCCCCTCCTTCCGTCCTTTAGAAACAGAACCTGATTCGACAGGCATTCCCAGCCGCCAGGCACCGATGCAGCAGTTGAAGCGAGAAGTTGCCCAGAAGTTGTCTCTCCGGGGGTGGAGCCCAGGGAAAGTCGGAGGGAGTTGGGCCAGGTCCGTCAGACCTATCAGCAGGCTTATTCTGGCCTTTGTGAATTACGCTCAGCTGCCCGAATATGCCCTGGGGTTAAAGGAGGTTCCGCAGCGAGTGAAAGGCATTTTCCGGGCGCTCTCCTACTTCGAGTGTCTGAGATGGGAAACAGCAGCGGCGGCGCGCCCGCTGAGCATACAAAAAAGTGTTTTCTTAACATATGGTTAGTGTTTACAGGTTTCGTCTAGCTCCTGCTCCCCAGAGCAGGAGAAAATGGAAAATTAATAACGTTGAGGAAACGTCAGCAGTCACAGGGAGGGCTGAAAAAGGAAAGGGGGCAGAGGGTCTCCCAGAAAGACCCGGTTTCCGTGCAGACGGGTCTGCGGAATCTGCGCGAGCCTGCAGCCTCCCATCCCCTGGCGCCCTCGGCCCGCCGGGAGGTGGGGACGGGGAATCGGGCAGCCGAGGCCCACCCGGCTGTCCTCCCGAGCAGCCAGCAGATGGCTCCCGGGCTCTCTCGCCCCCTCTCCAGACGCAGGGCTTCGGCGGTTCGGGAGGGAGGCTGCGAGGAGGGGCACCGTGGCCGCCGCCGCCGCAGCCCCGCGCCGCGTGCCGCCGGGCTGTGCGCCCCACGCCGGGGAACGTGAGCCTGGGCGCGGGAGGCTGGGTCTCGCGAGGTGAGGAGGAAACGCTGGAGGAGGAGAGCAGGAGGAGGAGAAGGAGGAGGAGGAGGAAAAAGAGGAGGAGCGCCGAAGCTACCCCCGCCCCGATGAAGCCCGGCAGGACCGCGAGGAAACCCTAGTCCCCCGCCCCGCGCCGCTCTCCCCGCCTCTCCCCACGCCTTCCGCCTCCACCTAGGGCCGTAGGTGCGGCGCCGGAACCGGGCGGGAGCTGCCAGCAGCCGGAGCAGCGTCGCCGGGAGCCGCGAGCCGCGAGCCGCAGCCGCCCCGCGCCCGCTCCCAATCTTGCCGGGTCTCCGTTCCGCCGCCAGGAACTGCAAGGAGGCGTCATGTAGCAGCAGCCGCAAACCCACCTCGGATTTGCAACTCTTTTTTTTTTTTTTTTTTTGGTGGGGCGGGGGGCGCGGCAAAATTCTATCTCCGCCCCCGCTTTCTTGCCTATTCCCATTTGCAAGCTGCATCTGCCTCTAAGAAATTGAGGGGTTCAGGGTAGGGTGGGGAGCTGTAAATCAGAGTTGGACCTGCAGCACCCCCGCACCTAGAAGGCCACCATGACCGAGGAGAGCTCCGAGGTGCCCAGGGAGTTGATAGGTAAGAGTCGCGCGGTGGTTGATTTTCCTCTGCCTCTGCGTCCCCCTCACCTCCCCCTCACCTCCCCCTCACCTCCCCCTGTGCGTCCCCCTCACTTCCACCTCCCCCTCACCTCCACCTCCCTTCCCACCTCTGCCCTCCCGTGCGTCCCGCGAAGTCCCGGCGCCCCTGGGGTCGGAGTGGTGTCGGGCAGCGTCGCTGGGGGGCGCCGGGAAGTTTGTTCCCATCTGACCGCTTGCAAAGCCGAGTCCGGAGAGGGCCGGCGCGGGGAGGAATCGGGAGCCCCGGGAGCGCACTCTGCTGCGCCGCTGGGACCCCCCCTCACCAAGCGCCTCCTTCCGCCGCGACCGGGGGTCCAGGTTGGCGGAAGAAGGGGGGGGTTCTGCCAGGGTTTGGGGAGTTCTGGAAGCGAGGAGAATCCTTTACAGCGCCCAGCCCAGTGTCCCCAACTCGGGAAGTCCGGGAAAGCCCAGCACCGGGAGTGCTGGAGAGCGCACAGTGGGTCGCCTCCGGCACGTGCCAGGACCCCCCTGTCCCCAGGAAATAACCGGCGGGAGGTGCCCCTGTGACGTACAGACTGGGGGAGGGGGGTGCTAGTCCGGTATAATGACTGAGCCTAGCAAGGCGTGGCTTCGCCTAGCGAACTGGGAGCGAAAGGGTTACAGGACTGACGCAAACTCGGGTCAGGAAATTGAGGGTTAATGATAAAAGCCTTATTTCAGTAATGATTAACCTACCGATTCTCCCCATCCCGGATCTCTTAGGGAACCCGTGTGTGGTACCCTATGCAAGGTGACCCATTGTTTGAGTCCCTTGAGGGTTTTTTTGGGGGGGGGGGTGAATATTTTGTCTTGGGGTTTAACTTAATTATGTGGAGGGTTAAAATGGCAGAGCTCAAATGAGGTTTGGGGGGAAGAGTGTTCGGAAAACCAAGCGTTTAAGCGTGTGTGTGTATGTAGCATGTTGTATTGTAACAAGGTATGTGTTTCTGTGTGCGTGTGTGTTTTGAGCCCCAGTGACCTATATTCCTACTGTCCCATTCTTGGCACACTACACAGCCTACAGCTCAGAAAGATGATGTTTAATCAGTGCTGACGAGTTCTAACCGCCCATTCATCTGCATCTGAGGAATTTGCCCCTCTGTTTCACCTTTTAGCAGTAATACTTTGGAGGAGTTTGTGTGTGCTCTTCCATTAGTGACTGTTAACTCAGCAGGTGAAACTAGATGTGAAGAAGCTGTTGCTAGGCTTGTATGGAAGATGGAAGCTTCTGCTTTTGTTGAATTAAACCTAACTACCGAATTTAGGGTATAAAGTCTACCCCACCCTCCCCCCCAATCATGCCTCTTCTCTCCCCAACCCTGTAGAGTCCACTGGGAGTGAGTGGTCCATCCAGTTCTGGGAGGCTGAGATCTTTCCAACACCCTTCCGGGAAGGAAACAGACACCCAGAACCTCTGAAGATGCCTCCAGAGGTCCTGAGAAAGAGAATTTAGGGGAGAGTTTGCCTCGCTGGCCAGGGGATAAGGATAACTAAAGAAGGTGGCAGAGTTTTTAATTAGTTGTCCTTGAGCCTGGTGGTGAAAAGTTTAGGTGATTACCCAAGAAAAAGGGCGATGCAGGATAGGATGGAAATAAGGTACCTGGTTTATATTGACGGTCCTCAAAATAAATCCTTTGGTATATTTTAAAAGTTGAATTTAACCCTTATCTAGAAATGGAATTTTTGTGTTTATCGAGTCCTGCCTATCTCACATATCTTTCAAACAAGGGACAGATGTTTTTGTGATAGGCCCAATATGATTTTTCTGGGCCTTTAAATGGTCTAATTGGCCTGGGCTAGGGGAAATTCCTGCATCTGCTTTAGTCTCTAATTTCAAGTGCTTGCAGGAGTTCTGCTCTCATCAATTCAAAATGGCAACCATGTGAAAACCTCAGTATAGTCCCTGAAGCTAATCCCCCAAGGCATTTAAAAAATGTGTTGTGTATCTTTCTGATTATTAAAGTAATACAGGCTTTTTATTTAAAAAAATTAAATGCAGAGAAGAATGAGAATATATGTCACCCATGTTACCACTCCAAGATAGCTACTTTTGACCTATGGGTATATAACTTTCCCATCTTTTTCTTTGTGTATATATTCTTAAATCACTTTCAGATGCTCATTTCCCACAGTTCTTTTTAGGGGAGGGACGAGTAGCCTGTACCCGTTTTGAGTTCTGATAAGATAGGAGCTGCCTAGAGAACTCCCCGTGCAGTGAGCTCCCCGACCTATCCCCCGCCCCCGCCAACATTCCACCTCATTGCTGTTCCCTGGGCAAACTGTACTTTCTCTTGTTCCCATGCCCTTCTCTTTGCTGGCACTGCCCTATCCTCCCCTCCTTCACTCTTCTTATCTGAGTGGCTCTAAACTCTTTGTGGTGGGTTTCCAGTAAGAATATTTTGATCACCCCTTAATAAGCATATATTGTTAAGCTGCATGCATACTTCATTTACTGTGTGCAATCTAAAACATAAACTGAAACACGTTGCAAATAGAAGTAGAAATTCTGTTTTCTTCCTGCACCCCAATGGATTGTACTGTACACTGTACTTTGGAAACCAGTGGTCTATTTCCTACTCCTTCAAGCTTCAGCTCAAGGGTCCCCTCCTCCCTGAAACCTTCATGTATCTTCTTGTCCATGATCTCATGGTAGTGAGTGCAGATTCATCTAGTGACATCAATCCATCTAGTGGCTTACAGTCATCCACTAGATGGTAAGCACTTGTGGAAGGCAGGGGTCATCTCTAGCCCGGCATCTAGTAGAGTAGTTGGCACACTAGGTATATTTGTTGAATATATGAATAAACCAAAATGATTATAATACACAATTCAGAGTGGTGGGGGTATAAAGGAGTTTGCTGTGTTTTGAAGAAAGGTAGAATCTAACCAGCAGGAGAATAAGGAAAGTGCAGCCCAGGAAAGAGAATAATATTTACAGGACCCTAGGGGTGTAAAGGGTGGAGAGGATAGAGATAATTGGGCGTGTGCTGAGAAGTTAAGCTGGAAGAGTGTGAAAGGCCTTGAGTGGCCTGCTGTAAGGTTTGGGTTAATCCAAAAATGACTGTGGCTCATAGAGCAAGAGGGACATGATCAGATCTGTGGCTTTGGAAGGGTCGCTTTAGTTCTGGGGGAGGTGTGGTACAGGGGGCTGACAGGTTGGAGGTGGTAGGCTTAGTCTCGGTGAGAGATTCTGAGGCCCTGAATGCAGGATCAAGCCCACGGGTCAGGAGCTGTTTAGGAGGTGGTCCTAGGAGAGTAGGTGACTGGCTCCCTGAGAGAATGGAGTTGGAGATAAACAAGATTTCTAGCTTCATTAAGGGCCAGAGGAGGAGCAGGGAAAATAGTGACTTTGATTTGGGACCTGTTCAGTTTGGGGTCCTCACGGGAGTCCCAGAAGGGCCTTCCCACTACCATCCAACTTTTCAAGTCTCCCCTTCTCTCTCAGTTCCGCCTTTGACCACTCTTTGGGGATGTGGTGGTACTAAGATTTTGAAAGGACAGATGGCCAGGAGCACCCTGACTAAATTGTTTGGGCCGGTTCTGGTTCTTTGCCATATTTCCCAACCTTCATGTCAAGGCACTCCTAGAAAATGATAATATGTATATGGCACGGTCATGAATACAGAGTCTGCTGGGGGCCAGAGGTAACCAGCCAAGGGATTTTATGAATTCCTGTTGTGCTTATGGTCTGCCTGCCTGCAATATAGTGCCTGCAATATAGTGCTCTATGCTACTGCCTGACCTTGCTTCTTTTTTTTTCTTTGTGTGTGCTTATCCTCTTTGCCCAGCAAGATTATATCATGCCTTGCATGGACTGGTATTATATCATATGCTTTTATATTTGCCTCAGCATCTGAGCACACGGTCCAAGGCACAAAGTAGGCGTTCATCAAATACTTGTTAACCAATAACTATCAGGCTTGTTAAAACAAGCAACAACAACAAACAAACAAAAGACAACAATAAAAAAAACAACCAAAAATGCTCCTTCAGATGCTGTCCTCCCCAATGCTTTTTCTCTTATTAATAAAAGAATATAACAAAATTATTCCTTTCTTTCAGAAAGCATAAAGGATGTTATTGGCAGAAAGATAAAGATTGCATTGAAGAAGAAAGTGAAGTTGGAAGTGAAGGGAGACAAAGTGGAAAACAAAGTGCTGGTAAGTATTAATGTTTTTCTTAAAAAAAAAAAAGTTTGGAAGTAAAAATGTTTTCCCCTCTATTGTTTTGATTGCCTAATTTTCATGCAGCACTGGTTCTGTGTTTTATATTTTGTTCGAAAGTTCTGATGCCCATTTTGTCCTAGGTTAGTTGGAATATTTGTCCACTAAAAGTTAAAAGTAGGGTTAATTTAAATTTTAGAGACTGAAGTTTTCAAAAATTGTCTTTCTTAATGTTGTAAGAAGTCACCCGCATCTAGGTCATCTCCTAGAGACCGTTTTCAAGTTATTCAAAGTTGGATGTTAAAGGGAGCTTGCTTATTATCTTTGTTGTGGCTGATTATCTGATTTTATTTGTGAGGACTTGAGATGAATTTTTTAAACTCCTCCTATGTCAGTTTAATTATTAAATTTTCTCAAATGTTATATCCACAGCCATCTCGGGGTGATGGTCTGAGAAGGCGAAGAAAACATTTGTCTTTTTAAATTGGTTTTTGGTGTTTGGGAGGGAAATGCCAGCTCCTCCCTCTAGCTTGTGAGAAGAGTTGCTGGGGGGCTGAGGGATTGGCCCTTGTTGAGCACAGGATTGCTAGGGAGTTGTCAGTGCCTGAGCTGTACCTTTAGAGAGGTGAAAAGCCTTTTGTGGTGTTTTAGTGGTTTCTGTGTTGAAACTGTGGCAAACCTTAATTTAAGCTTAGGTAAATACACCTTGTTTGTGTTTTTGTTGGAGAGACTATTCGGTTTCATCTTTTTGTTTATCTTTTTATCATTAGAAAATTTTAAACATATGCAAAAGTAGAGAACAGTATATTGAACTTTGTTGTATACCTTTCATCCAGCTTCAACAGTTTTCAGCATTTCGACAATATTGTTTTATCTCATCACCGTTTCCCCCCACCTCACACTTCTGGAGTATTTTAAAATAAGTCCCAAGCATATGTCATTAAAAGAATATTTTTAATATTCTGTTTCTTCAGTTGAAGTTGCCACAGAATTTGAAGTATCTTTCTGATACCATCTGTCTTGAGAATCTTTTAAAATATCTGACTGCCCTCCCCTGTGGATGGGAGGATTGTGCTATTGATGGATGACTTCTGTTTCTCTGTGTACAAAGCAGGATGACAGAGAAATTGAAGTGGAAAACCTTGATTGAGTGACTTTTGCCCTGCAATGAAATGTGTTCACACAGACTGCATCATTAAGGTTATCAATAGCAGAAATGATTGGTGTCATCATTCTGCTTTATTTAGTTTTAATAAAGAGTAAGTTTCCTTAAAGTATGTTTTACTTATTGTTGTTCAGCCATAGGGTAGAGGTATATTTTGGCAGTGGTAGTGCAGAGAGAAGAAATTTTGTTTCTGCCATTTGTTGTTTTATACATTTACAGTAAATCTTCACAAGATGGATTCACCTTTATACAATTTAAATATCAAGTAGGTTTCCTGCAACAGTCTAACATGGTATGTGGTGTTATTTGGTATGGACACTATTCATCAGAGTATTATTCATAAACCCAGGCCATGAGTAAAATTTGCAAAGTTAAAAGTGCAAAGACAAATTTACATGTCCAGTGTAATAAAGTTAGCACCATTAAAGAATAGTTATGATTGGTACTTACTGTTAAGATGTTGTGGGGGGGGCTCTTAACATCAGCTGGAGTTGATTAAGGTTGTAACCAAATTACAAATGTATTTGAATTTAAGCATTTATCTCCCCAAATCTGGAATCTAAGCAGTTTCTAGTGGCTTGGGTAAACTTGTCTTGCCTGTTCCTTACTTGCAGGGGCAGGAATTGTTAATAAAAATATTCAAGCTTTGACAAGCTTCAGGTTTGAGCAGGATGGTCTATGAATTAACCTTCTTTAAGTTGTTGATTTTGGAGTTTCTGAATTCAGAGAAATTCAGTTACTTAAATTAAAACATTGGGAATCTCCTTATAATTTGCATTTCTGACTTTCTTTTGGCTGTCAGTTCAGTAAAATAGGGTATACCTGAATTGGCTTAAATCAGTATTTCTGTTCTGATTTTTATTTCTTGTTCCTTTTCCCCCAGTGCCCCCTCCCCCCCCACCCCCGCTCTTAGTGTCCTTCCTTATAAAGCTGGGAGTGTGTTATATAGGACTTGGTTCCTTCTTTTCACACTGAGACTTTATGCTATTTCTAGCTTATCTTTTGTAGAGGGTTCATCTTCCTTCTCATGGTCATAAGAGCTAATGTTTATTCAGCAGGCTCTGTTGGACACTTGATTATGCATTGCCGTATTCGCTCCAGCAGCAGCCCTCTGAGGTAGGCACTATTTACATCTGTATTTGCGGAAACTGAGATTTGGAGAGGCTAAAGGAACTTGTTTCAGGTCATCCAGCTAATGAATGACAGAGCTGGGAGTTGAACCCAGATCTGTCTCACTCAGAGCCTATCCACTTCCCCATTATGCTCAACATAGAAAGAAAATATCCTTTGGCTTGTTGTTCAGTGGTTGCAAACTTTCAGGAAGATTTGGACTTTAGAAGGATTAGTGCTCCCTTGTGTGGATTTGACTGATTGATTGATAACATTATACATTGCTTGGTTCCACACTTGTTGAGCCTCTCCCATGTGCCAGATGTACAAGATGGACATAGATTCTGACTTCATGGGATCCAGAGCTCAGAGTCGAGTTGGGAGGTAAACATCTCTACAGGCAGTGCTTTGAGATGTGCTATAAGCAAGATGATTGGGGGCACATGGGAGGAACCCCTGACTCAGGCCTGAAGGTCAGGGAAGACTTCCAGAAGGAAGGTAAAGGTAAACTGACACCCAATGGATGAATAAGAGTTACTAAGGGAAGAGAGCAGAGGCATGTTATAGACAAAGGAAACAGAATATGCCTGGAAGCCAGAGAGAGCTTAGCATGTTAGAGGCAGATACTAAGTACAGCTGGAGCAAGGGATACGGGGTGGAGAATGGCTGGGTGTAAAGCTGATTCTTTTTCTTGCAATTGGGATCAGGTGAAAGTTGGGACCGGTTAAACAGGTCTCTTCCCACCACCTGTTTCTAATGACCATCACATGAACTTTATCCTCCCCTCTTTTAGGGAGGCAGTAGGACTCAGCGGTTAAGGCCTTGGACCTTGAGTCATGCCTAGTTCACACTGCAGCCTAGCCACTTCATAACACTGTTCAGCCTCAATTCCTTTCTCTAATGAAACAGACCTTCTGTTTGTGTATGGTTTCTTTGTAGATTAACTGGGATGTATCTTAACAGTGCTTAGCACAATGCCTAGCACATGATGAAGACCCAACAAATGATAAAGCGTAAGGAACCAAAGGGTGGTGCATTCTGTTTTTTCAGTGGCACAGAAAATGCCTATTCTTTCCATGCCCAAGTATTCACTGCCTTTATTGAGGGATTGAGCTTAGTTCACTATAAGGCCAATATTTATTCATAGTTTATGGTACCTTTTAAGCTGGCTGGAGTGCAACTGATGAGATCCCAAATTCCTAAGGTATGCACTGGTCCAGTGAAATCAGAAATCGATGTTCGGGGGAAGAGTGTTCTATGGTCAAACAAGTTTGACAGTCAAGTGGTAAACAAAGATGAACCAGCATCTTTACTGCATGGCTTTGATTCAGAGCCTTTGGTACACCTTTGTGCGTAGTAGATTTCTCAGAATGAGAGGAAGTATACTGTCTTTCTCAAACTTATATGGCCAGAGACCCTACTGGCCATAGTTTGGGAAACTGGGATGGAACAGGTCCAAGCTGGTGCCTTTGGGAACAGTTAAAGGGAACATGGAACAGACTAGAACAGGCTCTCTGTCACTTGGAGTGTCCTCCTGGCGGACAGTTCTTTGGCCTGTACGTTTTTGGGATTTTTTTTTTTGGCCGTGCTGTTCGGCATGTGGGATCTTAGTTTCTCCAACCAGGGATCGAACCCGTGCCCCCTGCAGTGGGAGCACGGAGTCTTAACCACTGGACCACCAGGGAAGTCCCTGGCCTGTACTTTTTATCTAAGTGGTGGGCAGGTCTGCCGCAAGCCACACACTGGCACCATGTCATCTTTTGCTGTACTACCTTTCTCTGTTGTCTTTAGGTGATGTCATCGGGAAGAGATTCTGTGTTCCCTGGACTCTTAGTCCCTCCTCCCATTTGCTACTTGAATCTCTACCCAAGTTTTGTAGTACCTGGACTTTTTGAAGTGTAATTTAATTTACACATTTTTTTCCCATTAAACTTTGCATTTTTAGGTAATTGTAGGTTTACCTGCAGTTATAAGAAGTAATGCAGAGAGATCCTCTGTACCCTATATCCAGTCTCCTCTATCTGGCAAAATTGTGGGACATGACCACAGTCAAGATGTTGACAGTGATACCGGAAAATGCAGAACATTTCCACCACCATAGAGATCCCTCACACTGCCTTTCAGGGCCACACCCCCACACCCGCCACTTCTCTGACTGCTGGTGGCCCCTGATCTGTTCTCCACTTCCATAATTTTGTCGCTTCAAAAATGTTGGATAGTGTAATCACACAGTATGTGTGCCTTTTTGGGATTGGCTCTTTTCGCTTCTGATAACTCCCTGGACATTCATCCAAGTTGTGTGTATCCATTGTTCCTTTTTAGTTGTTGTTTCTGAGGCGTATTCCATGGTATGGATGTACCACACTTCGTTCACCCACTGTTCACCCACTGACAGACTTGTAAGTTGTTTCCAGTTTGGGGCTCTTAGGAATAAAACCGATATAAACATTTGTTTATAGATTTTGCTGTGAAAATAAGTCTCCATTTCTCCCTTTGAAATGCCAAGGAGTATAATTGTGGGTTTGTATAGAAATTGCCTTTTTTTTTTTTTAGAAGCCGTCGTTTTCCATTTTCCAGAATGGCTGAGTCATTGTGTAGTCCTACCAACAATGCATGTGTGACCCAGGCAGTTTGGTTTTGCCTGGCCTTTTTTTTTTTTTGAGGACTAATGGTTGAAAGAAAAATGTTGTCGGGGGAAAGCAAGGTCCCCCACCCACGCTCCTGCTGTTGGTCGTCTGCGGGAGAGGAATGTGTGTCTCGCTCCAGAATGGTGCCTCTGAAGTGTGTGGAAGATCCGTTCCTGGTCTCAGCTTTGTTTTTCCTGTTTCACTTTGGAATTTGGGTTTGATCATCTTTGCCAACCCCTTGTTCTTCCACATCCCTCTTAAAATGGGGCAGAAGCAGGACTCCCTTTCTTATTAGACTGAGCATGTCGAGGAATGGCATGGAAATGTAACCATGTCAGTTTGTTCACCTGTTCCCTTGAAAACACTTCATCCGTCGTTCATTTATTTTCTTTTGAAAAGTTAACCTGAATCTCTTTAATGTATTTTCTCTTGTTTGGCTATTTATTTATAACTTTTGAGCATCTGGATTTGGCTTGATTGGAATAACTAAGTTAACTTTAAGACGAGGAAAAGTAAAAGGACGTTATTTGGGGTAACATGTAGCCTTAAAATATTTTGGTGGCAGTGCTGTCTTTCATTAAAATATAAACTCCTACCTGTTTATTTTTAAAAAATGCATTAAAAAGGGAATATCTCTCACCTAAAAGTTTTGTAAGCATCTGGCCCACATAATCAGGAATTAGTTTAAACCTCAGTCTCTGATACAGAAAGCATTGTTCTTTTACACGAGGCCATGCTCATTTTTTTGTGGCTAGTCTGTTTAATATTTTCCTAATTCCCCTGTCTCTAATACCTAACTTGATTCAGCAGCACGACCCATGGCATAGTCACTTCTCAGACAAATATTCATTCTGGAAATTACGTTTTGCAGCTACTTTCAGGTGACATCAACCTTAGCCGATGGTTTCCAGACTTTTTTTTTTTTAAAATCAGTTGTACCCTTTTAAAACACATAATTTGGGGTTTCCCTGGTGGCGCAGTGGTTGAGAATCTGCCTGCCAATGCAGGGGACACGGGTTCGAGCCCTGATCTGGGAAGATCCCACATGCCGCGGAGCAACTAGGCCCGTGAGCCACAACTACTGAGCCTGTGCGTCTGGAGCCTGTGCCCCGCAACAAGAGAGGTCGCGACAGTGAAAGGCCCGCGCACCGCGATGAAGAGTGGTCCCCGGTTGCCACAACTAGAGAAAGCCCTCGCATAGAAATGAAGACCCAACACAGCCAAAAATAAATAAATAAAAATTAAAAAAAAAATAAATAAAACACATAATTTTCCATGGGACCAATAAAATAGTGCTATTTTAGGAGTGTAAGTGTGTTTTGCAAGTTTATAGTTAAAATCCAAAATACTAGTATAAACCCAATCAGTGATTTGTGTGAGGCTGTTTTGATGAACATAACTTAGAAATAGAGGGGAGATTGGATTTTGTTTTGGCTCCTTAGTATAGAAAGACTCCCTATTTACCCTTTAAGTAGTACAAATTTCACAGTTTTTAAAATAGCTACTTTTGCAATCTCAGGATGCTTTCCAAGGAAATGGAGATGTCAGGAGACACTTTATCCTGAGTTCTGCACAAAAGTGGGGTATCCTGACAGCGAAGCTTACCTCGTTGTTGATCTCCAATAAGTTAAATTTGGTGTAACAGCAAATCATGTGTTTGTGTTTTATCCCAGCAGTTAAAATAGAAGTAAGAATGAAATTCACATCCGATGTTTGTAGATTGCAGCGGCTTCTGAAGAATGCTATTGGAAAATCGTTGTTCTAGGCCTCCGGGTTTACTTCCCTCTGCAGGAGGCTCTTGTACCAGTTGTTGGGTAATTTGAACAGTTCTCTTTGTGGAACTTTAGGAGCCTCAACTTTTAAGGATCACTTACAATTCAGTGCATAGGTAATTTTCAAAGCACCTGGGTGAAGTTACATGACTAGAAAATTGAGCTTTAGGAAACAGCAACAACATTGAAACAATCTTCAGGAGTAGGTATCAGAGAGCACACATTGTTGCCAAGGGTCCTGCAAAAGTTCTGGGAAACTCAAAATAAAATAATCCGCATTTGAGTGCTTCAGAATTTACCCCAACTCAGACCTGGAGTCAGCCCCCGCTGATCTCTGGGTAGGGGTTGGAGGCAGGCAATGGCTCTGGGCACATGTTTCCAGGAGACAGTTCTGGCCAACTTGAACTTGTTACCTGAGCTGCATTTACATTCTACTTTCTCATCTGCATCTGCCCCAGTTTCTTTTGTAGTTGGGTTAGGTGAGTCAAATGACCTTGGGTAAGAAGCTGTTGAACATACACCAGCCTTGGTGTAACTTTTCATTGTTCTTAAAAAGATACTCTTTTCCAGCCTCTGGGATTTAGGCACCCTGGGAAGGGGCATTTAGGTACACCCTGGGGGAGGAGAGGGAGTATTCGAGTCTTGTGAAGGGGGCATTGTGGACAAGGAGGAGCCGGGAAATCTAACTAGAATATGCCATGAATTGGAAGAACTCATTTTTCATAGTTGTAAAATAGGTACAGAGAAAACAAAACAGAAAGGCTTTAGTGAAAGGTTACGGTAACACCTTTATGATTCATTTCATTAGAAATGCTGTTAATATCTATCGTTAAAGTAGATTGAAAATGCAACTAAAATCTGATGAAGGCTAGAACTCTTCCCCTTTCTAAAAAGCTTGTTGTCTTTGAACAGAATACAAAGATTTGGATTGGTATATATGGGGCCTATTGTTGTCTAAATCTTCCTGTGCCCTATTACACTTTCTCTCTCCCTCTGTCTCTCCCTCTCTCTCTCTATCACTTTCTCCAACTCTTTGAGAAAAGAGGGGTAAAATAAAGGGAGGAAAGAAGGATGCTTGGGGTGGGGTGTGTGTGTGTGTGTGTGTGTGTGTGTGTGTGTGTGTGTTTACATAAAAGTCTGTTCACTTTCACCCATTGGGTCCTTTCCTTCATCTTGGTTGTTTGGGAGAGAATTTTTCTTTTTTGAAAACATTATCTCTCGATGAACCTTGGCCAGCAGGTATCTTTGTCTCTTTAGACACGCTGGGTGCACAGCAAGTCCTCTTAGAAGTAGAAGCAGGGCTGTACAAATGCCCTGAACTGTGCTTAGAGCATCTCCAGCCTGTGGCAAAGGTTTGAGATGAATGTGCTGAGTTCCCACTAAGGAGGCAGGTGTGTCCATTCCTACTGATCCCTGGGCTTTGGGGGTCTCAGGAGACATTTATGGGCATCGACTGGGATGAGTAGGCGTGTCCTCCAGACAGGATCTGGTGTGTACAGATTGGCTTAAGCTGACTCTGGGGAAGTTTCTTCAGACCTGGCCCCTCTTGATTGCTGCCCGGAAGATCTTGAGGCTGGAGGACTCTTGGTAGCCATCTAACCATGCACCCTAGCCTATGAGAAGTTGCTTCTGTAGCATCCCTGATAGCTGAGTATCCACTTTCTGCTTCAGTGTTCATGGTGATGGGAAAAGCAAGAATCCCAGAAAGCCCTTTCTTAGTTTAGGCTGGAACCTGCTTCTCAGTAACTTCTCTGAATTCACTGTAACGTAATCTGCTGGAACATCATAGGACAATTTTGCTCCCTCCTACATGAGTGCGGGTCAGGTATTTGAAGACAGTTATGTTTTCCTTGGTCTTTTAGTCCTCAGGCGAAATATGCTCACTTCCTACAAATCTTAATCCTTGGAGGACATTGCTTTCAGACTTTTCACTGTTCTGATTGCCTTGCTTTGGACTCATCCTACTTTACCAGTGAGCCTTTTAAGCTGTAGGTGTTTTGGGATCACAAATGTTTGGCAAACACTGTTAAAACTGAATTAAACAGACTTCCTCAGAGTCTTTAATGGGCTTTTGTGGATTGTGCCTCTTGAAGGGGGGAATGCAGTGTGTGGCATCACAGAATCTGTTCTCCAGACTCTGTAGGAAACATTGGTGTGGGTACAGTCGGCCAAGTGAAGAGTACCAGCTGCACATTGCTTTGGCCAAGTAAAAGTTTTCTTCTTGTTGTTTTTAAAATTTTGAAAGTATCTATGCTATTTGCATTACTAAAAAGTTATAAAATATAAGATAGCAAAACTGAAGCATCACCTAGTCCTATCAATTTGGATGTAATCATTGGAAAAAATTTTTCTATGTTAACATACATAAACTATATGATCTGTTTTTTTTTAAATTAATTAATTAATTAATTAATTTTTGGCTGTGTTGGGTCTTCGTCTCTGTGCGAGGGCTTTCTCTAGTTGCGGCAAGTGGGGGCCACTCTTCATCGCGGTGCGCGGGCCTCTCACTGTGGTGGCCTCTCCCGTTGCGGAGCACAGGCTCCGGACGCGCAGGCTCAGTAGTTGTGGCTCACGGGCTTAGTTGCTCCGCGGCATGTGGGATCTTCCCAGACCAGGGCTCGAACCCGTGTCCCCTGCATTGGCAGGCAGATTTTTAACCACTGCGCCACCAGGGAAGCCCCTATGATCTGTTTTTAAAATGGAATCCTGAATCCTATTTTGTAACCTACTTTTAAATTTTACTTTTTGAGGTCAAAGCTTTCCATGACAATTATATATATATTATATATATAATATATATATTATATATAATACACATATATTATATATATATATATAAAATGTTTTGAATTTCTGCCTGGCACTCTATTAGCCCACTTGAGAGGTATACCATAATTTATCTAACACTTACAATGAGATAGTTAGGTTGCTTCCAGTATTTTGCCTTATAAGTGACACATCCTCACTTTTATTTTTCTTGGATAAATTCCTGGCAGTGGAATTGCTGCCTGACAGACTTTTTAAAGGATGTATTTTTCACCTGATTGTTATTCAGGAAGTCTCAATAGAGAATAATTCCCCCACCTCATTAATTTTATTGTCTTTAGAAAGGTCTGCTTAGCAGAATGGCTGGTTCTCTTTTTTCAGGTCCTTATATTTCTTAGGCAAGGACTCCTTGGACCCTAGCTCCCGAGGCAAACTTTTTCCTTGAAGTTTAGGGCCCTTTTAAGTCTGCCTGGGTGGATGCGTCATTGTCTTCTACTGGAGTACGTTTGCAGGCAAGGAGTCCTGTGGCTCTGGTGTTTGCTGGTGGGTTCTGGAGTCCCAGGTCTTGCTTGGCCCTGGCTTCTGCTGAATCAGCCACAGCTTTTTCTTGGCTGAACCCCAGCTCGATGTGAGACTGCATTATACAATTTAGATCTTTGGTCTTTGCTCTGGTCTCAAGACTTTCTTACCTTGGGTCCTTGAGGCTCTGATGAATGGTAGTTGAGCAGATGTGCAACTGATAAGGCCCATGGCGCTTTCATTGGATGAAACGTAGCTAAGAAGAACCCTAAACCAAGATGCATGTACAGCTCATCTGGTGTCTTAGAAGATATTTTAGTATCATAAGGAAAGGAGACATTGCTTTTTCTCTCAGGCAGTTCTGAAGGCACTTGACTTCACCTGTGTAGCTAACATCCATCTCTTAAGTGGCATGGTCCTTCCCCACCCCACCTGCACCTGCAGAGTAGTTCTTGCTTCTCTTCCCACTACCTCACCCTTTCCCTGTCTCCCCACCCCTGAGGGGGTGTGTCCGGGTCACGAGGACCCTGGGGCTCTGCTCCCACGAGCAGCTGCTCCTGGAGCCCCATGTTCCTTGGTGAGACCCTCGAGTGTTCAGCCTGCGTTTCTCTCCTTTCAGTGCTGCCCTGGGGTACCATGTTGCCTGTGGTTATCTTTCTTTCCAAGACTGGCAGGTGGGATGAGGTTCCTCAGGGAACCTCTTATGCTTATCAGAAAACAAGCACATAGGACCCCTTCCATTTTCAGAGTTACATGCTCAGTCCCAGTGTGGAAGAGACAAGGGAAAAAATAGAACCAGAAGTGGGGAAGTTACTGAGATTTCCAAAGTCTTGCAAAGTCTCTTTTAAGACAGTTTCTCTGCAGTTTGATTCCTGACTCCCAGGCCTAAGGGGCCCAGCAACACTCTCTTCTTGAATCTGAGCTAAAATATGGCTAGTGAAGTCCAGGCTGGTTAGTTAGGTGTTACCAGTGGGCATTTTCGGTTTCCTGAATTCATCTGTCTGAAATCGGTTGTCACTAGCAACCAAAAGAAGATCGGATCATCCCTCCTAGGCATGAGAATGAAACCGAGACCTGGAGAGAAGTACTTGTGGTTCTTGGACAGATCAGTTTGGCGCTTGGAACATTTCAGCCCATTTTCCTTTAGGTCTCCATGAGCCAGTTTCTATTTTTTGCCTGCATCCTTGGGGTAGCAAAAATGTTGCAGTCTGGGGAAACTTTTTGTACAACTTAGTTCACTGAATCACAGGCACTGCCTGTGCTGATGGAAATCAAAACCAGCCTGCAGAGAAAGGCTTAGTTCATGCGGCACTTGGCTTGTGTGGCTGCCTCCATTTCAATCTCCTGGGCTTCCTGCTCCGTATCAGAACTTTTACCCCCTCAAAATTCATCATTGGTGAATTAACTGTGAAGTTCTGTTTCCGTTTCAACAGTTCTCCTCTCTAGAAAAAAAAACTTTTGAAGCTCCAATAGCCCTTAACCCTCCATCAGTTTTACACTCCTCTAAGTGGTCTCTGCGAGGAACATGGTAGGTTGTCTCTGTCAATATTTCTCTCTTTCTCCACAAGGCCTGGATGCAAGAAGTCGGTCCAATCCTTCCTGTCTAGTGTTGCTTCTTAACAAAGCAACTGGAGCAAAGGAGAGGCTGTTAGCACTTTGTCACTTAGAGTTTCTTAAGCATCCTCCCGTTTGTGAGTTCTCACTGCAGAGACTTAATGAAGCATCTGTCTTTACCTCAGATACGCGCAGGTTGTCCTTGGAACTGAACAAGTGTTGTCAGCAATGCTGTGTGTGCAGGAAGCCTTCATACTCGGGTCCTTTTTGGCAGGCTCTGTGTTCCCTGGGAATAGACAGTTTCTCTACCCGTCGGAGTAGGGCTCCATACTTTCATATTCTGGAGAGTGATGCTTGTGGTATAGTTAGCCTGAAATTCAGGGATGGCTTTTTTTCTTCTTTTTAAATACCTTTGCAGACATTTTATACTTCCCACTCTCTTAGCGGCTTCCTCTGTGTTATGGGATCAGTCTGCCTGGGTTAGAATCCTAAAACTACTAACTATGGGCAAGTTATTTAACCTCTCGGTGCCTCACTTTTTTCATCCATAGAATGGGTATAATAATAGAACCTACCTTTAGACTTGTTTTGAAAATTAAATGAGACATTCCATATAAAATATTTTAAATAGTGTCTGGCATAGAGTAAGTCCTCAAGTCTTAGCTATGGTTACTGTTGCGAGGGGTGTTGCAGTGAACTGTGCTAAATGCTCTGATATGAGAATCTGGTTATGTATCCATAGTCATAGATTACTTGGATATATATTATCTAAATATCCCCAAAGAAATACTTCTTTTCTTTTTTTAAAACTAAATTTATTTATTTATTTTTGGCTGTGTTGGGTCCTCATTGCTGGGCGCGGGCTTTCCTTAGTTGCGGGGAGCGGGGGGCTACTCTTCGTTGCGGTATGCGGGCTTCTCGTTGCACTGGTTTCTCTTGTCGCGGAGCACGGGCTCTAGGCGCACCGGCTTCAGTAGTTGCGGCACACAGGCTCAGTAGTTGTGGCTTGCGCTCTAGAGCGTAGGCTCAGTAGTTGTGGCGCACAGGCTTAGTTGCTCCGCGGCATGTGGGATCTTCTGGACCAGGGATCAAACCCATGTCCCCTGCATTGGCAGGCGGATTCTTAACCACTGCGCCACCAGGGAAGTCCCCAGAGAAGTACTTCTACTTTGCATCTTTTCCTGGCTCTGTGCAAGATACCTGTTTTGATGTTTGCTCTGCTCAGAGCTCTTGAAGCCAGTATCGGCTGTCTCCACAAATGGGTTTAGGATTTTTTTCACTCTGCTGGTCTTAAAGAGGGTACGTGGATTTCGAAAAAAAATCTTTCTTTAAGAAAGGGTTTAGGTATGTACATTGTTGAGATGTATGTCTCTGAAGACAGGACTGTGCATTTTCTGTGGGTACATTTATGCCTCCTTTTCCCTGCAGATCCCGATGTATTCAGAAATATATTCGAGTTCCTCTTTCACTTTCAAGTCAGATCTCAAAAAAGCCAAAAATCAGTAGTTGGCCCCTGTTCATCCTCGTGGGGCTCCCACGGGCCCTGCCACCTGTTCGTGGTACCTCACTCAGATTGCTTCCTCTTGGGTTTCGGTTATGATGGCTCTTGTTTGATGCTAGGGGCTTTATTTGGGTTCATGGGCTCGTGTAGCTCTGCTTTTCCACCATTGAGGACTCCTGGCCATGCTGGATTCTCCCTTTCTAAATAAGCATTAGACCAACGTTTCTTAGCCACAGCACTGCTATTGATTTTGCACCCAATAATTCTTTGCTGTCAGGGGCTGCCTGTGCGTTACTGGGTGTTTTACTAGCATCCCTGCCTCTACTCACTGGACGCCAGCAGCAGCTTTCCCTTCTCCTGGTTCTGACAAATACAAATGTTTCCAGACATTGTCAGATGTTCTCTGGGTGGCAGAATTGCCCCCAGTTGAGAACCACTGGTTTAGATCAGCGGGTCCCCAAATGTCAGAGAACAAATGCATACTTTGTCATACTTAGCTTATAAAGTTATATTGAAGGCTGAAAATGTATGTTCTGTAATATAGCTTTGGTTAATTTAATTACAAATCCATAGGCACTTTAAAATACTTATTTTTGAAGTACTTAGATCTCTGTATCTGTATATAACAAAAATAACAGATGGCACCAAACAGAAGTTTGTCTTGTTTTAAGATACCTAATCTTAAAACCATTGATTTGGCCAGTGGTTCTCAGTGTGCGGTCCTGAGAACAGCAACTTTAGCATCACCTGGGAACCTGTTAGAAATGCAAATTCATAGGCTTCACATCCGGAGCTACTGGGAATAGGGCCTGGCAATCCGTTTTAACAAGCCCTTCAGGTGATTCTGATGCACACTGAAATTTGAGAAACACTGGGTTAGAGTCTTAAGTAAGCTCCAACTAGATACCTGTAGAATAAGCCTTACTGAGGAATAATCATAACCCACCATACAGAACTTTGAAATCTGCTTAGGGGAATGTCTTTTACTAGGCAGGTCATGCTAGGTGTCTGCTGGTCATATTGGTCCCCTCTGAGAGTCTGTCACATCCACAGCTTCCTTTTGGGGGTTTCCTTTCCTCAGCATCTCCGAACTGGGGGTGGTTGTGACCGCCAAGATAAGCCTCTGTAGGCCACCCAACAGCCTATATACCTCCCAGCTCTGCCCCACAGGGCCGATCTGTATGGGACAGGGATTCTTCCTCTTGGGAGTCTGAGACATGGAGAGAGATGCGGAAGAAAGTAGAAGGCACGAGGCAGTAAAAGCCCTGGTAGAAGCAGAAGCCACGGAGGTGAAGAGGCTGTTGATAAGCCAGTTGTGGTAAGAACAGCGGGAAGAGGGTGACAGAGCCCTGGACGGCTGCTTTTGAAGGATGATTCCAAAAGTTGAGTGAATCAAACTATTGACCGTATCTTGGAAGAGTATTTTTCAGTTTTCTAGGAGGGTTAGCAGCTGGGCAGCTGCTGATAGGGATTCCAGCCTTGCTTACTCCTCTAGGTATCCTCATGGTTGACCATCATTCACCGAGTTGGCTTCAGTGTATGTCTATTCTTTGCCACCTGAACGGGCCCAACAAATCCATACTAGGTTGGAAGACCAGGTGGTCTCTGCAGACTGGCTTCGTGGCACGCTGCTTCCTTAAAGCAGAGACTCTCAGGCTGTCTGTGTCTCAGAAGCACCTGGGTAGCCCCGCCTCTTTATTTAAAAACACTCTGAGGCAACTGAAGTTAACATTACAGGAAAGAATGGGCAGTGGACGCTGTTCGTTTCAGCATGTTATATTGACTTGCCCCAAAGAAACCTGTGTAGAGCACATTTCAGGAAACCTCAAGCCGGGCTTCACTTCCTTAGAGCAGACCAAAGAGGCCAACTCACCGTAGTCATTCCAAGGATCTATTGCTTTGACTCCAATAACATTTTCTCTTAGTATTTCCTGTGAAGGGATCTCAGTACCATCTCTTTTGAGGGATGTGCTAAGAGTTAGACCCTTAAAACAAACAAACAAGCAAACAAAAAACCAGTGGAAATACCGGCAGTAGAATGTTGAAATTAACCTTGTGAATCATTTTCTAAAAATTCAGTGGGCCTACAGAAATTTCTTTCCGGTTTGCACTATTGACATCAACCCTGTATAGTTCATTAGTACCTCCCTCATCCCTGCAGTCATCCTTCCCTCCCTCTCTTTCCCATTAAAACCTGGGAAAGAATATGAATACCTTCATGTAGCAAATCTATTGGATTCCTTCACACAAATCCCTCTGGAGAGGAGTGAGTGGAGATACAGTATATTTTACATTGTTGTTTGGAAAGTTGGCTGAGTTCCATTAGGGTAATAGAGTCTGGGAATGTTGGGCCAGTGCTTATTTTCAAGTCCTGCTTAAAAGATTTGGGGCCCGACCAAGAACATAATCAGAATTCTCTTATTCTCAAATTAGTATCCTTGAGGAGACTGTCAACTACTCCAGAGCCTCGGGCTATTTCCTTATTGTACCTGTGTACCAAGCCCCCCAGCCCTAGTAGTGATCTTTTCATGGTAGACACAGAATAGTTGCCTAGTAAAGGACCCAGGCCTGGAGTACAAATTTCAAGCCCAAACTGGTTTCTCAGGGACCTGGGAAGTCTCTTTGCTCAGCAGCCTTATGTGACGTAGTGCATCTTTAATTTAGCCCTGCGCGGGATTCAGGGACCAATAACAGTGAAGCAGTAAGTGGGGGGGAATGTCCAGCTGCAGACCCTTGGTCTGGACTCTACTTTGGTCAGAATGATTAGTGCAGTCAACAAAGCCATGAAGTGCTCCCTGACTAGTTCACTTGAGCTCTGCTTCCCATTACGCCCAGTTCCTTACCCAGGAGATTAAGGGATGCTTCAAAAGAAAGGTGGTCACGTCTCCCTGTTGTGGTACTGTGCAGTGTTTGTGCCACTGTCTCAGGAATGTGAACCTTTGTGCAAATGAGCCACTTCTCTTGTTTCCCTTCCTGCATATCATGTCAGAGAGAGTGATTTATTTCCTGTTTGTGAAGGCTTGGTTTCATCAATTACATGGGAGAGAAATTGGATGTACTTTCAACTTTTTGCTGGTTACTGGCTCCTCCTTTGCCTGGAAAGATAGTCTTTCTTTCCATCATGAGAGTTACGCCGATTCAATGAAAGGATTTCTTTTCTTAGGCTTTCAGAGATGACACTTCATTGCTTTTGTGTGATAAAATTATAATGTGTGATTTTATTATTTTTAAACAAGTAGAACTGACATCTGAAAGTTCACCTACAGTTGTTGGAAAAGCCGAGAAAGCATCTCATTTCCTATTGGTTCCACTAGCAACCCATTTTAACATATAAACCTTGTGTAGCTCCAAGCCTGTGTTTCCTAAATTGGAGAAGAGATCCTGATCCCAAGATATGAACAAGATGTGCTGGCGGCAAAGTGCTCCTGCCCAAGGACTTCGACCTTGTGTTTCCCAAACCTAAACAGCTTTCTCCTTTCTCTATTCTCAGAACCTTTAGCATTCTTACTTAATATACATTGTACATGTCATAAAGCACCGGTTAACACCTCATAGGGCACCAGGGTTCCAAGGAACTCAGAGAAAGGCTGACAACTTATTTATTTCAGTATTTTATCTTTTACACAAAGGACCTATATATTAGAATTCGCATAGCCCTTTGGACTGTTGTCGTTATCTGCTTCTGATGCTTTACAAATTAGCCAATTGGAAAAAAAAATATGTCAAGAAGACACATTCGTCCATCCTATTTTTAGGAAGATTATTGAAATGTTTCATTTATCAAATAATTATTGCATGCCATCTGTGAGTAAAGGAACTCTGGAAGGAAGAAGGCAGTGCCTTGGGAATTGATTGAGTTAAAGTCAAAGAAGAAACCTTTTTTTCAGGAATCTCTTCCATTGGGTCTGATCTGAGGAAGAGAAGTTGGGTTGGATGTCAGTCTGCTTATTATAAATGTTCAGGGTAATTTCAGAATACTCTGCTTTAAAACAAGTTTTGAGAAATGGGGCGGGGAGAGTTTCCTTATCTACACTAATCTCACAGATTGTGTGCAGTTTATATTACGAGTTCCCTTCTTGCAGTGCTGAGCAGCCCTCACACATGGCAGGGGCCGTCACAGAGAAGAGGGCGTGGATTTATTGTCTATAGTCCCCAACTGGGGACAATGGATAAAAACTACCAGGGCCTGAGGATTGTCTTGAAACTCAAAATCTCCCCAACAGCCAGAGCTGTCCAGTAATAGAATTTGCTGATTTGTGTGGAGGGTGGAATCTTGAGTTCCCTGGAACTGGACAAGTTCAAGTGTGGATTGCTTGACCTCATAACTGGGATGTCCTAAAGGACATTCAGGTAGGAAAATGCATCCTTTGATCTAAGATTCCAGGATTCAGAGCTTTCACTCCTCCTGTGTCAAATAATTTTTGTTAGTTAGGGCTTATTAACTATTGCAATTATACTGTTAAAAACTGAAAACTTCTATTAGTGAGGCTAGGACAGAGCAGTTGCTGGGAACTCTTGAGTCTCACACTGCTGGTATGGGCTGGTTTTGTGTTTTAGGATTGAATACACTTTATTACTTTGATGAGGTTAAAATCCCATTGGGAAGTCTGGCCCTTTGGCCTACAGCAGCGCGTTTACTGCTTTGAGTTCCCGTAGAGATGTGAGAAGTTTTGTCGCACATGTTTATCAGGGTTGGATTTTGGCACTTCTGAATCTTACTCTGAGCAGAATTCTCCCCCTGCTGTCCCGGTGGCAGAAAACAACAGGCATTGTGTGTCTGTCTAGTTGGGGAAAGATGTAGGGGCACTTACAGAGCCATTCTCCTTGTGGGGACTTGGGAATCGGAAGACCTGAGGGTTAGTGCTAAGGCTTTTGAAAACATCCTTAGGAGACTTCCCTGGTGGCCCAGTGGTTAAGACTCCAAACTTCTAATGCAGGGGGTGCGGGTTCGATCCCTGGTTGGGGAACTAGGATCCCGCATGCCGCGGCACGGCAAAAAAAAAAAAAAAAAGTCCTTCGGTCTGCTGTTTTAGTTAATAGTGTGGGAATGGAAAAGCTTCCTTCTAGGGATACTTTGAGAGTAAGTGGGAAGTAGAGCTTTTAGTATTTTAGGAGAAGAGGGCCCAGTTCATTCAGTTAATAATGCATGAAGAGTTTTTCCCTTTGAGAGTCCTTCTTTCTTTGCTTTTCAAAAGGTAAGATAACTTACTAGTTCCCCACCCCCTGCCCCCAAGGTAAACTGTGGAGCTTTCCTCAAAGTATTATTATTGTACATCTACTGACATTCATTTTGCTAAGTAGTTAAAACAAGTGGCAAGTTGACTAGGGAGTTGGTTCCCACTCTTGCTTCCCTAATGCAAGCTGCTCTTTCGGCATTGCTGCCCGCAGTCTCAACTTTGGGCTCTTAAATTTTATCTAGTGAGGTGCATGCAATGGGGGCTGTTGATAATTCTTTATTCTAAAGTTTTCTTTATAGGTAGCCCTGGCTATCGTGCTGGGAGCACACAAAATAAAGCAATACAACGTTTCTCTCGTGGGAACTTGTAGATAATTGTCCTCTTCTGTGAATGTGTAGCCTCGTGTAAGTTACTGGCCTCTAGGAGGGGAAAGGGAGGCAGGCCCCTGCCTGTTTCTACCATTGATGACATGTTCACTGAGCCGCTTTATGCCCCAGCCATTAAAAAATGTATTTTAACTTAAAAAAAACTATGGTTAAATATAGATCACATAAAATTTACGATTTTAACCATTTTAAGAGTAAAGTTCAGTGGCATGAAGTATATTCACAATCCAAGCATCACCACTATCCATTTTCTGAACTTTTTCATCATCCCAAACAGAAACTCTGTATCCAGTAAACAATAACGCCTCATTTCTTTCTTCTCTCTGCCCCCAGAAACCACCATTTTACTTCCTGTCTCTATGAATTTGCCTATTTAGTTACCTCATGTAAGTAGAATCATATGATACTTTTCCTTTGGTGTTTGGCTTATTTCACGGAGCATAATGTTTTCAAGTCTCATACACATCGTAGCATGTACTGGAACACCATTACTTTTTATGGCTGAATGATATTCCATTGTATGGACGTTCCACATTTTATTTATCCATTCATCTGTCACTGGACACTTGGGTTGTTTCCACCTTTTGGCTGTTGTGAATAATGCTGTGAATATCGATGTACTGCTCCCTGCTTTCGGTTCTTCTGGGTATATGCCTAGGAGTGAAATTACTGGATCATATGAGAATTCTGTGTTTGACTCTTTGAGGAACCACCAAACTGTTTTCTATAGTGCCCTGGTGATTTTATTTATTTATTTGTTTGTTTATATTTTTGGCTGTGTTGGGTCTTTGTTGCTGCGCGCAGACTTTCTCTAGTTGTGGCAAGCGGGGGCTACTCTTCCTTGCGGTGCACGGGCTTCTCATTGCGGTGGCTTCTCTTGTTGCGGAGCACGGGCTCTAGGCACGCAGGATCAGTAGTTGTGGCTCGTGGGCTCTAGAGCGCAGGCTCAGTTGTTGTGGCGCATGGGCTTAGTTGCTCTGTGGCATGTGGGATCTTCCTGGACCAGGGCTCGAACCCGTGTCACTGCATTAGCAGGCGGACTCCCAACCACTGCGCCATCAGGGAAGCCCACCCTGGTGATTTTAAAAGTGGGCAATAGTACCTGTGTTTGTAAAAAGTGTTCTCAGATATTTATCAACCATTTGGAACTTTAAATTAGAAAACTGAACAGAGTGTAGTAGCACTTTATGTACTTATATTTTGTCTTGCTTGAATTTCATTTGTTTGGGTACCTGTCTGTGTTTTCTACTTCATTAGAAGTTCCTTGACCCGATCTGCATTTTTCCATTGATGGCCACCTTTTTTGCAGTTCATACGGCAATAGTTGTTTGTTGCTACATTAGTTAGATGTGCAACATAGTCTAAAACATCTTTTTAAAAAAGAGATCAGTTTGAAAGAAACACATTGGAGTTCTTTCTGAGTTTTGTTTTGTCAGAGCTAAGATCCGATACTATTTAAGTTCTCTTGGTTGCGGAATGGAAGTATTCCTGCTGTTAAAAATAAATGCTAAAGAAGAAGATGGTAAAATGGAAAAATATCGGGGAACAATACATATTGGGGAACAGCTTCCATCGGGAACTGAAATAGTACGGGAAGAGAATATTATTGAGGGTAGTTCTAGGTCGTGTTAGTTCTTATTTCGTTTAGACTGCCTTTCCTTTGACCACTCTGTAGGCATCTAAATTTGAAGTTTAAAGGCTTTTTTAAGAGATGGGGGATGGGTGAAAGACGGTTTTTTGTGGTTGTTGGTTTTATTTTTAATAGACAACTAGAATTTTCACCTCTTGGGTCAGAATGTTATCCATCTATTTATAGCAAGCTTGTGTTGTTAATGGCAAGTGGCTGGGGATGTCGGCATTCAGACACTGATAAGACCTTCAGTGAAGTAGCTATCCAGTTATGCTCAGGCTAAAAGAATGTGTAGATTAAGCTCCATATTTAACACGGATGTAAAAATTGTATTTTTATTATCAAAAGTAGCAGTAGCACAGAATCACTGCTTTTGTGATTTTAGTTCCACTGAGCCTTTATTTCTGGTCTCTTCGTGGTTAGCTGCCATCCATAGCTGAGCCAAACTATAATTTTACAGGAATTAAGCTTAACATTGGCAGTTTGAGGTCGTGGGCCACTGCGGAGGCCTGACCTAACTTTGAGCAGCGCAGTTTTCAGCAATCCTTTCTCACTGTGGCTGAGAAAGCTGTTATTAGCGGGATTTCAGGTGCGGTGCTGGAGGGCAGACTGCTGTACTGCTCGATGACTTTTTCTTTTCGGAACAGCAGAACAGTAAAAAATAATGTTGTTCTCTCTTTAAAAAACCCTTGAGTTTGTAATCATCGAGGTTATTGGAATCTGGATTAACTTATAAACGAAGGTGGTAGGTTGTTTAATAAAAAGAAAGCCCATTTCCTTCTTCCAGTGGTTAACCTCAGGCTGACCCAAGGTAGGAGTGTCTGCCTGAGGAGGAAGCCCATCCAGTCCTCGTCTTGGAGTCAATTATTAACTCACCAAATACTCACGGAACCTCTGCCATGCATCTGGCCTTGTGCCAAAAGCCGGGGATTAAGTGTAAGGAGGCAGATTCTCCCCTGCCTTCTGCAATGTAGGCCACTTCCCAGGTCTCCCCCTGGTTCCCTCTCTTATTTTTAAGCTGCTTTATTAAAAATATCCATATACCATGCCATGCACTCATTTGAAATATGTAACTCAGTGGTTCTTAGCATATTCACAGAGCCGTGCATCCATCACCACAATCAATTTTAGAGTCTTTCTATTTCCTGCAAAAGAAACCCCATTCCTTTTAGCTCTCGTCTGAGTCCTCCCATCCCCCTCAGCCCCTGGCAACCACGATCTACTTTCTGTCTCTATAGATTAGCCTATTCTGGATGTTTCATATAAAAGAATATACGTGACGTTTCACGTGTGGTTTATTTCATTTAGCATAATGTTTTCAAGGTTCATCCCTGCTGTAGCTTGCGTCAGCACTTCATTCCTTTTTATGGCTGAATACTATTCCATTGTATGGATTATATATATACCATATTTTGTTTATCCATTCATCCATGGTGGACATTTGGGTTGTTTCTACTTTTTGGCCATTGTGAGTATATGCTCCTCTGAACAGGTGTGTACAAGATTTTGCATGAACATATGTGTTCACTTCTCTTAGATATCCTAAATCTCCTTCCCATCCCACAGATCTGTTACATAACAGTAGAGGGGTCAGATATCATGGGAACATAGGGAGCAACATGTAGCCCTAACTGTGGGAGGCAGAGAAAGCTTCCCGAGGACACGATGTCTAAGCTGAGACTTGAAAGTATGATTAAAAATGGTTTTCAAACTGTAGGTCATGACCCATTAGTAGGTTGTGAAATCACTTTAGTGAATCATGGCTAGTGCTTTTAAGAGCTGAACTATTGTAATAACTAGAATAGTTGATATCAGAGAGCATCCCATGTGGGAAGGGTGAGTATTGTGTAAAATTTTTGTCAGCTACACGTGAATGTGTAGTGAACTGTAGTGTAAAATGGATTCGGCACTCTAGGTTATAGTCAGAAGTGTGAAAGCCTGGGGCTTTTGGAATAGGGGATTAGGTTATTAATCTGGAGGTTTAAATATGGTCCTACTTGAAGATTGAGAGACACAGAGGTGGAAAAGAGCATAACCTAGAAATCTGAGGATCCTTTGAAAGCTTAAAAGTCTGTGATCTTTATGCTTTTAGAATTATTCATTTATTCAACAAATATGAAAATATCTACCATGTGTCTGGACTGTGCTAGGTTCTGGGGGGCATTACCATAAGTAAGGTTTGTAAGAGCCCTGTTCTTTTGGATTTTAGAATCTGGCAGGGGAGACGTAAGTAAAGCAGCAATCCCAGGGACTCCTGGTAAAGCATGGTGGATTGAACACAGGAATATCTCTAGTCCTTCCAAAACTCCTCTAAAAGGAGAAAGCAAAGGAATAAAAATGACGTAGGCCCCACAAAGATGGGAGAATAGGAGCAGAGACCACAGCAGATAAGAGTCACCACCAGATTTTTTGGAAGGAGGGGGTCACTGACTTGGTAGAGCAGAGGCAGCTGGACTCTAGGGTCTCAAAGAGGGATCCCAATGAGAAGTGAGCCAGTTAGCTCCACAGAACCCAGAAAGACCCAAAATTTGGAAGCCCCAGGTCTGGCAGCAGTGGCTAGAGGATGTGGAGCTGAAAAGAAGGGCATTAGGTAAAGGTCTATAAAAGCTGTTAAACCCCAGTCCCCACCCCCATCCATCAGATTCAGGTGACAGCCCCTCCTCTTATCCTAAAGGAGATGCCAAGGTTACAGAGTGAAGCTGTAAATCATTAGCCATCAACACCCACACACACACCTGAGATAAGACACACATCCCTCAGAAACAATGACACACTTGGGCAATGCTTCTCAAATGGGGTTGGGGAGGAGGAAGAGGGGAAAGATGCCAAACCCCTGTGGATGTGTCATAATCTCAGAGGGGCAGGGGATGTGTAGTTTGAAAGTCGCTCCAAGGTGATTTTTTTTTTTTTTAAGTATTTATATTTTTGGCTGCGTCGAGTCTTAGTTGCGGCACTCGGGCTCCAGAGCGCATGGGCTCTCTAGTTGCAGCACCTGGGCTTAGTTGCCCTGCAGCATGTGGCATCTTAGTTCCCCTACCAGGGATTGAACCCATGTTCCGTGCTTTGGAAGGTGGATTCTTAACCACTGGACCACCAGGGAAGTCCATCCAAGGTGATTTTGAAGACACTACCCTCCCATCCACCCTTGTTTCCCAGTCACTGATTTTCTTCCAGGAGGCATTAGCTGCCTATCATACTACTGGTGCATTATTTTCCCCTTGGTCAATACGACTAGTTTGAACATCCATAGTACATACGGTCTGCCTAGCCACGTGCTGTGTCTGGTGGGAGGCAATAACAGTAACAACAGCAACAGAATTATCCCATGCCCACAGAACTTAAAATCTAGTTATTAGTGATTAAATACATTCTAAGCCATACACTTAAAAAATAAGACATTTTGTCAAGATGAAGGGTGAAAACCTTTCTCTGTCCACATCCCCTACCAGCCCCTTTCATTTTGGGTGATCGCAAATAAATTTCAAAACACCAAAGATTTATAGCGTCCCTTATAGCAGCCTCACCAAAGGCTGGGCTTCTGGTTTGTAATAAACCTATTGAAATTTTGTTTGACTACTTTAGTATGAGAGTATATATCCCCCAAGACAAAAAACCTTCAGTGGTTAAGATCCCAAGGATGATTTACAAATTTTATGTGTTCTTCCTCTTATTCCACCAGTTTTATTTTTCCTCCTGGGAAAATAGCCAGGAAGATTGTAAAACATAAGCTTTTTAAAAGACAAACCTTCATGAATATAAGAACATAAATTGAGGACCACAGCCATAATACCTGTGGAATTTTAATTCCTAACATCTTTTTCTCCCTCAAATGTGTGATAAGCCTTTTAAATTGAGGATGCATACTTGGTGGGAAATTAATATTCTGATGTGGAAACTTGCTTTTTAGAGTTTATTTTTTTTGGGGGGGTCATTCAGTCTTATTATTGGGAAAGCTTTTGGAATTCCCATCCCCCTTTTCAAATGACTTTTGTCTTCTTTTCGCTAAGAAATTACTGAAGACAGTTGTTTGAAGTGTTGCCAGGTGGTAAGGAGATTTGCATTATTTAAGGAAACAGCTGGCAGATTTCTGCAGTGTCCCAACTCTGTTCGTGCCAGTGCCTGAAATTTCCTTCGCATGACTCAGTTAAAAAAAAAAAAAAAGCCAGCGGAGGGGAATAAGTGGGGAGGAGAAGAAACCCTTGTTTCCAGTTCTGAGCTGCCAAGGGCTTTTATGAAGGTTTTCATTTAATTGTACTTGTTTCCTTCGGTGGACCACAGTGTGTGAGGAACTCAGAGAAACCCTCCTCCCAAATTCAGCCTGCGAGAACTCTGCAAAAACTGTGTGTGAACTGGCCTTGCCTCCTGCATTTTTATTTGGAAAATAATTTTTCTTTTTCGCTTAGTGAACATAGTTATCTTCCTAAGTGTGGGGATGATTAATGGAAGAGGAAACACACTGTCCTGAAATGTACAAAAGGAGTAGCCTGAATATTTGCCCAGAGGGAAAGAGGGGTCCTTCTCTCCTCCCATCCTTCCTGTGCCAGGCTGCACCCCGCCCTGGAGGATGGCCTTCCTCTGGGGACAGGAATTGCTGGCCCCCCTGCCCGGCTTGCCCACAGGCCAGGCTCGCATGGAGTGGCTTGTTTCCCTGGGGCTTTTCTTTCCCTGGTCAAGTTGCTTCCCTAATCATTTTATACTTTTAGTGCCAGTGTGCTGTTGAGTCTCTAAGGCTGCAGAGTTAGTGGACAGAAAGATGTGGGGTTGAGGACGCTTGGCTGAGACCCATCTGGATGGATGATGATTAGGATAGGAAAGGCTTGTAGGGTGAGCGGTGCAGCCTGGGGATGAGGGGATGGGCTTCTGGACCAGGAAACTAGTTAGCAGTCCAGCAGAGAGTTGAGGACAGAGATCTGCTTGTGTGTACCAGTAGTGCTGGCATTTTTAAGGTCTTCAGATCTTTACCCAGGGAAAGCAGTTTTTTTCTTTTTTTTTTTTAAAAGGTTATTTGGGAGAAACCAGAGGTAGTATATTTTTAAAAAGATAGGTGCCTTGAACTTTCAAATAAATGTGTTTTAGGGCCCACTTATCTGCAGGTTGGCCAGTTCCTTCTCTGATTTCTTGTCTTTCAATGATTTCTTTCATTCCTCGGAACGGGTGTGAGAAACCAAAGGATGTAAAGCATGGAATGAATTTTGCTAAAGTAAGCCCCAGCAAAACTTGGAGGGGAAAAGAAAATGAAAACTATTGCATCCAATGAGATTTTTAAATTATGTGTTCAATTGTTCTGTTTTCAGTTGATCTTTTTCTAATTATAGTGGTTCAGACACTTGAACGTTGGGAAAAATATTCTAGGTAAAAGGAATAAAGAATCCTAGAGGAACCGATACACACTACTACATATAAAATAAAGAAGGCCCTACTGTATACAGCACAGGGAACTATATTCAATATCTTGTAATAACCTATAATGGAAGAGAATCAAAAAAAATATGAATTACTTTGCTATACACCTGAAACTAACACAGCATTGTAGATCAACTCTACTTCAATTAAAAAAAGAATCTGAAAAGGAATATATGTGTAACTGAATCACTTTGCTATATACCTGAAACTAACACAACATTGTAAATTAACTATACTTCAATTACAAAAAAAAATCCTAGAGGAAGTCTAAGCTGTTTGGCAGGTCTTTTTTCTGCCTAATTTTAAAGCCAGCTTATTTTTCTTTAATGTGTGTATATATGTATTTGTAATTATAGTCAAACTAATTTTTGCTACTCCTCTCTGTCACTATCTCTGTATATCCATGCTATTTCCTGATATATCCAACTGTTTTCGAAATGGAATCTTTTTCATCTTACAGATATTTATCAACAGTTGAGCGTATACTTGGCTTTATTACAAGAACTGGCTATGATACAGATGGATGTAGTGTGTATAAACTCCCCAAAATAACTTTTAACTTTCTGATGGTTAGATTTGCCTACATATTTAACGTTTTGCTTACGAACTGAGTTGCTTTAGTGTCGGAAAAATAGCAGCAAAGTCTTAGAGGGGACCGAAAAGTATCATTGAATCATAGAATGTTATAGACGGGGTGGTACTTCAGAGATAGTGTGTGCCACTGCTCTGTTGAATGGAGAAAAAAGAAAAAGAATAGAGGCTCCCATTTATTAAAGGTTTCCTATATGCCCTTACTATATGCAGTAACCAGTTGAAACCTCTCAGTAAATGCATGAGGTGGGTCCTCTTATTTTCTCCATTGTACAGATGAGGAAACAAGCCAGAAACTTTAGCTGGGCACCCAAGTTTGCAGAAGGAGGGAGGAATGTGGATGAGGCCATATGTCTCAGATTATAAGGACAGCACTCATTTCCCCTGCCTGAAGGAAAATTTCCTAGTCTACCCTGTCTAATCCTAGGAATCCTGTGGTGTGGTGAGGTTGTCTCCCACACACCAATTCTAGCCTGTGCTTTGATCCTTTTCTTGTTATTCATTGCTCACTGTTTGAGAATGATAGGCACTGCGCAGTTACAAACATCCCCCTTGCAGAAACAGCAGCTTGTACACTGTTGCTTCCTCCATTGTCCACCCTAAGGGCTCCCCACATACCTCCTCTATGGTGGAGGTCACTGGCTCTTACATACAGCCTTCCCTATAACGATATATACCACTTCATTCCTTTTTTCTCTCCAGCCTCCTTTTTGTGTGTATGTGTTTCCCTCAAGGCATATGAATTGATTCCATCTCAGGAAATCTTATTCTATGACAAAATGCGTTCTTAGTTTCACACCTTTGTCATACATATGAAGGTACCCCTTCCCATGAGTTGCGGATTGCTGGGATCTGATTCATCGGTATTCTAAGCTTAGTTTTCCTTTCCCTGTGCTCACTCAGAATAAGATACAATAGAATTAAAAGAAAAAGAAACAGACACTATCTAGCCCCTTGCTGCTCAAATGGTTGTCCATGGACCAGCCTCCTTGGTATCACCTGGGAGCTTGTTAGAACTGCAGAATCCTAGCCCCTCCCAGACCTACAGAACCGGAGCCTGCAGTCTAAGTGATTATATGCGCATAATGTTTAAGAATCACCGTGAGTCTGCTTTACCTTCGTCCCCCCTTTTTTTTGAAGGCTAAATGTTAAGACTTGGTCACAGGTGAAAGCCTTCAATGTCATTATTAGTAGTGATGCTGGTGCTGACGAGCTTTGTGAATGACATTAAATTGGGAAATGTTTCTTGACATAAGCTGAGAAATGCTTCTGACAACTAAGAAGATAGAACTGAAAGTAGCCTTAATTAATTAGTGAAATGATGACACCAGGTTAAAAATTTGACAGGGAGCCCTGGCTGCCAGGCAGAGCACCGTGTGGAGTTAGGAGTCAACCCTGACACAACTCGGGGTGTTTGCATTTGTCAGGAAGCACCATCCTTGTGGTTCTCCAGCTTGGTGGGCAGCCTGTCCCGCAGGGGCTGGCAGGGTCTCAGTTTTGAATTGTCTTAATGATTCTGGAAAAGATGGTTCATACTCCAAAGGGCTAATTATTAAATCCTCATCATGGCACAACTCTTGAATCGCTACATGAAGGTACTGTACCTGGTGGTGTGGTCCTCCTGTCCTAGGGTGGTTTTTCTAGAGGCAAGATTTATCAGTAGGCTCTCAGTTTTTAATCAGAATGTTGAGCGGAGGGGGAAGGCTTGAGGACTGTTTCTACAATTTACAAAGTAAAAACTGTCACTGATCCTTTTACTTTCTCTCTAATGCATATTTTGGGGATTGTCCTTGGGACAAGTTTCTCTCAAATTTGAGTTGGGAAGGTTTTTTACTGTGTGTTCCCTTTTATAAGAGAATGAGAGCCACAACTCATAATACTCTTTGCATATTCTTCTTTCTGGATGCCCCTAAGTTTTGTTCACTCTGTACTAGAAGCTTCTCTTTACTTACAGAGCTTCTAGATCTCACCCATCTTTTCCTCCTTGTCTTCCAGTTCTTGTTTTAATTAAAAATTTGTTTTTTAGGATCTGCATTTTAAGTCATTTCATTCTTTTTGGAAGAAGTGAGGAAATAAATATTAACTTAGTATTTCTTAGAAAGAAAGAAAGAAGCATATTCATTTTGTTTCTGTTATTAGCTCCCCCTTGCTTGAGCATCTTCTATATGCAAGACTCTGGGCCTGGTATGTGTCAGACCAAGCAGCCTCTAATTTTGTTCTGTCTGGACTGAGGAGTTGTGAAGATTTGGGGCAGGAGGAAAGAGGTCTGCCCTGGAGGATTGCTCTGGCAGCTGTGTGCACAGTGGGTTGGAAGGGGATCAGTAGGGCACCGGTTTGACAGCTGTCTGGGTGGTCTCAGACTGGAGCATACCCAATGAAATTGGAAAGGAGGGGATGCAGAGATGTGAAAGACCTTCTGGGGACAAAACCAGCTGATCCGGGCTACTGGTCAGGTGCAGAGAGTAAGGAAAAGGGAAGAATCTGTGTGACCTTGATTATCAGGCCTTGATGTGGCCTTGAGAAAATCCTCTTCAGATTTTGGTGTTCTTTTCTCCTCTCTGGGGAACCTTATCAACTAAGCTTTGAGCCAGGAGAGTTTGCTTTTTTTAAAATTTTTAATCCTTTCTGAGCTGTTTTTCATAAATCCTACTGAGGGAAATGAGAAGTGGCTGCAGAAGGCACCTCACCTTTTCTTGTTTTCTTTCTTCTGCCCCATGCCTCAAGTCCTCCAGCACGAGGAGGTGGGTGGCCTGAACTTCCTAAGCAAGACTAATTCTTTGGGACCCCCTTTGTCTAACACAACTCCTTTGCCCACGGTTCCGTCTTGGGGATGAAGCATGAGGCAGTATTTATGAGGCTGCCACCCAGGATGCTCTGTACCTGGGAGAGGTGTTCCTGCTGCCCCAGAGCACCTGGGAGTTCAGTTAAGTGGGTGGAGTCCTGAAGTGCCCGGATGTCAACCTGGTCTTAATGGCCCAGAAAACCCAGTCCTGTATCCTGAAGGTGATTGCTCACCCAGGTTCATGAGGTGCCCAATAGGGACACAGGGGCCACCAGGGAAGGTCAGAATGCTTTTTCTTTTGACCTGAAGTGGGATCTGGACACATCTCATACTTAGTAAAGCCTTACTCAGTGAATAGCAAAATTTGAAAATTGTATTTATCTGAGGCTGGACTTGTTGACATCCATTATTAGCTCTTTATTGACGAGGTAGGCCACTTAATATAGACACAGGAAGGTAAGTCAAATGGGAAGGAGTTGCTGTGTTCGAAACAGCTAAGAACATAGACTCCTTTTTAAGTGTCCTCCTCTAGCCCTGCAGAAGTCTCAGCTTACGTGTTGAGTAAACTAATTAGACTAATTGTGAATCATTCTGATTTATTCATCAGAGGAATCCTCTGCTTTGCAGCCTGTGCTGGGCTTCCCTCAGCCGACTTGTTCTGATTTCTTTGAATGTTGCAAGTAATAAAATAACTTTTTATAATTCACACTTTAAAAAATTAGTGTAATAATTTAGGTAAGGTTTTGTTTAGTAGCATGCATACTTTGAAACTGTGCCATCTGACACTGAAAGTTCTGCTAATTTCAAAGAGCTAGATTTCCTTAAAAGGCAGAGAGTGTATAAATCTGATAACAGCTAATTAAGGGAGGCTGATGGTCCTTTCAGGAGAGGGGATGCACACACAGAGTTTAGCCTTCGTTTTTCAGACTAACTCTCCTAATCCTGGACCCATTAACCTGCTAGAATATACATGCTAACTTAATCTGTATTCATTTTTCTGGGACCCATAGTTTATTGGATTTTCAAAGGAGGGGTTAGCCCCCTTAAGAGTAGGAATCCCTGCAAAACTTTTTTTTTTTTACTTGAAGTATAGTTAATTTACAGTGTTGTGTTAGTTTCAATGGTACAGCAAAGTGATATATATGTATATCTATTCTTTTTCAGATTCTTTTCCATTATAGGTTATTACAAGATATTGAGTATAGTTACCTGTGCTAAACAGTGGGTCCTTATTGTTCATCTATTTTATATATAGTAGTGTGTATATGTTAATCCCAAACTCCTAATTTATCTAATAAATTAGGTAAAATGTTTTCTTGAGTGGAATAACATTGCTGCAGATTTGGGAAATACTGACTCTCTACATGTATTCACCTCTTAAAAAAAAAATTATGGCTCCCTGAGAGTGGGTTAGTTAATTCCTGTTTGCTCCGCATATCTATCAGCAAAGGCACCTGCACATGTTATGTTCAGACAATAGTCAAAGGTTAGTCATTGAGGCCTAGTCAATGAACACAGGCGATTTTGTTTCAAAGACCCAAAAGGTAATCAGAATATGGTGTTATTTCTGCTACGCTTGTAACGTGGTTACTAAAGAGAAAAAGCACTCTGATTAGGTGAAATGGGAACATTCTCCCTCGTCTTGTCCCTCCTGCTGACCCCTCTCCGTGGTTAGAGGCAGGTTTTAGAGGAGGGGTGGGCACCGCTGGATGCTTTAGAGGAAGCAGTATCTTGTTAATTTGCCGCATCTACATAAGCAAAGCTATTGCCCTAAACTTGCAGGGAAGGGTGCGCTTTCATTTGCTTGTTTTTAGGATTGAGATTCCCCAGGTCTGTTCATTTGCATGTGTGGCTGAATAATGACACAGTAGACAAGTCAGAGGATCAGGAAGATAACTGTCAGCAAAATGTCATGGTTCACCTTTGCCCCAACTAAATAGAAAACGATATTAATAGCTAACAGACATAGCGTGCTTACTGTTTCTAAGCTTTTTACATATCACAACCCATTTTATCCCCCCAACAAATTGCATGTTTTGAATAGGCCTTGCGCAGAAATAAAAAGGAAACAAAGTCATGTAGTCAATAATCTCTCCCTGCAGGCTAGTCGGATGTTTGAGATAGCATTCCTCCCTGATGGGACGTGGCATTCTTGGTGGAAGCGGTGGAGATGCAGCCGAATGCTCCCTCCCAGTTTCTCTCGAGCGCAGGTGGGAGGGGCGTGCCCTGCCTCTTTCTAGGACTCGGGAATGGGAGGAGCATTAAAGATCATCTAGACCTTTCTGTGCTACCCCTGTCTGCCTCCTCCACCCCCAACGTGTACATTCCACGTTTATGCACACGGTTTGCCTGGTCTCTGCCTGTCTTCTATAAATGTCCAGAATTGGAATTACTCCTCGAGGGGAGGATTTACAGCACCTGGTTGCATATAATATAGTCGTTGGTCAGTAGAAATGTGGTCATTTACTGTTTTTCTACCTTTATCCAGCACCCACCTACTGGGTTGCAGGAACTTAGACGGCGCTATGGCAAAACAAGAAAAGTCTTTGTACTCGATTTGTTCCCAGACTCATGGGGGGACAGGTAGGCAGTCTAGGAGCTCTGGAGGTGAGATCAGAGCTCTGCTAGCAGCCACACCGAATGCTCGAGAAGCGTAAGGAGGGTGTGATTCAGCCTCGGTGAAACCGGGAAGGTTCAGGGGAACGTGGCACTTGAATGAATGAGTAAATTAATGGTAAACGTGTACTGTTACTGTAAACCTCCGGAATGTTACAGCCTGGGCACATTATGTAAATAGGAAAGGTTAAAGTGATTTTCCAAATAAAAGAACAAAGAAGCCTTCCAAAAATGAGGATAATTGAATCAACAGAACACAACATACATGTAATATGTTACATTACATATTACTCGGGAAAATAAATTTAAGTATTTGATACTGTTTTGAGTCTTTCATTTCTTTCAGTTAATTTTAAAGAAATTAATGTTTTGATGCAAAGGAGTAAATAGGATGATTGTTAAAGTGCTCTGGATTAAACACACACACACACACTGTTTAGGTGACCTAAATGTGTGTGCACGTCAGTGAATGCTGCGTATAATTTTCAGTGTTCTCTCCTGCTGTGGGGATGGTATATCATTATGTGTTGAAGTACTTACAATCTATAGATAATTTCTGTAAGTGTCAGAATGTATCCCAGAGCAGCTAGGACACTTATGAGGAAGAATGCAGGAGGCAGATGAAAAATAGTTTTCAAGTTTGGCCAATGAAGTTATTAGATACAACCCATGAGAAATGTGTCTAATGGCTCCTGTGGGCATGGAGAAGCTGCGGGAGCATTGGGGCTTTCCCTGAGCTGTCGTCTGTTTTTACTGTCAGTGCCAACCTCAGGTCAGAGCTGTATTGATGAACATTTCTTCTCTAAGAAAATAGCTACGGTTGACCCTTGAACGACACAGGTTTGAGCTGTGCGCATCCACTTATATGGGGATGTAGATACTGTAAATACTGCAGGTACCACACATCCGGGGTTGTTGAACCCGAGGTGTGGAGGAGCTGCTTCTTTGTACGGGGAGGCTGACCACATGTTGCATCCGGATTTTCCACTGGCCCTAATGCCCACGTCGTTCAAGGTCCACTGTTTTTCAACACAGAGGTGTTGGCATTGGTTAGTAGCACCGCTGCCTAATCTCACATGGGAAGAGGGTTCCCTGGTGAGTTGGGTTGACCCCCTCGACTGTGGATGCCCCAAAGGTGGGAGCCGTTGTATTGCCGGCATTCAGCACACCGTGTGGCCCGTGGACCTTGGTAAACACTTGAGGAATGAGTGTCCCCACCACTTCTAGTTGTGGGAACCTTTCCATGTAAGTTATCAGTAGAGAAAAGACAGAAAGTTGTCTTATTCTCCCTAAAAGCTACACAGGAAAATGCCAGAAGTACAGTGAAGCTGCATTCGACCTTATTTAACGTTTTCCTCTGTCCACCTAGGCGCTCCCTTTGAGTTGCTTGGCCATCAGAATCTTCTATTTTCCATGATCTTGTAAACTTTCCTTTACTACCACAGTCTCTGCATTATAATGATTTGAAAAAATGCTACCTCCAGACTGGAGTGGGACGTTCTTTGATCCAACTGGATTTGGGTGACGTTATCTGAGTGACAGTCTTAGGCTGAAGCTCTTTAAGGAGCAGGCTTTCTGTTAAGCTCTGATAACTTACTGCTATCACGTAAGCCCAGTTTTTACGTCTCTCTGCCCCTCCTTATCAATATTCAGATAATTCTCACGGGAGTCTCTCTGCCAAATGCGAAGCTAGGATCTTATCTTTGAACAGATCACCATTCCATCCAGTCCAAGGCCCCATCGCTTTGGCTGGGTTGCTCCATTCAACTTCAAAGACAACGTGATGATTTATGGTCTGTACGTACCGAGGGAGGAGACTCGGGGGGAAGAGCTAGAGTAGTGATGGTGGGATTAATTTTTTTCCCCCAGGAGCGCTCTTTTCCCCTCTCCCTTTGGTGTTTTGCAAATATTACAGGTAATTCCAACTTCGTTTGGAAAGTTTCTCTCACTGTAGCCTGCTGGCTAGGTAACTCTTGAGTTCCAAGAGATGGAAACAGAGAAGTAAAAATCTATTAGGTGGATAGAATCAAAAGGGATGTCTATCTTGTGCTGGATCAACATTTGGAAAAGTATTCGTAGAAAAAAATATTCACAGTGACAGAGGGAAGGAATGGGTAAAAGAAAGTGAACTAAAAAGTATTCCTGAAGCTTGGTTGGTTGTCTTAGTTGAAGCTGACCTTAAGGAATTCGTGGATGGTTGCAAAGATTTTTGAAAACCATAAGTAGTTCCTGGTTATTTTTTCCAGTTTTCCTGACAGCTCCTTTAATGGATAGTCACTAGATTATACACCTGTGGGCACTGGGACTGTTGCATTCATCTTCACATCCCCCCGTGCAAAGCACAGTTTGCTCATTTGCTTGTTTGTTTCATTTTTTCCCCCTCTCGGCTGTCGTTTTCACATATAAGTGATCAAGTTACAAGAGGGTAAAAGATGGCTCAGGACTTTGGGGACTTTGGTTTTCTAGCTCAGAATAGAAAGATGGAAGAGTAGTGATCAGTTGTAGCAATTAGTCATCATGGCAGAAAAAAAAGAGGCACAGAGAAAAGAGAAAAAAGACGAGTATCTGGCTGGCATCCCAAGTCAGCAGTTTGGGAGCCCATGGCTCAGATAATCATCTAACTAGTCATGAATTGTGGAAGTTCACCTCACTTAATGCCCCACAAGGGCGCTGGCCTGTAGGAACGCCTTCTCCTGTCTGCGTCTGCTACAGAGGGTAGCAGACCCCAGGCTGGGGAGTGTGGAGGAGACTTGGGTCACCCCTGAAGGGAGACCCTCCTGTTTCCACTTACAGAGCTGGGGTCGCTCTGATAGCAGTATACCATCCCTAATGCAAGGTAGTAATTATGGTGAAGAGCGTCATACCTCATGATTCAATACATTTTATTTTTGGGGGGAGGCTCAAAACACATATCTATTGATAGAGGGACTCTCAGGGCAAAGCTCTCGTAGTAAACACACTGATCAGAAGAAAATGAGAAGTAAATTTCTGGTGTTGGGAAGTTGCTGCTGATTTTTGCAGGATGCTTAAGCGTGGCACAGCAGTCCTAAGAGTGTTAAGTGTCACGTTTCTCATATAGGCCTGAATGTATCTTGCTCTTTATTTAACAAACACTTGAGTGTTTACCTTAAGCCAAGGGCTTTCTAGCTGTTGGGAATACAGCAGCAAGCAAAACAAGTCTCAGAGTCCTGTATTCTAGTGGAGAGATGGGCAGTGAATGCTTAGATAGATAAACACATGACAGAATCTCTGGTAGTAATAGGAGCCAGGAGGATAGGGGACCCAGTGGGGTGAGGGGTGCTGTTTTAGGGATGGTGGTTGTCAGGAACTTGAGGACATTCAGTAGAGAACTCTGCGGGGTGGGGGGGAAGCATTCCATCTGGGGCACGGTGTGAATGGAGGCCCTGGGGTGGAAGTATGCTTGGCTTGATCAAGGAAGCACACGTGTGAACCCCAAGAAGGCTGGTGGAGGGGTAACCAGGGGCCGGGCCACACAGGCCCTTGTCGGCCCTCAGCTTGCTGGATGGTCTCCTCTTGGTTTGCTTTGGAGCCTTTCTCATCCTGCAAAACTGAACCTTTATACCCATTGAATAGCAACTTTCATTTTCTCTGCCCCCTCTGTACCCGGCAGCCACCATTCTACTTTCTGTTTCTAAGAGTTTGACTACTTAAGATACCACATATAAATGGAATCAGTAAGTATTTGTCTTTTGGAGCCTGGGTTATTTCATTTAGCATAAAGTTCATCCATGTCGTCGCATATGACAGGATTTCCTTCTTTCTTGAGGCTGAATAATATTCCACTGTATGAATATACCCCATTTTCTTTGTCCATTCATCCGTTGGCAGACACTTGGGTTGCTTCTGCTGTTGGCTGTTGTTACTCTCTTTTGAACCCTGCTTGTGTCAGGCTCTGTGCTAGGCACTGGGATGGGAAAAGAACACGGCCCGGATCAGACCCTCAGGGATGTCACAGTGTCGTCAAGGAGAAAGCAAGTAAATGAACTATTTCCGTGGAGTCCAGGAAGAGCGATGGTGGTGGGAAGCCCAGAGAGTGGCATGTGGTCCACATTTGTTACACCAAACTAAGTGTTGAGGAAAAACTAGAATTAGATTAAGAGGAGATGGTCAGTGGTGGGTTTGCTGAGCAAGGAGACCTGATCTGAGGGGAAACAAATTTGGTTACAGAATTGCAAGAGGAGAATCCAGGGAGTGGTGACAAATGTAGCTGGAAGCATCAGCCGCAGCTAGGAAAAGCAGGTCAGGAAGGACTCACGTGCCACACTGAGGAATGTATAGAGTTTTTCTTGAAGGCCCCTGGGAGCTATCAGAGGATTATAAGCAGAAAAGTGATAACAGACTTTAGGAGGAATATATCAGTGGCACTGTGATTACAGAATACTGCTGTGAATGCCCATGATGTATTATTTTACTTATTCTTCAAAAAATATTTGCTAAATGGACAAGCATGGAGTAGGCCTTCTATCATGGATCAGAGAAGAGTAGACACTATTTGGGGGGGTTGGGGGTGCAGGTTCCTTTGAGCTTTGTGATCATTTGCTTGATTTATTACTGAGTATCAGTGGAGACCAGTTCCCTGAGCTGTGCCCTGAGATGAGGTTTCCACCACCATGTGGTGGAGACTTCGTTGAAACTTGAATATTTGCCATTATGTGACGCAGGAATATATATTCTATGAAAGGGTGTTGACATCTTGTCATATACCATGAGTTGTTTAATACGGAAATACTTTGTAAAAAGTGTCATCTGGTGGGAAGGCTGATATTTAGTTATCTTAAAAAAAAAGTACTGGACAAGACAATCTACCTTCAGATTTCAGGGTTCTGCTGTGGGTCTGTTTTTGTGGAAATGATTTGCGTTCAGCTGCGTTTTTTCCACCCCCTACAGCTCTCATATGGTATTGTTTTGACTTGTTTGGAACATAATTAACTTGTCCTAAAGAGATGGATTCAAATAATCTGGAAGGTGGTTTGATTACGTTAGCTAGAAATTTGAAGTCATTGTCTTCTCTTGTTATAAGGTTTGTTATTCATTCATTTATCCATCCATTTATACAATAGACATTTATTCGGTATGTACTACGTATATATAGCAGGCCCTGTGCTGGGTATACAGCAAGTATGACACATAGGGCTTGACTAGCCGTCTAGACAGTGAGGCGGACAAACAGGTAAATAAATACATACACATTAATTGTGGCGAGGCTAAAAACTGTCAAAAACGGTGTAATGATAAGGAATCTGGAGTGGGGTGGGGGGTTTTGTAGGGTAGTTAGATGAGACATTTTTGAGGTGGTGACATTTAAGGTAATGCCTGAAGGAAAAGAGAGAACAGTCAAGAGAGAAGAGTGAGGGGAAGGGGCTTCTAGGCAGATTCAGCAGAATATGCAAAGGCCCTGAGGAAGCTTGTGGTTTTAGGGGACCTAAAGGGGCACTGAGGCTAGAGCACGATGGATCAGAGAAACCACACCGGACCACATACACTGTGGTAACTAAGGAGTTTGGATTTTATTTTCAAATAACACAATCTGATATGTTTAAAATGATGACTGAGGCTTCTTAAGTAGAGAATAAATTAGAGGGAGGCAAGACAGTGGGACAACCAGTAATTTAGGTGTTCCTGGGTAAGGAGGTGAGAGATAATGACTTGGTGTAGGGTGATGGTTCTCAAAGGTGTTCTCAAGATCAGCAGCAGCAGAATCACCTGGGAACTTATTAGTAATGCAGATTCTCAGCCTTATCGCACGCCTACTGAATCAGAAACTCTAGGGGGTGGGGTGGGACCCAGCAATCTGTGTTTTAACAAGCCCTCCAGGTGATCTGATGCACGGAAAAGTTTGAGAACCGCTGGTCTCAGGATTGCTAGAGGAGGTGGTGAGAGGTGGACAGATTCGGGATGTGTTTGGAGTATAGAATAGTAGGACTTGCATATGAGAGTTGAGGAAAATAAGAGGAATCAGGGATGAGTCTGAGAAACTGGGTAGGTAGGGACCTTGTTCAGTGTGATGCGGGAGACTGGTGGGGTTGGGAAAGGACATAACTTCAGAACACATTGAGTTTGGGATGCCTTTGAAACGTCTAAGTGAAGATGTTGGCCTTTGGTGGCAGTATGAGCGTCTAGCCCAGGGAAAGGTTTAATTTCAAGAAAAATGTTTGGGACTTGCCAGTGTACAAGGGAGTGTTTGAAGCAAGCTGCTCCTTGCTGTGTGCAAACCAGCTCTGAATGAGCATTTTGTAGTCCTGAAAAGGAGTAGCATATGGGCTTCAACAGCCGGTCATATTTTCTTTTATTACATATTTAAAACAACATCCAAGATTAAAAAAAAAATTTCCTGGCAACTAGCGTAACAGGCGGCAATAAAAATTATTACTGGCTGTTGATATGGGCTACTGTGTGTTTTAAGTTGTGTTTTTGCATCCAACTTCGTGGAATTGACAGTGTTTTAGTTAATCTGTCACTGAGCAAATTTATATTAATGAGTAAGAAGAGGAAAACGAGATTTATCACTTGTGTATCTCTTCAAGCTTCTGTTCGGTACAGTCAGTATTTCAGAATTTTGTACTTTTGACGTTTTGGGTCATAAACTATAAAATGTTGGGGCTGAAGGGGGAGGGGGTTGAGGGAGGGATGGAGTGGGAGTTTGGGATTAGCAGATGTAAGCTTTTATATAGAGAATGGATAAACAACAAGGGCCTACTGTATAGCACAGGGAACTATATTCAGTATCCTCTGACAAACCATAATGGAAAAGAATATAAAAAAAGAATGTAGATATTATATGTGTAACTGAATCACTTTGCTGTACAGCAGAAATTAACACAACATTGTGAATCAACTATACTCCAATTAAAAAAAAAAGGAAAAAAAGAGAAAACAATGCTGGGGCTGGAGTGGGAGACTGGGCTTGGGGAGAGCAAAGAACATTTGAGTACCGTTTATGGTTGGAACCATTGATTTATTATTTCATCTCATCCCCACTGTGAGGCAGGCGGGATTTCCTCATTTGTAGCTGACGAAATGAGAGCATAAAGAAAATTTCTGTTTAAACCCACGTTTAAAATGGATCTTTCTTCCATGCCAAGCTTGTGAGGGCAAAGTAGGTGTGAGAGCGGAGTGTGGGACAGGGCTCACAGAGTGAGTTTTTCCAGATAAAGCCAGAGGCGTCCGCAAGGGATAAAGGACCAGTGAGGTACTTTATCTTATTTTGTTTTTTAAAAAAATATTTATTTATTTATTTGGCTGCGCCGGGTCTTAGTTGTGGCACAAGGGATCTTTTGTTGCGGCACGCGGGGTCTAGTTCCCTGAACAGGGATGGAACCCGGGCCCCCTGCATTGGGAGCACGGAGTCTTAACCACTGGACCAGGGAGGTCCCTAATGAGGTACTTGAAAGGAGACTGAGCCATGGCAAGGCACTTAAGTTTAGTTTCCCTGGCAGGTACCTCACAGACAGAAAGGACTCTTTAGATGCTCAGTGTTGGGCTTGGTCCTTAAAGACGGACCTGGGAGTTCTCTAGATAGTCCTGTGAATCTTACGTTAAAGCAGCTACAGACCAGGTGCTTCTTTGGGCATTTCATTAAAAGCTTCCTTTCTATTTTGATGTTTATTTACTTTTTGTGTGCATGTTTATTTACCTTTTCTTTCCTCTAGAGCTGGAAGGCCTTGTTCCTTTCCTATAGAAGTTCCATCTCTCTGAGTTCAGATGTCTCAGCCTCCTCACCCATTCTCTCTCAAGTTCCACTATACGAACTTGGGATCATTATCTCTCTCTCTCTCCCAGACTTATCTCGGGTTCTGTGGGCCTTTGGAGCAGTTCCCTGTAGACTCCATTTGCCTTCACCTCTCCCCTGGCTCCTGGTGGAAACAGTGGTTGAGGTAATTAAGCTGAAATATGGGGAGAAACTCTCCTGGAATGATGAGCTGGATGAAACTCCTGTAGGTTAACATGGATGCTTTAATCCAGCTGTTCTGGAGCCCGGGGCATCGGGTGTTGGGCCCTACAGTTGGTGCCAGTCTTAGAGAGTCATATGTATTTTCAGTCACAAAAGATCTCTCATGTTGGAGAAGACAAAAGTTTATAAGAATCAGTGGGCCGCTGAAAATGACAATGGGTAGCTTAGACGGAAAGCAGATGTCACCAGCTAGTGGCCTGCAGCCTATTCTAATGTGCTTTAAGTACACAGAATTTAAAAAAAGTTAAATTGGTTGCCAGTATTTACAAATTGGGAGATTTCAGTCATATATCTCAGTTCCAGCCACTCTTGAGAACTTAGACCTTGGAATCAGGCCTACGTCTGTGCCTAACACAGATCAGAAGAGGTAGTGACTGGCCCAACACCACCTTGGCCTCTGTACACATTTGGGTTCCCTGACTCTCACCCTAAGTGATCAGGACATGATGTGTTTGGAAATGTGTATTATCCTTGCAAAAGCACAGGCTGAGAAGTCTTCTCATCTAAGAGGCATTGCTGGTGTTCAGATCAAGATATGAGTAAGAGGAAACACGTGTTTAAATGGAACACATAAGGGATCTTTTGGAGAAGTTCAATGAGAGAACTGATCATCTCTTCTGTCATATCTAACTAAGTACAGATCCCTTCTTGTTTCCGCCCGGATTTTTCAAAGATATTGACAGTATCTTAGCTGTTCTTGTTGCATGTGTGTGTTTTGAAAGATAGGGTTGAGAAAAACAATGAGAAGAAAGGATATTTTTACCCCAAAGAGTTGTTCAGGCTGTTCAGTGTATATGAAGATACGTGGAAAGTTTCAGTCTCTAGTCCGGGCATTAGCTCATTATTATTAATCTAAGCAGACATTCTTTTTTTAAAAAAAATTAATTAATTAATTAATTTTTGGCTGTGTTGGGTCTTCATTGCTGCGTCTGGGCCTTCTCTAGTTGCGGCGAGCGGGGGCTACTCTTCGTTGTGGTGCACATGCTTTTCACTGGGGTGGCTTCTCTTGTTGCGGAGCACGGGCTCGTGGCACGCGGGCTCAGTAGTTGTGGCTCGCGGGCTTAGTTGCTCCGCTGCATGTGGGATCTTCCCAGACCAGGGCTCGAACCCGTGTCCCCTGCTTTGGCAGGTGGATTCTTAACCACTGCGCCACCAGAGAAGTCCCCTAGCAGACGTTCTTTGATATGAGTTGTTTAATGGTGAACTTGTGAAGAGTATGTGATTCTATTCAGCATTGGGGATTTGTGGTTAAAATAACCCATTTGTGCACATTGAGGCACACAGTTGTAGGGCAGGAAATTGAAGGTCAGGAGTAGAGAGGGAAGTCGGAGAACAAGTTTCATTCTGTAGTTTAGCAAACACCAATGAGATGCCTGTGATGTGTTGGGCCCAGTGCTACTACCAGGGGTAGGAAGATAAGCAAAACAAAAAGAACATGCAGACTCTAACGGATAATCTCAGTATCATGTAGTAAGAGGTGTGCCCACAGTGCTGTGGGGTGACGGACTGGCCCTTGGCTTAGTTCAGAGCTAGATGGATGTTCCCCTGGGAAGTTGACGCCTGAGTTGAGGCTTGAAGGCTAAGAGTTAGTGACAAGTGGGAAAAGAATTTAATGTACGAAGTATAGTTTGGGGTTAAGTCATGGAGGGCTTTCTAGAACCTTTTAAGGAGTCCAGAAAGAAGGGGAGACATCAGGTTTACACTTGACCCCAGTGTGGTAATGGGCTTACAGTATGGCAGGGCTGGAGGCTGGGAGACCTGCTAAGTAGCAACCAAGTCAGAAAATCCTTTTTGGTTTTAGAAGACAGGTGAGGATGGGACCTAGAATGGCCTAGGCCATGGTTTACCTGCTGCCTAAGGTGAACACTTCTCAGAGGTGCTGACTCTTTGCCATTTTGAAGGACTGGCTCAGGTGCTCCATTATAGACTTAGAAAGCTCGAGGATTGTTGATCAGTCTTATCATTTTACTGAGCTCATAAATTATAGTTTGTATTTTAAGGTTTTTGTTTGTGTGTTTTAGATAGGGGAGGGAGGACAGAACTTATTGTAATATAATTTTGCTAAAAGTTTTGCAGAAGTGAATCATGTTTATCAAGATAAATTATACAAGAAGTTTGTTTGATTCTAACATTGTTTCTACGGGAAATCAGTCTTCAACAAGGGGAAGCAAGCTTCCTGGGAGGAGGTAGGCAGTATCTCTTCCGCCCATGAGGGCCCTGAGGAACAAAGCCTTGCCACTGCTCGCGCTCTGGGGTCAGTTCATTCTGGGCCTCCTCCAGCCTCTTGCTGTCAGAACCATTTTTCTTCTGTTTGTTTTAGTATAAAAGCTGAAGAAGTCACTTGTTCTCTGCTACATGCAAGGACCTCATTAGTGGGTGGGGGAACAGCCCTCCACAAAATATTCTGGGGAAGGACTGTGTGTTCCTGGGGCACCACTGCTGTCATAGACGCCTCACGAGCGAGGCTGACCTGTTGTAGACTAAGGAGATTTTGTGGGTACTAAAGTCCCATTAAAATTTCGTTCAGGCTGTCATCACCGGCTCTCCAGGCAAACTTCAGCAGCCTTTTAACTACTAGCCCCATGGCCTGTGGCCTCACTCTGATCCTCTGGCTGCACAGCCGCCCCAGTGGCTTTCTGAAATGCAGATCCAAGTGTATCATTCCCTGCTTAAAATCCTTCAACCATTTTCCAAAGCTAATCAGTGGAGGCCAGAAGCCGACAATGTTGGTCGTCTGTCCGACCCTGCGGCCTTTACTCTTTCTATTCTGCCTCACCGCCTGGCAGGACCCAGAGGACTGTCCCCCAGGTAGTCAGAATAGAGTCCTCTTTGTTATTAGATTTCTAGAAAACTACCTGGCTGGACCCGCCCGGAAGAAGCGCCTGTAATTTTTAATGTCTGTTTTTGGCTTTTAGCAAAAGTTGATATGAGAAGCTGAGTGTGAAGGACATGTCCACATTTTTTGGTTAAAGGAATAATGAGTCCATTTTCCTATTCTGTGCTTCATTAAGGACCCGTGGATATTTTTGAGTGAATAGCTTCTATGCTAAATTGCTGTTAGCATTTAGTGCCAGGAAAAACAAACTTTTCTCATTTAAAAATCTTGCCTGCTTCCTTTTAAAAAATCAGTTAGTTAAAATAACACTGTTTGCTTTTTGCCTTTGTTGCCAGGACTCTCAACGCTAAAATTTTCAGTCATAATAATCATAAAAGCCTAGGTAGTGGTTGAACTGGCAGTCTGCTGTTTTGTTTTGTATAAGAACGCTTGTCTCTGTGAACCATATGCCATGGTCTGAATGTGTTTGTTTTTTAAATTGCAATTTGCATCGCAACTTGTGCCCCTGATTCTTGTATTATTACTCAGGCCTTCTCTATAGGTGAGCGGCTAATCCTCAGAAATCCTGGAAAGCACGCAGTTCGATCGATTTGATTTTGTTGTAAGGAATGTATAACAACTCTGGGTTCCTGGCTTTAAATGATAAGGATGTGTTAAATTATGAAAATGATATGAGGTCTCTGGACGTTCCACGTTCTAGACAGTGTCATTAGGCAGTTTCCATTTTGATGCACTGTCTGTTAAAGAGATCTATTTTCTGAGAGTGCGGTTGTACTCTTATTTTTAATCTTTGTGATTTTTGTGAAGCTGTGTTTGTTGTAAACACTTGTTGAAAATAAGCTAATAGAGAAGTAGGATGAAGCATTTTACTGATTCTGACACGCCTCCAGCTGAGAAATGGCGGGCAGAGACTCAATGAGAAGGAGACCTATAGCTCATTTCTAGCCTGATTACAGAGAACTTAGCAGCGAGTGGCCACGTGGGCTGTCGCAGTCACCCCGTTGTGGGGTGGCAGAGCGGGGGCTGAAGCCGTGCTCCGTGGGTTCATGTGCAATGCTCTTTCCCTCGCCTCGTGTTGGCATCTGTATTTTTGTTTATGATCTCTAGGTTTCCACATCACCTACAGGTCATTAAAGTCATTTTATATGGAAGATATGCACACCTTTTACATGAAGATTGTGCATGTCTAAATTATTCATTCCTGGCGGATCTCCATGCTGTCATGTTGCTATGATCGTTGGTCGCTTGACCATTCCCACCACCTCTATTAGATCCTCATCGCTTTTCTCTTGAATTGCTTCTCAACTTGCCTCCTTGCTTCCTAGTTCACCCCCTTTCCACCCATCCTCTGTATTCCCAGGAGGAAAAACCCTTCACTCACCCCCCTTCCCGCCCATAGATTTCAGGTGCTGTTTTCTGACCCCTGCTTCCCTTTCCAGCCACATCTCCTGCCCCTCGTTGTGTGCATCCTTAGTCCCAGCTTTAGCAACTACCTGCTCTATGGATGAGAAGAGGTTTCTTGCCTCCATGCTCTTAGGTAGCATTAACCTCTGACCGAAATGCCTCCCTCTCCGCATTCCATCCACTTCATCCTTCAGGACTCGGCTCCTGGGTGTGTTTCTCTAAGAATCCTTTCCAGACGCAGCCACCTTCCCATCAGCCTGCGAGCACCTTAGTAGAACATGATGGTGAGGAGTGTGGACTGTAGTCCCAGGTGGCCTGGGTTCAAACCCCTGCTGTACTGGCTCCACGCTGTGTGACATTGGACAAGTCACTTAACCTTTCTGTGCTTCAGCTCTGTCACCTGTAAAATGGTTATCTCCTAGGATTGTTTTTAGGATAAATGAGTTAATGCATGTAAATCACTCATGAAAGCACCTATGCTTAAGTCCTATTGATTATTATTTATATTTTCAATCTAGTATTATTATTATTAGCTTTTATTAAGAGTAAAAAACTACTCTCATTCCATTTTTATACCCTCAAGCCCCTTTCATAGTGCACGGTACCTGGTAGGCACTCAGTAAATGTTGCCTACCTGAATGAGTGAACCAAAACAGTCAATAAACAGAGCACCTATTTCAGTGTTTGTCAAGTTATGCCCAGCTGTGTTCCAGAAAAGGATTTATTTCAATCACTGTTTTAGATGCATCCTTTTAGGAACAATGTATAGATATAAACTTTAATATCTGTATCTTCCTCAGACTCAGGAGTCATTTAGAATTACATTTTTAAAATTCTGTTCTTTCACTAACAGATTTGTAGTGTTGGTACAGTTGCCCTTTAAAAGACAGTGTATAGATTGGATGTAAAAAATATCATGTTTAAATAAACTATGCCTGCTCTAGTAAGTGAAGTGCTTCTTTGTAAAGGCAGTCATTGTGCTGGATTATGATGTCATAAAGTTTAAAGAGACAAATGCTTATCATGATTTGTGCCTTTAAAAAAATGTAGAGCTATTCAAATACATCTCTCTACTTCCTTATTATGCATCTCCACTTCTGAGTTAATGAATGTCTTGCTGTGAGTCAACCATATATCCGTTCAAGATTCAAGTATTGATGGTTCAGCGTCCAGTATTCGCTCCAGTATATTTGCACTCGTTCTCATTTCTCCACAACTACTTAAAACCCAAATAACATTTACGAGCTAAGGGTCTTAATTTCTTTATTTTTTACGTTTCTGTTTATTCATTTGTATTATGGTAACTGGGCACCTTTCTTCTGACCTTGATGATCTCACCTCTATTTTAAGGAAGCTGGAAGGAAACTGAGATCTGGACCACCTCTAAAAAACTGAATGTCGAGTCAGTTGTCCAGTCACACAATGGTATATAAGCAGCCAACATCCTCTAAAAGATTCCATGCCCATAATGGCATCATTGACATTTGAACTGCGTGGAGTTGTTCTCTGAAAGGTGCCATACAGAAAACACAAGGGGGGGGGGCGATCGTGGTGGTGATGGGTCAGAGGTTCTTCAAGTGAACTGAATGAGGCCAGCCGCGAATGAGGACAGCCCAGTGAGTGATTCCTTTGTTCCATGGTGAAACAAAATACTCGAAAATGTTCTTGTAACAAAGAGTGTTGTTTGCTCAGAGTGGACATGATGTAGTGAAGAGTTTTTGAAAACTTTCATTTGGTGACTAATATTTTGACTCAGTAAAGATATTAAAAAAACACTTCTTTAACCACAAGGTCTTCGTGTGTAAAGAAGGTTATTATAGTTATAAATACTCAGTAGTGTTTAACGTGATAGGAGGGTACCCCACTGGCTGTGGCTGTACACTGCTGCGTTCTGTCCCCAGGACTTTTGTCCCCTGGGAGACTATTTTGCATGGGTTGTCAAACCACAGTCCTCATTTTCTTTTCTTTTTTTTCAAACAAAAATATGGTTTTTCCACTGCATCAACAGACTCAAACAGCACCAGATACAGTATAGGGACTCAAAATGTTAAGCCGACGATGATATAAAGAAATTAGAATTAAAAGCAAACTGAATTCATTTTCCCTTCACATGTGTCCTGTAACAGTATAGTAAGACTGGTAAACCAGGGGAGAGAAACTCAAAGCACCCCGGTTGGCAATTTACAAGGGATTCCAATTTTAAGACTTCCATTAGTCCTACCTGACTCAACTGTTTCATACTCATACCAACAAACCCAACTCGATCCAGGCTTGTTGAAGTACATTACTTCTCCCTACTGAGATTCTAGAGGGAATAGAGTACATGGAAGCACATCTTGTTTCTGTGCCTAGTATTTAGGTAAATAAAGGTAAGGCACCCTGACCTTCCCTAATGGGCATGTGCATAAATGCACCTGGACTTCATGTACCTTCTAGTGTCCCACAGCCTAAATCCAATCCAGCTTTAGGATTTTAAGTTATTGGCACCCACGCTTGACTAGCCTCAACCCATTTCTCTAGGTTCTAGGCTGGCCTTGTCATAGTCGTGATAAATGTTCACACCCAAGAAGCCCTGACTGTCAGCAATACCTTACTGTAAGCCTGTCTTTACTGGGCTCTTCTACTTGCCAACACTGAAATTACTTACTGGTTGGGAGAATAGGCTTTCACTTAGAAACCAGGAGACAGATAGCATGCTTCCAGTTATTTTGCAATGAATATTCTTTTGTCCTTCATTAACAGGGACCTTACTTTCCTGCCCCAAATAAAACACCAGATATGAGGAACAAGAGCCCAGTTTTTTAGTTTGATCATTTCTTGCGTTTGAAGTACTCCTCGATGACATCCTTGGCCTGAGACTCTTTGCCATAGTCCTTCACCACCACACGGCTGCAGCCAACCACTTCACGGGGTTTTCCCTGTCTGTCAGTCTTACGGAGGCCTACCCGTTCCCCTGGTTCCTTGCTGTCATCAGCCTTACTCAGGTTGATCTGGTGCTCAGCACAAAGGGCCTCCACCAACTTGACATAACGTAGGCTCATCACAGTTGGATGCAAGCACGCAGAGATGGGCTTGGCGCTTGTCTAAGGCTTTGGCAGCTTCGCGAATTCCACGTGCTACGTCGTCCTGGACGAGGGCAGTCTTCAGCACCTCTTGCAGAGCAGTATTAACGTCCATTACACCTCCAGCAGCAAAGCCTTCCTCGGCCACGGGGCCATGGCTGTGGGTTAAGGGTAGAGCCGAATCTTGAGTGCATCCGAGCCTCCGCCTCTGTGCAACTCCGCAGCCGCAGGGAAGGAGCCACGGTCCTCATTTTCTGTGTGTCTGATGAGAATAGAGGCAGGCATATTCCCTTGATTTTCCTAGTAGTTCTGCCTTTACATATTAGTTTTACAGAAAAAAGGTGGTCCTTTTTCTATTTCTTGACTACTTTTATTAGGAGAGTCTATACTTTTGGTAATAGTTTTGCCATTATGTCATTATCTATGAGCAGATATAAATCGCTGCACTTATTTTAAAAGACCAGTTCAGGGCTTCCCTGGTGGCGCAGTGGTTGAGAATCTACCTGCTAATGCAGGGGACACGGGTTCGAGCCCTGGTCTGGGAGGATCCCACATGCCATGGAGCAACTAGGCCTGTGAGCCACAACTACTGAGCCTGCGCGTCTGGAGCCTGTGCTCCGCAACAAGAGAGGCCGCGACAGTGAGAGGCCCGCGCACCGCGATGAAGAGTGGCCCCCGCTTGCCGCAACTAGAGAAAGCCCTCGCACAGAAACGAAGACCCAACACAGCCAAACATAAATAAATAAATAAATTTGATAAAATAGGGAGTGATTTAAAAAAAAAAAGACCCAGTTCAGAGAATTTTATTCTGAGGAAATCTTTGTATTTAGCACTTTTCCAGTAAGTGAGTGGGCCATTGATTGGGTTTTAACAGCTATTTTGATGAATGAGTCGTTCTGTTATGAAAGGATTTCACACTTAAATCTTACTTCTTGGGCTGTGCTATTTTTGTCTTTTGAAAGTTATTTAAAATGAAAAGAATCAGCACATAAGTTTTATATGCTGAAAGTTAAAGGGTGATCCCGTTGTTTCAGAATTTGAGTTTCTACCAGCATTACTCCTCCCATAGAGGGTCCCTAAAGGGTGTAATAGTTTTGATGGAATTTGTATATTCCATGAATGAAAAACAAACTACAGAATTTCCTTTGTGACTTTTTTTTTTCCTATCCAAGTTCCCGTTTGTTCCCCCACCAATATAAAATAAAATGAAACCACCACAACAAACTGATGGGGGTGAAAATGAAGAAGTTGCCCCTGTTATAAATAGAGGCCTACCACCTCCCCCATGCACACACCCACAATCTTTTAAGCTTGGCCTTAGCTGTTTGAACCCTCTTGGGAAATCATTTGAGTCTGAGTTCTGGCTACTCTTGCTGCCTGGCTGGCTTCTAGCTAGCATATGAAGGTGGAGTTTGGTTTTCCCCCCATCCACCTCCCTCTGCTTCTCACCTCCATCTCCCTCTGCTTCCTTTCACTGGGATTCATGGAGTTTTCCCTGCCAGGAGGTTATTTTCTTAATGTAATATCGGGTCAGGAAACCCTTTACCTTTTATGCAACCTGCCTGCTTCTTTTCTGGGCTTACTTTGATTCCTATCATGGAGTCTGTCCAGTTTTCATTATTCTTCCCTGTGTGGTGGATATTCAGGTAGTAGATATTTCAGATGGTCTTTCTTGAACAGAACAGCAACTCCTAGCAGTGTGGCCATAGACAAATTGGTGGCCTTTGGGACCATGGTGTCCGGTACTGGTAAAGCCACCAAATGGAAGTTTCTGTTCTCTTCAGAGTTGGGTCTGTCTCTGGCTGGAAAGTGGGAGGCCAGATGCAGAGATGCTGATGTTAGTTGGAAGGCAGTAATTAAGGGCATGAGAGGCTTTGGTGTTTGAGTCCCAGCCCTGTTCTGTGCGACCTTGTGCATGTTACTTACCCTTGTTAAACCTCTGTAATCTCTGCCATTGGGGTTTTTGTAAAGATTAATGAGGTATGGCATGAACACTCTTAGCACAGTCATTTGCTGGCACATGATCAGTAAATGGTGGAGGTGATGGTGACGTTATTAGGAGAGAATTGGCTGGAGACGCTCCCTTCCCACTTTCCAGGATTCCAACATCATGCCCATTTAGGCTGCGTTGTTGTCAGACTCAAGGAAACGGTCAGCTTCATTATTCGTTTGGTTCCTTATTACTTTCCCCTCCTTATAGGTTCATTACTTATATTTTTAAGATGTTTTCTTTAGCCTTACCACAGTCAGAGACCGCTTTCTAAATAGCATTAAAATGGAAATTTGACTGAGCCTCTGATTCTCTCCCCAACTAACCCAGGTGGGCAGACCTTCCTTGGGAGGGTCATTTGTTTTTCAAGCTCCATAGTGAAGAAGCAGAAGGTTTCTCCTTACTTCTAAAGTCAGCTGCCATTAAAGTCTTCCGTGTTCAATGGGTAGCTTAATGTCTTTTGTAACGATTGCTAGTTTTGAACCAGTGTTTGTGTCACAACATTTTGAGTGTAGAATATTCGTTATCTGACAGATCCTCCACTTGTAGAACTTTACAGACGACTAAGAACAATCCACGAGAATTTATTGCTTTTGGCTGGAGGCCAAGAATATGGGCTCGTTCGTTTATGGTATGATACTTAAAAAGGCCAAAGACCAGAGGTTTAATTCCCAGATAGGCCAATTAGTGTAGCTTTGTTCCACAACTTCAGATTGAACCTCAGACCCCAGCCATCTGTCTTTAACATGCGTGCCGTTGACCACAAGGGGCATTGGTCACATTGATGAAAGACCGGATGGATCCGCAGAAGACCATGAACCAACCACTCACTAGGAGGAGAGATCCAAATGCCCCCTGCGTACAAGATGGTGAGTCAGTAGACTCAACCTCAAAAATGAATGCTGGAGAAGATTGTCAAGGGAGCTATTGTTTTAAAAAATGTTGAATAAGAATTGCTAAGTGATCATAGGCCAGATGTCAGGAAAGTTAGGAAACTCTCAGATATTTTAATTCTGACTGTGTATTTATAAATGAATCCTTTGTAGAAGATAAGGGGAAGGTACCGGAAGGAAGAAGTATGACAATGTGGCAGCTTCCTGATGAACTTAGATCTTAAAAGGAAGTACACAAAAGATAGAGCCCTGACAGTCAAGGGGAACTGCAGTGATAGTAGCTAATCTTTACATACTTGTGCCAGGCACTAAGTGTTCTTATTTGACCTCACTAGAACTTTATGAGGTTGATGTTATTGTTGTTGCCATTTTACAGATGAGCAAATTGAGGCACTGAGCTTTTAGGTAGTGCTGTAGGTCGCACAGCTAGTTAAGTAGCTGGGGTGTGACTCGAGGCTGTCTGATTCTAGAGAGATGTGAGACTTGCAGAAGATGCTATGGACGATAAAATGTTGTCAAAGAAGTGCTCAGAGCCAGAAGAAAATAAAAGCTGCATCTGAATGGAACTGATGGAGGGTGTGTGTACTGATGGAGCAAAACCCTTCAGCTCCTATTATCTTTTTTTTTTTTTGGTCTATCTTTTATATACATATTTAAAAATTCAGAATGTTAGCAATGTGTTGGGGAAGTAATAAGAAAGATCTAGTTTTTCTAAATGAATTTAAGCCTCTTAGCCTAACAGAATACCTTCCCAGGGTTCTGAGGACATTTGGGTTAGAGGTTGTTCATCCATGCCTGCGATCTTTAGGGAACGTGGAGAACAGAAAATAGTGCCTGACAGGTGGAGGGGGGCGCAGGTGTGGAAAAGGTTGCGAAGCTCTTCTTCAGAGGAGCTGGTATCTCCCAATATTTAGAGCTTACTGAGTATCCAGACTTGCTCTGAACGAGTGCATAGTATACAACTAGAGTCAGAGAAAGGACATTAAATGGGACAAAGTTTAATTGTCTGGAGTTAAAGTGGTTTTCTTCATTGGCTGGTGAGTAACCCGCACTTGGAAGAATTCAGGTGTAAGATGGATGAGACTTTGGCACGGGGATGTCTCAGACGCGATATAAACATTAGGAGGTGATGAGACCATTAAGGTTTCCTCTGACCTGTTTCTAAGAGCATGACTTTGTATGTATAAAACTAGGCCAGAGACTTATTTGGATCTTTGGTTTTCCCTCTGTGAAGAGGTTATTTACTCTCATTTCTAGATGAGGAAACTCAGGTTCGGAGAGGATGAGAGTGACTTTCTCACGTCAGCTTTTGGTGACAGGCAGGCTAGACGCTCATCTGGACTGATAACCTGACTACAGCTGTCATGGATACCGGGCCATCCCGAGAGTCTCTAGATGCAGGGCAGGTTTGGGGGCTGGGCTCACCGGGGTTCAAATCCTAGCTCTGGAACTTACAGTCATCCTTTGGTATCCGTGAGGGGATTGGTTCCGGAACCCCCTGAGGATACCGAAATCCAAGATGCTCACCTTCCTTATATAAAATGGCATAGTATTTGCATATAACCTATGCATATCCTCCTGCATACTTTAAATCATCTCTAGATTACTTATAATACATAATGCAATGTGAATGCTGTGTAAATAGTTGCTAGAGTGCAGGAAATTCAAGTTTTGCTTTTTGGAACTTTCTGGAATTTTTTTTTTCAAATATTTTCGATCTGTGGTTGGTTCAATCTGCGGATGTGGAAACCTCGGATCCAAAGGGCCAACTGTACTCTGTAACCTTGATTACTTCTTTGACTGCTCAACGGAAGAAATGGAATTGTTGTGAGGATTAAGTGAAAAGAAAGTGCTGGGCATCTAGTAAGTACTAAGGATATGTCTCTGTTCTTTGTAGTTAGGCTTGAAATCTTTATCTTATTTATTATTACTGATAAGTTTTCCAACATCTCTCAACTCATGCCTAAGAAGTTTCATTTTTTACCTTATTTTTCTCTTTGGATGATGTGAAATTTCAAAAGAGCATTTCTTACAGTTTCTCTATATGTAAAAACTTTATAACTTCTTAGGGCCCTTTGGGTGAAGGATCCAACTACAGGGCCTTTAGCAGTTCTTACCTGCTCTGAAAGTATGTCATTTATTCTTTTTGAAAAAGATGCCCTCTAATTTTCCTCCTCCTCCAGCTATGCACGTGGCTCACTGGTTACTTTGGCAACCGCACTCTAATAATCTTGTCAGGAAATATGATGTAACTATCTGTCTAATCTTATTTTCCAGACGTAAAATAAGCACACAGTTTCCTTCTAAGAATCCTTCTAAAGTGTTCAGGGCCTAAGCACTGCTTCTCCTTGTTCCGATGTTTTATAAGATTGTATGTACTTGAAGAATGTACATCATTGGGTGTTTCTTTAACTTAGAATGTCTATAGCACCCAATGGCCAGTGTGTCACTGTGAAGGCTTATGTGCTTTCATGTTCATTCTCCCGTAGTTGAGGAAATTTGGGGTAGTTTATTTTATTTTTTTGGCCACATGGCTTGTGGGATCTTAGTTCCCTGACCAGGGACAGAACCCGGGCTCTGGCAGTGAAAGCGCCGAGTCCTAACCATTGGACTGCCAGGGACTTCCCTTGGGTAGTTTAAAAAATGCAGAATTTTGGTTTCTAGAGGATTTACATTTATTTTTAGACATAAAGGATCTAAGGTAATTGCTGGGATAGTTAGATCAAGTCAGTATTTTCACATTTTTCAGAAGAGGCTACTTTTTTTTTTTAAATTGTGGTACATTTCTTTTTAATTTAATTAATTAATTAATTTATTTTTGGCTGTGTTGGGTCTTCGTTTCTGTGCGAGAGCTTTCTCTAGTTGCGGCAAGCGGGGGCCACTCTTCATCGCGGTGCGCGGGCCTCTCACTATCGCGGCCTCTCCCGCTGCGGAGCACAGGCTCCAGACGCGCAGGCTCAGTAGTTGTGGCTCACAGGCCTAGTTGCTCTGCGGCATGTGGGATCCTCCCAGACCAGGGCTCGAACCCGTGTCCCCTGCAGTGGCAGGCAGATTCTCAACCACTGCGCCACCAGGGAAGCCCAGAAGAGGCTAATTTTACGAAACATCTCTCTATCGGCCCATTAGTGAGGAGTAAGTCTGTATCTTCTCAGCAGCCTCCCACCTTCCTCAGCACCCCTAACATCCTCAGTAGGGGTCAAATAGGACTCCCAGTTCTCTGCTCCTGGAAAGACCCTTCCACACTGCCAGCCTCTCCATCACTCTCTGCCTTCAGCATCAGGACCAGTCGCATCACACTTCCTACTCCTGTTTGTGCCAGTCACCATAGGAAGCCTGACTCCCAAGGCATCCCTCATTCTTTCGTCATGTCCTCATTTGACTCTTTACTTCAGTTTTACTTCAGTTTTCAGTTTTTACTTCAGACTTTTTACTTCAGTTTTAAAAGTTTTGTCTCTCCCTCTGGAGCCCCCTCCCTGTGCACTCTGTGCCCTCGGGGTCAGTCATCAGCAAATCCCCAACTTCCTGACCTTGTCTGTGGACATCCCCTTCCCCTTCTTGCTTTTATGGAAACCTGGGGCTCCCCTGACAATACTGCTTCTCCTGCAGGCCTCTCAAGTGGCTGCAGGTTTTTAACCTTACCCTTGAACCACGGTTAGGGATGGGGTAGTATCCTCTATGCTTCCCTGGCAGTGCAGTGGTTAAGAATTAGCCTGCCAATGCAGGGACACGGGTTCGATCCCTGGTCCGGGAAGATCCCACGTGCCGCGGAGCAACTAAGCCCATGCGCCACAACTACTGAGCCTGTGCTGTAGAGCCCATGAGCCACAACTATTGTGCCCACATGCCGCAACTACTGAAGCCCGCGTGCCTAGAGCCTGTGCTCCGCAACAAGAGAAGCCACCGCAATGAGAAGCCCGCGCACCGCAACGAAGAGTAGCCTCCGCTCGCCGCATCTAGAGAAAGCTCGCACGCAGCAACGAAGACCCAATGCAGCCAAAAATAATAAATAAATAAATTTATTTAGAAAAAAAAGGTTTTTTCTACGAGGTTTCTGTGCTGTATCCCCTCCTCCCGAGAGCCTCCTGCTCTGTCTCAGGTCTCTCTCTGTGTGGCGCACCGTCCCTTGCCAGGCGTCTGCTCCTCACCCAGTCACTCCCCTCATTCCCTGAAGATCTCGGCTTCTGGTTCACTGTCCCTCGCTCCAATGCAACTCCTGCTAGTTCTCCTGAATTTCACTACTCATGTCGGTAATCCTGCCAACCCCTTCATCCCTCAGCTTCTCAACCTCATCTCCTCCTATGAGTGGTCTCCCACCTTCCTCAGTGACTCCATCCCAGGGTCATGCCCTTGGTCCTGTCATCACCAGTAACCTCTGTGCCTCCATAGCTCTCTCTGGACACCCCACTCTGACCACCACTCCCGTCCTTCTGGCTCGCCTTGTGCGGTACCTCCAACCTCGACAGTCCTTGGACCACCAGGACCTTCAGTTCATTGAATCTGCCACCTCTTCATGGTTCCACCCTCACCCCAAGTCCTGACTTCTCTCCTTTCCCAGCTTGAATTCCCCGATCAACCACTCTCATCACTACTTACATCCTCATCACCCTTGTCCCTCTCACACTGTGTCGTTCTCGCTTGACTAAACCACAATTCCGGTTAAATCCGTCTCTTTCTCTGCACCTACTCTGTACTTGCACCTGGGCAACCACATGTGCCGGGACAAAACCATACCCCGCCGTATTGATCATCTCACTCTAAGTTAGTGATCACAAGTGCCAGGTGGGCCCTTGATGTCACCTGACAGTCATGTCGTGTTGCCACTGTCTGTTCATTCCTTCCTTCTCTTAGACAACCATCCCATACTTTATACTTGCTTTTCAAACATCCATTGTCTGTACTCTTTGCCACTTCCCTTTTCACAAAAAAAAAAAAAAAAATGGAAGCAATCAGAAGAGAACTTCCACATGCTCCCTGCACCACACCTAGCACCTGCCTGTGTCTGTGCCCGAGCCCCCAGCTCCTTGGGCACGACATCCCATTTCCATCTCCAAATACCTTCTCAAGGGCATTGCTCCATAAAATTTCTCCTTTCCCTCCTAGATCATCAGTTTTCTCTCTACTGAATTCCCACAGGCATACAAGTTATTATTTTTCCCATCAAATAAAAACATCCTCTCTTGACTCTGATTTCGCTTCCAGCTACTGGCGAATTTCTTCCTCTTACAACAGAACATTTGGAAGGAGTCATCTGTTTTCATCACGTCTAATATTGCTATCCGCCCCCACCCTGCCCCGTTCTATCTGGAACGCATACGGTGGGGTTTTTACCCCTCACTCGGACTCCACTTCCTCTGCTCCTATCAGGTCATCAGTGACGTTTCACTGCTGCGATCCACAGTGGTCCCAGTCTCCTCTTATTTCACCTACAGCAGCACTTGACACGGTCGATTATTCTCCCCCTTGAATACATTCTCCACTTGACTGCCCGGACACACCCCTCCTGGTTTTCCTTGTTCCTCTCTGGCTGGTCTTTCTCAGCCTCCTTTGCTGGTTCCTCATCTCCCCAAACTCTAAATGGAGTGCCTCAGGGCACTTATATCTCTTCTCTATTTAGCTTATGCTTTAAAACTCATCTGTGCGATGAAGATTGCTACATTTTTATTTGTAGCCCTGATCTCTCCTGTGAACCCAGGCCCCCTTTATCTGACTCCCTGCTGGTCATCGATACTCAGATGTGTCTAATAGGCATTTCAAACATAACATGTCCTTGGAACCCCTCAAGGGTGCTGAGGTGTCTGTTTCACTGGGTGATCATTTCTAGGGGCTCCTTTCTGGGAAATTGCATCTGGGGGATCGCACAAGGATGTGTGGGCAAAGGAGGGCTTCTAGAGGCAAAGGGAGGGGAAAAAAAAGGCAGGTTGGGGGCAAAATTGCCTTGATAATTGCTTGAATCTTGTCAAAGTTACTACTGCTGAGAAGCGTTAATGTTTTCGGAGGGAGGGCCTGAGAGGGGTGTAGGATGTGGGGATGAGCTTTGGAAAAGGTAAATCAGTGATGAAACCTAGGGCTGATAATGCCTTTTCTGAATGGATCTTGAGGTAATATCCCGTCAGCTTGTTTTTTGATTATATAAGTTCAGGAATACTGGAGTAAAAATCAACTGCTTGAAACGTACAGATGTTTTGATAATATTTTCTAGTCCACCAATACATTCAGTGCCATTTCTCCATTGAGTTTGGTGAGTAAAGGGTTCTGGATAACTTGATTATTTGGGTAACTGAGAGTTAACTAGGTTTCAGTATTGCTAGTTACTAGTTATTATTTTGTGTTTTACCTATTCAGCTCTGTTTTTAGCTGTTTAATGAACCTTGGGGAAAAGGCAAAACTTCAAGTTCTTTTGTTCTTTTGGTTTTGAAATGTTTTTAATGTAAATGGTGTGGCTATTACTTAATAATTTTGGGAAGTGTGTTCAGTTAGGGCATTTAGCCAATTAAAACTATTCCCACATGAAAAAAAAAATCAACTGCTTGAATTTAAAACCACAATAAAAACAAACAAACAATGTAACTGTCCAAAAAGGAAATCCTAATTCTCCTCTTACCTCCAAGCTGCTCCCCTCCCCCACCAACCTGCCCCGCCAGTCTTTCCATCTCAGTGAACAGCATTCCATTCTTCCATTTACTTAGGACAAAACATTTGGAGTCATTCTTGAATTATCTTTCTCTCACACCCCATCAGCAAATCCAAATCCTTCAAAATATATTCAGAATCCATTTCTTATCATCTGACTGCTATCACACTGGGCCAGGCCACCATAATTTTTCAGCTGGATTAATGGAATGTCCTAACCGGTCTCTCTGCTTCCAGCCTGATCCCCTTTAGTCAGTTATTAGATGTGCTCAGATCATGTCAGTCCTCTTTCCATCTCATTCAGAGGAAAAGCCAAAGTCATTCCTGTGACCTATAAGCTACTATGGGACCTAGGCCGCCGTTACTCTCTGACTTCATCTCTTACTTTCCCCTGTTTACTTTCTCCACTTCATCCATCCTGACTGTTTCTGGTAACAGTCTGGGCCTGCTTCCACCTCAGAGCTTTTGCATTTGCTGAAATTCCCTTTCCTTTCCCATCCTGTATCCATGTGGCAAGGCTCCCTCACATCCCTCAGGCCTTTCCTCAAATGTCACTTGTCCAGTGAGGCCTTTCCCGCTTTTCTGACCACCCGTCTTGACTTTCAACACCCCTCCAACACTTTCTGTCTCCTTTCTTTACTTTATTATTCCTTAGCATTTAGCATCATCTAACAGAGTCTACATTTTATTTATTTATCTCATTCCTTGTCTCTTCTCCCTTCTGCTAGAATATAAGTTCCACAGGACCAGAGGTCTTTGTTCTGCTCGCTGCTTATCCCCGAGGCTGAGCGCATAGGTTGCTTTGTGGTAGAGCCTCATAAATATTTGTTAAACAAGAATGACTATTTCTTGCTCTGGGCATTCTTGTGGCTTAAAGTTATTGTAAATCTGTTTGCCACAAAGCACTAATGAAACTAATTATTTTATTTCATGTTTTCTATTAAGTATATTTACTATATATGTCACATTGATTTAAGACCATAATAATAGGAATGGCAGACAGAATGCAAATTAGAAAAGAGTTCCTACAGCTTTTCCTGCTGGTTGATTTCAGTGCGTCCCATTCATGGTACAGCTTTCTCTATACATTTGGAAATATGTCAGCTTATTTCTGTCCACGTATCCCGCCTTATTACAAAAGCAAAGAAAGATTGAAAGGAGCTGGTTGGAAACGGGATGATGTAAGTATGTTGTAACCTAACGTGCTGTTTCAAATGCTGGGTGATGTGAATAGACTGTATGTTATTTATGTTAATTACCTCATTTGCCAGAGGGCAGCGATCACTGCCTTTTGTTGTGCAGTTTGCATTATTCCATGCCAGAACTTTTCATTTATTACTTCGGTTCTACCTCTCTTGTTTGGGTAATCATGTCTCCAGTCCTCCAGTTGTAAGTTAATTTGTATTCTAAGACCAAAAAGCTATTGAGTATTTGACAACTTTCTCAAGTCAAATTAATCATAATTACCTAAATTCAGCCATTTGCTATCTTAGTAAAAGTCCATTGATTCCATGCCCCACAGGTTATTGCACAGACGCTATAAAGCAAAGGACAGAACCTGTTCTGGTACGTTCTGGTTTCTCTTAGTCTATCTGAGTGAAGATTTAAGGCAATTCATGGTTCTGCTTACTAGCAAGTTTAAAAACACATTTCATTTTAGAAATTAATGTACTATAAAGTTAATACTTTGGGTGGGATACCGTTCTATGAGTTCTATAAAAAAATTTTTATTTGGAAGTTATTTTAGATTTATGGAAGAGTAGCCAAAGTAGTTCAGAGTTCCCATGTACATTTACCCAGCTTTCCCTAACGTTAACAGCTTACTTAACTGTAGTAAACTTACCAAAGTCAAGAAATTAACAGTGATACAATACTATCAACTACCAACTTCATTTGGATTTTTACCAGTTTTTCCACTAACGGTCCTTTAATTCCAGGATCCGATCCAGGATACTGTGTTTCACTTAGTCATTTTTCTCCTAGTCTCCTGCAGTCAACAGCACCTCTTTCAAAGCTTTACATGAGAAAGTGGGTCAAGTTAATGCTGCAGGGAAGTTGTAAGAATTACACGTTTAAGGGGCTAGGTGGAACTTTGGAGATGTCCTGATCCAGGGGCTACAAAGAGGTGGCCCTATGAGCTGAATTCAGCTCATACAATATTGGAATAGGATTTGAATTAGTTGCCAACATTTAATGATTAGGAGGTTTTCCAGAAAAATCTGTATTTTTGCCTTCTTTTTAAGACATTGGTAGCTCCTGCTGCCCCAGGTCTGTTGACTGACTGGGACAATTGTGTGGCTCCAAGATGTGGCTGTCCCTTCTCTATGGGCAAGTGTATTCCACTCACTCCAGATTGTGCCCCTCCCGATGCTGCCCTGGGCTAAACCAGCCCCTCATCTCACAGGTGAAGATGCCCCAGGAGGCAAGCGTTGCACGTAGCCCACCCTGTCTTGCTTTCTGTGCTCCTCTTGGTCTCAGAGCTGGCAAGGCATGGTTTTGTCTCCCCCAGAGGACAGCAAAGATTATGGCAGGAAGAGGGTGCAGTGTAAATGCTCCGTGAGGTCTAGTCCCACCCTTAGTCCGCATGCAAACTCTGAGTTTGCAAACGAGTTCCCTGAGACGACGTCTGATTTGCAGCCACTTCCTGTTCAGCTGTACACGGTTATCTAAAATATTATGTGAGTTGCTACCATGTAAAAATCAGGTGATGAACCTGAAAATCCAGCTTTGTGACTTCTCTTGAGAAGTCAGGTGACCAAGCAATGCTGGGGCCACATTCCCACCCGCCGTGGTCTCCTGGCCTGGACTCAAGTCTGTGCCCTCAGCTGGGAACTGGCTTATTTGGCCCCTGCATTACATCTGTGGGACCCTGTGCGCATTTACAGCGTTAGCCTTAGGTTATTGGGTTGGAAACCAGGGAAGCCCCAGTAGTTTCCTTTTTGTGTTTCTTTTTAAAATTTATTTATTTATTCATTTTTGGCTGCATTGGGTCTTCGTTGCCACCCATGGGCTTTCTCTAGTTGGAGCGAGAGGGGGCCACTCTTCATTGCGGTGTGTGGGCTTTTCATTGCAGTGGCTTCTCTTGTTGCGGAGCATGGGCTCTAGGCACACAGGCTCAATAGTTGTGGCTCGTGGGCTCTAGAGTGCAGGCTCAGTAGTTGTGGCACAAGGGCTTAGTTGCTCTGTGGCATGTGGGATCTTCCCAGACCAGGGCTCAAGCTCATGTCCCCTGTGTTGGCAGGTGGATTCTTAACCACTGTGCCACCCGGGAAGTCCATCCTTTTTGTGTTTCTTGACATTAGTTATTCTTGACAAGGAGTGATTTCAGTAATTCCTCCAAGTTGTTGAGGACAAAGGGAATTTGGGACAGGGACTTGTGATAGGCTCAGAGCCTAGGTGTGCCGAAAGTCAGCTATCTCGTTTTGTCTTCTGTGTCCTGTCCCCTCTTCCCGGACATGCTGTCAGCTCCCTTTGTGTGACCTAATGTTTAACGATGCATATCAGTGTAAAGTGTTCTGTTCAGGGGCATTTTTGTTAGAACAGCTCAAAGTACTATATTTAAAGAACTAAGTGGAAGCTACAGTGGTGGAATTTCAGGCGGTGTCTGGTTGGTATCCCTGTAATCTCATCCCAGGAACGTATACTTCTATTTATTTATTTATTTGTTTATTTATTTAAATTAGGAATTGTACTTAAAAATTTTTATTTTATAGAACTGTAGTTGATTTACAGTGTTGTGCGAATTCCTGCTGTATAGCAAAATGATTCAGTTATACATATATATACATTCTTTTTCATATTCTTTTCTTTTGCTGGTTTATCACAGCATATTGAATGTAGTTCCCTGTGCTATACAGTATGACCTTGTTGTTTATCCATTCTATATACAATAGTTTGCATCTGCTAATCTCAAACTCCCAATCCTTCCATCCTCCACCCCTCCTCCCCTTTAGGAGCGTATACATATAGAAGCAAGAAGAGAGCATTCTCTTTTCAGATCATTATAGAGACATGGGGCTAATTATTAAAGGGGTTTTGTACATGTAACTCTAAGGGTGTATATCTGTGTGGCCCAATATGGCAGCTGCAAATCTATATGAAGCTGCTGAGCACTTGCAATGCGCTAGTCTGAATTGAGTTGCACTGTGAGTGTAAAATACATACCAGATTTCAGACTTACCATGAAGGAAAGAATGTAAAATGTCTCAGTAATAATTTTTATATTGATTACATGTTTAAATGCTACTATTTTGGATAATTAGATTAACTGAATTAAGTTGTTAATTTCATCTCTCTTTTTTTACTTAAAAAAATGTGGCCACAAGAAAATGTAAACTTACAGACATAACTCATGTTATGTTTCTACTGGATAGGGCGGCTCTAGATCCTGCTGTATTTGATGGCAAGAAAGGGTGAGCAGCCTGTTTTCTAGGCTGTGGTAAAGTCAAGTTCAAAGAACAAGTGTGGACAGAATGGAATGGTAAATTGTTTTCGTAACTCTTGGCTTTAATAAAGTTTGTACTTCACTGATCACTGTAGTGTTTTTGGTGCATTTAGTTGGATACCAAGTTGCTCTATTGCTTGTTTAGCTGTATTGGTGGTGTGACACTGTTGGAAGTCAGAAAGATGCTCGTTGGAATTCAAGCTTCTCTACTATGTCCTTGAGTCATTTAGTTACCCTCCTGAGCCTCAGAGCCCTGCCCTGAAAATTAGGGACATTGGTGATCCACCCTATTGTGTGAAAATTAGGGAAAATAGTACATGTAAAATGCCCAGTGTAATATTGAGGACACAGTATTGGTACAGTAAATGATATTTATTTTTGTTTAAATTTATCATTCCTGGTAGTATGAAAAAAAGTCTCATTTTATCACTTCTGTGTGCTAGAAGTAAGGCTGCCCCGCAAATCAGAAAAAGGCACCTTTTTGCTTCTGTGATGTGATCATGGATCCACCAGAAAACCTTTCTACGTGGATTTTTTTCTACTCACTCTTTCCATGGCAAAGGTTTTTATTATAAGTGGATCAGTCTTTTCAGTTGTTGAGTTTCAGTATTTATTGAAACCCAGCAGTGGACTAAATGACAGATTCTTTCTAGAAAGTATTGGACGCCTTGAATTTTGACAGAAGCTGGAGGCATCTGTCGTGGGTACGATAGAAAGCAATCTATACATTACTACATAAAAGATCCCAGATAACTGGACAGGTGAGGATGGGCGGAGTGACCAAAACCATGCCGTGGAGAGCGCATACCTGCTCTTCATCTGGTCCTCTCCCTTTGCGGTTGTCAGGCACACACAGGAGTACTTTGTAGTTTTATGTTGTTTTCTTTTTTTAGGTAAGGCTAAGTTTTCCACTTCCTCAAACTATTGTTATGTGCCTTATGGAACTTATTAAACTTAGTGGAAGATGAATGTGTATAATCCTGGGGAGCATTTGCAGGTGTTAACTGCTAGAGAAACCCTGAATGGAATAACAGGGTACCAGGAATAATTGGTAGTTTTGTGTGTGTGTGTTTTAATCCTTTCTCCTTTGATCGTAAAAGAATCAGGACCCAGAAGATAGGAGTTTGGGACTCTGAAGGCTCATTGGTGGCCTGCTCGCAGATAAAAATGCATAGACTGGAAAATTTTTTTTTTAAAGCTTATCTATTTTCCCTTAAATCAATGAAAGATACTGCATTAATCAATCATTTTCTGGCTCAAATCCATGTCTCTTGTGCTATAAAGGCAAGTCTTATATCTCTCACTTCTTTCCTCAGATTGACTTTGCTTGGCAGTAACTTTTCAAATGATAAATCGAACTCCTTCTTGCCAGGGTAACTCTCTATTAGCTGTGGACGGGCTTGTTACATGCAAAGTACTCAGCTAGTACATGTAGAAATGCTTTGTAACCTACAAGTCCTTTATAACATATGTCTTATTATTGACTTGACCATGGCTGCTGGCCAGGAAGTTTACTAGAAATCACCCATAGATTCCAGCCAACCCTCCTGCCAACACCTCTTGGTAGGTAAGGATGGTGCTTTTGGGGTGGTTCTTCTGCTGTCCCGCCTGGATCTCAGCCAGTATCTCACGGCCATCAGGAGCCTGGCTTTACCCACCAACTCTAGGTTATGGTTGTCTGCTTAGAATATCACAGCTACTCTCTAACAGGGACTCCTCTGATTCCTGATAGGCAGCCTCTCTTTCTGAATTCTTATTATATTAATTAATATATCATCTTATAGCTGTACAATAACAATAGACACTAACAACTGATTGCTTACTATTTGTCAAATACTCTCACTTGATCCTCTCAGCAACCATAGGGGGTAGATGTTGTTATCCCCATTATACAGATGATAAAACTGAGGCACAGAGAGGCTAAATGACTTGTCCATTCTCAGGCTTGACTCGTCAGAACCCAGGCCTGTTGAAGAGTAGCTCCTGAGCTCTTAGCCATGCTCACTCTGTGACTTCTGCTTAGATTGTTTTCCTTCTCTCCGGCCACTTGTCTAAGTATTTCGAGTCTTCAAAAGCAAGTTCTACTCTGAAGTGACACTTTCATTACGGACTCCAGGCTACACTCTTATGTGCTTTTATCCCTCCTGATCTGGACCAAATGAAAGATGTCTTCCCTGTCTCTATGGTTTAAGTCCTTTACAATGTATTTTTTCCTGCTGATTATTTCTTGTGTATTAATCTTGATTTTTAAATTTTATTGTTAGTACTTCTAAGGTGGGGGGGGCACTTTGTATGTTTCTCCTCAATTTTCCAAAATACTTAGCATGGTGGTAAGTGAGCTCATTTGAAAACATTTAAGAAATAGGTATAGAGCCTTTGCGGCAGGCTCTGTTGGTTGCCTGACTGCCCCGTTCATCACTCCCTTGTTCATCTTAGCCTATGGAGTGGTGGTTAGCGTAAGAGTGGTTCTCAACCAGGGGTGATTGTGCCCTCCGGGGGACATTTGGCAGTGTCTGGAGACATTTGGCAGTGTCTGGAGACATTTTTGATCGTCACAACTGGGGTTGGGGTGCTAGCTGCATGTGTGGGTAGAGGCCAGGGCTGCAGGTAAACATCCTGTAATGCACAGGCTGGTCCTTCACAAGAGAGAGTTATCTGGCCCCCAAATGTTGGTAGGGCTGAGGCTGAGAAACCCTGGCCTAGAGAGAGTCACATGATACATTCTGGCCAACTGAATATAAGTGAAAGTCCACTGGGGCTTTCTGTGAAAGTTTTGTTTTTCTGAGACAGGAGCTATCCCTTCCTGTTTTCAGCTTCTTCTGCCTTCAACATGGGCTTGAGCCCAGAGGCAGGGCATCCATCTGATGCCCAAGAGGTAACAAACATGAAGGTAAAAGTCAACACATCTGCAGAACTTTTTCATCTTGTCTGCTGAGTATCCTTCACAGTGACGTAGGGTGAGACGTGTCTTTATATGTTTGTTCGTTTACCGCTTGCCCTGCCGCTTGTCCCCCTTCTACAAAATGCTCCTACTGAGCCTTTAGGTCCAGAAAAGATGCTCCTCTGGCCAGACTTTCCCCCCTGTAAGACTGCTGGGCCAGCCATTCAGTGAATTTGCCCAAGTTGTTGTATTGTCTTTACAAACTTGCTACCTGGGAATCTAGGTAGAGGTGGGGTTTGAAAAACCAGAGATTTGGTTTAACGAGAGGGAACGTTTGGGGCAGCAAGTATATACCTCAGCTGAAAATATTCTCTGAGTTGAGCACAAGGTCCCAGCATGGAAAGATGTACAGGGTTGTTTTTCCTGGCACTTCTCCCTCTCCAGTATCCCATATGGTAGCTCCCCTAGTTCTTAATGCCCCCTGGCAGCCATGCCCTTGTCTTGCTGGGCCTGAATCACAGGTGTTGGGTGCTGTTTAATTTTGAGTTAATTGGCCTTATTGCTGTTAGACTCTTGTGTGGTGTCTTGAATTCATGAATTAGTCATTAAGTTGTGTTTACCAGGCAGGCACCCTGGCAATCTGTGGTCTGTCCAGCTGACCTTCTTTTAGAAGGATGCTGTTTGTGCAGCCTTTAGTAAACAGTGGTGGGAAAAACAGAATTCTCTTTGGGGACCCTTTAACTGCAGCCTTTTCTTCCAACTCTTACCTTTGCAGGTGGTTTTGTGCCTTACTTGAGAATTTTAGTGGGCTTATCTATCAGGGTGGGATGGGAGCTGTGTTCTGAGACTTAACAGGCTTTTGTATTATTTTTGTAGCCACCTGTAAGGGTTGAGGAAAGTCAGTTATTAGATGAATTTTCCCCAGGAGGACTCACCTCTAGAATAAATGAAATTAAATTAGATAATTGGGATTTCCTTCTTGGGGCGGTTGTTGTCAGGTTCTGTTTCTTTTTTAATACAATTGAGAAAGCACTTGAAATTTCAGAGTCACAAATATGTGTCACAAACTCAACGCAGTCTGAAAGCACGTAGATATTTATGGTTTGTTATTCTAATTAATGTTTAGTAAGCCTTGAGAAGCTGTCATTTACTGCCTATCCTGGGTAGGGGTAAATTTCCCAGCTCAGGGTAAACAACCTGTAATTATGTGGTTAATGAGATAAGAAGCTCTAACTACTTTCTTAAGTTGAAGTGCCTTTCTAACAAGTAGCTGGTAAATGAAATGAAGGCACAAGAATTTCAACTTTACTCCCTAGGGGTGGACTGATGTGGTGTGGTGGGCACATTGTCTTTGATGGTATGTTGTGAATGCTTCAGATTTCTAGGTGTGATCATCTCAGAGTTTGAAATCACACACTTTATGATTTATGCGAGGGCAGGATGAATCTAGTTAGTTAATTGAGCGGTTTGTAAGCTTTTAACCCCCCAACTTGGACCAACTTGTCTTATTCACTGATTTTGTTTATACAAGGAGTAACCAACAGTGCTTTACATGCACTTAAAAAAAAAACTTTTTGGTAATAAAAATTAATATTGGTTTAAAATAAAACTTAACCAATTCAACGCATGGACCAACCATTTCTGAACTAAATTATGAACACAACTTATGTTGAGTCTTGGCTGTTGCCTCAAAAACATCAGCAGAAAGTGTCATATTGGTTGTAATTTTTCTTCCATGAAATAAGAGATGGGTTTCATTTCTGGGTGAAGCATTGTAATTGTCTTGTACTTTCATTTCTGGTTAGATTAGATAGACAGTAGAAACAAAGAGGGAATATGAAGTAGGAGAGGTATTACTTTAATGTGATATGTAAAAAAATATACAGGGTTTTCTATTTTCTGGGTGTTAGAGCACATGCTAGAGATAAAAAGAAGTAAAAGTTAGGAAATTAATCAAATAACACATTACCTATAAACATTACAATATTTGTAAAGCATATCAAAGGCTGTATAAAGTTGGGACATTCAGAGCCAATCTATATGCCTCAGTGATAGTTGGGTCATACGGAGTCATTATTATAAGGAAGTGATGTACCTCTGAAGGAGGTATAAGTAGTCTCTAGCTGCTTATATGAGAAGCCATAGATTGTTTAAGGCTGGTCCCCTAGCAAACAGTGGCAATGTATACCATGCATTTCTGAGAAATAAAGCCAGGAAATGTACAGCAAAACAACAGAACTTAGTATATAAGCAATTTAAGAAATATGACACGAGGAGGGTCCAACGATCTGAACAGCAATCGTGTTAGTCACGTGCAATTCATGTATACTGGCATTGTGCTTAGAAATCTCTTAGGATGGCAGTTTTATTATGTGGCCGTTGTGACCAAGAATACTGATTGTTTCACCCAGTTTGGGAAGCTAACTGTGAATGTATAATCATGCTAAGTTTGATTTGTTCTCTGCTGGGTGTGCATTAATTATTGGGATCATGGTTTGTCCTTTTCTGCCAGGGTGCACAGAAAAGGCTTCTTGAGTGCCTTAAAGGGAAGGCTCCCTCCTGCTGGACAGAGGTCTATTCTATGAAGGCCGCTGGGGCTAAGACTCTCCCATACTGGCCAGAAAGGGAAGCCGGAAGGACTTGGACTCGCTGATTTTTGCTGACACCATTCAGTCCTGCTGCTGGAAGCCTTTAATGAGCTGGCATTTCAGAACTGCGTGGCAGGGCAGGCTGCTTTCTCAGACACACACAGCTCTGACGGCTGGCTTCCCTTAGCTCACCGAAGCTCTTTCTGCCTGGCCAGGAGGATCTCCTGGCCGACTTGCCACTGGACCCAGGAAGGCAGAAGCATCAGCCATTAGGCTGGCCCAGTGCTCTAGATAAACGTGAAGATACTCAGCGGAGCAAGACCTGGAGGCAGGCACACAGCCTCTCCTCAGTGCAGCGTTTCAGGCGTGTGGGTTTGTGTTTGGAATTGGAGAGGAGGCTCTCTGATGATCCAGCGGGCTTCGAGCTCCAGTGGCATACTAATTTTTTTTTTTTTTTCTCCTGTTGCTGGGATTGCCTTCCGTTGACTATGGAAGCAGAGAAATCGCAATGGGAATCACTTCCTGTGAGTGCCCTGATGTGCACAGTGGGGGAACCAGGAAGCCCACCTGGAGGCTTTAGCTCATTTCTGAAGCCCTGAGTCTGGCTCTTCCCTTAGGGGTATTTGGGCCAGTTGTTACTGTGTTTCCCATTGTGTAAATGGAAGGTTTGGCCAAGTCTTGCTGAATGGTTTAATCTTTTACAAAAACAAAAGCACTTAAAAATTTTTTTTTTTTAAATTTTTAATCTTTTTATTTTGGTCACGTGGTGTGGCATGCGGAATCTTACTAGTCCCCCTACCGGGGACTGAACCCGTGCCCCCTTCACTGGGAGTGCCAGGGAAGTCCCAGCACTTTTTTTTTTTTTTAATGAATAAAGTTTAGCTTGTTTTTGAACCTGGCTTTATTGACCTAAATGAGCCTAGGTAGGTTAAAGGATAAAAGGGAGTGCTTTTGCAGCAGGTAGGCAGGGCCTGTCACTTTGCAGGTGCATCAGTGTCCAAATGGGAGCCTCCAGATGAGATACGAGTCAGCCTCCCGGGGAGGTGAGGGGAGCGGAGTGCCACAGCACAGTCATTGTTCATTGTCCTCCCACTTACAGTATTTTAATATGATTTTTAAAAAAATTTATTATTTATTTTTGGTTGCATTGGGTCTTTGTTGCTGCGCGCGGGCTTTCTCTAGTTGCGGTGAGCGGGGGCTGCCCTTCGTTGCGGTGCGTGGGCTTCTCATTGGGGTGGCTTCTCTTGTTGCGGAGCACGGGCTCTAGGCGCGCGGGCTTCAGTAGTTGTGGCATGTGGGCTCAGTAGTTGTGGCGCACGGGCTTCGTTGCTCCGCGGCATGTGGGATCTTCCCGGACCAGGGCTCGAACCCGTGTCCCCTGCATTGGCAGGCGGGTTCTTAACCACTGCACCACCAGGGAAGCCCGCACTTACATTATTTTAAAAACTGCACAGCATTTAAAATTCTATTAATAGAATACCGGATTAGGGATAGAGTACCTAGGCTTTCCCTCCTTCCATCAGTGTTAAAAGGAATTTAGGAAAATCACTATTTCCTGTGTTCGTGAATGGGGGAGGGAAAGAAACAGACCACTTTTCTCCCTTTGAAACCGGGAAAGAACATCTTGCTGCAAGGAGTGAGAGTATAAAAGATACCTGAGGTCCTTGTAAGAAAACTTTCATTGACCATGAGGGCGTTTCGGTTAGTCAGCAGGCAGATTTAGAAATTTTCTGTTGACTTTCTTATCTCCAATTTGTTCAGTTTGTGGGGGCCCGGAGTTCTGGAAGCTCATTGGGATCTCTGCTAAACCATAGATACTTTGTTATTGTTGTTGTGTCAATTTCAGCTCAATTACCAGAAAACATTTTTTTAACCAAAATACTTAATATTTTCGCCATCATATTTTCTAGGCCAAGAAGAGGAGAAGGCTGAGACAGCCAAGGCAAAAGCTGCTCAAATTATTGTAGCCAAGGGGAGGGATGTGGTCCTGTGATGCTGCAGGGGAGGACCACAGAGAAGGCAGAGTGGAGGGCCAGATTGACATTTGTCAGTTGACATCTTAGTTCATTTGAACTGGAACGATTAGACCTGGCCTTATTCATACTGAGAAATGGATGTGTGTGATAGCCGTATTCCTGTGATGTGGGGATTATTCACTGTTTTGGAATGTCTAAACCATTCCTCAGTTCTCCATAGCAGCCTGAAGACCAGGAATGCTTGCAAAGCTAGGTTCTCCCGGTTAAATTGATGTTTTATCTGAAACCCATTTTGTTTTCAGACATGTTGAAAATGTTCCTAAAATGCATGAGTGTGCCTTGGAGTGGAATGCTCAGTGAGTTCACTTTATTATCCTTTGGTGATTGAGACGTTTTTCCAGTACATCAGGGGTTCATGATAAGTTCTTCTTTTCCAAATCTTTACATAGAAGATGTGTATAATTGAGTTAATTTCCAAGTGCATATTCCTCAAGTGCTTTGTGTATTTTTTAAAGAGCCTGAATGTTTGTTTCTTATTCATTCTTCTGATTAATTTCATTCTTTTAAAATTATTCTGATTAATTCCTTTTAATTTTCCAGTTGGTTTATGGTTCTTCAAGTTGAGTATGGGTTATTTCTATAAATGGAAATGTGTCATTGTAAACCAGTGTCTCTGGCCTTGAGGGACCTGTGAATTAAATGGAGCTTGCTTTTGATACTGTCTGCCTCCCTTTTCTCTTTCTTCTCCTGCTAGTCCGTAGGATTCAGGATCTTCACCTTTCTCTTGCCCTCATCCAAGCCTGATCTCAGAAAACTCTCTGACATTCGAAATTCATTTACGCTAAAGTCACCTTCATGAAATGACAAATTTAACTCGTTCCCTCTCCCAGGAATAATCGCAATTACAGCTTTTTTCCTTATTTTTGGTATGCAAGGTCCTATATCCTGCTAATCGAATTTCAGGACCTAGAGTTTTGAGTACAGAGTTTTTTAGTCTTGAGCTTATTCCTTATAATCATACCATGTGGTAAACTGCTGTTTTAGTTGTGAGTAGCTGCCACTCAGGAGGAGACAAGTTTCTGAGAAACGTTCAGAAACTTCTAGAAAGGAGCACTTTTGTTTTCTCAACTGAGACTTAAAAAACAAAAAACAACAACAACATCAGGAAATGCTGCTTCTCCTACGCCTAAAGTTGTCATCCTGGAAATTGTACCTGCATTGAATCTAATTCAGCAAACGTTTATTAATGACCAATTGCATGCAGTTAGAACTACTGCACTAGCTATAGAAAAACCATCCATTTCTCTTCTAAAGTACATAGAGGGTGAAGAAATTTGGTAGTGAGTAGCTGACCGATGTAGAATGATTTTTAAATTTCTAGACCTTGGGAGTATTTCTCAGGATGCCAGTAGGTATAATAAAATGGTTTTGTGAACAAGTAAATTTGGAAAAAGCTTAGTTAAATGAAGGGGATTCCTGCCCCTCGCCCCCACTAGAGCTGTCAGAGGGGGAAAATGTATGCAGTATTTCCCAAATTTACTTGACCATGATTTTAAAATTTTGCATTATCATTATTGAATTATTAGTCCCTGAGGGGGACTAGTGTTCCTTGGTTGGAGAATAGTTTGGAAAATGCTGCTCTGGACCATGAAAGTACTTTTTCTCTCTCTTTTTAGAGAACTCTTTTTTATTAGTGTGTATGTGTTTATTACTCAGAGACAGAAAAAAGGTTCTTTAAATAGTGTGGTAAATGGATTCCTGTCAGTAAGTTTCTCCATTGGTTATATAAAGAGTGTGTGTATTTCACTTGGATATTGGTGAGGTTTTGGAGGGCTGGGGTCCAAAGATGGTGGTGGTGATAACCTCTGTGGCATGAACCCTCACATAGTGTGCTCACTCAGGGATGGTGCTCAGCGTTTCTTCTGGAATCTAAAGCCAGAAGTAGGAACTTGCAGTTCTGGTTTATAGGTGACAGATAACTTGCCCACTGTGCCACTTAGGGAGTGTTCATGACATGCCAGCCACTTTTTTTTTAAGGTGATAAGATTTTTTTTTTTAAACACTTATTTGAGATAATTATAGATTCATATGTAGTTGTAAGAAAGGATAGAGACCCTATATCCCTTGCATCCATTTCCTCAAGTGGTAACATATTGCATAACCGTGTTACAGCTTCACAATCCAGAAATTAACATTGATACAATCATCAATCTTATTTAGATTTCCAAGGGTTTACATGCACTTATGTGTGTGTGTGTGTGTGTGTGTTTAGTTCTATGCAGTTTTATCATGTGTGACAATTCATGTGACCGCCATAGTCAAGATACCGAGCAGCTCCATTCCAAGGATCTCTCGTGGTCCCCTTTTATAATCATAGCCAACTTTCTCTCTATCACTTATCTCTCTATCCCAACTTACTCTATCTCAGCCCTCAGCCCTGACAACCACTCAATCTGTTCTCCTCCTCTGTAATTTTGTCATTTCACGCATGCTCTATAAATAGAATCACACAATAGTAACCTTTGGCGATTGGCCTTTCTACATGCTGTCGCCTTTTAATCCACTGCTTCCAGTCTTTGCAACCATCTAGCACCGTAGGGATTATGAATCCTCTCCCCCAGATGGGGAAGCGAAGCCTCGAAAAGGTAAAGTGGCACAGCCAAGGGCACACAGCTAGTGGACCACAGAGGGGGCCCAGGTGTGCCTGACTCTTAGTCCTGGCTCCTCTCACTCCGCCCTTGACCTTACTCTGGACTCCGGGGATTCACATGCTGTTCTTTTACGTACTCAGTTCTCCTTTTCCTTCCCCTGTATTCAAAGTTAGAGTTCTTGGCTTTTTTCTTTTTTGAAAAATTGCAACTTTTAAGAAAGCAAATTGGATCACATTATTATTTTGGAAGTGCAGAGATGGGTATTTTTTCCCCTCCCGCTCTGCTTTGAGCTTATTACCTTTTTGGGAGATTTTTTGGCTGACCTCTCACTACCTTGACACCGGAGCACAAATGAGGAGGATGTTGTGGTGTTAGGGGATAAAGGTGGAGATTCCTGCACGCCTTTCCTTGAATCCATATAGAGGCGTCTTTGACTTACAGCATATCTGAGTGCTGTACTACTAGCTTTGGTTGCTGTGGTGCTAAACATACTCCTAGGGCCCTTGGGACTTAACTCAGTGCAAACAAGAAGGTGTCAGTGCATGCAGGGATGGGGGAAAGCAAAACACATACATTTCTATGAATCACAGTCATGTCAAAGGCTATATATATTTAAGAGAAAACTCCAGAACTGTAAACAATGAAGCCTTTTGAAATCTCTGTGTGGGATACAGTCTTTAACAAGATTATGGAACAGTTAGCCAAATCTAGGTTTTTGTTGATCACTGAACCCAGCAGGTTCGCTCCTCTTTCAGGGTCTTTGAACTAGCTGCTCCCTCTGCCTGGAAAGCTCTTTTCCAGGATTCCACCTGGCTTGGCTCCTTCCCTCAACCTTCTTCAAGTCTCTGAACAATGTTACCTTTTCCCTGTAGTCTTCCCTGATATTTAAAGTTATAACGCCCCCACCCCATTCTCCTTACTTGCTTTATTTTTCTCCATCACACTTTGATCACCATCTAACATGCCCTGTGTCTTATTTATGTGACTGTATTGTTTTCCCCCGGTAGAACATGAGCCTCCAAAAGGCAGGAATTTTTGCCTATTTCATTCATTGCTTTATCCCCAGCATCTTAGAATAGTGCCTGGCACATGTTAGATAATGGATATTACTCAAATAAATGTTTTCAAGAGTAAAGATTTGTTTGAATTAAGTTGTAGGACACAATAGAATAATCATGTCTGCACAGGTCAGCTCCTGGTAAAGATGCTCATTTAAAAATGTTGAGTCAGTTTACTACAAGTGTATACTTTTCTTGCCTGTGCAGAAAATGTTCCCAGCAGTGACTTTTCTGTTGGAAAATGATCGACTTTAGGGAATTCTTTCGGATGTAAAGGAAATTAACCAGTCGATCTAGATAATTGAACCTTGCAAACTATCCTAGAAATGTTTACCCTTCTGCCAAGTTGAAGCATGACTTCAGTGTTTGCATAACCACCTGTGTAATTACTCACATTAGCATTCTAGCATGTATTTGGTGAACTACACTCTTCAATTTTGCAGTGAAAGTATTCGCACATGTTGGCTGCTACTGTGTAAATTGGTTTCTTCCCTCATACATTCTGGAAGCTTGTGTCACTGTTTTGATCTGGGGGGGTGTGGCCCAGTGCTGTAGAGCATTTGCTTTCTGGGTGAAAGGAGAATCCATGATGGAAGTAAACTATTGGTTTAAAATTTTCTTTGGGGGCTCTTTTTGTTAGTGCAAAGAATGCACTAAAAAAGACGTAAGTATTGCTCTAGGGATACTTGATGTAATATATACTCTGGTTGAAAAAATAAAGTGTTGTCTATACAACAGCATTGTAGGGTAGGGTGGAATTGGAAGCTTCCGGGCTGGATGAAGGTGTGGTTTCCCTGGGACTGCTTGAGTGGTTTGGGGACAGCAGCTGAGGAGCAGGAAGGGGGAGGGGTGCTGTAGCTGGAAAAGGCCTCCTGAGGGAGAGCTAGTACCCCCTCTCCCACCGGTGCCTGCAGGACTCCCAGCTCTCTGTGGTGTGGCTGTGTGGGTGCTTCCTGTTATTTGGCCCTCTATGAGTTAAGAATGCCTGGAGAAAACAGAAACACTAATTCGAAAAGACACATGCACCCCAACGTTCATAGCAGCATTACTGACAGTTGCCAAGATATGGAAGCAACTTAAGTGCCCATCTAACAGATGAATGGATAAAGAAGATGTAATATATATATACAATGGAATATTACTCAGCCATAAAAAATACTGAAATAATGCCATTTGCAGCAACATGGATGGACCTAGAGATTATCATACTAAGTGAAGTAAGTCAGATAGAGAAAGACAAATACTGTATGTTTTCACTTATATGTGAAATCTAAAAAACAAATCAGAAACAGACTCAGTGGTACAAAACTAGTGGTTACCAGAGGGGAGAAGCATGGGGAGAGGGGCAAGATAGGGGAAGGGGATTAAGAGGTATAAAATAAATAAGTTACAAGGATGTAATGTACAGCACAGGGAACATAGTAAATATTTTATAATAACTTTGTATGAAGTATAATCTATAAAAATATTGAATTACTATGTTGCACACCTGAAACTAGTATAATACTGTGAGTCAACTATACTTCAGTTAAAGAAAAAAAATGCCAGGAGGAGAAAGCTTGGAGAGGGAAGAGTTAAGGGAGAATGTTAAGGCAACAAGAAAGTAATTCATTTTTTTGAGACAGGCCCCACGTGTGAACACTTGGCTCCCAAACAACTCACACTTTCCTTCATTATCCACAGACACCCCCAAACCACCTTTCATGTACTGGATTCTGACTTTTCTATGTCAGCTGAACGTTAAAGAAAATTCTGAGTACAGCTGTGAGGGAAGTGCAGCGAGTTCAATCATTCAGTATGCTGAAAGCAAAGAATCCTGGTGTTCATTTGAGCTGACTGGAACACCTTCTCTTTGTTAGCAAAGTTATTGCTAAATTTAAATAACTAATAGAGGTCAGACACCACTTAATTAATTTCTGAGCCTAGTCAGCTAGCCGTCCTTTTCCCAAGAGAAATAAGCTCAGTTGAGTTACTTAAATCACACTTTTCCCGTTTCTTGAAATCATTTCCATTACCCTGCCCTAGAAAAAGGAGGCGGCTGCAGAAAGAAGATTGAGACAGAATTATAAAGCCATTTGCATTAAATGAGCTTACTACATCACTCTTTGAGCTCCTTGAGCAGACAGGTAACACCTCCTAATAAGCACCAACTGCATACAGATCAAGGTTTTTCCAGTGAAACTGAAGGTGGGCAGTCAGTTTGGGGAGACAAAACAGACATGACTTGAGAATCTCACAGAACACCCAGTGCAAAATGACTTGGCATAACCAACAACACAAGAACTGTCTGATAATCTGTGAGACTTCCCACTGAAGTGTGTGAATTGGGCAGTCTTTACTCTTAAGTCCTCTCTCTGCCCGCCCTTCAGAAATGGCCCAAATGTCTAGATGTGGAATTAATGAGACTTTTGCATGTCTGCAACCTTACTTCACATATGTATATCATTGTCCCTTGTCCTAGGCTCATGTTTCTTCATCCAAATTTTGAATCAGCCAAAATGCTTGTATGTACCAATATGTCATTTAGAATGGTACAGTTATTGATTTACAGTAAGGAATTATATATAATGAAGCGTTCTTTTAGGAGGGTTTTGGTTTTTTGCCATTTTAGCAAGAAAAATTTCATATGGCCCTATTTGCCAATCATTCTGGCTGAGTTTTAAAAACCTTTACATGATTGGATTACACATTCTTTCTATCTTTGCTCTAATGGGTGAGTTCAAGTAGTCAAGTTTATCTGAATTTTTAGGAGTCTCTTCTTAGGCTCAAATGACTAAGTCTGGTGTCCATACAGGGCCTTCTTTAAAGGCTGGATTTAAATACTGGGTGGACCCTGTTCTAGGGAACTCTTCTTGTACGTCCCAGATGGGGGAGCTCACTATAAGCTGGTTTTACCCGTAAGCCTGGCCCCGGGCGTAGATACCATTAGAGCAATGCTTAGTGTCTTGGGTTTTAGTTTTATTCTCAACCCATGGCTCATACTTGCAGTCTACCTAACAGTTGAGTGTAATGCTGTATTTTGATTTTTTTTTTTCAAGTTATTTCAGAAATTACCACAGCTGCTTCTCAGTTACTCAGATGCTTAAGACTCCTGTTTCCATGCTGCTCGGCTGCTGCGGTTTTATTAACACCACAGCTGTCTGGGTGTAGCTTCTACCCTCACCCCATCCCATCTGCCACCTCTCACTACTTCCTCACTTGCTGCGCTTCAAGGTGGCAAATTCCCAAATAAGCTTCTGACTTCTCACCCTTAAGGGCCTTAGGTTCATAGTAGCTTCTTTCACTGGGAGCACTTTCTTCAGGTGGGACCCTACCCTGGGGTACTGCTGCCTCTCAAGGGCCTGCTTTATATGGTAAGTGTTGATTCTTCCCCGTCCTTGACTTGGAAACTTTTGCAAGGAAACTAAAAGGTGCTTTCAGATTAAGCAGCTGTGGCTCCCTGCCCCCCCCACCCCCCCCCGCCCATCCACTTGTTTTTAAAGCTCAAAATCTTATTGGAAAATAGGAGGGTTGCAGTCAAGGTTTCATCCATCTATGAAGGATGTCGCTTACCTTGGATACCTGTCTTCCTAAAGGTGTTTCCAGTCTTGGCCTATTTCCATATGGGTAGCGTCCACAGGGAGCTGGTTTTCCTTGCCACCTCTTTTAAAGCTTATCAGACTCTCCCAGCAAGCTGTTATAGTAAGCAGAAAAACAAGCCCATTAAACTAAGAATCCAATGCCGAGTTTCTCTCTTGCTGCCAACCTCAGTAGAAAACAGTGACAAAGTATGTATGCATAAAATTACATGATGCATATAATTAAACACTTGAAACCAGCTCGATAGGGGACCTTCTTAATGCTTTTCTAAGTATGGAATTTTCATTTCAGAATGGGGAGCTGGATGCCTGCGTTTTATTTAATCCCTCATCTCACTGGTAAAGGAGAGGAGAGTCTTCATTTTGACCACAGCTCCATGGTTCCGTAAGAGTCATTTGCTACCCGTAGAGTAGACTGGAACAGACCTCCTCTCCTGTAACTGTGTTTATTTTTGAGGGTGTGTAGTCTGATGAGGAGCTCAGTCGTCAAAGATAAAGCCATGCATGGCCTGGCTGTTCAAAAGAAGCATGGAAAGTAATTGTAAACTCTTTGTGTGATATGCTTGCTCATAGGAGTGAAAAATAGGGATATTCGGTATTTTGTACCATCCCAATGGAGTCTTGTAGTCACTCTTTGCGGGATGGTAGAGCACTAGGAGATTTGTCTGCCTCAAAGCTCTCCCACTCTGTGGGCTGTTCTAAGTAAGAAGTGGAAAGACCAAAGGGTAGCTAGGGATTGAACTAGAGTTTTGGTCCACGAAGCAAGTTTCATTGAGTACCTTCTGGGTGAGAGTTAGAGTATCATTTAAGGACATTGGCCTTGGAATCACAGACCCCGGTCAGAATCCTGGCTCAGCCACTTTCTAGCTGTGTGGCCTCCAGCAAATTCACCACTTTTGTCTTAGCTTCCTCACCTGTAAAGCTGGAACATGGTGATAATGCCTACTCATAGGATTATTTTGAGAATTAAATAAGATGACGCACACAGAGCATTTAGCACGGGGCCTCACTCACCGAGGGCTATTTGTTGTTAGTGTGACTACTGACTTGTGTATGGAAAAAATACATAATGCGAGCCCAGTGAGGGCACGAGACACATGCATAGTTTTAGGAAAGAGAGAGGGACTATCAGCCTGCTGTGATGTGGATGGGAGAGACTTTATGGAGGGGCTGGGATTGGGGCCACCGTGTTGTACAACTCCGGGAGCAACCTTCACACTATCGTCTTTGTGAGTGGGTCCCTCTGACTGGTACAGGTGCACTGGTTGGGATTTTGAGTGGGACCATGAAGGATAGGTGGCATTTGGATGGATGGAAGAGGGATGAGGGTAGAGTTGGTAGGAATAAACAAGGTTCTTTCAGAGGAAGGTGAGGCCTCCCAGCTGGCAGGAGAGCTGTTTGCGCCGAGGATGAGTAGGCAGGCTTTGAGGCTCAAGGTGCTTCCGGGAATTTGCTGCTTTCCAGTTACAGAAAGCTGGGTGGAGTGAACCTTCTGGTGTAATGGATACAGGTCAGGGTGAAATGCGTGTGTTCTCTTCACACTGTCTTCACTGAGAGTTCCTTGTGTATGGCTAGGATTGCATATTCCCCAGAAGGCACTTTGCTGTGATAGCCTTTTAGTCTGGATAAGCCAACGTATCCAAACGAAACACTCCCTTATTTTCTCTACCATTTAAACATTTTTTCTTTAACATTACTCACACCTCTTTCTCTTAAATGCCACATTTGCTCCATCTGTGCAGAGACGAAGGTGTTGTGTGCCTTGTCCCTGCTTCAATTGGTATAGCCTTAAATTGCTTCTTAACTTCTCTATGCAGTTCTTCCTTTCGTCTTACCTCTATGAAATTTATTCTGCTCCCTATGGGCTCTCAAAGGCTTTAAGAAAACCATGGCATAAGTTAGGTAGCAAGAAAAAAATTTCCTTATCATTAAGCTTCTGTTTTTTTTTTTTTTTCGAGGCATGTCTTTTTGGTAGATTTCAATTTTGAGGATATAATAAAACCATAGTGGCCAGAAGTAAATAGCATATTCAATTAACTTGTAAATAACTTTAGCTCAGTAACCTTCCAGCTATTTTAAATGACACATTTTATTGGATATTAAGTACTACATGATGCCGTAAAGCAGGTTCAGCAAACTTTTCCTATAGAGGGCCAGATAGCAAATATTTTAGGCTTGCAGGTCAGTTCTCAGTCCTCAACTCTGCCTCTGTAGTATGAAAGCAGCTATGGACAACAGATAAATAGATGCATATGGCTTTTTGCAATAAAACTTTATTTATAAAAATAGATAGACTGCTTCAGAGAGTCAAATTTGGTCCACTAACCCTGCCCTAAAGGAAAGAGATTTTGTTGGATTGGAAAGGTAAGTGGAAAATTAAAAGTAGGTAAATCACAACATTTTCAGATAATTAATTCCACCAAAAGCTTGAAAAAAATTTTCTCCTATTGTTTGGATTAAACTTCATGTTTAATAATGAGTTTGTGAATAAACCCCAAACATCTTTATCTATAGTTTTTTTTTGAATCTAGGATCTAAGGTTCAAAACAAGTGTCTCTTTATTAAGCAACCATTTATTGTTTTCTTTGTACCAGACACTGTGTAGGTCATTGGAAATTCACAAATAATTTAGGCACAAACCTTTCCTCTAGGGAGCCACTGTCTAGACAGTGCATCGTTGTTGCCAAATGAGGGCCCATGCCTTGGACCACATCAAATTTACGGCTCAGTGTACCAAGGAACCTGCATCGAAAAAGAGACTTTTTGGGGGGGACACTCATCTTTTCTTTCTCTGTTGTATATCCACTTGGGACTTCTGTATTTTTATTTCTCTTTATTTGCGTGTTGTTAGAAAAAGTCTGCTCAAAGAATTTACAAGTGGTGAAAATATTTATTTTAGTACTTGGTTGCCAACACTCTCAGTCTTGATAATTCAAGAGGTTGTGTGTTTTCCTGCCCTTTGTAGTTTTAACTTAGTCACCTTACATCATTTTGTGAATTTTTGTCAGCTCTCCCCATCAAATTATAGACCAGCCCCACCAGATTGCAGAGGGTAATATGCTAATAGTATCGAAATACACAGGTGTAGAGAATTGTCCTGTGTCTAGTCACCTTTCCAGAGTGTTCTTTGGACCTGAGCTGTTCTGGCCCCTGCAGACTGGGTGGAGTTGTTGGGCAGTTCATGAAGGAGAAGGCTCTAAAGTCCAAGTGGGTGTGGAATGTGAGTTCTCCGACCCCAAGTGGTGTGGCACATTGAGCGCTGTGGGTTGGCGCAATTGGACAGGTATCCGTGATTCTGATAGCAGAGGACCTTGGGAGCCAGGCTGAAATTTACATGTGATGGAATAGAGGACAGATAGAACGTTGTTCCCTAAGTAGGAGTATGGCATGAGGAGGTGATTCCCTTTTGAGGGATTGTTCCTTTTATCAACAAAATGCAAGGGGGTTGGAGAGAGAGGGAGCAGACTCGGCTTCAAGATGAGAAAGATCTGGGCTCAGGTGACTTTGGAAAAGGCTTTGGAAGAAAGAGGGCTTTCATCTCTTTTTACTTTACATAATTATAAAAAATATCCCAAAGATGTGCTTTAGTAGAGTTTATTGAGGTGAGAGGAAGCAGTTGGGGTTGAGGGAAGAACATTTAAAGAATGGAAATAAAAAGATACATTTTTACAAATACAGTTGGCAGAGTATGTCAATGATGAAGACACAATGAGGGAGTGAATATAAAAATATGTAACTGGCAGCGTTTTATATATTCCTCTATAAAAAATACAGAGGAAAGACCTTTTTTGTTTTGATGAAATAGTGGCTTGCTTTGAAGTAGAGGGAAATTCTACTTTGTCCCTTTGCGGTCATGAAGGGTCAGCTGGTGGGAATAAGATGGGCTCAGATTGTGGTATTTGAAGGTGCCTAGGACTGTCTGTGTAAGGTTTTAAACATATATAGATGTAGAAGAAAAGCATCACGACTATCTGAAGTATTTTAGGAATGGAAAACAAAAATAGTATATTGCAAAAGCACGATTTCCACAAATATATAACAATTCATAGAGAAGAGTATGATCTGCTTCTGGTGACATTAATCGAGTCACTGTATACCAGGTGGGATGAAATCTAAATTTAAATCTATTGTTAGTATTTTGGCATTTTTTCCCTTCAACAGGATAATCACTTTCTTATTTTTTATTGTCCCAATTACCTTGGAATTGAAGTCCTGAGATAGAAAACTATGACTTATATATTTAAAAACTTACTATGGAAAATGTCTTGAGAACAAATTATTACCAGAAGTTTTAAATATCTGCAAAAATAGAATAGCATAATGAACCTCCCATCTATTTTCTGTTTTTAAGATACAGAAATTCAGAGTATTTGTTTTCAAGAAGTGAAGGCTGATTGTCCCAGTGTTCTATCTGGGGACAAAGCCTGAAGGGCAGGAGCATGACACGGTGGGACCTTCCCTAGCCCAGCTCAGATGCAGCAAAAACAGCCCAGCTCAGATGCAGCAAAAACAGACACTCTTGTCTTTTGTCTGTTTTTGCCAGTGTTGGTGCTCAGGTCCCCCCTGTGGCCAGCAGCACTCAGCACCTGTGCCAAAGGTGATGCCTCAATTAAGACACTAACCAAAAACTTCCGGCCAGCGTTCTGGTTCTAGCTAAAGCTAGACTAACTAAATTCTGCAGCGCCAGCCCAGTGCACACCAGGTACTTGGGCTTCTGATAGCTTTCTCTTCTGCAGGAGGGTGGGTTTGCACTGGTGTGCCTGTGGGGTGATGGTTGAGGCTGCACTGAGCCAGCCCCCGCCTGCTCTGCGCTGAGTGGAAGCCATGTGCCTGCATGGCACCGCAGGGGCATTGGCTTGTTTTTCCTTAGCACTGGCTGAAAATCATTTCTGTTTTTAGATTTGCTTTCAGAATGTTACCTCTGGAGCAGAGAATACACGAATGTGTAGCTACCACTTAAGCTCCCTGTTCTTAGTTTTGCCCATACCTCATTGCCCTGAGCAATTAATTGAAAGTCCCAACAGGCAGTGCCTTCCATGATGAGTATACATTCTGTAATCATTGCTAATAATGGGGAGTATTTTGTTATGTAATTCGTTTATGGTTATTTTCGTTTCCTCCTGGCAAGTCTGAAATTATCCTCAAAAGCATGGCTGCCTGGGATTTTTATGAATAGATGTAGTACTGTTTGATTTTTCCCATCCATTCATCCATCCAGGCCTCCAGTAAACATTTATTGATATCTACTGTGTTTTGAATACTTTACTAGATGCTGGGGACACAGTGATTACTAAAATAATCTTCCCTTAAAGAGTTCATAGGCTAGGGGGGGCAGTTAGACACCAAAATAGTTAGTTAACAGTGAGCTAAGTGCAGTGATAAAGATATGTGCAGCCTTTCAGGAGAACACAGTCAGCTAAGGCATCTGGTGGATGGAAAGGAGGAGAGGACACCATGAGGAATTTCACTCTTGTTAAGGCCAAGAGTGGTGAGATTATGGGCTGGAGATGTAACACAGTTGCTCTGTGACAGAGTCAGGTCTGTTCAGCTTGCTGATGAGGTGTGGGGAAGTCTGTGAAAGGGATACAAGTAGCGTAGCAACATAGATATATTTGTGTTCTGGAAAAGTCTCTCTTGTGTTTATGTGCAGTCTGGTTTTCAGGGGCCAGGGACTGGAAACTCAGGGAATGCTGAGGTGCCTGAACTATTCATTCATGCATTTCATTAAGTAAACCTTTCTCAGCACCTGCTATGTGCCCTGTGCTCTGTTCTAGGCACATGGAATATTCGTTCACAAAGGAGAACCGAAAAGAGAAGTAGTAGTAAGATTCTTTGAAGTTATTAATACCAAATAAATTGCAGAGTTTGCTGTTCATGATCATGCCAAACTTTTGAATACATGCTTGTTTTATAAAGGAATAAGCTGATTTGGGGTATTTTTTCTCGGATTTGAGCCACTTCTGTGGTGCAAATTAGTAAAGTTTTATTAAATCAGCTCTTGAGGTTTCAAAGGTTGATTATTCCAGTCTGTAGATTATTCTAGGCTGTAGACTCTCATTTTTCTGTTCATTAGCACCTCTACCAGAGACTGGGGAGGAGGGAGGAGAGTGAAACTTCTGTTTGACTTGCTACTTGTTAGCAGATTTGGTAAAGAAAGTGATGAGATTAATATTTCATATAAAAAATTGGATTATAAGTTGTCTATGGTCTTGTTCTAGTCTGTAGTTCCTACTCTCTCTGAAGCCTGGGTAACTCCATGTCTGGATATATCTGGTGGGTGTGTGTCTCACACACTGAGGGGTCAGATTAGTCTTGGAAATTTGGTGTGAGCAAATAGCCCAGGAATTAATATACTTTATTATTTTACCTATCACATTAATCATTTGCAGTATGAAATAAGTTACCCTGGTCTGATATAAGGACATGGAATTTATTTTGTTATTCCTCTGATCTTTATTTTTACTTGAACTTTGCTGGTATAGTTTAGGAGTAGGAATTTTAAAATAAAAACAAATGACAATTCCCTGAGGCCTTGGAGAGGTAATAGTACCTACCTCCTAGGGTCAAGGTGAGGATCGTATGGATTAATATAATCAATGCCTAAGGTCCAGCACTTGGTAAATATTATATAAATATTGGCCATTATTACTGATCTATATACTTTTGAAAATCAGTCGAACTTTGTGTGAAATTAATAAGCAACAGGTGAGAAGAGAATCAGGACAATACTAGATGATACAATATCTAGATAATATAAGACAATACGGCATATGGGACTAGATAATATAAAATTATATCACCTTTTACTTCACTAGCAAGGGCAGACTAGACGTTTTAAAATACTTAGGTTCAAGGAAAGTTAAAAGTGTTTATACTTGTAGACTTACGTTTGAAAAATTTTTACTACGAACTGAGGAACAGGTAAATATAGCATTTCGGCTGTGACTTTTCTTCAACAATCCCCAAAATAATAATTCTGAAGAACGCATGCAGAAACATCAAAGTCTGTGACTAAATATTAGATAGCTCAGTTTATCGGGCACTGTGCTCACCAGCACTATTTCAAGACAAATGAAACATTAATGTAAATTGTTCTGAATTTTCTAAGAGGTCTACTCTTCCTTAAATAGAGGATGTACAGACTCTTAAATAGCAATATATATTCTGCAATTCAGCAGCTTTTCAAGCTACGATTTTTATAACCATCTTTTGGATTTGAAGATGCAGAATCTGGAATTTCTCCTTTTGTTCAATTCAGCAAGCCTTTCTCTAGATGCAACTGGCAAAGATGTTGAGCACAACGAGAGGGAGGGACGGAAACTAAAGCGACTTGTTTCTTGGCTGCAGTGACCTGTAAGCAAAATGAACCAGCTATACATATGGATGGTGATGACTTTATAATTACAATTAGAATAGTTTTAGTACAAGAATGAGGCCTTGGAGGGAAAAATGTAAACATGTAGGCGTTGTATGAACTGGAGAATAATCACCAGTCGCCCCTTTTCCAGTGGGTAATGACTTCTTGGACTCTGGCTATGAGTTGACAAATGGATTCTGTCATTTTGGATATCTTTTGGAAAAATGAAAAGGAAACGGGAAGCATATGCATAAGGAGAAAAAAAGAAGGGACCTTGAGCGGGTGGGCAAGTGGGAGCAAATGTCTCAAGTGCATGGAGCCTCCAGACCTTGTGAATCATGTGGTGATTGTAGCATCACACCTGTCATGTGTCTGCAGGTGTTTGGAAACAGTCTTGATGTCCACGAGCTGATAAATGTTACGTTTGGCATTGTTCTCGAAAACTCTGGGAGAGCTAAGGCTGGAGAGTATTGAAAGGCCAGTGTTCCTTATGGTGATAACTGTCTTAGTTGAAAGAGCTGAAGTTCTGTGACAGGAATGACGCTTCCTGTTATATTAATACTGCAGCTTTCCAAGGTATTTAGCCAGACAATGGCATTATTAGTTTTCCATCTTTCAATATGGATTTCTCCATTTATTTACGAGATAGGCTTTACCTAGAACGTAGGAACAACTAGCTGAAGGGGAATTCAGCTTTCATTCCTTTTTGCTGGGGATTTCCTCCATCACGAATGGGGAAACCCACACACCCATGTTTGCAAATTCAGCATTCATCAGGCATTTCCAAGTGCCTGGAACTGTACCATGCACTGTGCTTCTTTCACCTTTGGATACCCTCCCTACTGAAAATGTACTGATCTAATTCAGAAGATAAGAGGAGGACTTGCATGCCTTATGTGGAGTCTGCTATGGACTAAATGTTTGTGTTCCCCCAAATTCATCTGTTGAAACCTTAATCCCAATGTGATGTTATTTGGAGGTGGAGCCTTTGAGAAATAATTAGGTAATGAGGGTGGAGCCCTCATGATGGAATTAGTGCCCTTATAAGAAGAGACCAGAAAGCTAGCTCTTTCTCTCTCTGCCATGAGTGGATACAGCAAGAAGGCATCTATCGGCAACCAGGAGGAGGGCTCTTATCCAGAACAAAATTGACTGGTACCTTTAGCCCGGACTTCTCAGCCTTCTGGAACTGTGAGAAGTAAACATTGTTGTTAAAGCCACTCAGTCTAAGGGTATTCGTTATACCAGTCCAAGCAGACTAAGACAGGGTCTATGGGCAACTTTAAAGGAATCTGTCCTTCAGCCTTTCATTAAATGTTAAAAAATTATGGTATTCTCCATTATATATATTTTTTATAACCTCAAGTTATTTTTAAGTCAAGTGCTTAAAAAATGTTAGCTGCTTAGGTCTAAAATGGAATAATTGCTGGAGTTGAATATCAGTGTTTTTTATTCTAGACACTCTGAAACATGAATACTCATGCTGGGAATTCTTGAGTCAGCATGTGAAAAGAAAATGGCAGTGTCTGCCCAGTGATCAGAGCCAGTTAAGCAGGGAAAGGCAAGCTAATGCTTGTATGGGCACAGCAATGGAGCTTTCGTCTGCCTTGTTCTCTGGATATAGGACTCATGATAATTACGAGCAGTATGCATTATCAGCAGAATGCAGTTCAGGAATTAAGAATCAGCAAGCTGACATCTGAGTTTTCTGCATAGAATTTCCTCTGTGAGACTAGCCAGTGGTGGTGCGTTAGATGCTAGCAAGCCATCCACTCAGTTGTTAAACAGATGATTGGCTTGTAATTTGTAAGATTTTTTTCTGGTTGCCATTGCCTAGTTAAAAACAAAGACTTTAAAATATTGCAAGAGTAGAGTACTGCAATAATAATGATAATAATATCCTAGATATGCTGTGAACTTTTTCCTAAAAATAGCCCCTGTGATTAGGCTCCCTGCCCTTTCACATTTGCTGTTTTGAGGTCTCATTTTCCAGTGCTGTAATGATTGATATTACTAATATACGTTTGTAGATTTGTCTCCAGGTTTCTCCTAAAGCTCTGGAATATGCCTGTTATTAACATTATCTGGCAACTTTTTAAAAGGGAGTTTTTCTAGACTCTTTACATTTCTTAATCAACCAAGATGACTCTTTAAAAAGTCATAATTTTTGGCTTTTATGACTTCGTATGTTTTCAAACATGTGAAAGAGCTTTTAGGGTTGGTTGCACAATTTAATTTGAAATAAATAAATAAAACTAAAATAAATCCGATGGTGTACTTCATAAGAGATGTTTAACTAATTTAGAGGTAGCTTTTTGTACTCTGCAGGGAACCTTATATTTCAATGATAGGCACTACTTATTCACTATTATTCACAAATATTTCACTAATGTCTTCATATTAGGGTAGGTGGCTAGTGGTATTACTGGCTGGTGGTATTTCCCACCAACAGGGCATTGCACTTCCCAGGTGATCTTTTCCGGAGAACTTTGATAATTACACTACCATACTTGAATATGGAACTCAACTCTGGACGTTAAAGGATAAAGGGCTACTGGGCTATCTATCCCAGGATATTGGACAGATGATCACTGGAGAGGCAGTAGCTGGCAGGAACCCTAATAATCTTCTGTGGTTGGGCCTCAAGAATTTCATCTCTCTTCCTTCTCACACAGCTGCCTCTATGGTATTCAGATCTTACTCAGGATGATGGGTTGAATGAAGTTGGTCTGGAATTTCACTCTCTCCTCCAGAAGTGTTCAGGAATCATTAGAGCTTGACTGTTCAATACAATAGCCACTAACCACATGTGCCTGTTTAGATTTAATAAATTAATTACGAGATATAATTAAGTTATATTTAAATTAAAAATTCCTCTGTTGCACTAGCCACACTGCAGAGGCTCCAAAAGGAACATGTGGCTAGTGGCTACCATATTGAATTGCATTCCAGTTCTTTTGGACACCGACATCTATGGAGATGCAGTGGCACGCCCCAGGTCACGTAGCTAGTTAGTGCAGAATCAGGAGTTTGCGCTAGTTTAGCAATTAAAAAGTGTATATATCATGCAGCTCTTCAGTTTTGGGCATCATAACTTGAAGTAAAACGTTTGTCCCTGGAGTATTACATCCTTCTTCCAAAGTCTGTGAGAAAGACTCAATAATAGAGTTAGAGATTAGTTCTTACTACATAATTCTAGTTTTATAAAAATTTGTGATTCACCTTAGGCTGTGTCTGTGTGTGTGTGTGTGTGTGTGTGTGCGCGCGCGCGTACGCGCTTGCATGTGTGTACAGTGGTAGTTTGCCACATGTGCCATATATTGCTAATCTTGGTCTATATGATGCCCATCACATAGAGGACATGCGGATCTAGAATCACAGGGTATTGGAGTTGGACAGGACTTTTGAAGGTATCTAGTTTAACCTTGCACATACTCTTGACAAGGCTGTTGATGGTGAGAGAACTTCTAAAAGAGTTCATTTCTTTCCACAACTTCTAATCTTGTTTTTTTCTTTTTTTTTTTTTAATATCAAGCTAACATGTTCCTTCCTTTAATTTCTACACATTGGCCCAAGTTGGCTCACACAAAAAAAGTTTACTCCCTCTGATATGCAGCCCTGTCAATACTTGAAGACTGTTTTCCTGTCATTCCTATGTCTTTTCTCCTATATGCTAAGTAGGCCTACTTCCGTCAGCTATGCCTTATGTGACATGTTTTGCAAACCTCTCACCATCCTGCTTGCTTCTGTCTGGACAAACTGCACAGGATGGCTCAGATCTGTGTGATTGAAAATTTCATCTTTCATTTGAATGTATCTCATGGCTAGGTACTTTCGGAAAATCGCAAGTCTTTCTTGAGGGAAAAAAATGGCTACTATTATCCACCTGTAGGAAACATAGTAACTTAGTTTTTTTGGTAAGAAGTAATATAGTTGTCTGTAATAAATATGTATTACTTTTATAATCAGAAAATATTTTATAATTTTAATAAAAGTACTGTTTCTCTTTCCAATCACTATATTGGGTAGAGTTTGGATGTAGTGAGTGAAACAAAGAAATAATGTTCCCAACCTCCCTCCATCTCTCCCTCCTTCCCTCGCTCCCTTTCTTTCTTCCTTCATCCCGTTCATTCACCAATCTTTGTGTGCCTGCTGTGTGCCAAGAGCCGTGGTACTGGGGACACAGAGGTGAAGGAGAGAGGTTTCTTCCTTGAAGAGGGCATAAATGAGTGGTAGAATTATTCTGGCAATTGGGAAGGATGCAGCAGAACATGCTGAATTCTCTGTGATGACACTTATCAACCATATGATCCCCAGCAGGTCTTTTTGTCTGTCCTTGCTTTTGAATTTCTGAAATGGGAATGGTCCTTGGAGTAGCTTCCTCCTAGGATTGTTCTAAGCCTTAAAATCAAAATGATAGTACACGGTAGGTGAGACTTCTGTGAAGATCATGGCTATTCCTGTTGTGCTCTCATTGTTGTTACTGATGAATAATACTTTTTTGGAGGGAGGTCGAGTGACTAATTGCCCATGTTAATTTCTCTTTCTTTTTCACATATTTCTTCCCCTTATCCAGTTCTTTCACCATTTTATTATGAAAGTTTCCAAGCATATAGAAAAGTTGAAAGACTGTTACAGTGAATACCCACATACCACCACCTAGTTTCTACCTTTTACATTTTAGTCTGTCACATAATCTATCCATCCCTCTGTCATTATCCACTGTTAATGAACTTGTATTTACAGAGCTGATACGTGGTAGTCATTTTCTCTGGGAACTGGAGCCCTTCCCACCATGGTTTTGTCCTTCTTCCCAACACTGGTAATGATGGTTAGGATGATGACGTGGGTACTCAGCACAAAGTACTACATTGTTAACTCATTTAATCTTTATAATGATGCTAGTAGACAAGTTTTGTAATTAATCTCCATTTTATAAAAGAGGAAACTGAGGCACAGAGAGATGAAATGTGTCCCAAATCACACAACTAGTAAGGAAAAAAATGAGAAAACTGGTAATCACTCTGGTTAGGCTAGGTTTAAAAATATTTTTTTAATCTATAGAGTTAATGGAAAAAATTTGAGATACCATTTATGATCATGAAAAATAACCTCTGCGTTTGTCTTTAGCTGCTAGTTTGTGGCCACTGCTGTGTCAGGAGCTGGGGTTATTGCAGGTGATGAAGTCATGGTCTTCTCCCAAGCCAGTCTAATGGACAAAGCCATCATGAGTTGTTGGAAGGATCAGTGTTTTAATATAAACAATTTTGCTGGAATAGTTAGAAATGAAGAATTTCAGTAAAGGAAATTTACATTATGTATCTAGTTTTACTTCAAAGAAACCTTTACACATAAACGGTTGTTTTTTGGTGGTGTTTGTGACAGGATAAATGATTCCAGCAAATGAACACTACCTATTTGGAAGTGTCTTACTATTTACAGACTTATTTTCTTTTGCCTTAGTAGAGGAAAATAATTTTGGGGAAATGTATCCAAGGATTATTTACTTTACCCATAAAACATATTCTGATTAATGGTATTGTAACGTGTGCCTTAATTACACTTACCAAGGCATCTTATCACTTAAAAAAAATACTGTTCCTTCAATATGTTTTCCCTTTTATCTTTTTTTTTTTTTAAATATATTTATTTTTGGCTGCATTGGGTCTTCGTTGCTGCACGCAGGCTTTCTCTAGTTGCAGTGAGCAGGGGCTACTCTTCGTTGAGGTGTGTGGGCTTCTCATTGCGGTGGCTTCTCTTGTTGCAGAGCATGGGCTCTAGGAGCGCAGGCTTCAGTAGTTGTAGCACGCGGGCTCAGTAGTTGTGGCGCATGGGCCTAGTTGCTCCGCGCATGTGGGATCTTCCCGGACCAGGGCTCGAACCCGTGTCCCCTGCATTGGCAGGCAGATTCTTAACCACTGCGCCACCAGGGAAGTCCTCCCTTTTATCTTTTTCAACATTTTTGTTTCAGTTTACCAGCACAGCACAAAAAGTGCAAATTACAACCTCAGCAGGGGCCAGGAGCCTCGCCCACGTGGCTCACATCAGTGAGTATGTGGACATGTTTCTGTGCCTCGCTGCTCCCAGGCCCATTGCCTTAGGAATGTACACTGTTGTGGCAGGGATGGGGTGAGGAACACATTAGGGAGGGTGTACAGGATGCAGAAACAAGGGGCGGCCATGACACCCTTAATCAACATCGGTTGAATGGCAGAGTAAAGAATTTTTATACATCAAGAACAAAAGCATCCTTTGTGATAAATGCTTAGCACTACTGAAAATTTAGAAACTTCCTGCTCCAGGCTCATTGGCTTCTTTGGGTGGGGTAAGGCTTTTTTAAATTACAGTAAAGAAAAAAAAAAAATCTAAGCTATAATAAACTATTTTCAGTTGACCCTCTTTGGGGCCACTCTTTTATCAGTATCTCTGTGAATAAGATTGTTAACTGAAGAATGCCTCTTCTAGTAGGAAATGAGATAATATGAAGTTTTGTTTTCATTTTTCCTGTTAAAGGATTTAAAAAGGTGTTTTTATTTACATATAAGTAAAAATTTGAGAACCTCTTCAGTAATCACTCATATATTGTTATTTACTTTTTTGAATCAGTGAGCTGCCTGAGCATTGCAAGTCATCCTTATTAACATTCCTCTAAAGGTGCTGTTATAGGTGATAATTTTATATAGAGGATGGAGGAAATAAGAAAATTGCATTTGTCATCCTGTTGAGGTGAGACACTTGCAAGGGGAAGATAGTTTCTAGCAGGGTGATGAAGCCTGTTGTTCATACTGTGGTGTTGACTATTCTTCTGGATGGCTACCTTGACTGTGGGGGTCCTTGTGACTTCCACATGACACAAATTCTAAATATGATTCCGTGCCTTGCCCTCCTCCCAGAGTCTTTCCTGCTCTGTGGTTATTTCTTGACTGGTGGGTAATACTCAAGCCCTTCTTTATTTGAGATTCATCCCCTTCAGGGCATGCAGACTCCTGGTGAAAAAGCCGAGCAGATTTATTTTGACAGCACTTCCTGGAGGGCTTGCCCCATTTCTTTCCAGGAAAAATTAAAATTGCTCTGCCTTTTAAAAATATTTTTTCCTTAAGGACTGTCTATTTCATAAAAGCCACAGCATTATGAACAGTTAAATAGCAGGATTATAACATTGTTTTGAAAAGTCCTCACTTGGTCACAGAACTGAAAGAAAGAGCTCTTCCAGGACCCATTGCCCACATCCTTGCTTCCTAAAGCCCTGGGAGCAAAAGCATCCCAGGAAAATCAGTAAATATCATATCTTAGTCTTTAGGTGGTTTCACTAACTCTTCAGTAACATAGTCTGTTTTTTGTTTCAATAGGAAGTTAAAGGAAGTTCTTCCTTAACCTAAATGTAGAGAATGATAGGGCCACAGGGTCCCTTAGAAGTGGTCTTGGTCATACTCTGCAGAGATGAGAAAATGAGTGCATCAAGGCTAGGGGGCTCACCCAACGTGGAATAGCTCGTTAATGATTGCTGATCCGGTGCTTTCTTCACTCCATGGAACCATTAAGGTCTCTTGTCCCAAGCTGATTAACAATTTTCATGTAAATAGCCATTGATGAAAGAGGCTGGTGAGAGGCTTCATCGAAGAGGTTGTCATTCAGCAAACACTTTAGGGGGAGTGAGTTACCAAGATAAAGACGATTAAAGCCTGGTCCTAGCCTCAAGGAGCAAATAGTCCAGAAAAGTGTTTGAAGGCATGTTTACAGTTTTAAAGTTCTTTCTAGCCCAGTGATTCTAGCTTCTTTTTCCAAAAAATTTTTTGTTATTTTCATATCTCCACAAAAACAAGTGCCTGGTGGTTAAACTGTCATAAAAGGTGGGATACCAAGTTGTAGTGTATAGTGTCTAAGGAGGGGAATGCAGGCCGATTGGCCCAAGTTCACATCAAGAGAGCATCGTCAAGTAGATGGTCGGAATAGAAATCTGGATGGTTTGGGGAAATGGCAGCAAATAGACCTTGGGGGGCAAGCACTCAACAGGAATGGGGGCAATTCTGAATGTGGGCTGGGATAATGATGAGTCGAAAAAGGAAGAGGGTAAGTGATGAAAGTTGCAGCTATAGGCACCAACCAAAGAAAGGGTCTTTTTTTTTTTTTTTTTTAGCTGCGTCACACGGCACGCACAGATCTTAGTTCCCCAACCAGGGATCGAACCTGTGTCCCCTGCAGTGGAAGGGTGGAGACCTAACCACTGGACCACCAGGGAATTCCCAGAAAGGGTCTTTTTCATGTGCACTTTATTGGTTCCCGTGGAGGGACCATTTTTGGACACACTTGTTTTCTGTCAAGTGCACAGCACGGCATTCACTAGGCTGCTTGGAGAAGTGCTGCTTAATCTGGGTAAAGGATGGTTTGTTGTCTGGCTTATCTCTAGTAAGTTGGCCGTCATCTCTTTTCCCCCTAATGTATTCCTAGGCTTTCCCTTACTCAGTATAGTTTTCCTGGAGAATCCATGAAATTTGAAATCTTATTTTAGGCACTTCAAATTAGGCAGATATACTTTTTGCATGTGCACAAATTTGAAATAAATTCAGCTTTATTTCCTTTTATTTACATAGCTGTGTGTGGGGGGTGTGGGGGACATGTACACACCTTTTCCTGGATTATCATTTAATATTGATGCTGTCATTCGGCGCAAATTCCGATGTTTTAAGAGTATTGGGAGGAAAAGGATTCGTTTCCTAAGCAATCAGAAAAGGGGTCACATCTCTGAATATTTACTGCAAAAGAGGCATGGCTGGAGGAAGAACTGTTTACAAATTAGTGAATGAGACAATTATAATGTTTTTCCGATGTGGATGGAGCTTTGCATCTCTAATAGTGAGACCCAGTGATATTCGTGACTAGGATCTGTTCCTCCAAGAGCTTTCAACTAGGGATAATTCATTTGTTTATGCTCAGAAATCACAGCCACGACATGCCTCTTTAACGACTCAGAGACAACGAAACGCACAAATAGAGAAATTAGCACGTATATTAAAATAATGCATATTCCCCCCCTCCTCCAAAGGTCTCCCTATATAGGAGCGTCAGTAGCGTTCTCCATTTGAGTTAATCCTCTTCTTAATGTGAAGTGCTTAGGATGAGGGACCAGTGCATCTTTTAATTACCAACTAGCCTGTTATTTAGTGGGAAGAGGCTGGTTTTTGGAAGCTTGACATTAGTGAGGCTCATTTATGTGATAGTCACATGCAGAGGACACAGGCTTGCTGTCTTCAGGTTAGGAGAGGGGAGACTTAGATCGGGCAGCTGCCTCCTTTCTGCCAGACACTGTGCTGAATGAAGTGTGACGTGGACACGCTCTTTGAGGTGCGTAGAAATTGTTGCCCGACACGAGAAGACGTTGAGGAGTAAATCAGGTGACTCACGGTTCAAGCACCACAACGTGGTTTGAGGTGGTGATGACAAGCACTGACAGTGAGAGGCGCACCCCACAGGGGAGCTGCTGGGAACACGGGTGTAGGAACTGATGGATGTGGGTTCAAATCCTGATTCCTTTCAGTGTCCTTGGGGCAAGTTAAATTAAACCTCTCTGCGTCTAGGTTTCCTCATCTATAACACGAGGATTATGGTACCTTCTGTACAGGGTTAAATGCAATAAGGGAAGTGCCTCCCCATTCCTGGCTTATAGCAGACTTCAAAAATATCTCTCTTCCTTGCTTCCTCCTCCCAGGCAGTTCTTAAGAGGAAGAGTAGTTGTGAACTGGCATATCTTTTGATACGTATCTGAAAGATACTATATGAGTGGTCCAGAACGGAAGGCCAGTGTTTGCGTCTAGATAAAGCCTGGGTTCCCTGCTTGTGCAGGTATAATACAGACGGCAGGGGCTGCCCAGCTACTGGGGCTGTCGTTCCAAATACATCTGCTAACGAAGGATTCTGGGCTTCCCGTCTTCACGCTCTGCCCAAATATGGCTGTAAACCTGCCCATGTGCTAGAGAAGATTCCTCGACAGCCGTGGTCCCTTTGACCAGGGATGCTTATAGGAGACCTGAATGGCCACCTTCTATTGGGGATGGGTGTGTATTTGGTGACTGGGTGCGAGTCAGGTTTCTGAAAATGGTTGCAAATTGGCAAGTTTTGTAAAAATGTCAGAGGTATCGAAACCAGATATCAAACCAGCCCTTGAACATTCTGAAAATATAAGAGGCTGGCTTCTAATGAGTGGAAAACAAAAGTTTCTGCTAACTTATTAAATTGGAAAATAACACTAATGAATGTGTAGGGATGGTTTGGATGGAACCTGCTCTGTGTATGTCCTTTATGTAATCATTAGAGAACCTGTAAACCAAATTATGCCTGGGGGAAATTTTAAATCCAATTTCAGTCAATTTATTGGTATGCTAGGGGAATTAAAAAAATGGTTTAGCTTGGCCTTGCAGAGAGCTATTATACTGTTTGAACCATGACTACTATTGTTATTATCATTAGACAGCTAATATTTATTGAATTGTTATTGTTGGCTGGGCCCTGTGCTGAAAAGCTTTTACATCCTCGCATCTAATCTTCACAACACTCACAGGAAGTGGATACTGTATTGTGTCCATGGACAGCTGAGGATGTGAGGTGTAGGGAGATTAGATAATTTGCCTAACACCACTAGTAAGCAGTAGAGCTGGCTCAGGCATATCCGTCTTGAGAAGCACTGTAGCATCATCTAGAATTATGTCTGTGGGAATTGTGTGACATGCAGAATTCATGCCGTATGTCTGTGCAGCTTCCATTTCTGTTCTGTTCTTCTCTGTCTTTAGTTCTTCACCTTAAAATCTACATGTAAATCATGCTAATTTAGCAAAATCTATGGTGAACCCACTTAGCATTTTCACTGAAAAGACCTAAAGACTGTAAGGTGAAGTCTCTGGAACCTGGTTCTTCCGGTGCCCGTTCTGATTGCATTAGCTTCTCTCTGTGTTAGACCAACACGCATCTTCCTGGAAGCTTTTCCTTCCTGCATATCTTTGGAAGAATTGGAATCAGTTTTCCTGCCACGAAGGTGTCTCAGGGTATCAAAAAGACATTTTAAGTATAACGATGGAATTTTGACTCATTGCCCTTTTTTCTAAAATGCTTTATGCAGATTATGTCCCTGCCCCTGGCTGTACTTAAATGGTTTTGGCCAAAATTTTTTTCAGGATTAAGATGGGGAACTTTTTGGACTCATATCTTGAAGCTCCTTTAAAAACTTATAATTTGGGGAACGAAAAAAATCGCTTATGAAGGAAATGTGTTTTTTCCTAACAGTGGCTGTCAAAGTGATAAGCCAAGTGATGCCACACAGCTGGCAACCTTCTGGGCAGAAAACCTGTAGCAGAGCAGAATCGGCCTTACTCCGCTTTAGCATTTAAAATACCATCACCACCAGTGTGTTCATTGTCGTCGGAAACATGTCTGAAGCCACTGCCCATATATAGCATTTTGCCTTATCACTACGGTGGGGCTGGGGGTGGGTGGGATGTTTGAATGTCTCTGCTCACTGAAAGGAAACATCAGTTCGGACTTGACCAGGCTGCGTTTTGAAAGACCAGCCTAACCAAGCCATCCTGAGGAGGCCCTTCCAGATTCCAAGAAGCATAAATTCCAAGATTTATGATACAGGTAGTTCTAATTTTATGCATTTCCTAGATATTGAATAGTACTTTTGGCTCTGTTTATAATGTATTTAGTATATTTATGCTTATTTCATAGGAACTAACACGTTCTTGAACAATTTTGAGTGATTTTAATGGTTTGTATTTGCTTTATCTTTGCTCTTCTAACACTGTTGTGTCTCAGTTCAGATTTAAGAATGTTGTTCAGGGATACAGTCACCAATTTTAATATCCTTCCTGTGGGGGAAATTATATAAGTTTCACATACAAACTGTATATATATATAATTATGTTATATGTTATTGGTATGTGATGTACATGTTATATGTTATATGTATAATATAACATATATAACATTGATTATCCTCTAACCTATAGTTTCTAGAAACATTTTGGAGTTTCAAAATAAAGATAGTCTTTTAACTGTTCTTCTTTTAACTATTTATGGGAGACACTGCACCCTATCAGTTATACGTAACATAGGAACGCAGCCTTGCTTGTTTGTAAAGTGAATAACATTTTGTTCTTTTGCAAGTATCACAGTGTTCCTGGGATTTAGTATGCTCATTCTCAAAATGAAGGAATTTAACTGACAGCTTCTGAGGTCAGCTCTAAACTGATTGAATTGCCCTGTTAATCTCTTGGGTCATGCAATTTAGTGATATAACTGGGGTTAGCCTGAGTGTTTCAAAAGCAAGATTAATGAAAGCTCATTCTCCAGCTGTCGGGTTAGGAGATTATTCAAGAATGTTGCCCGGTCATTTGAACCTGGGTTGCTGATGAATAAGCCAGCGTCATTATCCTGAGGACCACCTCATTAATCGAGCCACAGCCTGACCGCTGCATCTTCTTCACCATCTAGTTGTGGAGCCAGCATCTTGCATCAGGTGCACTGCTGGGACCCGCGGAAGGTCTGACACCAGCCCTGTTCATCCAGACAGCATTTTCTAGACCCATGTCTCAGCTCACTTGAATTTGGTAACCAAGGATTTATATGTAGTTTTTTCCCCCCCTCATTTTCAACTGATTTCCCTTTTTATATCTTCCTAATTTCTGCTCTTTTCCGACAAAACTATAGATGTACACTGTATAACGGGCTGCCTTTAATCTTCTGCTTTGATTTTCTGAACGGAAAAATGGTGATACTAACTTCAGCCCTTTCATTCGCTTTGGGAAGAAAAATGAGATAACTGATGCCACAAAGTGCTTTGAATATAGAGCAGGAGGGAAGTTCAATTAAAATAAGAATCTTCTATCTTTATTTTTATGTGACATTTAAAATGTTAGCATCGAATACGCATCAGGGAGGGAAATCTCATTTTGAATGTCATTGATAGAATGATGGTCGAGAAGATATTAGAGTTGCATGCAAAAACTAAGAAAATGTGTTCTAAAATGATTAGAACCAAGCCGTCTACTGTTTCCTTTCAAATAGGAGAATTAGATGGTGACTGTAGGGTATAATAGAAAATAAGAATGCGTACTTCAATATTTTACAGATCTATTTCGTATATATCCTTTTAACTCAATTTCAAGGAAATCGTGTTATGTATAGTTCAGGAATGTTTCTCTGTGTGGTGAGATGTATGGTTCAGTCTGGTAGCAGCTAGCCACAGGTAGCTATTTTAATTAAAATTAATTATAATTAGATGAAATTAAAATTTTAGTTAGTCCCATTAGTCACATTTTAAGTGCTTAGTAGCCACATGTGGCTAGTGGCTACAGTATTGGAGAGTCCAGATATAGAACATTTCCAGAAGGTTCTGTGAGACAGTACTGCTCTAGAGGAACTGGAAAAAGGCAAAAGAAAATTCCCTTCCCCTTCCTCCCCCCAGTTGCTTTTTAGAATTCAAATAGAATCTCTGGCCTTATATTATTAAATTTTAAATGTACATTTGAAATTATTAAGGGAAGCAAAAGGCGTTTGGGCAGAGAAGAACCACTCACTTCAAAACATCATTTGTTTCCCTACTGAGAACAAACATGCTTTTCAGAATAACACTTGGAAAATCTTGGAACCAGTTCTTTGCTCTCAAGTTGCACTTCTTCCATAATTATTTTCTTACTTAAGTAACATTACCCAGACCAATACAGTAGTCACTTAATCATGTACCATCTTCATTTGTTATATAATTATTTCAGGAGTATAAACCAAACTGTTGCCTTTAGCAAAATAACTAATATATTCCAAATCCACTCGGTTCACAAATCTATTTGGGTTCTGTCATCAAAGGATATCCACTTCTCCCCACTCCCACTGACCACTCTGGTCCCAGCCACCATCCTCTCTCTCGCCAAGTTATTGCAGTTGCCTGCTGACTGGTTCCCTGCTTCTGTTCTTGCCCTCTCACCCACTTTCCAGTCTGTTCTCAACACGGCAGTCAGAGAGATCATTTTAAATGTCAGGTCACATCGCTCTTGTGCTCAAAATCCCCCAGTGGCTTCCGCTTTTATTCCAAGTAAAAGCGAAAGTGTGGACAGTGGATTGTAGGGCCTCACGGGTCTCATAGCCCCCTCTGACCTCACCGGTTCTTATTCGCCTCAAGCCACAGTGAGCTCTTCTTTCTCCTCCAAGCACCACAGGCATATTCTTGCCTCAGGAATATGCTATTTGCCTTCACCACTTCCTCTGCCTGGACCACTCTTATCCAAGATGTCCACATGGCTCATTCCTTCACTTGTTTCAGACGGTTTTCAACATCACTTCATAATGAGGTCTCACCAAACTATTTAAAAATGCCACCTACCCACCACCCCCTCTCCAGTGCCCACACAGCACTCACTCTTCCGTTTCCCTACTAGCTTTTTCTCCATAACGCTTGTCACCATCTGACATACCTTATTTTTACTTATTTATTTGTGTCTAGTCTGTCTCCTCTCAGTAGACTATAAGCTGCTTGAAGGCAGGGCCTTATGTCTTTTTATCCTTAATGTCTACAAGGTAGACAGCCATAATCTAATGAATGAATGAATGACTTACATATTTAATAACAATTATAAATAGTACAAAAAAGAATAAGATAGGTACATTTAAAAGAGAATTCTACTTTTTTGGAACCAAAGAGTGCTAATTTAATGAGATTCATTTTAGCAAGAGAGAGAGAAACACAAAGACACCCCTTCCAGCATTATCGTGCCTCTACCCCGTTCCCCTCTGAGATGACTCTGGGGTCAGCCTCCACTTTTTGCGGGCTCTGCCAGAGGCCTCTGTCCCTCTCCCTCTTAGTCTTGAGGGGCCGCACAGAGGAGCGTTTGGACCAGGGCTCCAGGGGTTCTATGTGGACAACTTGGAAAAGCAAAAGAACTTGGGGCTCCAGTCTGGGCTGATCCTTGCGGTCATGCCATTCAAAGAAGGCAGAAGAGGGATCCCCTTGGCTGTGGAGCTGCGCTGCACGGGTATGTGTGTGTTCTGAGGGAGCAGGGGCCTGGGGGAAGGGGCCAACCACAGTTTGTTGCCTTGGGAGGGGAGGTGATGAGCTACAGAAATAGAAATCTAGAAGCAGAGAGGCAGAGAGCTCCTGTCCCGCGCTGGGAAGTGGTCGATGCCAGACTGGGGTACCCGGCCTGTTTCTGGCATAGCTGGGGAGAGGGGAACGCTTGGGAGTGGTCGGGAGCCAAAAAAATGAAGGGGTCACTTACAGTTTGCTGGTTCCTACCGAGGCAGGGAGGAGGAGGCATAGCCACACGGAGAACCCGTTGCTAATTTCTACATTAAAGGGCGGAGCAGCAACAGTGTTTGTGCTTGAGGGATGTCAGCTTTTCACTTCCTCCCATTGTGCAAAGGCTGGGTTTGGCTTAGAAAGCTCTGCCCCAAGTTTCACTTTATCTGGCAACTTTGAGCCATTGGGCACAATGTTCAGGTGGGGTTCTTTGAATAGGTGAGTGACGTTTCTGTGTTCCCAGAGCAAAACACTTCTCCACGTAGCAAATCTCATTTATCTGAAGTTTCCAGAAAGAAAAACATGCTCTATTTACAAAAATAGGTTTCCTCTCTTTGGCATGTCCTTTCATTATGCCTGCATTTTAAAGATAAGTTTCCTTCTGTTTAAATGGTTTATTAATTGTCAGTAAAATAACGTGTTTTTTTCCTGTATTTTGTATGAAGTCTGTCCTGTCAGTACCCTGACCCACCTTTTGTAAATTGTTTCGTTTTGTGGACTTAACTCTGTTGCTCTTTTGGCACCATCAAGGGCAAAATCAAGGTCTAGAGAGCCTTCGGACACCTGACATCATTTATTGGAGTGGATTTTGCTTTTCCTGCATGCATTGCTAGAAATGACATTCCCAGCCTGTGGGAGCTGCAGAAAACTAGAGTCTTTCTGTAGTGAATTTTTGAGTAAAGAAGTTCTTCGAACACAGTAGGCAAAAGGCAGGGATGTCAGCGTTTGGCATTTCTACACCTTTCCTCTGCTAGGTTACCTTTTTCTTGTTCTATTTTTCTTTTTTTGGCAGGTGAGTTGGGGATTAGCTAGTAGATCTGTTTTAAGTGGGTCGAGGTGAGCTGCAAACAACAGATTTTCAGGTACTTCCCTTATAGGATATGACTTAAATAGGAAGGATGTGTCTATTACGTGGTAGCTGTCAGGAATAAACGGGCATAACAATTTTTATAATTGGAGTCACAGACTGTAACAACTCTTTTTACCTTCTGAACTCTTGAGTTTTTGCAGCTGGAAAGGGGGTGAGGAAGAGCAGTAAACTTTGACTAGGATGGATATGGTCCCTGCTCCCAGGTACCTTACAGTCTGGTGGGGCTGTTAGATGTTACATATACAATTCCACCAATAATTAAAAGGTATTACTAAGGAAATGTGCAAATACTGTGAGAATATATGATCGGGAGACCTGCTGTAGTCTGGATTTTCTTAGGGAAGTTCTTTAGGTTGGGATTTGAAGGATGAGCAGGTGTGAATCACGTGAAGGTAAAGAAAGCGGGAAGGAAGAGCAGTTGGAGCAGAGGGTGGGGCAGGAGCTGTCCCCTTGGGGGGACCAAGTTCCAGTGTGGCTGGAACTGGAGGGGGGGCTGGGGAGGAGAGGGAGGGAAAGGAGGCTGCAGGTGGAAGCAGGGATCAGTGGAGTCATGCAGAGCCACTGGAGAGCTTAAGCAGAGAAGCGATAAGATAATGTTTGGGTTTCTAGAAGATCGCATCAAGATCCTATATGGGCAGCTGACTTGGTGAGGCAAGATGGGTCTGTGGGGAGGCTATGGCATGTGGTACAGGAGCAAGATGATGGTGGCTTGGAGTACAGTCATTGCACTGGAGCTGGAGAGAAGTGACTGGATTTAAGAGATGGTTAGATTGCACTGAACTTGGTGAATGACTGAGGTAGGGAGTGACATTGACAATGCCTGGATTTCTGGCTTGAGAAACTGTATGGATGGCCATGACTCATTACTGAGCTCAAACTCTTAGAGGAGGAGCAGATTCTGGAAGAAAGATCACATGCTGAGTTTAAGGTTCGGAGAGACATCCAAGTGGAGTTAGAGAGATAGATCTGATGATCCAAGAATGATCTGGGCTGCACATGAACTTGGGATTCCTGTGAGATCCATCGAAGTCATGGGAGAGAATGGAAGGTAGCAGGGAGTGGGGAATGGATATGAACAGGGAGGTGGGTGGACAAACCTGTGGAAAAGAGAATTCCAAGCTTGAGGGGCTGTGCCAGTGCTAAGGAGAAATCTCATTCAGCTGTGCCCAGTGCTAAGGAGAAATCTTGTTAGGAAATGTTAAGAACTGTACACGGGGCTCAGCAACAAAGAGGTGATTGGGACCTCAGTGGAGCTGTGGGGACAGAAGCCAATTTTGAACAGTAGAGTGAATTTGGGGCAGAAAAATGAAGACATGAGGTGCAGATCCTTTTTTGAGAAGTTGGGCTCAGAGGAAGGAGGGAGTTAGATGGAGCTACAAGAGGGGTGAAGAATCCAGGATATAGATCTAGATCTTGGGATCTCTCTATCTGGATATTTACATATGGAATGGAAGGCATAGTTAGTCACTTAAAGTTCCTGCAAAGGAAGGTGGGCAGGATATAATCCAGAGCCCAGGTGAGGGGGTGGGCATTTACCTCCAGCAGTTCAGAAGAAGAGGAAGATGAGAGGACAGATGTGGCCGCAGGGGCAGGCAGGTGTGGAGGGTTGGAGTGGGATGGTCAGCGGTACCATTCTGATGAAGTGTGTGTACTCAGTGGAGTAGGAGTGAAGTCGTCTTTCCAGATGCAGGAAGCGAAATCAGCTCGTGGGTTCGACCTGTTCTCCAGCTGCACTTGGCAGACGCCACTGCAAACCTGGAATAGGTGGCTGGGTGGGTTCATCCAGGGTTGAGGTTTTTCTCTGTGGGCGTAATGAAAGGATAGGGAACACACAGGCCGAAGGTATTAACAGTGGAGGAATGATTTCAGTGGGGTTTTAGTGGGATGAAGATGGGCTGGGAGGATGTAGGATGGTCAGTGACCTGGCAGGGTCAGGGGGCAAGTAACAGAGTGGCAGACCCAGCTGAGTAGAGGAAAAGATGCACATGCTTCGCTAACTGTGATGTGTGTATAAATCACCTGGGGATCTTATTAAACTGCAGATTCTGATGCAGTAGGTCTGGGAGTGGGGCCTCAGATTCTGCATTTCTAACAAGCTCCTAAGTGATGCCAGCCCCTCTGGCCCATGGGTCACACTGAAGGAGAAATTAGAAGGTTGTGGTCAGAGAGTGGGATGCATGAATTAGGAATCATAGAGCAGATAGACAGCACGGCCCAGGGAATGACTAAGTGGACCAAAAGGTCAAAGAATGAGAAGGCCACCTGATCACTGAGTCTTGCCGATGCATGACAATGATGCTGACACTTACTGTTGGCAACACTGTTCTGAGCACCTTGTGTATATCCTCACGACAGTCCCCAATGAGGTATGTATGATGACCCCTTATTTTACAGATGAGAAAGTGAGACACAGGGAGGCCATTCTCCACATCACCCACGCTTGTGAGTGGCAGAGTCAGGATTCAAACTGGGACAGTAGAACTCCAGTACATCTCCAGAGTCCAGTGCCCTTATGTGACTGGATGCATTACGGACCTCTGATCGCAGAAGTTGGAGAGGAGATGGTGTATAGAGATTTTTAGCCAGGTGTTAGCATCATCAGTGAGTAAAGTTAGGGTGTCTAAGAGAGTGCTAGGGTTTTTACAAGTTATCTCATTTAATCCTCACAACTGTCATATAGAGCTTATGCCATACCCATTTTACAGGTAAGAAAATTGAGACTCAGAGATTATATAATTGAAGTGGGGGAATTGACAAGTGAATTCAAATTGGTCTGAGTCGAAAGCCCATTCTTTTTTTTTTTGAATTTTATTGATTTTTTTATACAGCAGGTTCTTATTATCTGTTTTATACATATTAGTGTATATGTGTCAATCCCAATCTCCCAATTCATCACACACACACACACACACCCCTGCCCCGCCCCCTGTCACTTTCCCCCCTTGGTGTCCATACATTTGTTCTCTACATTTGTGTCTCTATTTCTGCCCTGCAGACTGGTTCATCTGTACCATTTTTCTAGGTTCCACATATATGCATTAATATACGATATTTATTTTTCTCTTTCTGACTTCACTCTGTATGAGTCTCTAGATCCACCCACATCTGTATAAATGACCCAATTTCGTTTCTTTTTCTGGTTGAGTAATATTCCATTGTATATATGTACCACATCTTCTTTATCCACTCACCTGTTGATGGGCATTTAGGTTGCTTCCATGACTTGGCTATTGTAAATAGTGCTGCAATGAACATTGGGGTGCATGTGTCTTTTTGAATTATGGTTTTCTCTGGGTATGTGCCCAGTAGTAGGGTTGCTGGGTCATATGGTAATTCTGATTTTAGTTTTTTCAGGAGCCTCCATATTTTTGTTTTTATTTCCATTTCTCTAGGAGGTGGGTCAAAAAAGATCTTGCTGTGATTTATGTCAAAGAGTGTTCTTCCTATGTTTTCCTCTAAGAGTTTTATAGTGTCTGGTCTTACATTTAGGTCTTGAATCCACTTTGAGTTTATTTTTGTGTATGGTGTTAGGGAGTGTTCTAATTTCATTCTTTTACATGTAGCTGTCCAGTTTTCCCAGCACCACTTGTTGAAGAGACCGTCTTTTCTCCATTGTATATCCTTGCCTCCTTTGTCATAGATTAGTTGACCATAGGTACGTGGGTTTATCTTTGGGCTTTCTGTCTTGTTCCATTGATCTGTTTCTGTTTTTGTGCCAGTACCATATTGTCTTGATTACTGTAGCTTTGTAGTATAGTCTGGGAGTCTGATTCCTCCAGCTCCGTTTTTTTACCTCAAGACTGCTTTGGCTATTCGGGGTCTTTTGTGTCTCCATACAAATTTTAAGATTTTTTGTTCTAGTTCTGTAAAAAAATGCCACTGGTAATTTGATAGGGATTGCATTGAATCTGTAGATTGCTTTGGGTAGTATAGTCATTTTCACAATATTGATTCTTCCCATCCAAGAACATGGTATATCTCTCCATCTGTGTCATCTTTAATTTCTTTCATCAGTGTCTTATAGTTTTCTGAGTACAGGTCTTTTACCTCCTTAGGTAGGTTTATTCCTAGGTATTTTATTCTTTTTGTTGCAATGGTGAATGGGATTGTTGCCTTAATTTCTCTTTCAGATTTTTCATCATTAGTGTATAGGAATGCAAGAGATTTCTGTGCATTAATTTTGTATTCTGCAACTTTACCAAATTCATTGATTAGCTCTAGTAGTTTTCTGGTGGCATCTTTTTTTTTTTCTTTTTAACATCTTTATTGGAGTATAATTGCTTTACAGTGGTGTGTTAGTTTCTGCTTTATAACCAAGTGAATCAGCTATACATATACATATATCCCCATATCTCCTTCCTCTTGCGTCTCCCTCCCACCCCTCTAGGTGGTCACAAAGCACAGAGCTGATCTCTCTGTGCTATGTGGCTGCTTCCCACTAGCTATCTATTTTACATTTGGTAGAGTATGTATGTCCATGCCTCTGGTGGCATCTTTAAGATTCTCTATGTATAGTATCATGTCATCTGCAAACAGTGACAGTTTTACTTCTTTTTTTCCAGTTTGTATTCCTTTTATTTCTTTTTCTTCTCTGATTGCTGTGGCTAGGACTTCCAAAACTATGTCGAATGTCGAATAATAGTGATGAGACTGGACATCCTTGTCTTGTTCCTGATCTAAGAGGAAATGCTTTCAGTTTTTCACCATTGAGAATGATGTTTGCTCTGGGTTTGTCGTATATGGCCTTTATTATACACACAGAGGTAGGTCCCCTCTGTGCCCACTTTCTGGAGTGCTCTTATCATAAATGGGTGTTGAATTTTGTCAAAAGCTTTCTCTGCATCTATTGAGATGATCATATGGTTTTTCTTCCTCAGTTTGTTAATATGGTGTATCACATTGATTGATTTGTGTATTTTGAAGAATCCATGCATCCCTGGGATAAATCCCACTCGATCATGGTGTATGATCCTTTTAATGTGTTGTTGGATTCTGTTTGCTAGCATTTTGTTGAGGATTTTTGCGTCTATATTCATCAATGATATTGGTCTGTAATTTTCTTTTTTTGTAGTATCTTTGTCTGGTTTTGGTATCAGGGTGATGGTGGCCTCATAGAATGAGTTTGGGAGTGTTCCTTCCCCTGCAATTTTTTGGAAGAGTTTGAGAAGGATGGGTGTTAGCTCTTCTCTAAATGTTTGATAGAATTCACCTGTGAAGCCATCTGGTCCTGGACTTTTGTTTGTTGGAAGATATTTAATCACAGTTTCAATTTCATTACTTGTGATTGGTCTGTTCATATTTTCTATTTCTTCCTGTTCAGTCTTGGAAGGTTATACCTTTCTAAGAATTCATCCATTTCTTCCAGGTTGTCCATTTTATTGGCATAGAGTTGCTTGTGGTAGTCTCTTATGATGTAAAGCCTATTCTTTCTCTATATCAGGTTTCACTACATCCCCACCCAGACATGAAAATTCTTTTCTAATTCTCAGATAGGCTGTAGTTACCATGGGAATAATCTCCCCCTGCACTGACTCAAGCTACATCCTTGAGATGATGTGTCGAGAACGGGATTCAGGGCGGGAGACAGGGCATCTGGGATTGTCTCTGTCCCTAACTAACAAGTTTGTACACGTCTCTGTAGGTCTCAGTTTTTTATCCCTGTAGATCACTTTCAGAGCTGTATTCTTTGAGGCCAGTTATAATGACTTCTTTTGTATTAACGTGTGCTATAGGCTTAGCACTTGATAGGTAATCTCCAATTCTTACACAAGGACAAATACTGTCTCCAAGTTAGAGGTGTGGATACTGCAGCCTGGAGATTTAAAGGAACTTGCCTATGACCAGTCTGCTCACAAAATGCCGAAGCTGGGATTTTGTTGTCTCCAAAGCTCATGTTCTTGCCATCCTACCACGCTGCCTCAACCTTCTCATAGCCTCATGGCAGATCATGCTTATAGGTGCAGATGGTGCCATAAACCAGTTTTTATCAAACTCTCAAAATCTGGACCCACAGAAGAAATGCATTTTATATTGATTTTGAGAAACACCTCCCCGTGTGTGCACACAATCGTGCGCACACACACACACATGCACGTGTGCCACGAGCACACTGATATCTCTGAAACAGAAGTTTCATGAAACAATGCTCTGGTTTCTGTTTGCAATGCGTTTGATTTTCTTTTCACTTCCAGTTCAGTCTATTTTATTAATATGCTTGTTAAACTCTCCTGAATTGATTTAACCAGCCACCAATGGGCTGCAGCCCTCAGTTTGAAAATTATGTGCATACCCGGATTTCTCAGTATAATCACTCCAAATCTTTTTTCTCCTCCTCTCCCTGTTTATCGTGGAATGTAATGAAGAATATCTCTCAATCTGATTATTTATGTAACAGTATTAAATCTAAGCCAATTCCCCCTACCATATGCCACCCACACTTCTGCAGAGTGGAGGAATATTTCATAAATTTGCTCTGAGAGCAGGAAAGAAAATGTGAACTTTTTTTCGTTTGATGAAAATGGTAATTAACAAAAGGTGAAGAATAAGGAAGTGACATTTGTGCCTCCTTGGCTTGAGAAGATGGGGATCTAAGGGCCCCCCTTGTAGGCTGACAAGTTGAAATAGTGTAGGTTGGGGAGGGACCACAGCATGAGAATTCTGATAAAAGATGAGTGAAACTTACTTCATGTTCCAGCTCTGCCGTATAGCTGGTTAACTAATATTACCACTGAACTTGTCCAAGGACATGTGTTTATTGGACTCCTTTATGTGCCAGGTCTCGTTCTGTGTACCTATGTTATCTCAGTAGGCGTATTGTCTCCTTGTTTTTACAGGTGGGGTGATTAAGGCATGGAGAAGCTAAGTAACCTGCCCCAGGTCACACAGCTAGTAGTGAGTGGTCTAGCAGGGGTTCACACCCAGGCTTTCTGCCTCTGGAGCCCGTGGTCTTTGTCATTACGCCGTAACTATTACGTGTCTTTCCTTTCAGGTAATTCTCTGTGGTCTTTATTGGGTGCCATGCCCAGGTTGGGGTTCTCGCTTCTGGGTTTTGAATCTTGAGAGGAATCATACATGGAAGAAAAGTGGCTGGAGTCCATTCACTCCATCAGGGCAGCCAGAAGGGACTCCTCGCTAGTCCTTGCTTCTCAAATCTGTAGAGTTGATTTGGTTTCTGTCCCTCTTGAGCTCTGGTTTTTAATGAAAAACATTTTTATTTTTTATGTTTTATTATGAGACCTACCCATTTCCTTTAAAAAATTTATTTGTGCTTAAATTCCATTGTTTGGAGAAAATAAAAAAAAAAAAAAGCAAGCCCTGATAAATGCAGACAATTGTTTGACCCTTCCTGGTCTGTTTCCTCATCTATAAAATAAAGGAATTAGATACGCCTATCTCCAGATTGCTTTTAACTTTGTGATTTTTCGCTAGAGTTAGGTTCTGGTGACTCATGACTTGTTCAAGGAGAGACTGGCTGGCCCTGTGTTAGGGAAGCAGGAGAAGTTTTGTTAACTGGCTTAATGTGACCTTTCCATTCATGTTGTATTTTTCTGTATTCTTTGAATGACTGTGATTCTACTGTTGGGGAATTCATTTAAACCATAAATATGACTGATGACTAGCAGACGTCCCTTTCCAAGCGTGCCCCATGCAGACCCATGAGACCCCAATGCTGAGAGGTCTGGGCAGAAACTCTGCCCCATGTAAGTGCCTTAACCTGACCTTCCTGGACCTGTGGGGCTGGTTCTAGGTGTTGGGCTCATCTTTACTCTTAGCCTAAGAGGTGGTCCCATTCCAGGGATTATGGTCACGCCATTATTCTGCCTTTAAAAATATGTTATCGTCATAGAATCAGTGCAGCTGGTTCCAGAATTTTGTTTTGGCCAGTGCTTTGAAAAGAAGATCTGAAATGTTAGTGACATCAAGAAGAATTGATGTTGTTTGGAAGTAGCCACATGTTCATCCGTGGGGGAAAATTAGAAACATTTGTTTTCTCTCACGCTTTGATAAAACCTTACAATTTGCAATAAAAGGACTGCAGGAAGAATGAAGCGATTGTGTCTGACAAGCTGTATGTAAACATTCCATTTCTGCTTAATGGCATAAATAACCAGGTGAAAAGAAATGGATTTACACAGGTGTTAGAGTACAAAGACTTCCCCCAAAACTAGATATCAGAAGACAAAAACCAAGCTCCAGTGACTTCCTTGCCCCCCCTATTGAGGGAGCATCTGTCCTACCGGGGAGCAGGGGCCCAAGAAGGAATTGATTCCTCTCAGCAAATATTTACTGGCGATTTGCCATTCTTGGCAGTCCATGCGAAGCAAAGAGAAGAGGGGTCCTAGAACTGGGACAGTTCCACAGTGGGCCTAAGTCATGACCCAGAGTGTAGCAAGAGGTAAGTTAGACACCTATTCCAACCCCCTTATTTTACACTTGGGTGAATTGAGGTCCACAGAGAGGGTAACTTGTTCAGAGTCAGGTCACTTGGCCAGCTTGAGGCCAAACCCAGGCTAAATCCAATAACTCTGTTCTTAGTGTAATACTATAATGGACATGTATAATATTATTATAATATTGTAATATAAATAATAACAAACACTAGCACTTTCCATATGCTGGCACTTTCTGTATGTTCTTCTCAGCACTTTACATATGTTCACTTATTGACACACAACTTATTTAACCCTCATGGCTCCATGAGGTGTACCTTGTTGCTCCCATTTTACAGAAGAGGAAACTGAGCCACTGAGAAGATTAAGTAGTTTGCCCCAAGTCACACAGATAGTAAATGGTGAAGCTTGGAAGCCCAGGCAACCCGACCCCAGAGTTTGTCCTCGAAACCGCTATGCAAGGGGTCAGCAAACCTTTACTTTCTGTAAAGGACCAGATAGTAAATATTTTTGGCTTTGTGAGGCATAAAAATCTCTGTTGCATCTGCTCAGCTCTGCCTTCATAGTGTGAAAGCAGCTGGAGATGATCCATTAACCATGGTTGGGGCTGTGTCCCAGTAAAACTTTATTTATAAAAAACAGGTGGGGCTGGATTTGCAGTTTTCAGGACCTGCGCTGGACTATGCTGCCTCCTAGTGTGGTGATCCAGTTTTATAAGGGATTTGGGGCCAGAAATTGCACTAAAACGATGTGTTGTTTTGTATTCCTTTTGGGTGAAGTGTCCTGCTTTGGCCAGGGAGGGTGAAGGTCATCAGAGCTGTGTGCAGTGGGTTGTTACGAGGCTCAGAGCCAGAGGGGCTTTTTATTCTTGCTCAACTTTCTGGGTGACCTTGCACAAGTCCATTAGCATCTGTCACTCATAACTCTCCACAGCGGCACTAACAGTCCTCGCCACCTGCCCCTCTCCCTCCCCAAAGCTTGTGTCTTGGATTAATGAGGTCTGGGGGTTTGGAAGAGGGGAAACGTATTAAATGGCGCTCCTCACTTAGTTTGCTTGCAAGTTAGAGAGCATTTGGGTGGTATAAGACCATTGGTCGAATGTTTGCCACGAAGAGCCCAGTTTTACAGGAAAGGCGTTTTTGGTAATGTGCAGGAGAGAATGTGGATTTAGGGGCCATGAATTTACGGATTGCCTGTGCAGCGGTAGGCTTTAGGTAATGGAGTCCTATAAGAGGGTGAAAGAGATACTTTTGTTTTTAATAAGTGTGCCATGAGAGGGTTCCATGGCCGACCTCGTTTTGTATCATTTCCGTAAGGAAATTTAGGCTTCTCTGCTAAGCTATGTGTCTTAACAGTAGGGAGGATTTTTATAAATGTTTCCAAGTGAAATTTTGAAGTTAAAAGTTGAACCAAGAAGCCTCAAAGGGAACCAGGCTGCTGCTTGCATTTCAATGAAAGGGAGAGGAAATTCATTATAGAGGTTGAAAATGTGGTTTGCATGCTAAGACTCTTCTGGAAGAATGGGCCTCGCAGAGGAGGTGGGAGGGAAGTTCTAGCTTGCCCTTTGTGGTTAAGGTTCCTTGGCTCAGCTCATATACTCCTTCTAATGCCCTCCACCCCCCTCCCCAACCCCCGTTTTTTTAACTCTGCAAGGAAGTTCTTCTCCTTCAAGGTTAAAGGTATATATATTGAACTGAAAATGCCAGTCTAGGAGATGTCTCAGAATCATTGTTTCTGTTTTGCTGTTGTTTGTTTTGTTCTGTTGACAAAAACCATTATTTAAAAATTCAGTAGATGTTAATCTTACTTTGGGAATCTAAATTTAAGATTCTCTCACACCAATTATTTTGATATATTCAGCAGAGACGTCTGGGTGCTGGGCTAGGGCTTTATCTATGTTTGTATTTTACTTAAAACAACAGTATTAGATTAGTCCTGCAGAGCAGTATTATTCTTGTTCTCCAGGTGAGCAAACTGAGAAGTTAACTAACTCTGTCAGCGTTAAACAGCTAGAAAGCGGCAGAGCCAGAATTGGAATCTGTCTTCCTGATTCCAAAACCCCGACAAGTAGGGCAACCAAGCGTCCCAGTTTCCGGGAGGCAGGATTCTCAGAGCTAAAACTGGAAATGAAGATGTGGTCACCCTGCAAGGAAGATGCTTGCTATCCCTCTCACCAAGGTAGTGCACACTACCAGGAAACACTTCCCGATAAATCAAAGAGGAGTTTTCCTGCGCGATTTCCCCCCTCACCTGCTAGAAGCCATGTGTGTGTGTGTAAGACCTCCAAGGCCACAAATCCTAGGGCATCTTGGCCCCAAACAGGAAAGCTAGGAGATTGAGTTCTTTGGGATTCCCAGCATGAATGTGGCCCCATTTATTGGCCCAGTTTGGGTTGATAAAACAAAAAGCACAATTCTTGGAATGGTAGCATTCATAGTTTTGCACACTTGCTTCAAAACATTGCTACGCTCTTGTGCTCACAAGTGGGCATGGTGTTGGGAAAGGCTGGGTCAGCATTGGGAGAATTTCATCTCTTTCATCTCTTCGGCTCCATCCCCTTCAAGGCTTTCTAAGAACAGTCCTCATGCCTCTGGGGATCTGAGCTGATCACCAGAAATGGGGACCAGCCAGCACAAAGCTTCTGCCTTCAAAGCCTGGGTGTGTCTCTTTTCAAACAGATGATCTTGGCCTGTGTCCAACTTCTGAAGGACACTGTGTACTTACGCGGCCTTTAAAATATTTCTAAAGAAAGGGAGTTGGCATGCAGGGCCACAGATTGTGAGCGCTGTTGTTGCCAGAGTGAAAGCAGAAGTGATCATTAGAACCTCATGTATCTACATATGGTCAAGGGATTGCTCTGTACTCGAAAGGTGAATCCTTGTGAACACCCTAGGCTTTTTTCCTCTCTTTTAAAAAATATATTGAGCCAGTTAATACCTTGTCAGTGGCCCCTAGAAACCCCCTGGTGACTTTCCAGGAGAGGGCAGATCAAGAGAAGCCAAGATGCCTTGGCTGCTTGTGGGAGACGTTATTCTCCAAAACGTGACACTTGTAAACGGGCGGAAAGGCCAGCCTGCGCCTCGTGCTGGTGATTGCTGCCGTGTGTCAGTTATGTGGGTGCCTGTTTTGAGATTAGTTTTTGGTAACTAGATTCACACAGGGGACCTTGTAATCACTTAATTACTGATGTGCTCATTGTATAATAATGTCAAAAGGTGTCTTGTCATTTTTATTTCATGGTATTTTCAAGTTTCTCTGTGACTATGTTCCAAATGAAATACTCTTTGAGAACGCAGTATTTCTTCTGTGATGGGTGCCTGTTGTTTTGCAATGGGCATAAATAAGATATAAGCTCTCAGTGATTAGCAGAGAGCAAGCGCTGGGAAATGGGGGCAGAGTGAAGGGGGTGGGGAGCCAGAAGAGGGAAAAGAGAATGAGAAGATGGGTTGGGGCATGGGGGTATAACGGAGGCCATAGCAGAGAGAAGGGATTGGAGGGAGGGGTGGGGAACAGGCAAGGAGAGACACAGATAAGCTGAGAGATACACAGGTAGAATCAAGTAGACAGATCCAAATAGAGACTCACAGAGATTAACCCATGATCAGAGAGAGACGGAGACAGACAGACACTGGTCTGGACAGACAGTAGAGACTGGTCCTTGTTCTTATGATATGCAAATATCCATCATCTTATTGATGACGGTTTTACCCGTTTGCTTCTTTCTGGCTTTAAAGCTCTATGACTCATCTGTGTTTGCATGTGTGCAGACTATTGAGGAAGCTGGTTCTTGGACAGGTGAGATTTGAGAGCCCTTATAAGTAATTAGCACAATCTCTGGGGCCAGACCATCTGGGTTCGAATCCCAGCTCTGCCACCTACTTGCTAGGGCAAGTTATATACTCTCTGTGTGTCTCAGTTTCTTCTTAAAATGAGGTTAATTATAGTATCTAGCCCATAGGCTGCTGTGAGGATTAAAGGAGATGATGTATGCAAACCTATGAGAACATGGTACCCAACATGTATTGGCTGGTGTTACTACTGTGCTTGTAAAATGATCCTGGATGTTGTAGGACCAATTTTCCTTTGAGGGAATGTTCACAGAGCTAAACATATTTTTCTGACTACTGAGAGGCTGTGTGTTCCTGTCTGGGGCTTTTGGCATTGACCCTTATTGCTATATGAGGAGAGAGTGAAAAGGTAACACACTGGGAATAAGGAGTTGCCTCTGATAGTCCAGCTCCACCCCAAACTATCTACGAGACGAGTGTCTTTGGATCTGCTCTCAGATTATAAACTCTAAGGGGGTCTTTCACTAGGTGGATTGATATTGAGTCCTTTCTGGCATGTGAGTTTTATGATTTGACTCTTATTTTACCTCTATGCAAAGGTTTTGTGGACTTAAGATTCTTGAAAAATCAGGGATTGATCATACAAGTACCCCAGGAAGAAAGAAACGTGTGTGCTGCATTGTACCATTGACCCTTGAACAACATGAGTTTGAACTGCATAGATCCACTTTTATGCAGATATTTTTCAGTAGTAAAGACTGTAGTACTTTCTAGATGGTCTGTGGTTGGTTGAATCCTCAGATGTGGCCGAACTGTGGGTATGGAGGGCCCACTCTAAGTTATATGCAGACTAAGCCCCAAGTTGGTCAAGGGTCAACCATAGGTAAAGAGGTGAGGAGTCTGGCTTCCTATCGCCATGCTGGTTATCACGACTGTCAGCATTATTTCCTTCTTTTTCTTTTTTCCTTTTCCCCTGGAGGAGGAGCAGTGTTTGAAAGGGTGCCACATCAAGATGTGCCGTGGAATGGAATATTTTTCAGTGGTAAAACAGAATGAAATTGGCAGCAATGTGGATAGGCCTAGAGAATATTATGCTTAGTGAAATAAGTCAGACAGAGAAAGACAAATGCTGAATGATATCACTTAGATGTGGAATCTTAAAAGTGATACAAATGAATGTATATGCAAAACAGAAACCAATTCACAGATATAGAAAGCAAACTTGTGGTTACCAAAGAGGAGAGAGAAGTGGGGAGGGACAAATTAGGGGTATGGGATTAGCAGATACAAATTACTGTATATAAAATAGATAAGCAAAAAGTATATACTGTATAGTACAGGGAGTTATACTCACTGTCTTGTGATAATCTGTAATGGAGTATAATCTGCAAAAATACTGAATCACTATGCTGCGCACCTGAAACTAACACAATATTGTGAATCAACTAAACTTCAATTAAAAAAAACGTGCTGTGGGACAAGGTCTTAGTTCAGAGAAGGCAAAGTTTTCATCCTTTAAGATGAGTCCTGATCTTGTAATTTAGTCACAGATAACGTGTTTGCCAGACCTAAGCAAAGGAGAACACCGGCCACGCATGTCTCTGGCCCCCTTTTATCTCCCTTTCTATTACTGTCAGGCCTCTTCTGACTGTCTGATGTTCACCACTGAACCCTGTGTGTCTCACGCAACAAAACTGCCTCTTGCCTTTTCCCCAAAGGCAGCCAAACTCTACTTCCCTGGGTACTGCTGTCTTAGTCAAGGCTTGGCTAGTGCAGATGACCTGAAAAATTTAGCTCTCCAGGCCATTCTTGGATTTGAAAAGAGAATCTTTTAAACTACTGGAATGTTGAGGAAGATACTGTTTGAGCTGGGAGCTTTGTGAATCCCTTCCCAGTCACAGATGGCCCTGGGCTCTCACCCTTCTACCCCAAATCTAACAACTGCCAGGGGCTAGAGACCAGGAGGCAAGATTGGGTTAGAATGTGTAAAGGTAGCCTAATGGTGAAGAGCATAGGCTTTGGAGTTGACAGACGTGAACCCTACTCCTGCCCTTGGATTATATCACAGAATCTGTTTCTTCGTCTGTAAAATGGGGGTAATAATGATAGAGAATATGGTTGTTGGGAAGACTAAATGAATCAGTGTATCCAAGGATGTTTGCCCATTTATGGCACATAGGGAACACTTGATAAATGGTAGCTACTACTCAGGGCTGGCTTCATGGGCATGTGACCTGTACAGGTGCACAGGGCACTGCTCTCAAAAGGGCCCTACGCTTGGGTAAATGCTTTCTGTCACTGTCTTTAAAATTCTTCATAATTTTTGAACAAAGGGCCCTGCAGTTTATGTAGCCAATCCTGCTACTCCTGGGCTACAGTTGACCTCCACTCACTCATCTGACCCCACTTCTTACACGCCTCTCCCCCTTCTATTGCTTGGTGCTTTCCCCTGTCTCTGAAGGGCCTGAGTAAAAAAAGTAAGGATCATTCCTTTGGGAAAAGAACTGTGGTTCATGGCCTAAGAATATTCAAATATAGTTGTCTTTTGTTGGCTCCACTTTTAGAAGTCACTTATTAATGGTCTTTTAGAGCACATCACCTCTAAAGTCAAGTAGCAAAAATGAACCCAGGTGGAAAAGGATCCCATGAATAGCTGTGATTGAAGGCATCTGGGTGGAAAGTCTTCAATGGGCCGTGCGCCTCCCTCCCTGCCTTCCCCTTGCTCATTATCAGACTCTCCCAGCCAGTGTTGGGCTACCTCTCTTTATCATCTGTCTCATAAAGGGTCCTGACTTGAGTTATTCCCAATAACGGTGAACTCTGATTATTCAAAGAAGAGTTATCTAGAAAATATACCGTTTCTGTTTAGAGTTGGGAGCCTAAAGGAGGCACAGAGCAGGCTCCAGGCACACCCATGGACTCTCCTTCTGTGTGTGAATGAACAGGGTGGGCCCTGGCTTGAATCTGGATAAATCCTGTAGCAACTTGGGCCTCAGTGTCCTTGACTTACGATTTCTCAAGTTTTGTTCAAATCTAGCATTCTTAGACTAGCACATACGTATCATTCGCTAAATATCAACTTAGTGACAAGCAAGTTGTTTGGAAAATCAAAGACAGGTCTCCCATCAGAACTTGAGAAGTGCTGGAGTCCGCTTTCTTTATTGCAAAGGCCCCCGAGGCCTGCCCGAACCTCCCGGTTGCAGAGTGGCCCGTTTAGACATTAAGGTTGTTAGACTGGGATCTCTCTGCTCCAGGTGTGAACTAGGAGTTCAGACTAGTTCCAGCCCCTTTGTATTCACAAGGGCCCCTGCTGGGCAAGAGGTGCCTGTAGGCATATGGGACCCCCATGGGCTATCTGTATGTTCTTAGCTGAGAACTGGAATTGATAAATGTTCTCCTTAGGACTGAGAGAGGCATAGCTGAGAAGCAAATTCGGGGTTGACTTCTTGGGAGAATAGCCTGTTTTGCTGCCTGTGCGTTATGTAAATGTTATCAGTTAGTGGACAGAGAACAGGAGTCAAGAGGGCAAACGTGGGTGGCGGCTGTAATTTGGAAAGTGTGAATGAGTACTTGGCTTCTTCATTAAGTTTGCTGTTGATATAGTGAGGCTCCTGCTATGGATAAGATATCTGTATTTTAATATCTCAGACACCTGTCTTGCTTACTCAACTGGAGTAATCGGTGGCTCCTTTGGGCTGCTGACTGTTTGCTCGTCTTGAGATTTTGCAGGTGATTTGTTCGATACAGCCCTTCGTACAGTGATTCTTAGAGTACAGCTAATAATCCTACAAGGCCAACAAGCTGTCCCAGGTCACTTCTTCTTCTTACATGTCAGGAACCAAGCCTCTCGAGGCTTCAGTATCATTAAAGGCCTGTGGGTCACACCAAAGCCCACCAGCTCACTTTTCGGTACTTATACTGATGCGGCTGCTTCTGTCTTACAGGTGCTTACGTCATGCCGAGCCTTCCTTGTCACAGCACGAGTCCCCACCAAGGTAAGTGTTGATGAGTTTCCTCCTTCCAACACACACACACACACACACACACACACACCCCACAAAATGCACACGCTTCTCAATTGCGTAGACTTATGATTTAGGCCAATGTGTCCAGAGTTCTCTTTGCACATATTTTCCTTCCTTCTCCCCGAAAGCACCTAAACGTTTCCTCCTTTGTTCCTGCTCTGTGTTAAAGGCATCCCAAGAAAAGTGGCGAAGCATTTCATGCTCCATATCCCCGAGGCTTGTGGATTTCAGTTATTTTTCTCTCTCAACTGGGGCAGGGTTTACACTTTCTTCAAGTCTAGTTCTTATTTCTTTGGGTCCAGTAACGGCCCATTTTTCTAAGGCTCTGACACGTGGGAAATAACCTTCATAACTCTACAGAGTGCATTACCGGGAACGTAGCCACCTAGCCCTCTTTCGTGGGCAGACTCTGGTGTTGCCTATAAAAAATAACACGGTGCCACTTGGTTCTTTAAAAGATCTAACATTTTCCATAAGATGTCCTTTGTTATAGGGTGCAAATTAACATTTGAACTGATAGCTCATGAATTAGGCATCATAATTGCTTCTTTTATTTTCTTGATGGTAACAAAAAGGGTGTTGACTGATTTTATAGGATATGAACTCACCTGCCCACAAACCCAGGAAGATGAGGAAGGTTTGGGAGACGCTTTCAGCCTTGCTCCTGTGTTTGCCCTGCAGTGTTATTTGCTCATTTTCTCAGTCCTTTCTTGTTTCTTAAAATTCAACATTTAGCCACTGTCTTGTGAATACCTACTTATGCGCTGGACACGGTGCTGTAATGCAGTGGACCTGGTAGGAGCGACAAACTAATGATTTGCATGATTTTTGTTGAACTTTGAGAAGGTACCAACCCACTGTTTGCTAGTCAAAGGCCATGGGTACCTGCTGCCTTTTTTCTTTCTGATCATACAAATGCTAAATTTTATAAAGTTTCTCCTCATAGAGGAATGAGACTTTATATTATCCCACCGCTTTTGATAATATAAAGTGAGTCTTTATGTTTATAATGTGTTATAAGTGAAATCAGTCATTATATAAATGATGTTGGACTAAATTACCTATATGCTAAAGTACCTGAAGGCAGGATGTAAGGAAGTGTTAACCATTATCCCACTGGTGAAAAATTAATTGCGGAAGGAAATTTTATGGGCTTGAGAAAATAGTCAAGCAGCCTATTGAATAGAAGGCTCCTGAAAGATATGTTTACCCTAATTAAAAATGTTTTGACACAGCAGAAGGTGTGTTACCTCTTGGGAAGTCATCTGCCTCCCTTCTGTTGCCCCCTCCTTGCTCTGCCCCTGAGGCAAGGCCCAGCTTCATCCCAACATGTATATAACATCTCACGTCGGCCTGGCTAGGGTGGTTTGGACATTGGTTCTGATTTCTGATATTGTCAGCATCACAAATAAAGGCAGATCTTCTTCCAAAGTGACCTGCCTGTAGAAGGCTGGCTTTGGTGTCACAGTGCACCTTGGCTAAGAAGCAGAACCGGTGTCAATGACATTTTTCTGGGGAAATAACTATATTCGGAACAGTGGTGTACAACAGCCCCGATTTTCACATAGGTTTCTTCTCTTTTCTTTGGGGGCTGATTAATTAAACATTTTCTTCTCTTGTCCTTTTATTGTTAAATGTACCACATACGCAGTCAAATGCACAAAATAGAAATGTATATCACCGTGATTAATTGCAAAGCAGATACCTCTGCAGCCACACGCAGATGAAGAGATAGAACTTTGCCATTCCCTCCAGAAGGGGGCGTGAGGGGGGCGGGTGATTGTCAGATCGGGGCAGGGTCTGCAGAGAAGCTGGGCTGGAGGATCAGCCTGCGTCAACCGGGCAGGTGAAGGGGTCTCCCACTGGTCAGAGGTTTAGCAGTTTGCAAGAGCACAGTGTGTTTGGGGGAGCTGAGATGTGGGCCCAGGACTGAGTAGGAGGCTGTGGAGGGAGGGAAATGGGTCAGAAAGATGGGCAATCGTGACATGGGTTGCTGCGTGTGAAACAGTGGGAGTTCCCGAAGGAGCATCACATAATCACATTTAGGTTCGCTCTGTTGCCTGTTGGGTGGGGACTGTCTTGCTGAGGGTAGAGGTGGGCCTTGGGTGATTCCTTCCTCTTATCTAACTGATCACTTGTATCTGTGGTTCCCTCTTCAAGATGTCCTCAGGTCTTCCTGCAGCCTGCCTGTGTCTCAGCTTCCTAACTAGTCCCCCTGCCCCCTCCTGCCCAGTGACATTCTTTAAACTGTCTTCCTGGTGGGCTGGAGTCAGGAGGGTCAGTGGTGGGAGCTGAGAGCAAAGGCCTGTTAAAAAGAGCCATGGGTGAGATTAGAGAGAATGGCTTGAACCTTGCTGTGATGTCGGTCAGTGTGTCTCCATGACTCCCCTCCTCACCATTGATAAGAACCAGGGCTCCGATGAATCGCATACTCAGCCTGTCCCCCCCCGCTTACTCATCCCTGAAACTGCAGGGTCTACTTCTCGTTTCTGTCTTGCCCTTGTTCTTTGAATGCCTGTATGCCTTTGCAAATTCTTTTTCTTCTGCCTGGATTTCTCTTTTCACTCCTTCTTTGTTTGACACGCTTGAAGTCATTCTTCAGGGCCTGGCTGGAATGTCTCAGTGCTTTCCCGGTTCCCTGGCACTTTGCTTATTCCAGGAACAGCACTGAGGTGCAGCAGAAGCGTCTTAACTGACCTCCAACTAACCTCCCCCAGCCAAATTGACCAAAGCTGCCCATGCTAGTCCTGATATACTGACTGATGCCAGCTGCATCTTCATAGCCGCTGGGTTATAAGAGAGTGTAGCTGTTTACACCTGTTCCCACCAGTTGTATGAGATGCCCACCAAGGGTCAGTGGTTTGCTTCCAAACCTATTCATAGCAGTTATGATTACAATAGTAAATTTTTAAAAAGATATTTTACATATCAATGAAATTGGCTGCAAAAGGAGAGAGTGTCTGTGAAATATTGAATGTTGGTAAAATAATTCACTTTAAAAAATTACTGTCTTGTTAAGGACCGGACAACTGTTAAAGGCTGGGGGGTTGGGGAACATAATAATCTAGAGAACTTATGCCCTCACACTGCTTTCCCAGTGTCTCCAAGCTCTCACTCCGTTTTAAAGAGCTTCAGTTGGAAGTTGTGTGCCCTGCATTTACGGGTGTGGTCCACAGAGGAAATGCCACTGGAGGGCCAGACAATGGGGCTTGACTCAAAGAAGAAAATTTGGCACTATGTCCAAGGCTAGCAGATGAAAATATGTTTATAAGTTTTAATTTGAAATAAATGAAGGTAGAGAGGTACTGTTTTTAGAAAATGATTCCCTGCTTGAAATGACTTTTCAAAATCCACCAAGTATAGATCTTGATAATGATAAGTAAGAAGACGTCCACTCTAAAGGAATGTTTAAAATGTGCCCCCGATGCCGCATGTAACCATGGGAGGACAAGATGAATGTCTCATTCCTCTTTCCAGTCCTGGCACACAGTAGGCCTTCCATAAATTCTGCTGGTTGGCTGTGTGAATGACGAAAGAATGAATTATCTTTCTACCTCCAGCCCTCATCACCATACTGGGGATTCAGGGGTTCTGTGTTCTAAAATTTATCCGACCAAATGTGTAAAGGTACAACTTACCACCAGCAGGCAGAACTAAGGGTCCTATGGGTTTGGTTCTGAATGAGTTCTTTTTCCATTACATTGCTAGTTTTTTTTTTTTTTAATAAATTTATTTATTTTATTTATTTTTTTTTGGCTGCGTTGGGCCTTCGGTGCTGCGCATGGGCTTTCTCTAGTTGCGGCGAGCGGGCTTCTCGTTGTGTTGGCTTCTCTTGTTGCAGAGCACGGGCTCTAGGCGCATGGGCTTCAGTAGTTGTGGCACGTGGGCTCAGTAGTTGTGGCTCGCGGGCTCTAGAGCACAGGCTCAGTAGTTGCAGCGCACGGGCTTAGTTGCTCCGTGGCACGTGGGATCTTCCTGCACCAGGGCTCAAACCCGTGTCCCTTGCATTGGCAGGCAGATTCTTAACCACTGCGCCACCAGGGAAGTCCCCACATTTCTAGTTTTAAGGCGAGAGGGTAAAATAAACTGATCCAACTCAGGTCTTCATTGTCTTTAGTACCAGGCCCTGTGACTGTTTGTACTGAGATGAGAGACTGAAAAACTGGCAGAAAGATTAGTGGCTATTTTCCAGGAAAAATAGGCAAAGAGTGTGAGACTAGAGGTATTTTGAAGAAAAAGAAATGCTGATTACAGGAGAAGTGAGGAAGGGGCACTTGTTATTAAAATGGAAAGGAAATAAATCATCATTTATGTATATGCACAGAGAGAGAGAGAAGACTTTTATTTAACTATGTGTGTTTCATTGAAACACAGATTAAAATTCCTAAATATTATATTCTTTTAAATCCATTCAAAATATGAACTTTAATGAAAGACAGTGGAAGGAATGATGAATCCAGTAAGTGGTCAGAGGGTAACCCAAAGAGGTAAGGGTTTAGAGAGAAGGGAAGACAAACATTGTCTCTATCCTGATCTGATTTGCTGAAGCAACATCTTGAAATAAGAGGAAAAAAAAGTCTATTTAGATGGCTCCCTTCATATATTCATTTCTCAGTAAATAAATACTGGAGTAGAAGTACAGAAACTTTCCATTGGGTTTGTCCTTGGATGAAATTTAAAAAGTCAGACTTGGAGTTTCCTTTCAGCCCTTTGGGAAAATGAATAATGCTTTTCCTGAAATATGATAGATCAAGGTCATGTCGTATTGAATATATGGAGATATTAAACCAGGCTACCTTCAGAAGATGCCCAGTGTTTTGTTTGCACTGGACTGTTTCTAATTGTAGCATTTTTACTTTGACTTATAGGTTTTAAAACCCTCATTACAGGTCTTTATTTCCCCCTCCTCCCTCAATTGCAGCTCGAGGTAACCTTCAGCTACCTGGAGATCCACGGTGTCCTGTGCAGCAAGCCAACTCAGGTGGGTGTGAATAACCTGTTTGTCATTACTGCAAGGTCAGAACCTTTCTTGAGTTTCTGAAACCAGCTCATACCTTCTATTTGGTTCACTGTTGAAAGTTTCTTGAGATAATGTGGAAAAACAAGATAAGGGAAAATGGAAGTTTCTGCCTGAGAGACTGAACAGGGGCTAGGCGGGAGGGTGTCGGGAATTTGTGATAAGGGAAACACGTTCTCCATAACTCAATTTGAAAAGAACTAATTAGCTCTTACGTTACCTGGCCATGTAAACATGAGAGTACTGTTCCTTAGAGATGTTGTACAAGTTACAGCACTAAAATTTCATAGCTATTCTACAGTACTCTGTAAGATCTTTCTGGGAATAGAGTGATAAGTGAATCTTTTGGTATTAATAAAATGTAGATTTTTAACAACAGCTTTATTGAACTATCAGTAACAGGCAGCCAACTGAAGTGTACAGTTTGATAAGTTTTGACATGTAGACCCATGAAACCATTACCACAGTCAAGATACTGAACATATTCATCTCCTCAGGGTTTTCTCAGGCATCTTAGTAAACGTTCCTTCTTGCCCCTCCTCATTCGTTATCATCTACAGGCATCTACTCTCAGCCACTATAGACTAGTTTGCATTTTCTAAAAATTCATATGAATGGAATCATACAGTGTGTGTACTCTTGATTGTCTGCCTTCTTTTAGCCAGTGTAATTATTTTGAGACTGATTAATTTTGTTGCATGTCTCAATAGCTCATTCCTTTTTATTGCTGAGTAGTGTTCCATTGTATGACTATATCACAGTTTGTTTATCCATCACCCACTGATGGACGTTTGTGTTGTTTCCAGTTTTTGGCCGACAAGCAAAGGTGCAATGAACATTTATTTACAAATCTTTGATTGGACATGGGCTTTTATTTCCTGTGGGTAAATATCTAGGAGTGGAGTGGCTGAATTGTATGTATGTAAATGTATGTATGTATATAGTGTAAATATGTATGTAAACTTTTTACGAAGCAGCTAAATTGTTTTCCGAGGTGGTTGTACCACTTTAGGTTGCCACCAACAATGTGTAAGAGTTCCAGTTCCTCCACATCGTCCCAACACTGGTATGGTCAGTGTTTTAATTTTTAGCCATTTTAATAAATTTGTAGTGCTTTCTCATTTGTAGTTTTAATTTGCATTTCCCTAATGACTAAAGATATTGAGCATCTTTTTATCTGCTTATCTGCTGTCATATATCTTTTTTGTTCAAGTGTCAGTTCAAATCTTTTGCCATTTAAAAAATTGAGTTGTTTTCTTATTGTTTTAAGAGTTCTTCATATATTCTGAATACAAACCCTTTATCATATATGTGATTTGTACATATTTTCTCTCAGTCTGTGGCTTCTTTTTTCATTTTCTTTACAGTGCTTTTCAAAGAGTGGAAGTTTTAAATTTTGATGAAGTTCAAGTTATCAGTATTTTCTTTTATGTATCATGCTGGTATCATATTGAATAAATCCTTGATTAACCTAAGGTCACAGATGTTCTATGTTCTGTGTCTTCTAGGAGCTTTATAGCTCTAAGTTATACATTTAGGTCTATGATCCATTTTGAGGTAATTTTTGTATATAAAGCAATATGTGGATCAGTTTATTTTTTTCCATTATGTATAGTATTTTTACTTGTTCAAGTACCATTTGTTTGAAAGACTGTCATTTCCCCACTGAACTGGCTTTCACTTTTGTTGAAGATCAATTGTTCACATAAATGTTGGTCTATTTCTGGACTCTGGTCCCTTTAATCCTGTCCCTTTGGTCTATTTGTCTATCCATATGCTGCTCTCACACTGTCTTGATTACTGTAGCTGTTATAGTAAGACTTGAAATCAGATTGTGTTAGTCCTCTAACTTTGTTCTTTTTCAAAGTTGTTTTAGTGATTCTAGGTTCTTTGCAATTCCATATGAATTTTAGACTCAGCTCAGTTTCTACAAAAAGGCCTGCTGAGATTTTCATTGGGATTATATTAAATCTATAAATCAGTTTGGGGTGAATTGACATCTTTTTTTAATAACATCTTTATTGGAGTATAATTGCTTTACAAGAATTGACATCTTAAAAAAATGGAGTCCCTTATCCAAGAAAACTATATTCCTCCATGTATTTAGGTCTTTTAAAATTTATCTTGGTAGTATTTTGTTGTAGCTTTCAGTGTACAGGTCTTATATATCTTTAGTCAGATTTATTTCTAAGTATTTCATGTTTTTTTTGATGCTATTATAAATGGTATTGTTTTAAATTTCAATTTCCAATAGTTTCTTTCTGATAGATACAAAAACAATGGATTTTTGCATATTGATCTAGTATCCTGCCACCTTACTATACTCATCTGTTAGTTCCAGCAGCTTATTTTTTTAATAGATTTACATAAATGATTGTGTTGTTTGTGAATAAAGATTGTTTTACTTCTTCCTTTTTCAATATTGATTCCTTTTATTTCTTTTTCTTGCCTTATTGCTGTTGGGAGACATTCCTCATGGGTCTTGCACACTCCTACATGTCTTGCTGAGTATGCCAAGAATTCAGTGCTGTGACTGCTCTTTACCCAGGTTACTTCTCAGGGTTATGTTTGCATTGAGCGGCCTTGTGGGATGATGGGATGTTCCCCTTCTGAACAAAGAGCAGGCTTGCTTACCATTTACTACGAAAATCAGATTACCTAAGCTCAACAGTTCCTTTTCTGTAAGCAACCCACTGTGTGTGCAGGCATCTCTCTGAGCCCTCCGTGTCACCCTGTGGGACTTTGGGGGAAAGGAGGAATCTAAGCAAACATGATGCTAATGCCCTTGCTGTGCCATGAATGATAAAGTCCTTTGTCTCTGACCCAGGAGTCTCTTGTCTCCTGCCAGCATTCATGAAACAGCAACAGACTAACTTACTGGCTTGTAAGTAGGGTAAAAATCAAATCTGAAACCCTGACAATTGCACTGGCTAATACCTCCAGTACAGTGCTGAGTAGAGTGGTGAGAACAGATACTCTTGATTTATTTCTATCTTTGAGAGAAAGCATCATTCTTTTTCCATTAAGTGTGATTTTAGCTGTTGGGCATAGATGCCCTTTATCTGGTTGAGGAAGTTCTCTTTTATTACTAGTTTGCTGAAAGTTTGTTATTAGGAATTATTGTTGTATACGATTATTGTGTGCTTTTCTTTTCTTTTTTCTTTTGTTAATATGGTAAATTTTATTGATTTTTCAAATATTAAATCAACCTTTCCTTCCTGAGATTAACCCCACTTGGTTATGATGTATTATTCATTTTATATATTGGATTTCATTTGTTAAAATTTCGTGAAGGAACTTTGCAACTATGTTAATGAGACTTATTGGCTGTAATTCTCTCTTTCTCTCTGTCTTTTAAAATGTTTTAATCTGCTTTCTGTATTATAGCAATCATGGGGTCATGGAATGACTTCGGAATTAGTCCCCCCTCTTCAATTTTTTTTAGAAAATTCTATGTAGTCTTGGTGTTAATTCTTCTTTAAATGTTTGGTTGAATTTCCAGTGAAGTCATCTGGGCCTGGAGTTCTCTCTTAGGGAAGGTTTTTAACTACAAATTCAGTTTCTTTAATAGATATAGATACATTCATATTTTTTTTCTTGAGTGAGCTTTGGTAGTTTGTGTCTCCCAAGAAATTTATACATTTCATCTCAGTTGTCAGATTTATTGGTATAAAGTTGTTCATAGTATCCAGTTGTTATCCTTTAAATATCTGTAGAATATCATTCCTGATATTGATAATTTGGTTCTTCTCTGTTTTCTTTTCTGTATCAGTCTGGCTAGAGGTTTATCAATTCTTTTCATCTTCTCAAAGAACTTGCTTTTCGGTTGCATTAATTTTTCTCTATTGATTTCATTGATTATTTTCTATTTCATTGATTCTTACTCTGATCTTTTTATTTCCTTCCTTCTACTTACGTTTTTTTGGTTTTTAAAACTCTAAAGAAAATGTGTGTGTGTGTGTGTGAGTGTGTGTGTGTAGTTTGTTGATAGCATTCGTAAAAGAAATTGTCAAAATCATCACTTTATGTTGATTGAGATTACATACAAATCCTTGGAACTTTTCCATAGTTCATCTTAGAGCAATGTTTTATCCTATGTTTATCATTCTCCAAGAACTGGAGTTTGGAAGAAAAAATTACAGCACCATATATTTGCCCAAATGGGCAAACATATGCAGGAGTGAGTGATAACTCATGAATGATGACATAACCAGGGCCTTCTTGATGGTCTTAATTCAGGAATGTTTATGTTTATGATTTCGGGGTTGGGATGGGAATAGAAGGGCGCTATTGAAATGCCAGTGCCAAGGTTATATTCAGAATATGATTAGACTGTGGTATTAATTATGAGAAAGGATGTTGATATAGCAAGACTAATTTTCCCATGTGGCTGCTGGAACTGCTCTTACCACACTTGTGGTCCTGTGCCTTCAATATATCCAGCATTCAGAGGAACTGGGTGTAAAGCAATCCACCTCAGTCCCATGGAGCTGTTCTGTGGTTGTAAGTACCACAAAAATAGCTCTACAACATGACCTCAGTTTGACTTTGTCCCATGGTACGGACCTTGGAAATGAAATTACTATATAGTGAAACAGTGGTACTACTTCACAGAGGAGCTAGCAATCCAGATACTTGGAATACGAGTCACTTAGTGGTATTCAAAATTTGATGTTTCAAAATTGCCTGTGGTGCTTTTTAAAAATACTGATACCTCAGCTATTGGGTGTAAGACAGGCTACAAGGATGTATTGTGCTACATGGGAAATATAGCCAATATTTTCTAATAACTATAAATGGAGTGTAACCTTTAAAAATTGAATAAAAAAATCAAAAAGATGCTGATACATCCAGCAGCCCTACCCCACCCCCCTGCCACACACACACACACACACACACACACACACACACACACACACACACACACACTTTCTCTCTCTCTCACACACACACACTCATACACTCATGACAGTTAGGCTTCGATATGTCTGGGGTGGGCATTTGATTCTGTTGTGTCCCAAAGGTTGAATATGAATAACCTGTGTAACCTCAGGACCCTTGATGTCTCTGGTTTTGATTTTTCCTGATGTGAAATCATAAGGATGATGGTGTCTGCCCGTGGCACTTGCAGTCTAGCCTTGATTAGAACATTTTTTTCTAATGTTCTCTGGTGTTTATTAACTTCTCTGTCATTGCTATTTTTATCATTATTTAATTACGTTTGTAAATTCCAATAAAATGCCAGGGGGTATACGCATTTCATGGTATATGAGTGAGAGTGAGTGAATGTGTTGAGTTTGTGAAGTGTGACTTTACTATTGCTCTTTTCCTCTTTCTTGTGAAAATGGGGGAGACCTTCATCTTACTTGACAAGTCTCCTTGCCATCACACTTTCTGGTGTTCAGGTTCTCTTGCTGTCACAGTCAATAAATAGAGACCAACAGTTGTATAGTTTTATAGTTACAGAAGTTTTGGACCTTTTTTTGTACAACTGAAGTACCTGCTAAAAATTTTTTTTTAAATTATAAGTTAATTATTTGCTACGTCATAGAATGATCTTGGTAAACCACCCCTGGCTGTTTTTGTTAGAAGAAAGAAAAACACTTTACAGATCTGTTGGCTGGGGGTTAGTAAAAAGTGCTTTTCTTGGACTTCCCTGGTGACGCAGTTGTTAAGAATCCGCCTGCCAGTGCAGGGGATAGGGGTTCGATCCCTGGTCTGGGAAGATCCCACGTCCCATGGAGCAGCTAAGCCCGTGCGCCACAACTACCAAGCCTGCGCTCTAGAGCCCGTGAGCCACAACTACTGAGCCCACGCACCTCAACTACTGAAGCCCCCGTGCTCTAGGGCCCACATGCTGCAACTACTGAGCCTGCGTGCTGCAGCTACTGAAGCCCACGGACCTAGAGCCCATGCTCTGCAACAAGAGAAGCCACCGCAATTAGAAGCCCACGCACCGCAACAAAGAGTAGGCCCCGCTTGCCGTAACTAGAGAAAGCCGGTGCGCAGCAACGAAGACCCAATGCAGCCAAAAAAAAAAAAAAATGCTTTTCTTAAAGGTTAGTCAGGTGGCTCTACCTTAAAACAAGAGGCAGAGTGGGTTTGGAAACTTGAGTCTTAAATAGGATACTAGGGCTTATATCACTATTATTTTACATGTGTATTGGTGGTCATGAATTATGTTCTGCTAGGTGTCTAAGCAAAAATTGTTTCAAACATTCTATTTTTCTCCAGCTGAAATAGGAGGGAAAGAGATATTTGAGAGGGAGTTCTTTTTCCTGATGAAATGATTTACTGTGTTAGTCTCACCTCTATCACTTTGTTGTAATTCTTTACATTATGCAAAGGTGGTGACACATTATGCAAAGGTGGTGACATATTATGCAGGGCTGGATGAATGCTTTTATGTGAAGTTGAATTTAAAGACCTCATTTCTTCCCACCTGCCACCTTTTCTTCTTCCCTGTCATTCTATTCAATCCTGTGCAATTAAGGATGATTAGGTGTTAAGATTAAGTGGAATTAGAATAAGCTAATTACTAATTACTCGTACCCAAACTGTGAACTGAATAGATGCACTAGATGTGAAGAAAGAAGAAGTACCTTATAGTGAAAAATATAATTACCTGTGGTGGGAAGGTAGGGGGTGGGGTGTGGAACATAGATAAGGTGGCTGCATCCCAAAGTATCTGGCTTGTTAAAACATACATTCGCCCAGATAGGTGCATATAAAATATCTGAGCCTAATTGCATAAAGCAGTTTTAGTCTTAAGACACATCACTGAAGTGTCATATCAGTAAATACCTCCAAGTACAATAATGCTTGCTGCCTTTTTGGGGGGAAATATCTCTTGGACCAGCTTCTACAAGACCGGGGCAATCTTTGTCTAGACAATTTCAAAGGCAGTGCCATTAATTCCTTGAGGAATGAATGTGCTGAGAATTAGGATTAAAAAATGTTTTTTATATAGGGAGCCAACTAACTGGTACAAAGGTGGTATGTATTAAATACCTGTTAACAGATGCCTCTAGGGGTACTTACGAGGAAGTAACATTTTAAGGACTCAAATCACTGAAGTCTTTTTCTTTGATCTCATCATTTTGACAAATAAATTGGATTGCTTTTTCTTTTAACATAAACACTTTGAAAGACAGATTATTTTTTTAAAATTCAGCTAATCGTAGGACAACCTAAAGCAAATCTAAAAGCTTCTTTGTCAATCCAGTTGGCTAGTCACACATTAAGGGTAGTGTTTCCCCATCATATTTCTGTACAAATTAAGTAACAACAGGAGGTAAATGTGTAAGGATATTTTGATGCAGTGATCATCAGAAGGATTGAATTGTACGTGAATATTTTTGAGATCCAAGATAATAAATAGCATTTTTTTTTTAAAAGAGTGATTGAAGTCAGTTCTTTTTATTTGGAACGTGTTTATAATCAACCTATCTTCCCTTTTGTGACCTGCCCTTTTTATCAGGTTGTTTTATACTTATTTGTAGGACTAGCTGTATGACCTCAGTTCAGCATTTTTGGACATCTCCAGCAGTTAATTATAGGAATGAGTCTCTGCCTAGCATGAACTTTATTACTTTGTTCCCTTTGTATAATCCTTTCCAAGTATCCTGTCTTCTTAGAAAAGTTGAAGCTTTTATAAGCACTTGATTTTTCTTTTGTTATCAGGCAAAAGGTTTTACCATTTCATTTAAATATCTCATGATATGTCTTGTTTTTAAAACACATTTTACAAAAAAGTGACTATTGGGGTATCCTCCAGTGCTCACTGAAGGAGGTATTCTTACTTACACTAGATGCTAGGGATATGACAGACTTTGTAAGGCAAGACGAAATCTTGGTAAAAGGAGAACTCACCTGCAAATGTGGCTATTCAGTTTCCATCACTGGGGGTGGAGGGGGGGTGCAGGGCGGGGTGGTCTGTTTGAATCTGCAGTTTGGCCCTTAGAAACTTGCTTCAGTAACCACCCTCTACCCAAACAGTTCTTTGAGTCTTAAAGTTAAGAGCATTATTTTAAGGAAGTGCTTCTTAAAAAGCTGGTATTGTATTAGTATATATCAGCGTGAGTACAGAAGTTCCCCCATATCTGCAGTTTCACTTTCTGTGGTTTCAGTTACCTGTGGTCAACTATGGTTGGAAAATGGAAAAATCCAGAAATAAACAATTCATAAATCTTAAATTTCATGCTGTTCTGAGTAGCGTGATGAAATCTTACACTGTCCTGCCCCTTCCCACCCAGGACTTGAATCATCTCTTCATCCAGCGTTTCCCACCCGTTAGTCATTTAGTAGCCAGCTAGGTTATCAGATCTACTGTTGTGGTATTGCAGTGCTTGTGTTCAAGTAACCCTTATTTTACTTAATAACGGCCCCAAAGCACAAGAGTCATGACATTGGCAATTTGGAAGTGGCAAAGAGAAGTCATAAAGTGCTCCCTTTAAGAGAAAAGGTGAAAGTTCTTGACTTAATAAGGAAAGAAAAAAATTTGTATGCTGAGGATGCTAAGATCTAAGGGAAGAACGAATCTTCTATCTGTGAAATTGTGAAGCAGGAAAAAGAAATTTGTGTGAGTTTTGCTCTTGCACCTCAAATTGCCGAAGTTATGACCACAGAGTGTGATAACTGCTTAATTAAGATGAAAAAGGTATTAAAGGAAATCATCAACAAAGTGAAAAGACAGCCTACTGAATGGGAGAAAATATTTGCAAATGATATGACCGATAAGGAGTTAATATCCAACATATATAAACAGCTCACACAACTCAACATCAAAAAAACAAACAACCTGATTAAAAACTGGGCATAAGACGTGAATAGACATTTTTCCAAAGAGGAAATACAGATGGCAAAAAGGCACATGAAAAGATGCAAAACATCGTTAATCATCAGGGAAATGCAAATCAAAACGAGATACACCTCATACCTGACAGAATGGCTGTCATCAAAAAGAACACAAATAACAGATACTAGCAAGGATGTGGAGAAAAGAGAGAACCCGTGTACATGATTGGTGGGAATGTAAATTGGTGCAACCCCTGTAGAAAACAGTATGGAGGTTTCTCAAAAAAACTAAAAATATAACTACCTTATGATCCAGCAGTTTCAGTCCTGGGTATATATCCTAAAAACCCAAAAACACTAATTTGAAAAGACACATGTACCCCAGTGTTCATAGCAGCACTATTTACATAGCCAAGATATGGAAGCAACCTAAGTATTCACCAACAGATAAATGGATAAAGAAGATGTGGTATGTGTACACACACACACACACACACACACACACGGGAATACTACTCAGCCATAAAAAAGAATGAAAATTTGCCTTTTGCAGCAGCATGGTTGGACTTGGAGGGCATCATGCTAAGTGAAATAAATCAGACAGAGAAAGACAAATACTGTGTGATATCACTTATATGTGCAATCTGAAAAATACAACAAACTAGCAAATATAACAAAAAAGAAACAGACTCACAGATATAGAGAACAAACTAGTGGTTACCAGTGGGGAGGGGGAAGGCGAAGGGGCAATATATGAGTGGGGGATTAAGAGGTACAACTATTAGGGAGAAAATAAGCTACAAGAATATATTGTACAACACAGGAAGGAATATAGCCAATATTTTATAATAATTATAAATGGAGTGTAAACTTTAAAAATCACTATCTTGTCTACCTGTTACTTATATAATATGTACATCAATACTTGAATTAAAAAAAATGGAAAAGGCATTAAATTTACACAGTAAGATGTTTTGAGAGAGACCACATTCACATAAATTTTATTATAGTGTATTGTTATAATTGTTCTATTTTATTATTAGTTAATTGTTGTTAATCTCTTAGTGTGCCTAATTTATAAATTAAACTCTATCACAGGCATGTATGTATAGGAAAAAACAGCATATATAGGGTTCGGTACTATCCGAGGTTTCAGGCTTCCATTGGGGGTCTTAGAATGTTTCCCCACGGCTAAGGGGGGACTGCTGTATATAGTTTACATTATTTAAAATAAAAAAATGGAAGGAATTGGACTCATTATTAAGCAATGTCCAACCTGGTTGTTGCAGATGGTTGTGGAAACTGAGAAGTGCAGCATCTCCTTGAAGATGGCATCACCTGAGGACGTGACCGAGGTGCTGGCGCACATCGGCACCAGCCTGCGGAAGATCTTCCCTGGCTTCTCCCCGGTGTGAGTTCTCCCGCGGGAGGGTGAGGAGAGCAGAGACCTGGTCTCCCGCAAAATGAAAACAGCCTTCCTCTTGCCCCTTCACTTGGTTCCTCTCTCATACTTTCTTCTTCTCTTAAACATTACATGTTACAACCCTCGCTCAAACCTTTGTGTTTATGTCTGAGATTTTCTACATGACTGCTCTTTAGAGAGCTGGAGTGATGAAGGGATTTGGCAATCCTTTAACCTCTACTCCTAAGACTAAAACAGAAGCCTTTTTAATGTAACCTGAGATTTACCCTAGTGTGAATTTTACTCACAGCTATTAGCAGCATGCCAGGAGCTGCATGCTTTGAAAGGAAGGCAGTGAGTATTAATGACGAGTGAGAGTGCTTCATTTTCCTTATTTTTTTCTGTTCAGTAAGGGGAAACTTAAAAAGCCAAAACTGAACATCAAAATTAGCCTCTTTCATTTCCCTCTCACTCTTCTGGAATACACATTAAGGACATGAGTACATTTTGTCTGTACATGGCCTCATATTTTTCTGTCAAGCATTTTAAACCAGGATCCTGTGCTTGGGTAACAGAGTTTGAACACAGGGAATGTGTAGCTTGTTGGAAAGGGGGAGTTAAATTGGCTGAGGTGGAAAGGCAGAGAGATCCTTATGTCAGAAAGCTCCCTAAAATAATAGCGCATATTCAGAATACCTTCCTGATGGAAGGAGATGATACACAGATCGCAGGAAATCCCTGCCGAGGAGGCCATGAAACCTCACATAGAGCACAGACATGAGTAGCTGTGTGCCTTGGTTGGTGGGGGCAGGAGGGGAATTTGGGGGACTGTCGTCCTTTATGGAACATGTCCCTCCACTGCTGCTGCCTGTAAATTAGGAGGCAAAGCAGCAGGAAAACCCGGCCTTCGTGTTTATCGGTTTTATTTTTGGTTTGGATTCTCTCATTTTTTTTTCCTGGAGAAAGTTGTGTACGAAAAGTGTTTTTCTCTTTTATCTTCCATTTAACTTCTTGTTAAAATGTTTAGGCAGCAAATATTAAACCACAAGTCTTAAATAAGCAGCTCCATTTCTAGAGAGGCAGTTACCTCTAGAGAGGTTTCTAAATTCATGACCCTCCACCTCACCCTGATCTTCATTTCTGTCCCCCAGCTGCTTATCAGACATCCCCACAAGGATGTCCCCATGCACCTCACACTTAGTATGTCCCAAACGGAACTTCTTACTGTTTCCCCTAAAACCTCCCTGTATTGGATATTCTATCTCAGTGAGTGGCTTCTTCATTTACGTAGTCTCCCAAGTGAAAAGCTGAGCTGCTTTGATTTCTTGTTCCTTACTTGCCCATCTGATTAGTTGCCAAGCTCTTTTGCTTCTGTCTTAATAGCTCTTTGGTCCTTTGTCTTTCTTCTCACTTGCCCAGTGCAGCATCTTTCTAGCTAGTTTCTCTGTCTCTAGTTCTTGCCCTTCCAACTGATCTTCCGTACTGTCGCCAGAATTATCTTTCCATAATTCACATAGTCTCTATTCCTTGCCTAAGCTCTTTAATGGCTATCCTTCCTGATAAAATCCAAACACGTAGCCTGGCATAGAAAACCACTGCCGTCTTGCCCCATAGTCCAGCCTGTTGTTGAACACATCAGCCTCTTTTATATTTTCATGCCTTTTATATAGGCTCCTAATCCTGACAGACTCCCACTCCAAAAGACTAGCCCAAATATGTGAAGAGTTTCTCATCAGTCAAGAGTTTATTTATGTTTCCATAGAACTTTGCGATTACTGCCTATACTACCACAAAGCACATCGTGTTATAATTGTTTGTTTATACATTTATACATTCAGTGAGTATTTATTGACTTTCTACTATATGCTAGGCAGAGTGCTAAGTGTTGGGGCCCAGCAGTGAATATGGTCCCTGACCACATGGAACTTACATTGGGAAGTTGCATTACTTACACTGGGAAAGAAACCCCCGCAAAAAAGAAAAATGAGAAATTGTGTAAGATCAGGCTGGAAACATAGGCCCTGGTCAGTTTTTATAGAGACTCCTGGTAAAGAGTTTGGAATTTAGTAGCATTCCACTAGGAAGTCACTGTAAGCTTGTAAGTAAGGAAAGACATGGTTCCTTATATATTTTATGGAAATTATTTTTGCTTCTAGATAGAGTGGGTTGTGAAGGGGAAAGAGTAGAAGTAGAAAGCTAATTTGGAAATTATCAAAGCTAAGCTAATTTGAAAGCTAATAGCTAAAGGTAATGCTATTAGAGATAAAGATGAGAGCGACAGTAGATTTATTAAGATTTATTTTGGATATAAGACATGATGATGGATTAGGTAGATAGGTGACAACAGTGAGGAAAGGGAAGAACCAAGGATGGCTCTTAGGTTTCTGGTTTAATAACTTAGTGACTGACACTACTTTTCAGTGAGGTGAAGAGGGCCTAGAGTAGGGTGGGGCAAGTTTTTTTGGGGGAAAAATTACCAACCATTTTGTTGTACGCATGCATAATGTGAAATCTGGGGCATCTAGGTGGGGAAATCAGATAGGCAGTTAGATATGCTTGGAGGAGAGGTCCAAGTCTGGAGATGTTGCAAATGTGAGAGTCATTAGTGTAAAGAGCGTCTTGAATTCATGACTGTTGATAAGATCACCTGGAGAGAGATGTGGACCTAGAAGAGAAAATGTCCCAACGTTTAGAGGTCAAGCAAAAGAGGAAGAACCACAAAGGGAGCTGGGTTACTCTAGTAGAAAACCAGATTTTTTGGTGGATTCCAGTGGGAAAGCAGAGCCTGGGAGAATTTTCTGGAGGAAGGAGTGGGTGATTGCAGAATGCTACTGGGCATTGAATAAGCCGAGGGCAGAGAGGTGTCCAGTGGGCTGGCACCATGAAGGGCACAGACGACCTTGACCAGAGCAGTTCACGTGTTCTGATGGGGAGAGGCAGACTGCCGTGGCTGTAGGATGAACTCAGACGTGAGAATGTGGATGTGGTATGTGTAGAAAACTAAGTAGAGAAGTTTAGCTATGACGGGTATGAGGAATTGCAGGGAACTTCTGTTTGGTACTCAGAATGGGAGATATTAAAGTATATGACTGTAACAAGGGGAATGATCTAGTAGAAAGAGATTGTTGCTGGAGACATTGGTAATAAACCAGCAATATCCTTGAGAAGGTAAGAGGGGTACAGATCACAAGACACACCTGACCTTCCTTCTAGCCTGGGCGCTGCTTGAGCAAAGGCCACATTTCTTTCTTAATCTTTAGTCCCTAGCCCTTGGCACATAGTAGATAGTCACCGAGGTTTTGGATGAGCACATACATTTCGTGCTTCCTCTTTGCCTAGTACATTGTTGGGAGAGGTGCCCTGGGAGTGTATAGAACTTACAAGATGGTAGCTCTGCCCTCAAACCATGGACTCTTGAACTGAAAGTGATTGGGTGTAAGTGGGCGGTGAGTGAGTGGAGGCTGGCTGTGCAGAGGAGATCTACCTGGAAAGGATGGATAGAATTTATAGGAAAGGGTAGGGAAAGGAGAGGCGGTTCAAATGAATATACCAACGTGGAAGACAGTGTAGATTATAATTTAGAAAATGACTGGGCAGAGAATTTAAATAAATGTACTTGACTTCCATTTCGCTTTCTTACCCAACGTGCACAGTTAGCTTGTCAAAATAAACTCTTAATATTTTGTGACTTGCATGTTCTGACTTTACTCGTGAAGTTCCTTAGATTGTACTACATGAGGTTGGCCGGGGAAATGTATAATTCTATTGGTGTTGGTTATTGTGACAAGAGAGTGGAAGAAGGAGGTAATCATACCCTTTCTTCTACGTTCCTAGTAGTCAACGCTGTCAGGAAGGGAAATAGATCCTTTACGTAAATAATATAGAACATGCAAAAGAAAATAGGTCCCCGGTAATGTCATACGACCTACTCATAGTAAGTTGGAGAATATGATACTGTATTTGGAATTCTCAAGCCTTGTTTGAGTCATTTGTCCCATCAAATGTATTACCTGAGCCCATCGTGGGGCCCTTGGGTCCTTAGCCCTCACCTCCTTCCTTACTCAGGTAGAGCCTGATCATCGGGGAAAAGTCTGATGAGCAGATACCAGAAACTGGGTGAATCAGGAGGACAAACACAGCCAGGGCCTCAGTTAACATAATACGTTCTTGAATAACCTAAGGTTGGCTGTATATATTATAAATGAAATGATAACCTGCCAGGACCTGAATTTCTGGTTTTAAATATAATTTTGAAATAACATCCATGATCAAAATCAAATATAGAAAAATAGTATATATATCTATGAAATATAACCAATCCCCTTGACTATAGTCAAGAGAATGCTGGTAGGAAAAAAAAAATGAAGAATTTTAATTAAAATTAAGTTTTTACGCCTAGAATCTTCACCTCCCTGCTACATGTATGTGTTAGGATGTTTCTCTGTCCCTCTCTTCCCTCACAGAGTGCCATTTCCCTGCCCCCCTCCCCTCATTAAATAAGGAAAGTTTATTTTAAAATACAGAGAAAATGTAAAGATTCAAGAAGAAAACTTAAATTTAAAAATCAAATCACCATTAGCATTGTTTTGTCAACGTTCTCATCTTTGCTGTGTGATAGTCACTATCGCTGGAGGCCTCATCTCTAAGGCAGTGATATTGGGAGGAAACTAGGGAAATATTTGTAGCCTAAGTGTTGTTTAATCCGTTTCACAGAGATGTCTGTAATGGCAGTTCCCTTCAGGAAGCTGTTTTGTGTTATGGCCTTTAGCTTTTCTAATACCAAGAACCCTGGCTGTTTTCCAAAACCAAGGTAGATTTTTTTTTTTTAATATTAAATTAAGTCATTAGGGCGAGTTAGAACTAATTTAGAAAATGCTTACTAGAGAACGTAGATGAGTGAAATGTTTCCTGCCATCTAAGAGTTTATTGTCTAAAGGTAGTGTAAGAAAGTTCCACAAACAATATCATGAAGAGAGTGAAACATCCTCAGATTTCAGAGAAGGGAAAGTTCCATGTAACTTGGGATGTCAAGAAAATAATGTTTGATTTGTGTCTGTTTTCCTCTTTGTTTTGAGAGGTGGGCTTTTGTTGGGGGTGAGCTCCAGGGAAAGTTCTGTGGGGGAAATGGCAGAGGTTGGAGGCTGGAGGCAGAGGCGAGGGCAGGTGCAGCTGTAACTTAACTTGCCTTAGGAGGACAGCAGCCAGCCTAAAGCAGTTAGAATTGGGAGCCTGCAGATATCACTGTGAGACAAAGGTAAGGCACACCTGGAGAGGGCCTGAATAAAAGCCTCTGGGATAGGCAGTAGGGAGCTAGTGAAGGCTTTTGAACTTTAGAATGAAATGACAGCTACACTTAAGGGAGAGTCAGTCTTGTAGCACTGATTTATGAACCTGGGGGAAGAGAGCCTCGAGGTGGAACTGGAAGGTGTCAGATTGTCTCGTTACTTTAGGGGGCGAGACTCTTGGCAAATTAATGCACTTCTCAATGCTTCAGTGTCCTCCTCTGTAAAATGGGAATAATGATACTCATGCAGTTTTGTGAGGATTAAATTAACTCGTGCTGACTGCTTAACAAGTGCTCCACAAGTCTTAGCTGTGTAGCCCATTGCTGTTCTTACGCAGAGGCCCTGGAATGAAAGCCTCCACTGTTGGAAAGGAAATGGGTGACATCCGTAGGGAATTTCTTTGATGTTTATGATTTTTTATTATTATTATATGTTTCTATGTAAGTTGGTTGCATTTCTCTACTTTGATTCTTGTTAAATGTGGCTCATAACACCGTTTTAGGTGACAGAACAGTAACCTTCTAACATGATTTTCTTCTAGGCTTTCATCATATTGGATTATTCTTTCACGTATGTGACAATTTGAAAGTTGGCTGGGTATTAGTGTCGGTATGTTAGGACAATGCGTCTTTACTACCATGATAAAAATGGAATTGCAAATCCCTTTTCAAGTCGAAAGCTGGTTAAGTATGAAAAGGTGAGGTTATTATAAGTGAAGAGAAGTGGCAAAATAGAAGTTTATGGTTAAACAACAGAAAGGTGCTTTACAGGCTGCGGCAGTTTCTATACTTTTCTAAAGCAGTAGGTAGCATTGTGTGGTGTGGTTTACGTCAATAAAACATGTCCTCTTCTGGAGACAACTGCCATATGGTATAGGATCAGCACTGCAATTGAATTTTTGATAAACCAATTAATTTACCTGGATTAAAATAATTTGCAGATTTTTTTTCCGTGTCAACAATTTAAGCATGAGATTTGCATAGAGAGCGGGCATGCTTGTCACCGAGTTCACTGTTCTTACCACATAGAACTATTTTCTGAGTCTTGTGTAAATGAAATGCACATAATGTAAATGTAGTTGGTTCAGCTGTATAGTGCCGCCCGTTAGTGAGTGACAGGATGTACATATCTGTTTGCTAGGATTTTGGTTTACCTCTTAGGGCACTTATTCTGACAGCAACTCCTTTGTCTCTCTGTGTCTGACACACACGCGCTCTTTTTGTGTGTGTATGTGTGAGCGGGTGCCCTGTGGTGCATACACAGATGGCTCTTTGCTGTTATTTAGCTACAGGTAGAACTCATGTGGGGTAGATTTTTCTTTTCCTCGTTGTCTCTGTCTAGCATTAGAATACGTAAGAAACAGTTGCCGCCTTCTGGAAGTTTAGTTCTTATGACTTTACCTCTTAGGTAAATAAATGCACTTGTTTCATCTTTAGTTCCTGATACCTGATTTTTTTTCCTTCCTGAAAAAAGAAAGATGAAAACTGTTACAGAAGGGGAGCTACTTGGAAAAGCTCAGACTGATACTTTTGAAGGGTGGTTTGAAGTTTAGGGAAAATACCAGGTGTAGCCTCCTCACAGCAGGGCCCTGTTCACATGGATGTCTACACTAGCCGCTTCCCTCACTCTCCAGATCATTTCCTCCTACTTCTGAGTGTGACTGTCCAGTGCTGTTTTTGGAGTAAAATTAGGCTCTGGTTTCTGAACCTGCCATAAGGATTAGTTTATTTCTCCCTATAATCCTAGACAGCCACCTTCCTATTCTTAATCCTACCAGCTTCCTGCCTTACTTTCTGTCTGTTTTGGACTAGCTCAACTTCATCCTGTGTGTTATTGAAACAACATGCCCTACAGTTCAGCTGAAATAAAGCAAGAATTTTAGAAGAGAAATGTGATCTCAGATGAAGTCAGACATAAATCCAGCTTGGTGTGTCCAAGGTTTACTTAATTCATCTGTGGAAATGCATCTGCTTCCAACCACTCTGCTCCTTCTTTACATAATATCCGGCTTCGCTGTCTTGTAGCCAGAAAATAGTGCCACTGCAATACCAGAATGATGGTATTGAACCGCGATGAACCATGCCGAATTGCCAGATTCTGTAATATCACTTTCATTATGAACATCTTCTTTAACCCACAGTTGTCCCCAAATTAAGAACTTTTAGAATAATGAGAGTTAATCATATGTGTGTTCAGGTAAAATAGAGAAAAATCATGCTGCATTTGTAGATGTCATGCATTTACACAAGAATTTGAAAGGATCACTGATATTTGACATCAATTGGTGATACCTGCTTATGCTTCAGTCAAAAAAATTATAAAGAAGTAGAAGTATTTTTCAGTGCTAGCAGAATGCTTGTATTTAAATGCTTGGGTATGTATTTGAAGTTTTTTCTAGGAGTAGAACAGGCCAACCAGGCAACTTGTCAGGCTCTAGCACATTTTATCTGGAATATTCATCCAATCAGAAAGTGGAAATAATTGGGACCATTCTCTTCTAATACTCTACAAGGTGACTGAAATTCATAAGGATGAGCATTATACACATAGCCAAAGCGCTTTAAATCATTAAAGAAAGATTAAAATGATGTTCAGTATGACTTAGTATGTTTATTTCACCACTTTGCACCCCGGGCCTGTCATGGTCCTGGGTGATTTCGACCTGCCAGCAGCCTCCCTCACAGCCCCTGACCTCTTCCCCTCCACCCCGCTTCACGCTTGAGGGCTAGACCTTGTCATCTCCTGGAACGGCTTCTCCTGGGGTGAAATCATCATTTAGTCATCTCTCTCGGACCACAGCCTCTAGTCTTTCACTTTCTCTCCCTTGGCGGTACCCGTACTTGGACTTCTGGCGGGGCCTCCAGGCCACGGTTCGCTTGGCTTTCCCCTTCTTTCCATCTCCTTCCTGCCTTCCCTTCCTCTCCTGACCGCCAAGCCCCGTGGTGTCCATCACTTCAGTGGGGCTCTGTCAGTATCCTCCACTCCTTCTGTCCCCACTGCTTTTCTGGCTCGCCTGCCTGGAAAGCCTGCATCCCTGCAGCAAGCCAACTGCCCTTTCTCCGCACACATTTGGGCTGCTGGGAGCTGCAGGAGAAGATCACACAGCTGTTCAGCTTGGTGCCACCAACAATTCATGACCTTCACTCTCACTGGGCTCTTAACAGTCCCGGGAAGTTCTTTTTAATTTCTCAAGCTATTTTATCTCTTTATTTCCCAAGTTTGCCGCAGGCTTATCCCCCACCCCTGTAGATGTTTGTTTACAGTGCTATCTGATCATCTCATACTCCCTGTGTAGCCTTTCTGTGGCTCCTCGTTGCCCTGAGAATAAAATCCCAACCCCTTCCTTTGACCTCTGAGGCTCACTGTGACCTGGTTCCCACTTAGCTCCTAGATTCCTCTGTCATCCCCTCCCTACTACACGTTATTTGCTAACTGATTTGAACTGTGTTCAGTCTCTGGAAAGCACAGGCTCCCTAGGAGGTGTAGTCCAGGGGAAGAGAGAGTAAAAGGGACAGCTCTTCCAATATGAAATGCCCAGTTTCTTGATGGACATTTGTGCTGTTTGTACTATGGAAGGACAGAAGAGGAGATTTGTACTTTAATTCCTTGAAAATTAGTAATTTATATTTAGTGTACACATAATCTAATAAATTATTATTAGATAAATTAGATAATTTATTAAGTGCAACACACCATTTTCTAACTATTGTAATAAAATCTAATGTTGTGAAAGAACTAAACACGGAGAATATTTATATTGTTAGATACCTTTAGCTACAAATGGGCGTTAAATAAAGGGCTTTATTATTAAGTTCCTATAGCTCTCCAGCTCCTGGTACTCAAAAAATGAAATTATATTTACCAAAATTGAAGTGATACCCATCTTTTTTTTTTTTTTTTTTGGCTGCGTCGGGTCTTAGTTGCGGCACACGGGATCTTCGTTGAGGCATGCGGGATCTTTTGTTGCAGCGCCTGGGCTTCTCTCTAGTTGTGGTGTGCGGGTTCCAGAGCACATGGGCTCTGTAGTTTGCGGCACGCGGGCTCTCTAGTTGAGGTGTGTGAGCTCAGTAGTTGCGGCGCACAGGCTTAGTTGCCCCGCGGCATGTGGGATCTTAGTTCCCCGACCAGGGATGGAAGCCGCATCCCCTGCATTGGAAGGCGGATTCTTTACCACTGGACCACCAGGGAAGTCTGGAAACCCATCATTGTTTAAAAAAAAAAAAAAAAAAAAATGGTGTATCACAAAATAGATTTCTGAGTGCACTTCAGAAAACTTGATTTTTGAAATGTGTCATTGTTTTTGTTGATCTTACAGGAGAATCATGAAAAAAGTCTGCGTGGAGCCATCTGAGCGACTGGCCAGTCTCCAGGCTCTGTGGGACAGCCAGACTGTGGCCGAGCAGGGCCCCTGTGGTGAGCATGCATTTTAAAACCAAAAAATAAATGGCTGGATGGCTGCCGTTTTGCCAGGAAGCTAAGTCTATTCCTAGTGTGCTACCGTAAAGGTACAATTACTTTTAAGGTGTAATTAGCACTGCACAGACTTTAGATTGGTGGACAAACATCCTATATTTAAGCTATATTGCATCCTGCTATGTACTTACTGTAGAACAGGGGGGAGAATCTTTGCTGTTTTCCCAAAAGGAGAGAATAATCAGCATTGTCAACATTGGCCATATTTAAGCTTTTAAATTTTAACTTAAAAAACATTTAGTCGAAAACCTGTCACATTTCTATTGTATAATTCAGGTGGATTTTCTCAGATGTATGCCTGTGTTTGTGACTGGCTTGGATTTTCATACAGGGAAGAAGTACAATGGGTAAGTGTATCTGTATGCATGCACACACACTTTCTCACACACACACACCTGGAGAATATTCCAGTATTTGACTGGCTTATTTCGCTCTCTCTCTCTTTTTCCCCCCACCATTCATTGCTTGCTTAAAATCTTCCTTCCTCAGATTACATAAAAATCTGCCTGTGTCATTGTCTGATTCTCTTTGCATCTCTCTTGCTTCCCTGATCCTCTATGGGGACTGTTTATATGACTGAATTATGTTTCAAATAGGATGTGGATACAATTTATCTGACACAAGACACCAGGGAATTGAATTTACAAGACTTCAGTCATCTTGACCACAGGTAAGCTTCTTTCTTTCCTTTCTTTCACTTCTGATTTTGCTTTCAGAGCTGCCCTTGTCTGTCGGTACTTACAGGTGTACATTATCTCCAGAGAATCCTTTTTTTATAAGGGGAATCAGGAGAACCTAAGAATCTCTGGATTTTGCCTTTTAAGTAAGAGTTTCCAGTGTGTTTATCACTACGACTAGTTTGGGATGGTGGTGCGTGAGTATACCTCAAGTCCAGGATTTACACTTATAAACTGTGGAAACAATTTAATTCTTAGGTTCTTATGCCAGCCCACAAATCTATTTAATCTACCCTGTATATAAAATACAGTATTATTTTGTCTAATTGCCATTTAGAACATTTTTCTATAAGGGAACTTTATGCTAAAATCCTAACAAATGACTTTGAGTTTACAATTCCTTTATTGGGGATGGCTAGGGTTTATATGCATATATTGGTGGAAATCAGTTTGCCAATATCTACCTTATGATAGTGATAATAAAACGATGAAACCTGTTACAAGTTATTTGAGAGACTTCTAGGTTTTAAGATGTCGACTTTACTATATTTAGGGCTGTGGCTTGTGTGATCAGGCCCCGGAGAAGAAACTTCATTCCGTTCCCCTTCTCTCTGTAAGAGCAGACCTAGCAAAGTGATTCTGATCCCTGACAAAGCTGAGCGTTGGAACTCCCCTGTCACCCCACTCCCCCTGCCCCTGGCAAGTCTTTCTAGTCATCTATCCCGGCCTATCTCCTCAACCCTGGAGATACTGCTACTTCGTTTAGGTGGGCAGATATGATAGCTCCATCGCAGTGAATCCCAGCTTGAGAAATCTTTTCTCTCTGTTTGGAATGCAGAGAGAGAAATCTGAGATTCCAGCTGTACCTTTCATGCCATTTGGACGATTGGAATTGTAAAGAGGAGAGGATGGTTGCCTCTTTTTAGCACCAGCATCTTGCCCCCAAAATACCTTGTCAAATTATTTTTCCACTTACCTGGAAGGGAGTCCAGAATTGTAGCAGAGTCCCCAAAGAGTTCTCGCCAACTGAACTGAGCAAAGAAAAAGTGTGCTGAATGGATATGGCCTCTGTGCACAGCCTGGGTCTACGGTGGACGGTGAAGCAGGCTCAGCTGTGTCTGTAGATGTGGCTAAAGCCTAAAGCCCCCAGTTCTCAAGCTCAGATTTGATTCCTTTCTGTGGAACAGGCAGTTTTCTCTTGCTTAGAGCCGTTCTCCCTCTTCCTATATTTGAGGGAAAGTCATACTCCCTCCTTAGGCAAGATGTTTCCTGTGTAGCTCATGAAAAAGTGAACTGAGAAACATAAAGGGGAGATATTTTATTTTGTAAATATTTTTCAATAAAAACAGAAAATTGTATGTAGAATAAGATAGGAGTAGGTAGGCCTACAGTATCCAGTCTTGATGTTTTTGGTCCCAGGATCTCTTTATATTCTTAAAAATTGTTGCATTGTTTATGTGGGTTTTATCTTTTGGCATTTATCATATTGGAAATTAAAACTAAAATAAAAAGTTTATTAAGTCCTTTAAAAATAATGTTAGTAAACCTATTGCATGGTAACATAGATATCATTTTTATAAAAAATAACTATTTTCCAAAACAAAAATCAGTCAGCAAGAAAAGTGGCATCAGTTTACCTATTTGGCAGATCACCTTTTTTTTTTTTTAACATCTTTATTAGAGTACAATTGCTTTACAATAGTGTGTCAGTTTCTGCTTTATAACAAAGTGAATCAGTTATACATATACATATGTCCCCATATCTCTTCCTTCTTGCATCTCCCTTCCTCCCACCCTCCCTATCCCACCCCTCTAGGTGGTCACAAAGCACCGAGCTGATCTCCCTGTGCTATGCGGCTGCTTCCCACTAGCTATCTATTTTGGTAGTATATATATGTCCAGGCCACTCTCTCACTTTGTCCCAGCTTACCCTTCCCCCTCCCCGTATCCTCAAGTCTATTCTCCAGTAGGTCTGCATCTTTATTCCCATCTTGCCCCTAGGTTCTTCTGACCATTTTCTTTTTTTTAGATTCCATATATATGTGTTAGTATACGGTATTTGTTTTTCTCTTTCTGACTTGCTTCACTCTGTATGACAGTCTCTAGGTCCATCCACCTCACTACAAATAACTCAGTTTCGTTCCTTTTTATGGTTGAGTAATATTCCATTGTATATATGTGCCATATCTTCTTTATCCATTCATCTGTTGATGGACACTTAGGTTGCTTCCATGTCCTGGCTATTGTAAATAGAGCTGCAGTGAACATTTTGGTACATGACACTTTTTGACCTATGGTTTTCTCAGGGTATATGCCCAGTAGTGGGATTGCTGGGTCGTATGGTAGTTCTATTTTTAGTTTTTTAAGGAACCTCCATACTGTTCTCCATAGTGGCTGTATCAGTTTTCCCACCAACAGTGCAAGAGGGTTCCCTTTTCTCCACACCCTCTCCAGCATTTATTGTTTGTAGATTTTTTGATGATGGCCATTCTGACCGGTGTGAGATGATATCTAATTGTAGTTTTGATTTCCATTTCTCTAATGATTAGTGATGTTGAGCATTCTTTCATGTGTTTGTTGGCAATCTGTATATCTTCTTTGGAGAAATGTCTATTTAGGTCTTCTGCCCATTTTTGGATTGGGTTGTTTGTTTTTTTGATATTGAGCTGCATGAGTTGCTTGTATGTTTTGGAGATTAATCCTTTGTCAGTTGCTTCATTAGCAAATATTTTCTCCCATTCTGAGGGTTGTCTTTTGGTCTTGTTTATGGTTTCCTTTGCTGTGCAAAAGATTTTAAGTTTCATTAGGTCCCATTTGTTTATTTGTGTTTTTATTTCCGTTTCTCTAGGAGGTGGGTCAAAAAGGATCTTGCTGTGATTTATGTCATACAGTGTTCTGCCTATGTTTTCCTCTAAGAGTTTGATAGTGTCTGGCCTTACATTTAGGTCTTTAATCCATTTTGAGTTTATTTTTGTGTATGCTATAAGGAGTGTTCTAATTTCATTCTTTTACATGTAGCTGTCCAGTTTTCCCAGCACCACTTATTGAAGAGGCTGTCTTTTCTCCACTGTATATTCTTGCCTCCTTTATCAAAAATAAGGGGACCATATGTACGTGGTTTATCTCTGGGCTTTCTATCCTGTTCCATTGATCTATATTTCTGTTTTTGTGCCAGTACCAAACTGTCTTGATTACTGTAGCTTTGTAGTATAGTCTGAAGTCAGGGAGCCTGATTCCTCGAGCTCCGTTTTTCTTTCTCAAGATTGCTTTGGCTATTCGGTGTCTTTTGTGTTTCCATACAAACTGTGAAATTTTTTGTTCTAGTTCTGTGAAAAATGCCATTGGTAGTTTGATAGGGATTGCATTGAATCTGTAGATTGCTTTGGGTAGTATAGTCATTTTCACAGTGCTGATTCTTCCAATTCAAGAACATGGTATATCTCTCCATCTGCTTGTATCATCTTTAATTTCTTTCATCAGTGTCTTATAATTTTCTGCATACAGGTCTTTTGTCTCCTTAGGTAGGTTTATTCCTAGATATTTTATTCTTTTTGTTGCAGTGGTAAATGGGAGTGTTTTCTTAATTTCAGTTACAGATTTTTCATCATTAGTGTATAGGAATGCAAGAGATTTCTGTGCATTAATTTTGTATCCTGCTACTTAACCAAATTCATTGATTAGCTCTAGTAGTTTTCTGGAAGCATCTTTAGGATTCTCTATGTATAGTATCATGTATAGTATCATGTCATCTGCAAATAGTGACAGCTTTACTTCTTCTTTTCCAATTTGGATTCCTTTTATTTCTTTTTCTTCTCTGATTGCTGTTGGTAAAACTTCCAGAACTATGTTGAATAATAGTGGTGAGAGTGGGCAACCTTGTCTTGTTCCTGATCTTAGTGGAAATGGTTTCAGTTTTTCACCATTGAGAATGATGTTGGCTGTGGGTTTGTCATATATGGCCTTTATTATGCTGAGGAAAGTTCCCTCTATGCCTACTTTCTGGAGGGTTTTTATCATAAATAGGTGTTGAATATTGTCGAAAGCTTTCTCTGCATCTATTGAGATGATCATATGGTTTTTCTCCTTCAGTTTGTTAATATGGTTTATCATGTTGATTGATTTGCGTATATTGAAAAATCCTTGCATTCATGGGATAAACGCCACTTGATCATAATGTATGATCCTTTTAATGTGCTGTTGGATTCTGTTTGCTAGTATTTTGTTGAGGATTTTTGCATCTATGTTCATCAGTGATATTGGCCTGTAGTTTTCTTTCTTTGTGACATCTTTGTCTGGTTTTGGTATCAGAGTGATGGTGGCCTCGTAGAATGAGTTTGGGAGTGTTCCTGTCTCTGCTATATTTTGGAAGAGTTTGAGAAGTATAGGTGTTAGCTCTTCTCTAAATGTTTGATAGAATTCGCCTGTGAAGCCATCTGGTCCTGGGCTTTTGTTTGTTGGAAGATTTTTAATCACAGTTTCAATTTCAGTGCTTGTGATTGGTCTGTTCGTATTTTCTATTTCTTCCTGGTTCAGTCTCAGAAGGTTGTGTATTTCTAAGAATTTGTCCATTTCTTCTAGGTTGTCCATTTTATTGGCATATAGTTGCTTGTAATAATCTCTCATGATCCTTTGTATTTCTGCAGTGTCAGTTGTTACTTTTCCTTTTTTATTTCTAATTCTGTTGATTTGAGTCTTCTCCCTTTTTTTCTTGATAAGTCTGGCTAATGGTTTATCAATTTTGTTTATCTTCTCAAAGAACCAGCTTTTAGTTTTATTGATCTTTGCTATCCTTTCCTTCATTTCTTTTTCATTTATTTCTGATCTGATCTTTGTGATTTCTTTCCTTCTGCTACCTTTGGGGTTTTTTTGTTCTTCTTTCTCTAATTGCTTTAGGTGTAAGGTTAGGTTGTTTATTTGAGATGTTTCTTGTTTCTTAAGGTAGGCTTGTATAGCCATAAACTTCCCTCTTAGAACTGCTTTTGCTGCATCCCATAGGTTTTGGGTAGTTGTGTTTTCATTGTCATTTGTTTCTAGGTATTTTTTGATTTCCTCTTTGATTTCTTCAGTGATCTCTTGGTTATTAAGTAGTGTGTTGTTTAGCCTCCAAGTGTTTGTATTTCTTTCAGATCTTTTTCCTGTAATTGATATCTAGTCTCATAGTGTTGTGGTCGGAAAACATACTTGGTACGATTTCAATTTTCTTAAATTTACCAAGGCTTGATTTGTGACCCAAGATATGATCTATCCTGGAGAATGTTCCATGAGCACTTGAGAAGAATGTGTATTCTGCTGTGTTTGGATGGAATGTCCTATAAATATCAGTTAAGTCCATCTTGTTTAATGTATCATTTAAAGCTTGTGTTTCCTTATTTATTTTCATTTTGGATGATCTGTCCATTGGTGAAAGTGGGGTGTTAAAGTCCCCTACTATGATTGTGTTACTGTCGATTTCCCCTTTTATGGCTGTTAGTATTTGCCTTATGTATTGAGGTGCTCCTATGTTGAGTGCATAAATATTTACAGTTGTTAATATCTTCTTCTTGGATTGATCCCTTGATCATTATGTAGTGTCCTTCTTTGTCTCTTGTAATAGTCTTTGTTTTAAAGTCTATTTTGTCTGATATGAGAATTGCTACTCCAGCTTTCTTTTGATTTCCATTTGCATGGAATATCTTTTTCCATCCCCTCACTTTCAGTCTGTATGTGTCCCTAGGTCTGAAGTGGGTCTCTTGTAGACAGCATATATACGGGTCTTGTTTTTGTATCCATTCAGCCAGTCTATGTCTTTTGGTTGGAGCATTTAATCCATTTCCATTTAAGGTAATTATTGATATGTATGTTCCTATTACCATTTTATTAATTGTTTTGCGTTTATTATTGTAGGTCTTTTCCTTCCCTTTTGTTTCCTGCCTAGAGAAGTTCCTTTAGCATATTTTGTAAAGCTGGTTTGGTGGTGCTGAATTCTCTTAGCTTTTGTTTGTCTGTTAAGGTTTGAATTTCTCCGTCAAATCTGAATGAGATACTTGCTGGGTAGAGTAATCTTGCTTGTAGGTTTTTCCCTTTCATCACTTTAAATATGTTCTGCCACTCCCTTCTGGCTTGCAGAGTTTCTGCTGAAAGATCAGCTGTTAACCTTATGGGGATTCCCTTGTATGTTATTTGTTGTTTTTCCTTTGCTGCTTTTAATATTTTTTCTTTGTGTTTAATTTTTGATAGTTGGATTAATATGTGTCTTGGCGTGTTTCTCCTTGGATTTATCCTGTATGGGGCGCACTGTGCTTCCTGGACTTGATTAACTGTTTCGTTTCCCATATTAGGGAAGTTTTCAACTATAATTTCTTCAAATATTTTCTCAGTCCCTTTCTTCTTCTCTTCTTCTTCTGCTACCCCTGTAATTCGAATGTTGGTGAGTTTAATGTTGTCCCAGAGGTCTCTGAGACTGTCCTCTATTCTTTTCATTCTTTTTTCTTTATTCTGCTCTGCAGTAGTTATTTCCACTATTTTATCTTCCAGGTCACTTATTCGTTTTTCTGCCTCAGTTATTCTGCTATTGATCCCTTCTAGAGAATTTTTAATTTCATTTATTGTGTTGTTCATCTCTGTTTGTTTGCTCTTTAGTTCTTCTAGGTCCTTGTTAAACGTTTCTTGTATTTTCTCCATTCTACTTCCAAGATTTTGGATCATCTTTAGTATCATTATTCTGAATTCTTTTTCAGGTAGACTGCTTATTTCCTCTTCATTTGTTAGGTCTGCTGGGTTTTTGCCTTGCTCCTTCATCTGCTGTGTGTTTCTTTGTCTTCTCATTTTGCTTAACTTACTGTGTTTGGGGTCTCCTTTTCACAGGCTACAGGTTCGTAGTTCCCGTTGTTTTTGGTGTCTGTCCCCAGTGGCTAAGGTTGGTTCAGTGGGTTGTGTAGGCTTCCTGGTGGAGGGGACTAGTGCCTGTGTTCTGGTGGATGAGGCTGGATCTTGTCTTTCTGGTGGGCATGTCCACGTCTGGTGGTGTGTTTTGGGGTGTCTGTGGCCTTATTATGATTTTAGGCTGCCTCTGTGCTAATGGATGGGGTTTTGTTCCTGTCTTGCTAGTTGTTTGGGATAGGGTGTCCTGCACTGTAGCTTGCTGGTCATTGAGTGGAGCTGGGTCTTGGCGTTGAGATGGAGATCTCTGTGAGATTTTTGCCGTTTGATATTACATGGAGCTGGGAGGTCTCTTGTGGACCAGTGTCCTGAACTTGGCTCTCCCACCTCAGTAGCACAGCCCTGACACCTGGCTGGAGCATCAAGTGCCTGTCCTCCACATGGCTCAGAATAAAAGGGAGAAAAAAAAGAAAGAAAGAGAGAAGAAGATAAAATAAAATAAAGTAAAATAAAATAAAGTTATTAAAATAAAAAATAATTATTAAGAAAAAAAATTTTTTTTAAATAAAAAAAAAAAAGCGGACAGACAGAACCCTAGGACAAATGGTAAAAGCAAAGCTATACAGACAAAATCACACACAGAAGCATGCACACACACACTCACAAAAAGAGAAAAATGGGAAAAAATATATATATCGTTGCTCCCAAAGTCCACCTCCTCAATTTGGGATGATTCGTTGTCTATTCAGGTATTCCACAGATGCAGGGTACATCAAGTTGATTGTGGAGCTTTAATCCGCTGCTCCTGAGGCTGCTGGGAGAGATTTCCCTTTCTCTTCTTTGTTCCCACAGCTCCTGGGGTTCAGCTTTGGATTTGGCCCCGCCTCTGCGTGTAGGTCGCCTGAGGGCATCTGTTCTTCGCTCAGACAGGACGGGGTTAAAGGAGCAGCTGCTTTGGGGGCTCTGGCTCACTCAGGCTGGGGTACTGATGCGGGGCGAGCCTGCAGTGGCAGAGGCCAGCGTGACGTTGCACCAGCCCGAGGCGCGCCGTGCGTTCTCCAGGGGAAGTTGTCCCTGGGTCACGGGACCCTGGCAGTGGCGGGCTGCACCGGCTCCCGGGAGGGGCGGTGTGGAGAGTGACCTGTGCTCCCACACAGGCTTCTTGGTGGCGGCAGCAGCAGCCTTAGCATCTCATGCCTGTCTCTGGGGTCTGCGCTGATCGCCACGGCTCGCGCCCGTCTCTGGAGCTCGTTTAGGCGGCGCTCTGAATCCCCTCTCCTAGCGCACCAGGAAACAAAGAGGCAAGAAAAAGCCTCTTGCCTCTTCGGTAGCTCCAGACTTTTTCCCGGACTCCCTCCCGGCTAGCTGTGGCGCACTAGCCCCTTCAGGCTGTGTTCACGCCGCCAACACCAGTCCTCTCCCTGGGATCCGACCGAAGCCCGAGCCTCAGCTCCCAGCCCCCGTCCGCCCCGGCGGGTGAGCAGACAAGCCTCTTGGGCTGGTGGGTGCTGGTTGGCACCGATCCTCTGTGCGGGAATCTTTCCGCTTTGCCCTCTGCACCCCTGTGGCTGCGCTCTCCTCCGTGGCTCCGAAGCTTCCCCCCTCTGCCACCCGTAGTCTCCGCCGGCGTAGGGGCTTCCTAGTGTGGGGAAACCTTTCCTCCTTCACAGTTCCCTCCCACTGGTGCAGGTCCCATCCCTATTCTTTTTTTTCAACACTAAATTATTTATTAAGTACACTGTTAACCCAACACAGGCATGTACCCAAGGAAAGATTAAAAAAAGTCCCTATTCTTTGTCTCTGTTTTTTCTTTTTTCTTTTACCCTACCCAGGTACGTGGGGGAGTTTCTTGCTTTTTGGAAGGTCTGAGGTCTTCTGCCAGCGTTTAGTAGGTGTTCTGTAGGAGTTGTTCCACATGTAGATGTATTTCTGATGTATTTGTGGGGAGGAAGGTGATCTCTGCGTCTTACTCTTCTGCCATCTTGAAACTCCACCAGTCTGGCAGATCACTTTGATTTCTTTTTTCTTTAAAAAAAAAAAAAAAAAATTATTTATTTATTTATTTTGGCTGCACCGGATCTTAGTTGCCGTGTGTGGGATCTTCTGTTGCGGCATGTGGGATCCTTAGTTGTGGCATGCAAATTCCTAATTGTGGCATGCGGGGTCTAGTTCCCTGACCAGGGATGAAACCCTGGCCCCTGCATTGGGAACGCAGAGTCTTAGCCCCTGGACCACCAGGGAAGTCCCATCAAGGACATTCTTAAATGAAATTGTCGTTTGTTTGTGTGGTGGTAAAGAATACAGTGATGACTAGCACGGTTTGATGCTACTGCCTTGGTTTGTGCTAAGGCACCAGCAGTTTTCGCCACCATGGCTTTTGCACCATCCATGCAATGTCAACATGATAGAAAGGACAAATTTGTTTTAGTATTAGTATGAAAATTGTTTTGAACTTGTGAACCTCTAAGTGAGTCTCAGGGTCCCCCAGGGGTCCATGGACCATACTTGGAGAACAGCTGGTCTATAGGAGTGAAGACATGTAGGGCAGCCTGAGGTGTTTCTCCAGCTTTCCTTCGTATACGCTTCATGATATTTACACTGTTAATAGATTATGTGTGGCATCAGTGCTAAACTTTCCAGTTTATCCCCTGTGCTTAATTTGGTGATTAAACTACATCTAGAGAAGCTACTAAATACAGTTACTTGAAATATGTAGAGTACTATCCAAAATCGAGAAACTCTGTCAAAACTTAGAATTTTCCCATGGGTAGATTTTCCCTGATTTCTTAGCTGGAGAATTTTTATTTCATCAGTGAACAGCACATTAATGGGGTGGATCATCATCATCTGCTTTTCTTACTTCATTAAGGGCTAGAAGGACTTTTTCATTCCTGAGACTCTAGATCAGAAGTTGGAAATATTTTCTTTAAAGGGCCAGATAGTAAATATCTCAGGCTTTATGAGACAGTCACTGTTACAATTATGCATCACTGCTGCTGTAGCTTGTAAGCACTTCTAGACAGTATGTAACTGAATGAGTGTGACTGTGTTTCAGTGAAACTTTATTTGCAAAAATATATGTTGTGGGGACTTCCGTGGTGGTCCAGTGGTAAAGAATTTGCCTTCAAATGCAGGGGACACGGGTTCGATCCCTAGTCAGAGAACTAAGATCCCACATGCCACAGGGCAACTAAGCCTGCGCGCCACAGCTATTGAGTCCGCAGGCGCCTCAACTAGAGAGGAAGCCCGCGTGCTGCGACAAAGAGCCTGTGTGCTTCAACGAAGATCCCACGTGCCGCTACTAAGAGACACAGCGCAGCCAGAAATAAATAAATAATAAGTAAATCCTTAAAAAGAATTGTTAAAAAAAAAATATATGTATGTTGTGGGCTGTAGCTTGCTGACTCTTGCTGTAGATCAGTGGCTTCTTATGTGGGATGTATGTAACCAAAGGAAAATGCAAGATGAGCTACAAAAAACATTAGAACTTCTATTTATTTTTATTGTTGACTCCTTTTAAGATTTCTATCTTAGTTTTATAATAAATAATGACAATGATCTATTTAGTATATAATTGAATGTTAAAAAATTAGAGTACTGAAAACTTTTTTACTGTAGTGGGCTTGATTAATAAGAATGGGGACCACTGCTCTAGATGTCATCTCTCCTGCTAATGCCTAAGTAGTTGGCTTTTTTCAGATCTCTATCTTAATAACCCAAATCTTTAAAGTTTATCTCCTCTTCTTGAGGATTTAATTTTTTCCCATGGTTCTTACTGTTAAAATTGAAGCCAGCGTCTGTGTAAAGAGGCTACCCCCAGTCCTGTTAGATGGCCTGTATTAATAGTATTTTTCTAATCAAGTTGCAACAAAGTATATTGGCTGAACATTTCTCTATATTAGAATGAGCATGCTTACCCATGAAGGAACAGTCTGTACTTAAATGGCACAGTAGTTTGGAAGGATTCATAATGGCAGAATTTGAGTGTTATGGGGGTCATTTGAGAGGTTTTACAACATGCTATGTTTGTATTTTTCTCATTTGGGTATGAGTTAGGGAGAAGAGAACGGAGGAATTAGAGGTGCAAGATGGGAGATTAAATGGGCCGTGTGTTGAGCTGGAGTTTGGTAGAAAATAGGGGCAATAGTTCTCATATGTACTGATGAATTTTCCCACTGTGGCAGTTGGCTCCCATGTATCTCTATTTGATCATAATTCAGATACAAATAAGCAATTTTGTTTACAATTAAAATGAGATTCTGCATGCATTTATATGTTGACGTCCCTGAACCTGATCATTTCAGCAGACTTCCTTCTAGAAAGCTGTACACACTTCATGTAGTCAGTCTGAAAGCTCTCCTGATTGTCCCTCATTCAAAGCTTTATTTTTCATTCCATTCTTTCTCCCCATTGCATTTAGTCATCAGAGGTAGATGACTTAAGGGTCCTTGAAATCATTAGTGCTCCCAGGATGGAAGTTCCATGGGGGCTGGGCTCTCTCTGTCTTGTTCACACCATATGACCTGATACTCCACAGTCAAACCAGTGGCTCAGAGTTTTTCAAGGGAAACTGAACTGCTCTAGGATAGCAGATTGGAATCTTGGGAGGCTGAGCGGATTAATTTTTAACACATTTTTGACCAGAGATGTATTAACAGCCACAGGTGTTAGTTTCTGCAAAAATCCCCTAGTCAATAATGTGTTATGAGTCTATCAGATTACTCAAATACTTTCTTCCCCATACTCAAGTTGGCAATTATTGCTGTAATGGCACCCAATTTTGCTCTGCGTTACCTACTCCAATCCAGGGCTAAATCCTGTCTGGATTCCTATGCAATTCCATCTGTTTCTTTCAGTTTACTCGCCCAGTTCATTGTCTTTTTGCACCCAGGGGTTTGTAACTACCGTTTTCTAGGACCAGCTCAGATACAAAGTGGGAGATCTGGGTCGTGTGTGCGGTACTGATGTTAATGTTGCAGGTCTAGTTACAGGGAGGACCAAACATGGTTTTGGCAGCTTTATCATCTGGAGCGCAGAGATGGAAGAAACAGTAATCTCTGTGTGACCCCATCATCACACATAGGAGACGGATTTAGAAGAAGGTGCAGATCTAGGGACAGGGCTGTGCCCTTGTCATTGTTCTCATCACAGAGACCTTACTAATGTCCTCACCCTCTGATTTGCCTGGGATCTGCTCTTCTTCAGAGACATGCCCAGTGGTATGATACATGTTATATCACATGACCTATAGAGCCTCATGTACTGAGAAATAGAGAAGCATATACATTGTATTGAGGCTTCTTAGGAGTCATCCAGCATGCTATTCTCTCTCACTGTAGACCAGCCTCTCTGTTCCTATATATTCTGCTACCTCACTAGGTCTGCCCAGGAGCTTCAAGGTAGATTTATAAGCAACTTGAATGCTGTAACTGATTAATGAATTAATTGATTCTAACTAACGAACTATGGCTCTATCAGAATTAAATGTAGGGCCAGGTACCCTGTTGTTGCTGAATAAGCATTCAGGTATGAGGATGACAGCGATCATCCTGGATCCATCCAGCTAGTTTCTGGAGGAGAATAGGAATTAGGAAGGACTTGGAAAAATGCCCATTCAGTTATTACTTATAGCTTCCAAAATTTTATTTAAGTGTATTCTTAAAATTTATTCTAGTTTAGGTATCAGTGGGCCAAAAAGATGGCACAGATTGAAGAAGGCTTTGTTATACATTTCTCATGGGATCTCTCAATGGCCTGTGAGCTGACATGTTAAAAATGTAATTACACTGTAATTTGGAGTGGCAGGGAACGATGAGGTTAGAGGTGGTGGTGCCGAGGAGAAGAGAATATATAGCTTTAACTACATCGATTTTTCTTGTTCCTTGAAGATTTTTAAGAGGAGCTAATCTTCTCCATCCTCTAAAGCCTCGGCGACATGCATCATCAAGCTTAAACTTGGCTCATGAGAGCCCAGCCAGCAGTCCATCCCCTTCAGACTCATGTTTTTGTGTTGTCATATTTCATACTCATCAAGGTGACATTCATGTGCCTGATGCTTTCAGGGAAGAGTCTGGATTAGTGTTTGTCAAGGTTGTCCTGAAGACACTGGTATAATTCTTTCCTAATCTAAGCTCCTTCTCTTTATTCCTGCTCTCATTTAAAAAAGAAGAAATGCTGTTTGGAGTGTGGAATCAGAAGCATTAGCTTCTATTTCCATTCCTAAATTTCTATAAATAATTCTGTAAAACTGTGGTCTGCAGCCCTGGTCAGATGGACTGTGTGGTGAACAGAGTAAGTGATGATATATCGAGGAATGTGGAGAAAAGAGTAGAACTTGTTTTATGCTTATTTTTTTCTTATCCATTTTATGTGTGTGAGTATGCATTTTTTTTTTTTTTTTTTTACTGAGCCTAATATATTAATATAGTAGCACATGTGTATAATTTACAGATTAACACACAGATTTGGGGGAGATGTGTGCTCAAAATACTTTTCAGTTAGGAGTGAACGATCAAAAAATTTAGAGAATACCCCTTTAGGCCTCTGGCATGTCCTCATCTGGGAAGTGTTTCAGGTTGTCATATCCTTCACAGAGTTGGTGAGTGGTCCAACTCATCAACTCATTTATATAGACGTTTGCATTTATATGTTGATGTCCCTGAACATCAACATACATCTATATAAATTAGAATATCAGGCAGGATTGGTATCCATGACATCTAAAAAATTTTAAAGCTTTCCCACTCCCATTTTCAAACTAGATGTAAAGGAGAAAAGTCTAAATTATCCCCAGAAAGGCTGTCAAATGAATATGTCAGGAACAGACTGCTGTGGTTCTGAGTTTTACCAGCCTTTCTACTACAGAGCATATTTCATTGTGTGCACACAGAGAGCAGGAGAGTGGCAAAACTCTGTATTCTTGCATGAAACACTTCCTTCGAGCCTTTAAATGTTTGTAAGATTTATTGGGGGGAACTCTTCAATCCTGTGTTATGTGGGCACACTCAGATAATCACAGTGTTGTTCGTTGGATTATTACTCTGTACCTTTGTGCTTTTCTCGCATTGTAGATTATGGGGCCTGCTAGACATCCTTCCAATCTGTCAGTCATTTTTGTTCGTTAACACTGTCCTGGAGTATTTCACACTATTTGAAAGTCACAGTGTTTTTACAGTTTCAGGGAGGAGGCGGGCGGGGGCGAAGGAGTAAGGAGGGAAATTTGGCCCCAAAATAATAACTGGAAAAATTGAATTCTTATGAAGTCATCTAGATCAGAAAGATCAGGTGAGAAATTCTAATTCAATAGATTATCTAGAATCTAGAGTGGCAAAGAACTTGGCAAGTGATTTAGACTCCAAGTTGCTTGCCAACTTCTTTGTTTTTGCATTTTAACTTCTTTTAATAGCCCCCAAATATTAGTTTATTTTTGATGTCCAAAGGAATAAGAGGACAATCGTTGTTTAAGAAATCACCTCAGAATACATCTTAGTGTTGGCTTTCAAATTAGAAACTAAGTAGTTGGTTGGATGTAATGAAAAGGGTTTGAAATTTTTGATTTGAAAACCCATGGATATGCCACCCTGGATTCCCCTGTAGAGTAGGTTGAAGACTCTTGACAATATGGAAAGCATCTGACCCATTAGCGAGATGATAGCACAGTGGTTGAGACAACCAGGTCATAGGTCACAGTCATCATAGGTCTGAATCCTGTCTCCGTCCAGACTAACTTTGTGACCATGGGCAGCTCGCTAACCTCTCTGTGCCTTGGGAGAGGAGGGTGGGTCTCCATCTGTAAAGTGGTGTTAATGACACTGCCTCCCTCCTGGAGTTACTGTGAAGACTACATGGATTAATGTATTTAAAACACTTCGTGCTAGTACATAAAAATGTTTAAATAAATACTTGCTATTTTTATATCCTACAAGATTTGCCCTCTTTTTAAATGAACAACTATATTAAGTGACCAGTTTTCTTCATTGAAAGAAAAAGGATTAGAGTTACAAAATCCGTACATTACAGAAAATTTTAGATATTTCAGAGCGTAGTTTATGGTCTTTTCTATGTTGTTTCTCTCTTGTCAGTTTTATGCTGGTATTTTCTTCTAGAAAGATAAAAGCGAAAAACTTGGTTCTTTTGAGTTTTAAGGGAAAGTTTGGATTATTCAAAGGTGTCAACTGAAATGAGAAATAAGGATCCCAACTTTTCTTACCAACCCCAACTAGAGGCTGGACTAACAACAAAAACAAACCAACTCTATATGTAGTACGTTTACGTCAGTAAAAAGTTAGGGGGTAGGAACTGTCTTGTCTCTGTTCAGCAGAGTATAAGAAACAATCCTGCCATGTGGCCCTCCAGGATATTCACACTGGCTCTTCCTTCTCAGGGTTTGGAGTCTTGAAAGGTTTTTGCTCCCATTTTAAGGAACTGGTAGAAGTGTCACATGAGAACATACATGAGAATACTGTGTTGTGAGGTTGCCAAGAGTCGGGAGAGGCTTCCCTCAACGGCTGTAACTCTTCAAGGCTAACTTCAGATCAGAAGTCACATGGTAATGAAGAGTCAGTTAGGAAGTCAAAGCAAAACATAGTGGGATATACAATAAATGCCATGAACTGATGGCAAAAAGCTGTTAACCACTTCCCACCATGAGAAAATCAGTCAAGATGACTAGCACGGGTGTTTGGAAAGCTTTCTACATTGTGTAATATAATCATTTTGTAATATAAGCAGTACTTAGTGAAAACATGGGCAAGGATTGTTGCTGAGTGACACAGACCCCCGTCAGGGAAGTGCAGGGAGTTCTCTGCAGTTAGGTGGCATCAGCACAGCAGTTGGGAGACGCATGTGAATGCAAATTGAGTATTTATCCAAGATTTGCTTATGTGCTCACTGATAACTGTGCTCTGAGAAAGCCGTCCCAGAAAATGAACTCTCAGAAATGAAATTAGTTATGTAGTGTCTTGTGTATTTTCTATTTAAGGGGGGCCAAATCAGAGGAAGAGGGAGACAGACACAGGGAGAATGGGCTAAGCAGCAGCCGTATTAATACCTTTTCTAACCTGGTGTCACTCAGCATCACTGGACGACATCTACCTCTGTGTTGTTTCCAGTTTTTGACAATTATGAATACAGCTGTTATCAACAATACTATTGGGTTGGCCAAAAAGTTCGTTTGGGTTTTTCTGTAACATCTTATGGAAAAACTCAAAGGAACTTTTTGGCCAACCCCATATGTAAGTTTTTGTGTAAATAAAAGTTTTTCTTTCTCTTGGGTGAATACCCAGAATTGAGGTTGCTGGATCGTGGTAAATGTACATAAAGCTTAATAAGCCACTGTCATACTGTTGTCTACCTTGAGTGTGCCATTTGCTTTCCCATCAGCAGTGTATGAGGTTTTAGTCGCTTTGCATCCTGGTCAGCACTTGATATTGTCACTTTTTTTTTGTTTAAGCAATTCAGTAGGTTTGTAGTGGCATCTTATTTTGGCTTTAAATTGCATTTCTCTAATGGCTAATAATTTTGAAAATCTTTCATGTACTTATTTGCCTTCAGTATATTTTCTTTGATGAAGTGTCTGTTTATATCTTTCTGCTCATTTGAAAAAAATTGAGTTAATTGTTTCTTATTACTGACTTCTGAGAGTTCTTTATACATTTTGAATACCAAGTCCTTTGTCAGAACTGGGATTTGCAAATATTTTCTCCCAGAATATGGTTGTCTTACCCTTCTCTCAACAGCATCTGTTGCTGAGCAAGAGTTTTTGACTTTGATAAAGTCCAGTGGATCAATGTTTTTTTTCCTTTGCTTTTGGCGTCAGATATAAAAACTCTTTGACTCTTTGACTAAGCCATACATTACTCTGTTGACCATTTCTTCTGGGATGGCGATGTGTCTCATCTAGAAGGCTCACTAACTTCCCGTAAGAATCTTTTGTGACTGCTTTTTTGTGATTAACATCTCTCTTATTTGCACAGTAATACTTCATATTCCCCCTGTGCCAGAGGGATTATTTCGCTCTATTAGAGTTGCTTTTATTTTCTGAGCCTTCTGCTAGGCTGTGCTGGGCGGTTAGTATCACAAGGGGAGGGGCTATCTTGCTGTGTTCATTGTTGCCTCAACCCAGCGATTCATGCATAGTGGGTGGCACTCGCTGGATTTGTGAATGGATGGAGTTGCTGGTCACTTTCGAGTTCCCATGCCTTTGCACATGCTCTTCCTAATTACCTGAAATACTCTCTTGCCTTTTCCCTGCCTGGTTGGCCCCTTCCTATCTCTCAAGCCTTGTGGACCCTTCCCCATTTGCTCCAGGATGAAGTGCTTATGTCCTCCTGTGTTCTTAGGGCACTTTGAACATGCTCCCTTTGCAGCGTGTCTCCCATGGTGCTGCAGGTAGCTGAGGGAGGGGTCTTTCTCCACCGCTGGAGAGCTGCCCTTACTCATCACTTAACCCTCAGACCCTAATATCCCTACCTAGGACTTAGCAGGTACTAAATAAATGTTTATTGAATGAATTACGGTATATGTTTGTCCTTTTCTAATTTATTTTTAACATTAAAAAGCCTAGGCATTAACATAATTTAGAGAAACACGGTGGGCAGACCATGCCAGCATGCACGAGTCTCCATCATCTTCATGGACATTTTTTCTATAATAAAATTTTATTTACACCATCCATAGAACATTTAATTGTATGATTCTTTTAGATTATGAATATGGATCATTATAGATAAATTTTAAAATATAGTATAAAAATTCTGTTAGAAAAATATTCTTATCATCTTTAATGCTACCACCCAGGCAAGGTATTCTCGTAACATTTTGCTATATTTTTCTTCTTAAAAAAAAAAAACACAGTGTCTGTATTTGTGAGCATTTATATCTATCATTTTATATGTAGTTTTTACCAGTTACACTCATTGGCTCTGATCACACAAGTATACACCTGTAATGCTGTATATTTTTAAAATTTAATATTGTACTCCAAACATTTCTGGTGTCATTAAGTGTTAGGTTTGACTTTTAGTGTACCAGAATATTATTTTCAAGGTTTTTGCATGTCATATATAGAGATAATGCTGTCCTACCCACTGCATTAACGTGAAACCTGGTTCTGTTGATGATGTGCCCTTCAACTCCTGGAAATGAATTCATTATGACAAAAGCCAGCTGTACTTCAAGTCACATCAAGTGACAGAACAAAATACACAGTAAAGAGGTTCTGAAGTGTAGTCACTACTTGACATTAAATCCACAAAAGGAGATGAGATGAGATGAGACGAGAATGATTTGCCATAGTTCCTGAATGGGGAAGTACAGGCGAGGACTCTCAGATACCGTGGGCTTGGGGGGCCTTGTATTACAAGGTGGAATTCACTCCCAGAGAAGCTGCAACTGTCATTAGACGTCAGGGAGAAATGCTGGGACTTGTTTTGAGCCCTTGGTGGGTGGAGAGAGATGAGAGAGTGGAGACCCTAAAACAACTATGGGAAGAGTTGTTGTTTTTGGTTTTTAATCTGAAACTTCTTTTTTTAATTTAAAACTTAGCAAAGTTAATAAAGAGGCTTTTTGGTGGAAAAGATGGCACGTGGAACCACATGACTAAGACTAATTCCTTGGCATTTTCTCTAACACCTGTGGGTGCTCATTTCACTTTTTAAAGCAAATCTGATGAAACTGCACACACGTGCTTCAGAGGCTGGCTTTCGACTGTAGTCCTGTCCCTTTGGCCTAGTTTCACTATATTTCTCTGAGCATCTATTTCTTCATCTGTAAAATGTAAACAATAATACCTCCTAGCGTTGTTTTGAGATTTAAATGAGCTGTTGTTTGAGATTTAAATGTAAAGTGCCTAGCATGGGGCCTGGTACCTTGAAGCTTGAAATAATAGTGATTTTCAGTTCTCTTTCCACCTTCTGCCTTTCATTTCTATTTCAGTAAAAATTTGTTCATTTGCTGCTTGTCATGCCCTGAGGGTAAAACTGATATGGCCCCCCTGAAGCCACAAAACTGAAATAGACAGGGATGTTGTTTTCAAAGAACTTACAACCTGGGGTGATAAGGAATAGATGTTTAAGCATCAAACTATACTATAAGACAGAATAAAATAAATGCTAAGTAGAGGTGTAAATACTGTGCTGGTTGAGGTGACCTGGGGGAACTTATAGAGGAGAGGATTATGATATAGGCATTGAAAGATACATGGATTTTCGTAGCTGAACACAGCTTTTCTTTTACTTTAAAATTTTTTTTTTAACTTTTAATTTTATACTGGAGCATAGTTGATTAACAATGTTGTGATAGTTTCAGGTGTAGAGCAAAGTGGTTCAGTTATACATTTTCCCATTTAGGTTGTTGCATAATACTGAGCAGAGTTCCCTGGGCTATACAGTAGGCCCTTGTTGGTTATCCATTTTAAATATAGCAGTGTGTACATGTCCGTCCCAAACTCCCTAACTATTCCTTCCCCCCACCCTTCTTCCCCCCTAGTAAAAGATAACTCTGATTGTGAAATTGCATATGTTTGGTGAGTAGTGAGTTGTCTGCTTTTTGGCTTGAGCATGAGTTAGGGGCTGGAAAAATAGTGTGGTGGCAGCTCTCTGATACAAATAGCTTCACGCTATGGCTGAAGAACTTGTATGCAGCATAAGACAAAAAAAACACCTGGGCCATCTCATGTGTATAATCAGTACTAAGAACTGCAAGCAAGGTACCAAATGGTTGTGGGATGCTTGCCAATAAGCATTGGGGATCCCATCTGATGTCACTTATTATCAGGCTAGATACTGTCCTTGCTTGCCGTATAAACTCCTCTAGCTAGAGAGCATATGATATACTTGATGGTGAAAGAATTTATGAAGGAGCAGTCTAAAGAAATAGGACCTGTTAGTATGGAATTAGACGTATGATTTCTCTTAGAGTAAGGAGGTTCTTCAAACAAACACTGCTACCAACCTCTCTTTTTCTTTGGAAATAGGAATCAGAGTCCCTAGAGGTAATTTACCTTCAACTTTTAGGAATTCTGCGTACATCATCCTGAAGATCTGTCCTAGAGAATTTGTTGTCTGGGGGTCAAAATAGATATAGCTGAATGTTGTGCTTATAAATAATAGAAATTAACAGGTAAACTGGGATGTCATGGATTAAAAAGTCAAGCGCCAATATGGCTACTGTAAGAGCACTTTCATGTATTTTGTTATTTCTGCTTCTAGGGACCTAATACCTATCATTGCTGCTCTGGAATACAATCAGTGGTTCACTAAGCTGTCCTCTAAGGATCTAAAACTGGTAAGTAATTGAAGATGTTGCTTAGCTTTGCTGAATTTCAAAACCTGATAATTATATAAAAACACAACACACATTTGTTTTTCTACCACACTGGCGAGCTGCATACATGTTATTTCTGAGGGGGATATTTTCTTATAAATGATCTGCAGAACATTTTATAAAGTTTGTAATGTGAGATGCTTCAGAGAAGTACTTCCTCATGTTTTCAGCTGCGTCAGGCAATTTTAGATGATGAACAGAAAGACACATTTAGTGGAGCCTTCAGTACACACTCATTCTGTCGGCAAAGACTATTAAAGTTACATTTGCGGGCTTCCCTGGTGGCGCAGTGGTTGAGAATCTGCCTGCCAATGCAGGGGACAGGGGTTCGAGCCCTGGTCTGGGAAGATCCCACGTGCCGCGGAGCAACTGGGCCCGTGAGCCACAACTACTCTGCCTGCGCGTCTGGATCCTGTGCTCTGCAACAAGAGAGGCCGCGATAGTGAGAGGCCCGTGCACCGCGATGAAGAGTGGCCCCCGCTTGCCGCAACTAGAGAAAGCCCTCGCAGAGAAACGAAGACCCAACACAGCCATAAATAAAAAAAATTAAAAAAAAAAAAAGTTACATTTGCACAGCTGCAGATAGCAGGTTTTATGTTCCTATCTTGCATTCCATCTCCACAAAGCTTCCCTTCCTGAGAATTTAGGAAAACGTTACTAAGGTAGAGTTGGTCTGGTTGAATTATGATAGTTAACATTAATTTTCTAGATGAGTTTTTGGGCAGATTTATATGTAAGCAAAATGAAATCAAAGTGAAATCCGTTAGTTTTCATAAGGCATGGGGGAGCCAAAGTTTTGGTCTGTTTTACTATTGGAAATAAGATGCTCTGTTGGGTTTTTTTATTTTTTATTTTTTTGCAATTTCAAAGCAGCCATATGGACAGATGCTTATCCATGAGTTAGGTTTCTGCTGCTTCATTTTAGCACAGAAGATAATTTAGATGTTGTTTTATTGGAGACTCTTACATTCAAGCCTCCAACTTTCAGAGGTCATACAAACTGGGGGTATAAGATTTTACAAGCGAAGAGATAGGATTTGGATTGAGACATGGATCTATTGAAAGTGGAGGGTTGAGATTTGCTGGCGGCCAGCCTGCTGGTTCTCTGAACTTGCCTGGCGTGTGAGTGACTTAAGGCGTTATAGGTATGAGCATGGGCAGAACTCATTTGGGGATTATTTAGAGGCAATGCGGTAGACAAAAAGAGTGTGGGCTTGGAAACCCAGAAATCTGGGTTTCAGATTCTGACTCTTATTACAAGGCTGTGTGACCTTAGATACATTACTTGACCTTCCAGGGCCTCTGTTTCCTGCGTCCCTATTATTGTGAGCTAGTTGGAGCTCATGTCTTATCAGAATCTGTGGCTCAATAGCTACACAGTAAAAATTGGTTTAATAAATAGATGTCAAATGAGTTTGTTGAATGAATGAATGGACATAGCAATATAACTATTTTGCAGGTTATTGAGATGAGTAAATAATGTGTATAGAAATTCTAACAATGCCTAACGTATTATAGGCATGTCACAGTCAGATTAGCAAAGAGGCTGAGAAATGAACAAATGGGGGAGCATGAATTATGGAAACTGTATCAGCTACACGGCCGGGGGTGGTGGTGGTGTCTGAGGTCACTGATGATTGAGGTACGGATGGTGACCTCTCACGGAACAAACAGACAGCCGTGATGGGAGACCTGGGAACAGAAGCCTCTCATTGCTATTTGCAGGGATGGGGACCATTTGCAGGACTGAACTAGCAGAGATTCCAGGTGCGCGAGGGGAGCCATTTTGAGGAATGAGAAGTAGATTAGCCCAGGGATTGTAGGATCAGAGAGAACAATGCTTTGCTACCAAGTCAGTTTTCCTGGTTCATTCAGACATTCACCTAAGCCCATGATTTTCAAAATGGGGCACAAGAGAGCTATGGGGAGGTTGTGGATATCCCATTTTTGGAAGTTGTCCCAAATCATTAGTACCAGGCCACCAGTGCTACCGTTCTGTCATTATTCCTCCCAGGCAGTATCTCCTTTTAACTGCCTTAGATGTTTAGGGAAGAAAGCATGCACCTAATTATTTCAGTCTTGGCCAGACAAAGCATATAAGTGTTCGTATGCTTTCTTGGGTGTCCCGGGATGGCAGGAAGTGGAGTGACAGGATTTGAGGATTGCCCTCACTGCTTATCTATTAACTGAGATTTAAACATAAAAATGCAAATGTGCATATTTTTAATATTTGGTATTTAAAAATGAAAAATGGTCTTTGGGCTACCTCTCTGCAAGTTTTCAAAAAGAATACTAGCAATTCTTCCATGTTTGTTACTCAAAGTTAAAAAGAAATGATAGAGACTTCCCTGGTGGCGCAGTGGTTAAGAATCCACCTGCCCATGCAGGGGACGTGGGTTCGAGCCCTGGTCCGGGAAGATCCCACATGCCGCAGAGCAACTAAGCTCGTGTGCCACAACTACTGAGCCTGCGCTCTAGAGCCCATGAGCCACAACTGTTGAGCCCGCGTGCTGCAACTACTGAAGCCTGTGCACCTAGAGCCCGTGCTCCACAACAAGAGAAGCCATCGCAATAAGAAGCCTGCACACTGCAACGAAGAGTAGCCCCTGCTCGCCGCAACTAGAGAAAGCCCGCACGCAGCAATGAAGACCCAACACAGCCAAAAAGAGAAAAAAAAAAAGAAATGAAACTTTCCCCTTTGATGGCTTCTACAGTATGCAATCTCAGAACATTTTCTAACACCTGGTCTATTTGAGGCAAAGGAAGGCATTACACCTTCTGTGAATTTCTTAAAACATGAAGTGTAAAAAGAAGTAACCTCCTCTCAAGTTATATGAATTCTCTGAGTTGTTAGTTCGCTGGGTTGTTAAGACTGCTGCTTGCTCAGTAGAAGTCTCCTGAGCTTAAGGCACCACAGGAAAAATATGACACATGCTTTATGCTGATCTTATGAAGCCAGTTAGCAGTCAGGATCCTAAATTTAAATGGAGGGATAGAGGGATTTTTTTTTGAAGATATGCTGAATATGCAATTAGGACCAAGATTCTGGACTCATTAAATTAGCAGTAGAATTGAGGTCTTGCTCAGTGCTCTCAGGTTTAGAATTTAGGCAAATCAGTGAGCATCATTGGGTCTTTTTAAATCTTTTAAAAATGATATGGTTGGGCTGGATAATGTACGTGGTTCCTCTTAGTTCCAAATTTTCATATTTGTTTTATTTTGGATTAGTTCATTTGTTATTTTATAGTGATTCTTCTAGTTTTTATACTGTACATTTTATTTTTATTTTTAAATTTTTTTTAAAAGTTGATTTTTTTTAAAAAATTGATTTTATTTATTTTTATTTTTTTGGCTGCGTTGGGTCTTCATTGCTGCGCACGGGCTTTCTCTAGTTGAGGCGAATGGGGCTATTCTTAGTTGCGGTGCATGGGTTTCTCTTTGCAGTGACTTCTCTTGTTGCACAGCATGGGCTCTAGGCATGCGGGCTTCAGTAGTTGTGGTGCGTGGGCTCAGTAGTTGTGGCTCGCGGACTCTATAGAGTTCAGGCTTAGTAGTTGTGGTGCATGGGCTTAGTTGCTTTGCAGCATGTGGGATCTTCCTGGACCACAGCTTGAACCCGTGTCCCCTGCATTGGCAAGCGGATTCTTAACCACTGCACCACCAGGGAAGTCCTACATTTGATTTTTAAATAAATACAAGCTCTTAGAGAGTCATTGTATTAATTTGTTAAAAAAAATTTTCCCTAAATCTGTAAATGTAGTGCTGAACATGAAGTAGACATTTGGGGAAGACAACGTAATGGTAACATTTACTTGTTATCTAGGTTTGTGTGTGTATCTCTTTAAAATGTCCATCACTTTATATTCTTTGGTGTAGCAAATAATGCTTTTCATGTAGTTGGCACTTAATAAAAAGTAGCAAAATTAATGTAATCATGAACGACTTATTACACCTCTACCCTACTGGCATCTTAAAGAAAAGTTGGACACACTTTTCATACATTTAAAATAAAAACTTTTATTACAGTAATTATGCCCAATGGGTAAATGAAAGCCCTGCTTCACGTCCTGGCTTTGGTAAATTACTTTTCTGGATGCTCTGAGGTAGCCCTGGAACGGTAATGATACCATGGATTGTTTCTGGAAATTAGAATAATCTTCGCAAAAACATGTCTGAGTAATCACTTTTTATCATGACGACACAGAATAAGATCAGTTCCTCCGATTGTATATTGTAAGGCGAAGAATTATACTGATAAGGGGTCACCATTTTGAAAATCACCACTGTCAGCATAATATAAATTACAGGCATTGGGTCACTTGGAATTAATTTTCCTCTCCCCTCATCAATCTGTGGGACACATTAGAAGCCCAGGAATAGTGTGAAAGCAACGTTATAGACCCAGCGGGATCAAGCAGCACAGAAGAATTATAACAGCCTTAAATGCTGGGTAACTTGGTAGTTTTTCCAAGTCAGTTTTTCTAAAGTCTACTTGACTGGAGAACTTTTGCTATATTTTATACTGTTCCCATAATGGTTAATCCAGTTGGGTATTTATGATCTGATAAATCAAAGAACTATAATATTTTTATGTGGTATTTTAAGAAAAGAAACTGCTTTGACATTTGTATGCATGACACAGAAAATGATTTCTCTCTCTCTCTCTTTTTAAAATAATATAAAGGATTTAAATAGACCCTAGATTATAATGACATTTAAATATCACTTTTTAATATCCAAATAATTTTAAGGTCAGGAGCCACCTTAAATTACTTTTGGAATAAGGCAGGATATAAGTAAATATAAAACATTAATAAATAAAAATTTAAAAGAAAAAATTATGCACAATTCTACTAGGGCACAGCTCTTCATTTTTCATAGTCCCCTCAAGACTTTTGCTACATACCTTACCTATTTCAATTGTTGTAATCTTTATTAAACATTTTATTTTAATTATGCATTTTCGTTTAACATTATATCATAAGAATTTAAAATATTTTGACAGATGTAAGTTTACAACTACATAATTTTTGTAAACATGAGGTTTATTAACATGAGACCATTAATTACTGAAGTCTTTCTTATTACCTTACCCTAGTTCAGAGATTACTAGTAGGAACATCGTAATACCTAACGATTATCAAGTGGTTATTCAGCCTCCCTTTTAAAGTACATGACATCTTTAATCTAATTTTCTTATCTACAAAAAGGGAATAATAATACTTAATTAACAGTTTTATAATGAAATACACGTAAAGGGCTTAGCTCAGTAAAAGAGAGCCTCCTCCTCATCACCATCACCATTGTTGCTACCACTCAGTCTTTAGTTTGTTATTTTGGATATCACTTTCTTGGGAACTCCTTTTGGTTTTCCCAGGATTGGGTGAGATACGCCTCTGTATGCCCATAGCACTACCAAAAATGGCCTTTCTATTTTTCTATTTCTATTTTTCTATCATAATTGTGTATTTCCTTCTTGTCTGATTGCCTTCCGGAGGGTACAGTCTTGAAGGCAGAGACTTTGTCCTCTACGTTGTATTCCCAGGACCTTCATCATGGGGGTGTGTAGTAGTAGATGTTGAGTCATAGTATGTTGAATGAATGATTTATTTAACTAAAACTTTGCATCTGCATAGATTTATGACAGTGAAGTGAGATTATTTTTAGGCTTATGACTTGGTCAAAGAATATCTTCTGTTATAGTCCACTGATGTCTGCGAACAGATCTTGAGGGTGGTGAGTAGGTCCAATCGACTGGAAGAACTGGTGTTGGAAAATGCTGGACTTAGAACGTGAGTATTTCCTGAATACGTGAATGTGTTGCTTTAAAACATTTTGCCATTTCCTCTAAAATTAATATATAGTTTTGAGAAAAAAGTTAGGCTACTCACATATAGAGTATAGTTAGTGTATTCCCTCCTTAAAAAAAGTCCCTGTGATCCCCATCATTATCATGAAGGCCAAGGATTTTCTAACATCTTTTGTGGTTGTGTCACATGGTATTTTTGAGGGTACATAAGCATAGTGGTTAAGAGCATGGACCCTTGAGCCAGATGCCTGATGGCTTTGGGCAAATTGTTTCAGTTCTCTGTGCCTCAGTCTCTTCATCTTTAAGGTGGAGATAATAATAATGCCTACTTTATAGAATATGGTAGTAAGGATAAATGAATTAATACATGGGAAGTGTTTAGAAAAGTATCTTTCATATTATAGATGCTATGTGTTAGATTTTACTAGTATCATTAATGGTAGTCATAGTAATAACACATTTCATAGGATGTTACTGCTTTGTTGTGAGCTGTTTTAGCCATTTCTCTCCCTTTTCAAATTCACACTTAAAGAATCTTCATCTAGTGGTTCAGTAACCAATACCCAAGCCTTACCAGGGGCAGGCGAGTTTGAATCTGCTGGAGTAAAGACTTTACTGCTACTACGTGAGGAGGGTTGACAGTTTCGTAATCATAGCACTTAGTGCGTTATTTTGCGTTAAACACACCTGAAATAGTGATTTTGACTTCTGTTAAAATATAGTGCTAGCAACTGTAGCCTTTAAATTCAATGATTAGGGCAATCAGTTTTGCGTTCATGATTATTGCATGAAATTAGAACTGATATAGTGAATAGCCTATTGTACTTTTCATGTAAAGCAGGTTCAGTTCAGGATTTGTTTTTTAAGTCATGAAGGAGCCAAATAGTACTACTAATAGCATCCTGCAGTGTGTCTTTAAAGGGGCAATTATATATTTTCTTTTTTCTTTTGAATGAGGTTTTGACTGATCAAGATGAACCATGTTCTAGCTATGGCTTTACAGACTCTCTAATGAGGATATGAACTAGTGTAAATAGATTGGTTCTTAACAAATATATGATATATAGGTTAATATTGTAAAGAATGCTTTTCTCTTTTTAGATTTCACCCTAGCTATTCTAACTTTAAATTTTTTATTTGAGCAGTTTTACATTTTGTGTTATTTCATCTGACTGTTTTGTTTACTTGCAGAGATTTTGCACAAAAACTGGCCAGTGCTCTAGCACATAATCCCAACTCAGGACTCCATACGATTAACCTTGCTGGCAACCCACTGGAGGATCGAGGTACCGTGACATTTACGTGACCATTGATGCCAGAACTCTGAGAGGATTAGGGAGTTTTAACTGAGCCGTGCCTGAAGAATAGTGTCAAGCTTAGTTGTAATTATGTTATAAATGCTGCTGATGCTCTTGTTGGCCTCTCATTCTTTCCACCCTTTGGTGAAAGTACTCATGCTACGATTTTATCAGCTGATAAACTATTCTTGAAGTGACACAGATGGAAAGGAGGATCTTATTTTTATTTATTATTTTTATTGAAGTCTAGTTGATTTACAATGTTGTGTTAATTTCTGCTGTACCACCAAGTGACTCAGTTATACACATATATACATTCTCTATTATATTCTTTTCCATTATGGTTTATCCCAGGATACTGAATATAGTTCCCTGTGCTATACAGTAGGACCATGTTGTCTCTCCATTCCAAATGAAATAGTTTGCATCTACTAACCCCAAACTCCCAGTCCTTCCTCCCCCACCTCCCCTCCCCCTTGGCAACCACATGTCTGTTCTCTATGTCTGTGAGTCTGTTTCTGTTTTGTAGATATGTTCGTTTGTGTCGTATTTTAGATTCTACATATAAGTGATATGGTATTTGTCTTTCTCAGAAAGAGGATATTATTTTTAAACTATTATATTGGTTTTTTATTGCTGGGTAACAAATTACCACAAACTTGGCAGCTTAAGGTGACACAGATTTATTATGACACAGTGTTTTGGGGTCAGAAGTCTGGGTAGAGGTTAGGTGGGTTCTCAGTGTCATGAGGCAGAAATCAAGTTGTTAGCTGGGGCTGTGATCTTATCTGTGACCCGGGGTCTTCCTCAAGCTCACTGGTTGTTGGCAGAATCAATCTCCTGAGGCTGTAGGACTAGATCATTATTTTCTTGCTCGCTACTTGCCAGGGACCACTCCTGGCACCTGGAGGCTGTGTTCAGGTCCTTGGCATGTAGTCCCCTCCTCTCGCAACATGCCTGTCTGCCTCGCGTTCCAGGCCAGCAGAAGCACATCTCTCTGATGCTCTACTTTCTTTTAGACCGCTCACCTGTTTGAGTCAGACCCACCCAAGACAATCTCCCTTTTGATTAACTCGGAGTCGACTGATTAGTAACCTAATCACATTCATAATATCCCAGCATATTCATTGGTCTGTCCCACACACTTGAAGAAACTATAGTGGGTGTGTTTACCAGGGGGCAGGAATCTTGAGGACCATCTTACAATTCTGACCATCACAAATGTTTTTTAATTTTTAACAAGATTTGAATGTAAGAATAGAGAGAAGTTGAAGGACTAGATTTCATGATGAGGCAAAAGAAGTTTTCATTAAAAGTGTTTGTGTGAGTAGAGGGAAGAGTCAGTAGGTTTAGAAAGTGAAACTTGAGAGTTTGAATTCTCAGTAGGAGAACATTGATGGATGAGGTTTAAGATGAAGTAGCTTTATCTCTAGAGGGAATACTCCGTTTTCATTATCTGTTGCAGATGTTTTCCAGCATTGTTGAATAAGGGCCTTTCATCTTGTGATGTTATATATTTGATGAGGATTAATTATTAAACTGAGCTGAAGATACTGATATAGACATTCAATTCTGCTTTTTTATTCCTGATATTGACATTGTTCTTCATTGAAAAAGATACCCATGTGGTATCCAAACAAACATTTGAAGAGGAACTTCCCAGCACCTGAAGTAGTGAACCTAAAGGAAGGTTGAGACTGAATTGGAAGACTAGTTCACATGAAAGACACTCTCATAGATATATAGGGCAAAGCTGAAAATAATGGATACATATCCCTGCAACAGGAGTTTCTCTGGGGTTTAGTCTTTTCTTTAAGAAAGGCAACTGTTCTATTAGTCGAATGCTACAAAGAGGTGACTATAACAAAGTGGAAACCATGCAGATCACCTTTTATAGACATGAGGGCTGTTTGGCTTTTGTTTTTAAGATGGAAGGGACTCGAACATTTTTATCTACTGACAGGACAAAATCAGTAGTTGTTAAATGCCAGTTGCTAAGGATGTGAAATCCAGAGTGCAGTAAGGGACACTCCTTAGTCATCAGGCAAACACAAATTCAAACCACATTGAGATACCACTTCAGAGCCAATAGTTTGCCTATAATCAACATAAGTGTTGGGGAGGATGTGGGAAGTGGGAACTCATGCATTACTGGCGGGAGTGTAAAATGGGGCAGCCTCTGGTTAACCAGTTGCTTCAAAAGTTAAACACAAATTTGCTTGATGACCCAGCAATTCCACTTCTAGGTGTTACCCAAGAGAAATGAAACGTATGTCCACAAGAAGACTCGTGAATGAATGTTGATAGCAGTGTTATTCATGATCGCCCCAAAGTGGAAACCCAAATGCCCATTACTGGTGAGGGGATAAACAAAATATGGTGTATCTGTACTGTGGAACACTACTCAGTAGCACGAGAGAACGTGGCACTGATCCTGCCTAAGACACGGTTGAACCCCCAGAAACGTCACGCTCAGTTAAAGAAGCCAGACTCCAAAGACCTCTTGTTATTGTTTGGGTTTGGGAGGCAGTGAGCGGCAGAATGAGTCTGAGGCCCTTCATCTTTCTTGTAATGTGCGTCGTATGCCCTGAGGTGCAGCCCTACTGGACAACCTTATCTATTGGACCCTCTCCTTTGGTTTAAACTCCTGCAACAGTGCTTCCTTCATTCTGCCGCATTGTAATTAGAGTGGATGTTTCTCCACCAGCTTAGTTCTCTTCCCTACTTCTGTCCGTCATTCTCTCCTAACCTTCGAAGACACACTACATCTAGCCTAAGACCTTGTACGTAATCAATAAATATTTTCTTTAAATTGAATTTGATTTCATTTAATCGAATTCCCTTTTGTGGTTTTTAAATTGCAGTTGAAAACCATGGTGAAGTTTATAGAGATTTCTTTTGTACAGAGTCAGAACATGTATTCAGAGATGACATTTCCCTGCCTCCTTCCTCCTGTGTGACCTGATTTTGTGCATCTTTTCACCGACCTGCAGTCTGTTCCCAGGTGTTAGAACCATGAATCCTTCCAAGGACGTTTTCCACAGCTTGATGTGTAGATACCGACTCTCTGGGGTGTTTTCTGCTCACTTACATTCAAGCTTTGACACTCCTGACACGTTTCTGCCCCGTCTAATTCATTCGTTGCTGTGTTTGCCGGTGCTCTGGGACAATTGCCAGCACCTGTATTCCCCACCTTTTTTCACTCTTGGGGCTGGGCCTCCTGAACACAAATTCTTTACAGGCTTTTTTTTTCATCCAGGCTAAATATCTGAAAGTGATGAGTAGCTTTTCTGCTCCTGGATGGAAAGTCCACAAGAAATCCAACTGAGTGTAAAATATTTACAGAAACTTCAAAATAGGGAAAAATTTTCATGACTTTTTTTCTGAGCTTTTCAATGGAAAACAATAAAAAAGCATGGGGGAGGAGTTTGCAATTGAATTGTTTAGTCTATAAAGAGAGCCCGAGCCCAGGAAGATTATTTACAAGGAATTGCAAAGAAACACAAGGCAGTTTGGCAGCCTAGAATTCTGAGGAATTTAAGCACCAAGTGGAATTTGATTTTGTACCTGAACCATCCTTTCAGGGACTTATTTGGAAACTCTAGAGAGGAAGTTTGGCTCCTTGCTTTATGATATAAAAGTTGATGCAGCAAAGCCCTGATATTTACAGCTCAGCTTCCCTGTCAGGCTCGTGTGCAGAGGACAGGCAGCCTTCTGTTGTTAAGGGGCTTGGGGTGGAGGAGGCTGAAGTATGATTTAGTAGGAGGGGTGTAGTGTGTATGGGCAATGTTTCCAATGCTGGATGCCCTGCTTCCGCTCTGCGAGAGCCCCACAGGGCAGTGAACGGACCACACACATGCAGGAGCTCCTCTTACCCTGGTTGTGGGGCCGGCCCTGCTCCCCAGCTTGCTCTCGGCCTTCTAGCCCAGTGTGTTTTCAGATTGTAGGTCAAGACCTGGTAAGCATTTAAAAAAAAAAAAGAAGAAATAGAATAGAAAATATCAGAGTGCATTTTCAGGAAAACTTGGGTTTTAGTTTTCTATTACATGTGTATGTGTTTATTTTGGTATGAGGTTCCTGCATCATGATGGCAAATCTCTTTCTTTATGTGGGTCATGGTCGAAAAGGCTTGAAACTCCCTGTCCTAGCTGAACTTCATTAACTAGTTCTGTGGTGAGTCCTCTGGGCTGACCTAGTATCTGAACCAGGGTGTTTCAGTCATCACCTCGTGACTAATCCTTTGGATCTGATGACTTTTTGGATCAAAGTTTAGTGTTTTTGGGGAATGCAGCTCTTCTCTCTGTGCTCATTTCACACACTTTCCTTCCCTAAATGTCACAAGCTCTGTGTTCTGTTCTCCCTAGTTACCCTTCCCAGTTATCCTAGATTTTATGATCTTAGCCTCATCAGGAATGTCTGTCCTTATTTCCTCCACTCACTTTGTTCTAAATTGGATTATTTTGTTTAAAGATGATTTAGAATCCTGTCTTGGAGTGTTTTTCTTTTGGAAATGTTGACCTGAAGCACCCAAATATTTTTTTTTTCTCCAGCCATCTGGTGGTGGCTCTGATTTGATTTTCTGGATGAGACAAGATAAATAGATTCTAGAATTGTCCCTTACATTTTGGGGTGCTGTAGATCTTTAATATCTCAGTGTATACCAGTGGATTCTGGAGTCAAAATACATAGGTTCAAATCTGGGCTTCTCTACTTTACCTCTGAGTTTCCTTGGACTAGTTACCTAACTTCTCTATGCCTCAGATTCCCCATCTCTAAAATAATAATAGCACCTCCCACATAACAGTGTTCTAAGGATTAAATGAGATAATATACATAAGAATCACCTGTCACATACTATGCACTCAATAAGTGTTAACTTTTACTACCATATTTGATTCATAAAATAGTCTTGTGAAGTTAAATAGCACAAATGTTATTCCCCTTTACAGATGAGGAAACCATGTTTACATAATTTGGAAAAGCTTGCAGAGTCATACCTAGTACCGACAGACTCTTGTTGAGAATTGCCTTAGTGATCAATCAGTCAGCCTCTTATACTGCGGTTGGGATTTTCTGATTTGGCTGTCTAGATTTCCCTTGGAAGTGGAAGGAAATAATTTTGTGTGTGCGATTTGGAAAACATTGGCTTTTTCCATAGCACGTCAATGCATTTTCTTAATCACTTTGATATTTAAAGAGGCCAGGTTTCTGCGTGACAGCTACTCAGCAGAAAGTACTTTTGTTTAGAGTCATGATTTCAGCCATATTTAATTGATATTTTTATGGTTATACAGGGTAAAACAGCATTTTAGAAACTGCATAGATTTGGATTTTAGGGCATTCAAAAATTAAGTGTGTTGACTGGTTTTTCCCACTAGTCTTGTATTCCTATATTCCTAGTTCTTGAATCTTTTTCACTCAGCCTTATTTTTGAAATGGAAATACTCCATTGCGTTTTATTTATTTACTTAGTTTTTTTTTTTTAGTGTTTCTGAACTCTCCAGGAAAGCCATTGGAATTAGTAGAAATCTAAAGATTTTAACTCTCACCTGTGTTCTGACATCTACAGTGTCAAATCTGTATGCTTCCTAACAGACAAGAAAGGTCTTGTGTTTCCCTGTATCATGTTGCTAGAACTCCATAGCAGGATTTTGTTAAATTATTAATATTATGCTTTCAGTCAACAAGGACCCACCTTAAACCGTTTTTTTCAACCATGTGAATCACACTGATTCCAGAATATCAAAATTTTAGAGTTTTATATGTTATTGTCATAGGCTTTTAAGTACATGCATGATTAATGGGTTAAGACTGCAATGTCAAATTTAATTTCCTGTCTTAGGAAGTTAATTACATCAGATGGCAAATTATAATTCTAAACATTTTATAATTACTTTTTTATTAGTCATAAATATTTCGATAATAGTTTTGTTTTGAAAGGAGAAATAAAAATTCGACCATTTTTTTCTTCTAAATTTGACACATAGTAAAACAAAAATAAATTACAAGAAGGGTTATTCATCCAGTAGAGTCTCCAGATGAAAGCTTTTGGTGATAAATTTCGTTTTAATTCACAGCTCTGAAGGCTAAGTTTTGCTTTATTTGGGGGGCAGAATTGAATAGTTTTGGCCAGAGGTTGAAAAGTCTGTTCTGTCCTTTCTTTGTGGGGAAATGTTTTCTTGATGATCAGTTTCTTCCATGGCACTATTGAGTAACTAACTTGAGGAAGTACAAGGCTGGTTAGTTTTTTTGTTTTTCCTGAGATTTTGGCTGCCAGCCACCCTCAGTTTATTCATGTTGCCAAGACCCCATTTCTGAAGTCTGCCAAAGTGGAGGACCCTTTGTGTAATAATGTTACCTTTTTATCAAAAATGAATTTAGTTTTTTCATTTTCAAAAAACTGAACAGTACTGACCCCAGTTATGCCTTTCATTCCATTAGCACTTAGCAAGGGTGTTTCTCTAAAGACGAAATATAATATACTTATGAGTTGTGGATGCCTAGGAAACTAAAACAAAACATTTCATCAAGAAAAAAAGAAGCTAGTAACTTAGTCTAGGATTAAATAAAAAATACTTTAACCAAACAATCTTGTATCTGAGACTTTAGTCCTTTTTACCTTTAATCCTGTTTACCTTTAATCCTGCTTTTTTCGTTTAAAATAAATGCTCAAACATGACTTTATTCACCTTTATTCTAACTTAAGAGCTTCACTTTTTATTACTTTCATTACTTAGGGTGTGATAGTTCTATTTCTAGAGAAAAGTATTGTTGGATTATTTATTCTTTTTTGTCTACCTTCCTTTTTAAAAGAAAGTTTACGATTAAAGAATGAACAGATGGGTGGGTGTCACCAGTAGTGTAAAATAATTGTTCCATTCTGGCCTTGCATTTTGTTGTAGGCATTTACAGTTTTATGTGGTGTTCCAGGTGTGTCTGACAGAAAAGAAAATATTGAAAGTTTAGAAATTATCATTTTCTCAAAGAACAAAGCAAAACAATTCAAGTCAACCTGAGTGAAACAAATTTGAAGTTTAATTTTGATCTAACAGATATTTTCAGCATGATTTGGGGGTATATATATAGATTTTAAAACATTGTCGTAGCATATACTTTGCTGAGTGAAAAAATATGTGAAAGAATTGGTCATGAGTAGTCCATGATAACTCTTGTCAATATTTAAAGTAAGAATCTGGTGTCCTTTCCTCTTCCATACCTAATTTTTTTTAAAGACTTAACTTTTTTAGAGTAGTTTTAGGTTCGCAGCACAATTGAGAGAAATGTAGAGAGATTTCATATATTCCCTGGGCCCACATAGGCATAGCCTCCCTCGTTATCAACATCCATCAGCAGAGTTAAGACATTTGTTACGATTGATGACCCTCCATTAATGCATCGTAATCACACAAAGTCCATAGTTTTCATTAGGGTTCACTCTTGGTGTTGAATGGGTTTGGACAAATGTATAATGACATGCATCCCTCATTATAGTATCATGGAGAGTATTTTCACTGCCTGAAAAATTCTGAGTTCTACCTGTTTATCCTTCCTCCCCATGCACCCCCATGCCCAACCCCTGGCAATCACTGGTCTTTCTACTGTCTCCAACGTTTTGCCTTTTCCAGAATTTCGTGTAGTTTTCAACTACTATGGGTAAATACCAAGGCGTGTGATTGCTGAATTACATGGTAATAATAAGTTGAGTTTTATAAGGAATCACCAAACTGTCTTCCAAAGCAGCTGTACCATTTTGCATTCCCACCAGCAATGAGTGAGCGTTCCTCTTGCTCCACATCCTGGAACATTTGATGTTGTCAGTGTTCCAGATTTTGGCCATCCTAATAGGTGTGTAGTAGTATCTCATTGTTGTTTCAATTTGCATTTCCCTGATGACATATGATGTAGAGCATCTTTTCATATGCTTATTTGCCACCTGTATATCTTCTTTGGTGAGATATCTATTAAGGTCTTTGGCTCATTGTTTGATTAGGTTGTTTATTTTCTTACTGTGGAGTTTTAAGAGTTCTTGTATATTTTGAATAACAGTCTTTTATCAGTTGTGCCTTTTGCAAAGATTTCCTCTCAGTCTGTGGCTTGTCTTCTTATTCTCTTGGCATTGTCTTTTGCAGAGCAGAACTTTTTGATTTTTTAAAATTAATTTTTATTGGAGTATAGTTGATTTACAATGTTGTGTTAGTTTCTGCTGTACAGCAAAGTGAATCAGTTATACATATACATATAGCCACTCTTTTTTAGATTCTTTTCCCATATAGGACATTATAGAGTGTTGAGTAGAGTTTCCTGTGCCATACAGTAGGTTCTTATTAATTATCTATTTTATATATAGTCATGTGTATATGTCAATCCCAATCTCCCAATTTATCCTTCCCCCTCCTTGGTAACCAACAGAACTTTTTAATTTTAATGAAGTCCAGCTTATCAATGATTTCTTTCATCGACTGTGCCTTTGCTGTTGTATCTAAAAAGTCATTGCCACCCACAGACATCTAGATTTTCTCCTCTGTTATCTTCCGTACCTAATTTTCTGAAGTAACTTTTTTCATTGAAGTATAATGTACATTGATAAAAGTTTGTGAATCCCAAGTTTACATCTTAATGAATTTTTACAAAGAGGATGCTCTCATGCAACCTCTACAAAGATCAAGAAATAGGACGTTACCAGCACTGCACAAGCTTCTCTTTTGTTCTGCCCCACCCTTCCCCTCCACCACCCGGAAAAGATAACTACTATTCTGACTTCTGTTATGATAGATTAGCTTTATTTATTATGGAACCTCACCACTATAGAATTATATAATGCATACTCTTTTATATTTGTCATCTTTTGCTTTTCTTTGTTGAGAAGTTTTTAATAATAGATTTATTATTTTCTTAAATAGAGAAGATTATTTCTTATGTAAATTTTGCTAAGTTGTATTTTTCATGTGGAATTTCTTCTAAAATGATACATTTTTTGATCTGTAGATTTTTTTATACCCTTCAGGTCTATTTGTAGTGTCTGCAGGATCTCTACTGGCATTCTGTTTTCATTTCTGATTTATATAATTTGATCCTTTTCTTTCTCTTTTTTAAAGTCTTGCTGGGATTTATTAATTTTATTGGTTTTTTTTTTGAAGAATAAGCTTTGGTAAATTTACTTATTTTATGACTGCTTTCTGTTTAATGATGTCTTCTCTCTGTTATTTCTTTCCTTCTGTTTATAGGGATGGAGTAGGGATTAATTTGCTTTTTTTTTTTTTTTTTTTTTTTTTTACACATCTTGTGATAATTAGTTTCCAGCTTTTCTTCTTTATTCACATATGTATTTAGGAGTGTAGACTTCACTCTAAGGAGGGCTTGAGTTATATCCCCAAAATTTGATGTCATAATTTTTAAAATTTAAATAAAAAATTTTAAAAGATTTCCATTGTGATTTTTTTTCTTGGACTCATTTGTTATGTAGGAATATATTGCTTAAGTTCTAATTATTGGGGGATTTTCTATAATTTTTCTATAATTTTCTATAATTTCTATAATTTTCTAATTATAATTTTTTTATAATTCCTATCTTAATTCCATAGTAATGGTAGCAGTTAGAAAACGTACTAATAGTTTGAAAATATACTCTGTATGATTTCACAGAAGTTAAGGAATATACTGTTTATTGAGACTTGCTTTATGACTCAGTAGATGGTCACTTTTGGTAAATTTTCCTTGTGTACTTCGAAGAAATATATTCTGTAGTTATTAGGTGCAGTGTTTTAAATATATCAAGTAGAGTTTTTTCATTATGCTCTTGATATCTTGTATATTTTATAGCTTTTTTTGTCCATTTATCAGCTACTGACAGAGATGTGTTTAAAAATCTCCCACTATTGAGTGTGTATGTGTGTGTGTGTGTGTATACACACATATATATGTATAAAAATACGTGTATTTTCTTTTTTTGCCATTAGATTTATTTTATATATTTTGAGACTATGATATTCAGATTGTGCAGATTTAAAACTATTACATCTTCTTCATTAAAGAAATATCTCATTTATCCCTAGTAGTACTTCTTAAAATCTAACGTGTTTTATATTATTGCAGATAAACCAGCTTTCTTTTGGTTAGATTTGCAGCATATATCTTTTTCCATGCTTTTTGGTTCACTTTGGAATACATGCATTTCTAAGTATGTCTCTCGAAACCATCTGATGTTATTGTTTAGCTAACCCATCTTTAAGTTTTAGTCTGAATACTTAGTACATTTATATTTAATGTAATTATTGATTTATTTGTGTGACAATCCACTATATATCTGTTTTCTCTTTATCACTTTTTTTTTGTTCCCTTTTCCTCTCTCTTTTTTTGACTTCTGTATTAATCAAAATTTCAAAATTTCTCCATCTTTTTCCTCTCTCCCCTCCCACCCCAATACATTTTACACGAATGTATTGACTAAATATCAGGCCTATTGCCTCTCTGCAATTAACATTATGGATTAACATTTTCAAATCTCTAGAAATATTTTTAATTAAAAGACCTGTTTAACATTATTTAATCCAGTGATTGTCCAACTTATTTGGGAAATGCTGTGGGAGATAGGGTCTCCCAGTACCCTACCATCCTTGGGGAAATGCCCATCTAGAAGCTTCGTCAAGCTGAATGACGTTTAGGTTATTTCTAGAGTAGTACGTATTAATTGATAAAATTTGTATATAATTTGAGGTTATGTGATAGGGCAGCAGCCAGCACGGTTGTTCCTTATTGGTGCCTGGAGTTTGAGAATCAGTCTGTGGGACCATACAGTTAATACTGTTTTAGGATTCTTCCCAAAACATGCCCCCTGGGAAGGTGATAACTTAGATACAGCAGGAGGTTGGTTGAAGGACCTGTAGGAAGAGCATACATTCATCTATTACTTATTTCCTCCCAGAAAAGTCTACATTCATTACAGTCCTTGGGTGAGTGAGCTGGTTTTCACAGTAGCCTACTCTGGCCATTAAATTTAGAGACCACCTGATTTTTATTACTGTAAATTCCTTGGGATTAATTTTATGTTACCAAACGTAGGTTAAAGGTAGTTTAAAACATGCTCTGTTGTTTTGTCTGAGGTTGTTAGCCATAAGCCAATTAAATATTGGAATCCATCTGCTTAAAGTGAAGCTGTTATCTGAATAGTTAATATCATGTTGTTTTTCTTGACAATAATTAAATAACATGCATCCGCTTACCCAGAAGAGTGATCAGCTCATTAAGACACAGGTTAAAAAGAAAAAGGTCGAAATTATATAACTCTTCCCAAGACTATTTGCATTTGAAATAGCACTATGAGGAGAGGATAATACTTGGTCCAAAGAAAAACATCTCTAATGGTAAAGTTTTGATAATTGTGCTTTTCTCTTACCCTATAGGTAGGACTGAAAGTAAAGGAGCCATGATGGTAGATGATTAGAAAACAGTGTCTAACATTAGAAAGAAAAAATGCTCACTTAAATTGGAATCAAAGTTAATTTTCAGGCATTGTAAAAGAAATGCAATCCTGACAACTTAAAAAGTCTAACAATCCCCATTTTCCCTTTCTTTCTCAGGTGTGTCATCTTTAAGTATTCAGTTTGCCAAACTCCCAAAGGGATTAAAGCATTTAAATTTATCTAAAACCTCATTGTCACCTAAAGGTACAGTATATCTTATTTACTTAACTGTGTGTCTATAATAGTTCTGCTGCTCCATGGTACCTTACATAGTTAGAATTATTACTCGCTGTGTATCTGCATTTAAAAATGTAGTTGACCCTTGAACAATGTGCTTTGAACTTCCCGGGTCCACTTACATGCATATATTTTTCAACAGTAAATACTACAGTAGTACACGGTCTACAGTTGGTTGAATCTGCGGAAGTGGAGGAACTGTGTATACAGAGAGCTGATGATTAGTTACATGCAGATTAATCCCCACGTTGTTCAGGGGTCAGCTGTATGTGTATTATAGTACTCTGGCAGTTTTAAGATAAAGAAGTTATCTGATTGGACTTCTGGTGTTCTAAAGTGAACTGCTTTCAGAGTAGGGAATAATTTTCAAGTATACCTGTGGTCTCCAACTTGTTAAACTTTGAGTCAGGGAACGCTCACCTGGCTGCCTCCTGCCTCACATTCCTAGAGGTAGCTGGTTGTGTTTTGCTGTTGTTGTTTTTGTTTTTGATTTAGCAATGTTTTGTTGTTTTTATTGAAGTATAATTGACCTACAACACTCTGTTAGGTCCAAGTGCGTAAGATAGTGATTCGATATTTCTGTACATGACAAAATAGTCACCACTGGTTGTGTTTTTCTTGGTTCATCCTTGGAAAGACATCAGCCACCCCCACTTCCCTGTTCCCCCTTCCCCTCCAGATGGACTGTCTGCTGCACAGAAAACAGTTGGGCCTAACTGCCCAGTCCCAGTCACCGCTGTAGCTCTACCTGCTCTATTTCCTGTCCTGGAAATTGCCTTTCCTTCCCCAGGTTCTTTCCTGACTCCACTCACCATCCTCTCAGTTTTTCAGTTTTCTTATTTTGCTACATCAGCACCGTCACAATAATAATTAAAATTTCCCTGCATACACTGTGCCTTTGTACACACTTCGTATTCTGCTTGAAAAGCTTTTCTTTCATCTTGTATAGGGAAAACCTCCATTCTTGCCTTCCTTTTGTGTTTCTCTTTCCTGTGCATCACCTTTACTACTCACACAAAACATCTCACTTCTGACACCTCTGGTCACCAGATGTGTGGAAGTTTTTCCCTCACAACAGGCAATTCTCTGTGACACCACCTAGGTGTCCTACAATTCAGCTCAGTATCTACCTGGAGATGGCACGAGATCCTACAGGTTAAGGGCTCAGTCCCACAAGACTGCCATGCCCCCCAACCGCCTTTAGATACCAATTCACACGCCCAGGTTATCAGAGGTTCCAAAGACCCCCCCTCCTTGAGTTTGATTAATTTGCTAGAGTGGTCCACAGAACTCAGGGAAACACTTACGTTTACTAGCTTATTAAAGGGTATCATCAAGGATACAGATGAACAGCCAGATGAAGAGATATTTAGGGCGAGGTCTGGGGGGGTTCCTGAGCCCAGGAGCTTCTGTTCCTGTGGAGTCGGGGTGTGTCACTCTGCTGGTGTGGATGTGTCCCATCAACCCGGAAGCTCTCCAGAACCCATACCATTGGGATGTTCGTGGAGGCTGCATCACGTAGGCATGGTCAGTTATTAACTGCATTTCCAGCCCCTCTCCCTTTTCTGCAGAAGTGTTGCTGGGTGGGGGTGGGGCTTCTCAGCATGGCTTGGTGTTCCTGGGGACCAGCCCCCATCCAGGAGCCCACCAGGGTTACCTCATTAGAACAAAAGATGCTCCTAATGCTCTTACCACTTAAGAATTTACAGGAGTTTAAGGAGACCTGGGTCAGTGTCAGGGTCAAAGACAAATATTAGAACAAGGGATGTTTCTAGTGCTCTTACCACCTAGGAAATTACAAGGGTTTGAGGAGCTCTCTGCCAGGAACGGGCATGGGAGACAGAGACCCATATATATTTTCTCTTATCTCACACATCTCCAAATATTCTTGGAGAGCTTCAGTTTATTTTATAAAACCCTCATCTGTGATCATCTCTTCTGAGACGTCTTCCTTATTCCTGAGGCCTCAACAGAATCAATTTCTCTTTCCTTTGTGTCACTTCTAGATCATACCTAACATTATGGTATACATGTGGTGTCTTCCCTACTTGAAGGGGGCTCTCCGTGCAGCCTCTGTATCTCTCGTCTCCGTATCTCCAGCACCTGGCATAGTGCCTGGACCATTGTGGGTGTTTAGTGGAAGTTTCTTGAATAATTTCCCATTCCTTAACTATATCACTATCTTTTGAGGGCAGTATGTGTAGCGATTGCCGGTTCTCTTGCAGATTGCCTAGGTTTGAATCCTAACTTTTTTGCTTACTATAAGTATGCTTTTACAATCTCTTGGTTTTACCTACCTCATCTGTAATATGGAAATAGGAGCATCTGCTTCATCAGAGGCGGTGGGATTAAATGCGTTAATAGGCATACAGTGCAGTTTTTGGCACAAAGGGCCGTGCTATCCCTGCTGCCATCATCTTCTTCCTCTTCCTTCTCCCCTCTCCTCCCTCTCCCTCTCCTCCTCCTCTCCTTCCTCCCTCCCTTCCTCCCTCCTCCCCTCCCTCCCTCCCTCCCTCCTCCCCTCTCTCCCTCCCTTCCTTCCTTCTCTCTGTTGTATGTTTTTATATGCTTTCATTTCACCTGGGGCAACCGCAGTGTCACACCTACAAATCTGGTGAATGACTGCTCCTCCTGGAAGATTCAGTTTCTATCTCATTTTCTCTTTGAAGCCTCTCAGACAACCTCCTCTCACCACACCCTGTGGGACTAGATGTTCCCTTCTCTGTGTTCCACAGCACAGGAATTTGTAAATTCCTCAATTTTAGTGCGTCTCCCGTTGTATTTTGGTTGTGTCCTAGCCTGGGAGGTTCTGGATGGTAAGGGCTTTGCCTCATTCATTGCCATGTCCCTGGCACCCAACACACTGCAAGTTCTCACTAAATGTGTCGTGGATGAGTGGGTGAAGCAAAGTGGTCCCGGAATGGTTTTCTATCCATCTGGTCATACTTTATCCTGACCATACAGTTACACTGAGTGATTTGAAATTGGGGTTGGTTCCATACGTTCCATGATTTTATGTGCACACACTTGTACCCACATGTTTAAGATGAAGGCATAAAAGTAACTTTCCAAAGGGAAACATTTCCCCAGGAGCCAGTGTTTTCTGTCTTGATGCCTGAAGCCATCTACAGATCTTAAAGCTAAGTGTGTGTAGTCCCTTTTTGTGATCACTGTTCTACCTCAGCAAATTAGTTTCATAAAAAACTTTTTTTTCTGATGATTATCAATGCATTACATATTTATGGTAAAGATTTAGAAGATACTGAAAAGTATAAACGAGAAGCAAAAATTACTTGTAATGCCAGTACCAAGCCATTACAAGACTGTCACTGTTGACAACTTGGTACCCATCCTTCCACACTGTTTTCTGCCTGTACATAGTTTATTTATATACATACCTACAAAAAACACTCACATGCATATATGCGATTATACTGTGCTTACTATCTCATAAGCTTCCTCCCCTGCCCCCTGTAGTAAATCGTGATCATTTATGTCAGTAAATACTTGGTCCACTTTCAAAGGCTATGCCATAGTTCAGCGTATGCAAAGTGTTCCCTAATTTATTTAAATGATCTGTTGTACATTTAGATCATTTAAAATTCTTCAGTAGTGCAAAGAACACTAAAATGACTTCTATATCCAGTTAATGGTCATGTGTTAATTTCTTCTTTAGGATAAATTCCTGCAAGTAGAATTGCTAGATCAGAGTTTGCAAACATTTTTAAAAGCTTTTTCTGATATTTATTGTCGAGTTGTCCTCCAAGTATTTCATATAACCCTCTTTACACTCTCACTATCAGTGGATATTGTTCTCTTTTTTAATTGTTTATCAAGCATATGAACAAAAGTGTTCTGATATTTTAATTTTAGTTTCTTCAGTTATTGCTTAAGTAGCTTTTCCCGCCTTGTTCCTTAGTCACTTGTATTTCTTTTGGAGGAAATTGCTAGTCCCCCTCCTCTGTTACTATTCTGTTTACAGTGTCAATTTTTTCTTTATCCATTTGAATTCTCCACACATTAAAATGTTAATCATTTATTATGTGCTTCATAAGTCTAACTCTTTTTTTAGGTAGAGGTTTTTTTGTTTTTTGTTTTTAAACTTGATTATATTTATTTAACTTATTTGTTCATTACTATAAGACAGATAGAGGGATGTATGATCATTGATCCTTCTGAGGGCAGGTTTGGGTTCTGAGGCACCTGAGTGCTACCCACTCACTGATGCCCTGTCCCTCCCAGTGTGATGAGAGTGGGCAGATTCCCTAGGCAGAGCTGGGTTCCTCAGCTTCCTTGTGAATCAGGACAGCCCCACATGCCCTATACCCTTCACAAATAAAGATCAACACCTTTATCTCTTCTCTGCAATAAAATGTGTTTGAGAATTAATATTGTTTTATAACATGTGACCCAAAGAATTTTAAGTTGCCCTTCCTAAGATGTATATCTTGAAATGTTGTTTTTTAAAAAAAGTGATTTCTTAAAGGTTTTCAGTACTCTTGCAGACTGTCACAAAGGATCTGAAAGGTTTTGCAGGTTCAGAATAACTCAGATTAAATTGCAGTTTTAAGCCTTTGCTGAATTTGACTCACATTTATATTTTCGTTCTATGAAAACATTTATATTCATGGCTCATAATTCAAGACAGATTTTTTTTTTTAATCTGCCCATGACATCCACACTGTCTCCAAATATCCTTTCTCTTCCTCAGATGTTAGCTAAGTGATAGTTTTCTGGATTTCTAGTAAATGTCCTGCTGGTTGCCAGATTATGTCAATGCAGGGCCATCTGGTACCACCTTTTTCCAGCTGTAAACACTCCAATAATAAATATGAAGAATGGTCAAAATCACTTGACAGCCAGAATCGAGGATAACATGAAAATCTGTGCATAGTTTGGGTTGGAAGAGCCCTGATTTTTTCCATCCTATATTTTTGTCATTTCCTGCTATGAGTGTGTTATTAACACAGGCCTCATGTGGATGTAGGCTCCAGAGGTGGGGGAGGAAATCCTTCATTCTGTTTCAGTAGCTTGAAGCTGAGCTGATAACCTGATTCTCTCCCAGTTCTATTCAGATGTTGGCCAACTGCCAAGCGCCCACGCTTGTTAAGGAGCGTTTTGCTGTCAAGAGTAATTTCACCTTCTAATTTCGGAATTTATTTATTGAGTTTTGTTATACCTCACTAAGGACATAATTTTACAAATGATTTTCTTGATGAGAGTCTGATATTTTCCACAGGTTTTGGACTCAATTATTCCATTTCAAAATACATTGATACTACCAATAACAGGACAAACTGAAGGAAGTTGGTCATTTAAACAATCATAGAAGTTGCCTCCAGAAATTAGCCTTTTCTATGGGCCATTGCAAGTTCCGTTTATCTAACACAGTTAATCAAATCTCCACCTCCTTCACTGCAAAGCTCTTGTCTCTTACCTCTTTGATAGTATTGACCTCACTAGATTATGATTATTCAACTGTCTGGGTCTCCCACTGGACTGGCTTTGAGAGGGTAAAAGAGTATCCCCTGGGTCTCAGAAGCCCACGCCTGGTATACAGTAGGCCTTAAATAAAGATTTGTTGTATTGAATAAATATTCCTCGTGTAGCACTGACTTTTCATCCTGGAATTTATTTAGCTTCTTTCGTGGTGGTCTTTGAACTTTTTGAGGGCAAAGAATGGGTCTTATTTACACATATCTCCCAAATCCCCAGCATTTGATAAACATGTTATGAGCACTTAATAAATGTTGAGTTGATGGCCAAGAAATTCTTCCACGTACTTAAGTAAAACATTTTCCCCTCTCTGCCTCTGAGTCTTCTCTCTACAAACCCAAATGCACACTCACCATCAAGAAATGGCTCAGTAGCCTTTATTGGACACACACTGGAGTTGGTTCTCTGTAACTCTCCAAAGCTGAAGGATGAGGTAGTAACCCCTCCATGAGTGCCATGCACCAAACTGCTCCAGTGTGGGGTGGTACTTGTAACCCTCAGCTTTTTTTTTTTTTTCTTGGAGTGCCTCCTTGGGTCCTGCAGCCGTGACCAGTTCTGGCCTGACCCTCGCCCCTTATCCTGATGAAGGCTCTGTCCATGTACAGACAAAAACCCCGTTCCCTGTTTCCCTTTTGGGTGGTTAAGATAGGCTGGGATTTTCAAGAAGAATTTTACTGAAAAACAAGAAAAACAGAATGATTTATGGAAGTATACCCACCTTAGAAATAGCCATATTTCCAAAATATACGATTTAGAACCATGGACTTTCAGTAGAAACATGAAGAGCTTTGCAGTATCCATATCCCAGTTATCTGAAGAATAATCATCAGTGATAATTGTGTGTATTGACCTCTTTGAATCCCAGGGAGGGACCAGCCTCTTCTGGGCTCCCATTTTGAAGTGGCCTGATGAAAATCTACCCACCACAAGTTCCTGACTAACAGGCCTGTTTCAATTCCTGTTACCCACAGATAGTAGACCATACCTCTCTCTCCACAGAATAATCTTACCCTCCTCATGTGTTCATTCTTTATTTTTTGAGGTGGTATTATCAGTTTATTTCAGTTGACTTTAACTTGAACCATTTATGTTATATATATAAATAATGTGTAGAGTGTTAATTATCAGTTTTTCCTTTTGATTGCTTCTTCCATTGTGTACAGGTCATTAGCTCTTTGTAAAGTCCATTTCAATCTAAATTTTGCCTGGAGTATAATATGTTAAGTAGAGCAGTACATTCCTGTATTAACTTCCAAGTACTTTCAGTAGCCTAAAGTATCTGAATTTGCATCTGCATCCTTTCAGTACTGTACATTAAGGCAAGAATCACCTGGCAGGATTAAGAGAAGGATGAAAATGATCAGTTAGACTGCTTGCATCATTTTAAGACTTCAAAATAAAATCCTTTCCCTCCACATCATTAGAAGTAGAACAAAATGAAGTTTATTCTGTTTCTTTCTCCTACTCGGTGAGTTGGTCGTGTCTGTGACTAACCTGTTCTTCCTGAGAAGATGTCAAAAGACCATCCTAGAGCTGCCTTTTGGGGACAGGGCTTATGGTTAACCTCAGTCCTGCAAGTTGATGGGGCTGCTAGACCATTTAAAGAAACTCACAAACCTCATTTTGGTTCCTGGAGTGGAAACTGAGCCTGGATCTCATCAATGTTGCAGGGGTGAATAGCCTTTCTCAGTCACTCAGTGCCAACCTGTTGACCGCCACCACTCTTATCCATCTGGACCTCTCAGGGAACATCCTTCGCGGAGATGACCTCTCGGTAGGTTTTCTTTTCCTTACTGCCATCTTCAAAGAAGCTGTACTTACTAACCCTGGAATAATTTCGAAACATATTTCCCCACATCTCCCTTTATCATGACACCTTCAAATCATTTAGTCATGAGCTTATGAAGAGTTTTAGAGAAATGTTCCAGAGCTTTCCTTTACTAAATGTAGCCTATTCTAGAGATTTTATTCCCCCCTCACTTAAGATTGTTGAAGTTTAAATTCTTTTTGGAAATACTTATTCTGAAGGAATTTTTTTCTCCACTTCAAAACATTATTGCACCTGTTAAAATTGCCTGATAAGAAAGATTGGAAACGTAAAATGAATTATTTCATCATTAAATAATATTGTTAAGAAGACTGGTGGCTTTTTAAAAAAATAGTTTGTGATGGAAAGGGGATATTGGGATGAACTTCAGTCCCATATTCCATGATTACAGTAGGGGGTGGGGAGGGTTAGGAGTCAGCTGGGGCCACTCTTGAAAGTTTTGAGTGTGAAGGCAAAACGTTTCCCCTCAACTACAACAAGATTTTTCATGCAGCTGAATCAGTAATATAAATGTTTGGCAGATCTTATTAATACAGTGAATTAGGTATGATCTCATTGCCAGATGGGGTGAATAGTGCCCTCTAGTCACAGTATAGAATTTAGAAGAAATGCTCCCTTACCAATGGGGTGGGACCCACAGCACATGGACCTCTTCAAAGGACCTTAATTTACATTCCATTGCTTTATGGGAGTGAAAAACACTGTGACATGTATTCTCATTTCTCTTCTGTTTTCCTTTCCCTGTAAGACAGGGAATGTTGCCACAGCCCTTTTTGTAGTTATTTTCCTCTCCCTTACACTTGAACTCATTTACATAATATTAATACTTGCTTCCTGGTGTGCCATGACTTTTTCAGTGTGTTGTCCAATTGTAGTTGTCACTTGCACTGATGATTCATAAATCTGCTCCCTCCCAAGATGAAACAAGGATTCCGATGTGAAACCACCAAAACATTACAGTGACAAACTAGCAGAATAGAGAGAAAGGTAAAAGAAGAGCCTGAAGATTAAACAAGAAGGCTGCTAACATAGGAGCATTGACAGTCACCCAAGACAGCAAAGTAGCCAGCCAGGAGTCCTGTCCCAGCTTGCCTCTGGGGAAGGGCAAGTGGAACGATGAAGCCGAGTGACAGTGGGCTTCTAGCCCTGACAGGCTGAGGTTCTGAGAGCCATTCAGCAGGTGCAGGGAGGGGCTTACCTGGCCTTGTGCTTTCTGGGAGAGCAGCCTAGCAGAGGCTGCTGGAGAAGTGTTGACCAGGTAGGGTCTTGTCACCGCTTGAGGGTGATTAGAGCTTCCCCAGCTGGTGGCCAGGAGTAAAAATCACAGTGCCAGGCAAAGACCAGAGAATCAGATCTTCATTAAGTCAGAACAAGATTATTTTTCTGAATCAGAACTTTTCATAATACAGTACATTGTATGTCTGGTCATTCTAAAATATTTATAGGCCCGTCTTTTGCTATTCTGAATTCCTTGGTCAAGAGGAGTTTTCTCAAGCATCTATAGCTAAGCTGCTACACTTATGAGTCTTTGCCAAGGACTAGGACATCTCAATGTAAGCTTGTTTGTTTTTGCAAATATCTCGTGGCATCCAGTGAAGCAAAGCAGAATTTAGCTATTTGCTTGGTGGCAGGAGCTTGGATTTGGTGTGCTATTGGTGGATGCTGGTGGTTACTACTCACACAGGGGTATTAGAGAATAACAGAGAGTTATTAATTTTATTGTTTTGATAGCCTTGCACGGGGATGAGGGTATAGTTTAGGCATTGTGACACTCTAGAAACTGAAGGGTCTTAGTTATAAGTGAGATTAAGAAAAAAAAAAAAAGCCTAATAGTACTGTCAGGCCCTTGTTAGATTTTGGAAGTAACTAAGGATAGAAAAATTATTTTCTTGAACTGAAGAGAGTACAGCCCGAGACCACCATCCTGTGGTTCAAATTCAAATTAGTGTCTCCTTAAACACTTTCAAAAATGATTAGCATTTTGATAGGGTGGCTGCAATTCAGGTGGTATTTCAATCTCAGCAGTTAAAATTAATTAGCACTGTTCCAAATTGTATAATAAAAATGGAGCTAATCAGGAAAACTAAGTCATGTGTAACAAAAAGGGGGTTTGGTAGCCAAGACTCCATTGGGCCTTTTTTAAACTTAAACATGCTTTAAAATATTCTTTGGAATTTTGCTCTCAGGGAAGGTAATGGAATGACAGAAAATTCTGCCATCCTCTTGGGAAGAGTAGAGGATGATCTTCAGTGGATTTGGGCAACTTGATTTTAAAATATTAACATCGTGTGTGCACGTGCGAGCGTGTGCATGTCTGTTTCTGGATCCTAACATATTTGGTTTTTGCTTTTTATTCAAGTCCATGTACAGTTTTCTGGCCCAGCCAAATGCCATTGCTCATCTGGATTTGTCCAATACAGAATGTTCCCTGGACATGGTAATATTTTTTTATATTGCTTGGGGGGGGTCTCAAATATGGGGGTCCCATATTTAGATGGGAAACAATGGGCTTTCTTCCCAATAAAATATTCTCCGAGTCCTAGAAATATTTGAAAATAAGAGAGCCTTGTTTCTTTCCCAGGTCTGTGGAGCTCTTCTCCGAGGCTGCCTTCAGTATTTAGCTGTGCTCAATCTCTCCAGAACTGTCTTTTCTCACCGGTATGGATTTATTCCTGCTATCATTATCATCTAGGAGTGTCTTTCTCTCAGAGAAAGTTGTAGTGAGCTGAAAACAGAGTGATAAAGGGTGAATGTTGTGCATGAAAGGAGATGGTCCTAAACCATTATCTATGAATATTAGACCTTGAAAGTTCAAGTTTTTATTATATCTTTTTTCCCTGCAGGACAGTGTTCTTATCAATAACTCCAGACTGCCTATATGAACGATGTAATAATGTACTATTTCTCATATGTGGACAGGCATTCTCTCTTAATATGGTAAAGACCCTTTTAGAAACTTCTATGGGTTTTTCTCAATAATGCACTTTGAATTAAGTATCAGCTGTGTCTGGGAGATAAAGAGAATCGTCATCCCAGAACTCATACATTCTGATTTGTAGAAGTGGAGGGCCCGCCTAAGTACCTCACTTCTACCTTCCCGACTTAGAATTGTTTGCAAAATCAGGCAGTAGATTAGAAGCAAAGTATTCACACACAGCAGCAACTTAGAATGGCAGAATGCAGAAAAATTATGAAAAGTACATGGGTTATGTAACTGTGGAATTCTGGAACCATCTAGTGTATTAATACAGTTCAACACTTACCGTTTGTAATTATTACCACAAGTCGTAAACAATATTTTAGTCATTATATGCTCTTTAATAACATGGAGAATTGCTTAATATTAGAAATACCTCCTTTTTTATTGGTTAACTTTTTGAAAACTTTACATATTCAAAGGGATAACAGTCACTTGTTTGGAAAGTTCACAATTCAGCATGCTTTATTCTACAATTATGCCTCATAGTGAGTTAGTCTATATTTTAAAGTATTCTTGGTCCATTACTTCTACAGTATGTAAATGTCTATGATAGCAAAAGTATGCCACATATACCTCAATAGGATAAGATCAGAGAGAGTAAAATGTAGGAGATAAAATGGTGGGAGAAGTTGAGAGTTTTCTAAGATACTTTATTTCAAAGGCCTTAGAGGGTATTAACTTGACCACCCAGACCACTCATGTATTTGAAGTCAGCTTATGAAGCCATGCTTTGGTGGAGCTATAATAGACTGAGGAACTGGGTTAGAAATGATATCATAGACGATAAGGATTGTCCTGTGAATTCTGTGATGACTGATCCTAAGTAGAGCTATTAAGCTTATAGAGCAGAATTGTGCTAACAAATTTCCTTGTCTTCCAAATGAGAGGTTGTGATTAAACTGTTTAGTACCCACTACCTTACCTAGATATAACCATAGAAAGCCCTTAGTAATTATGTAGAAATTGCTGCATTTGCACTGAGTTGTGGATTGTTAGCCAGGCTATTCATACTTTGGTTCACAGATAATTTCATAAGTGTAGCAGTCAGGATAGGTCAGGTTGTTCCAGTAACAAATGATCCCCCCAACCCACCACCCTCTCCACAGCTTTCAGCAACAGCAATTTTGCGACATGTCCCTTATGGGTTAGTCACATCACTCTGGGAGGCAGAGCAGCCTCTTTCTAGTACGTTGACAGTCACATAGTAGAGGAGAAAGAATCTTGGTAAAACTTGTCTCTGGAAATCACACACATCACTTCCACTCATATCCCATTGTACTTCAGGGAATACAAGGCAGGTTAATTTTTTTGTTTTTCCTGAGATTTTGGCTGCCAGCCACCCTCAATTTATTCATGTTGCCAAGACCCCATTTCTGAAGTCTGCCAAAGTCTGCTCATCAGAAAAAGAATGTATATATATGTATAACTGAGTCACTTTGCTATACAGCAGTAATTAACACAACATTGTAATTCACCTTTACTTCAATTATTCAGTTAAAAAAAAAAGAAAAAGAAAATGAACCTGAGTATATAAGCGTCTGTCGGGGGACCAGAGTTGTTTGAAACGTCTAATATGTATTCTACCAGAATTCTCTTTCCTCTTAAGTGTATTTTTCATCCTCTTAAATAGATATTCTGGTTGCTTAGGTATTTCTTCTCAGCCTGAAATTGTCCTGTTTTAAAACTTTTTCAGATATTGACAGGTTTCCTAGACCTCTGTACATAAAATACTGTTGAATGTTATGTGGTTGAGTTCGACCCCTAGGACGGCCTCTGCCCTGAGAGTCTATGATTCCCGCCACAGAATATGAATAACTATCATTGAATAAGTGTTTACAATGCATCAGGCTAAGTGCTGTACTTACTCAAACCTTCCAACAATTCTATCAGATAGAACAAAACAAACAAAGCATTCGTATTCCAATTTTGACTCTGGAATCTTTTCTTAAATCCTCATAGTGCAGTGTTGACTCTGTCTTCTTATTGAGTTGTATGATTTGATTCATGTACTTCCCACTGGAATAGCAAGGGGACGTATTTGGAGGTTATAAGCATTTCTTTTTGGAGTTTTGTCTTTATTCTAATATTTGGCCTGAAATAGTTAGATCTGTGGTGTGGATATAAGAGCTGAGTAGGATATTTGTCATGCAGGCTTCTTGCCAATCAGACTTGACATCTGGTCACAATCTCGTTGCGTCTGAGACCTGCTGCATCTGAAAACATAGCCAAACACAGGTAGTGATCCTTAACAATCTGATGCCACCCAGTGGGAAGGCTCTTTAAGTTGGTGAGAAGTATGTATCTTCTTTGACTTATTTCTTAAAGATTCAAATATGGAGTTTCCTGAAGAACTAGGGGGTGGAACACAATGAGTTCTTAGGCTACAAAGAATAGGAATAAAATGTTTTAAAGACTTAATGACATTTCTTAACCTCTCCTACATCATTTTCGAAAGTACACTGAATTAATTTATTTAACTTTCAGACATTTTGTTTCTTTTTACCTTTAAATTTCTACTGAAACACAACAAGTTCGTGGATTATTTCACAGTGTTTGAATTTACCGATGAATAATTGTGTCAGTTTGGAAGTGGGGTGCAGAGATGGAAGTTTAACTTCATGTAAGACTCTCATGTTTTGTTTTTCAGGAAAGGAAAAGAAGTACCTCCATCTTTCAAGCAGTTTTTTAGTAGTTCTCTGGCTCTGATGCAAATCAACCTTTCAGGCACAAAACTGTCTCCCGAGCCCTTAAAGTGAGTGGTTAATTCATTTTATCCAGAGCTTTTAAAGTTCAATTTGTTATTAGGAATGTGCTTGAGGGAAGGGAAAAAGAAGTACAATCCTAAGACAGACAAGGCAGATAAAAATGCCTTTTTACTTTGGGTCACAAAGGAAGTCAAATTCTTTCTGAGTACATTGTACGCTGTTGATATTATTGCATCTTCTATGAAAAAAAAAATCTTCCTTTGGTTTGTGGCCTTGGCAGTAGTCACTGATGTATAAAAGTTGTGTTTCTGGGTACCATCACCTTTCTATTGACCTCTCTTCAGTCCATTTTAGGTATATTCTTGTGTGCATTTAAAATCTATTAATTCTCAATATTTCTACTAACAGTAATAATCAAAGGCTATACACGTGTGTACAACAGAAACAATTTTTAGGTGCTTTGTTTTCTGAATTACCTAGGTATCTATTTGTTTGGTATTTTTACTTGGCAGGCAACTTATGGGTTAATATCCTCAGTGTAGGTGTCATGGTAAAGTTGAACTTTTTAGAATAATTTGTTATCCTTGAATTTCTTTTCACCATTGCCAGAAATAATCAAAAGAGCTACAGAATCTAATTCTCTTTGAGTCAAAAGAACATTTTCAAGTAGTTATGAATATCTACGTTGTCAGATGTGTTCAAATGTATGCACCGATTTCTGCTTTCCCCAGCTGACATGTAAATCAGCATTCAATTGTTCCCTTGCAATTTGTATGAAATGTTAAAATCAATGTCTGCTATTCGTTCTACTAGAAAATTAATCATCTAATTTGTAAATTGCCTTTTCTTTTCGAGAGGTGTGAAATTCTTGATTAGTTTTCTACAAAGTACCATATGACTAAAACAATGGATGCCTTTAAGAACAGTTGATCCACCTGTGCAAAAAAAAAAAACTCCTGATGTTATAGCGGCCTGTTTTAAAAAAAAAAAAAAAAGAGGAAGAATTGAATCTTTGTATTAGAGATCTCTAAATATAACAGCTACAAATTGTAAAAACATCATGATTAGGCTGTTTGTATGGATGTTAATAAAGCTATCAGCATCAATATTCTAAAGGGGATCCATTATAACTTAACCACACTCATTCATTCAACTGATATTTATTGAGCATTTACAACAGACTAGATGCCAGGAGGGCACTGAGTAGAAAGCAAAACCAGACTTGCTTTTATCATATCGTATCAGCGGGAGATTAACATATTCAAAGTAGTTTTAGTGATAGGTACATGGTATACTAATTCAATGTTGCTGGTTCCTGTAAAATATAGAGTAGTTCTTCATTGATTAGTACAATTGATTTTATAGAATAATCCTCACCACAACAACACTGGATTTACTGTACTTTATTATAGGTCAGTGTTAAATCTTGTGACCTGTTGTTATTTATGTTAATGTTTAATAATAAATCAGTACTGGCAGACCTCGGAGCTGTTGCGGGTTTGGTTCCAGATCACTGCAATAAAGTGAATATTGCAATAAAGCGAGTCACACGAATTTGGGGGTTTCCCAGTGCATTTAAAAGTTATGTTTACACTATAGTGTAGTTTATTAAGTGTGCAATAGCATTATGTCCAAAAAAATGTACATATCTTAAATAAAAAACACTTTATTGCTAAACAATGCTAACCATCATCTGAGCCATCAGCGAGTCGTAATCTTTTTGCTGGTGGAGGGTTTGAAATATTATGAGGATTACCAAAATGTGACACAGAGACATGAAGTGAGCAAATGCTATTGAAAAAGTGGCACCAATAGACTTGCTTCATGCGAATTGCTGTAAACCTTCAATTTGTAAAAAAAACGCAGTATCTGTGAAATGTAATACGATGAGGTATGCCCGTAGTCTCTTCAGGTCTGTGTTTTACTCAGTAAAAATTTTAATATGAGGAAAAAGCCTTCGTGGCCAAAGATTGTGTAAACAAAATTCCAAAAGTACATTTAATGTGATACTATAATTTGAAAAGATATAACAAAACTGAGGTGCTTGGGTTTGCCTGTGAGGGGGTGAAGATGGAAGGGAACTTGCCAAGCACTGCCCTAAGTGCTTGGACACACAACTGGGTACCTACCCACAAACTGTCACCTGCAGTGTTGACAACAGCCGTGGGAAGGTATCATTATCCCTATTTTACAGCTGAGGAAATTGAAGCTCAGAGAAGCTAAGTAATCTGTGAAAACTCACTGCCATCGCAGGTTGGGTTTTCTGGGAAGCCAAGTTAGAGATGGAGATTAGCATGTAGGATGTTTATTAGGAAGTGCTCTTGGAATCCCATCTCTGGAGGGGGAGCAGGAAGAAAGCAGGATGGGACAGAGGGCAAGTTGAACTGGGGCTGTCACAGTGAAGACCTCAGCCAACCCGATGGGAGCTTTGTTGCTGGAATGTCCCTGAGCTGGGGCGAGGAGGCTGGGCCTTTATACCCCTGTGTCGATCAGTCCTTGGATACAGGCTGCCCCAGAATCAGGTGTGACCTTGGGCGAGGCACTTGTCTTGGGCTGAGGCAGCCCCCAACGAGGACCGACAGCTGAGGGGGCTCTGGGAGGGACATTGCAGAGTCCACTGCTGTCAGCCAGCGGGCACCGGCTCAGTCCTGTTCCTAAGCCCACATTGTATCCCAGGCACCAAGAGGGCCAGAGGGAGGCCCTCATTTCTTAAAGGGAGATCAGTAGCCATAAGAGAGTAAGCTAAAGAAATGCAACTTCTTTTGATGTAATTGCTTATTTCATAGTTGTGTTTTTCCTTGGAGGCTCTTTTCTGTCCACGTTAAAGTATTTCGGGGCTTTGTAAGAACATGGTGACGCTGCCAGAGCTGTGGAAATGAAATACAAATTCTTCTGTTAGTCAGTTTGGCGCTAATGATTGAGGACCGAGAGGATCACGCTGCGAAGGCCGTTCACACTGGGTTAAAATAAACAACACACCTTGTGATAGAGTTTTCCCCCAGAGCCTGCGATGTTTTGTTGTAGTTGTTCTGTTTTGTTTTACTAGGGACAGTTTCTGGGGGTTATTTATATTTGTCTCATGAGTCGTTACCTCTTAATCATTGGCCTTCTATAGTTAAGTATCTTAAAGGACACCATTTATTTCCTTGTCCTTAACCTACACGTCAGAAAAGTAGGAAGAGTTTTCCCTCCATCTAAGCATTATACAAATACAATGTGAAAATATGTGGCTAAGTGCTGGAAACTTAAAACTTAGAAATGTAGGGACCTCTTTGGTAATGTCCTGACTCTCCCATTTTGCTGATGAGAACCTGAGACACAGAGAGGAAAATTGATGTCCTTCTGGCTACCCAATGCTCAGTAACAGAATCAGGACCTGAGGACAGGCCTTTTGGTTCTTAGTACCAATAGCTTTCAGTAGCTCAATACTGCCCCCAAGAAAGAAAGGGCGAAAAGGCACTTTTTAGGAAAAGAGAAACGCTTGAATAATTAATTGAACAGAGGCACACACACAGATGAGATATGCCCAGCCTTTTTCATAGGATAGTGTTTTAGAAGAGGGGACAGTGAACTGGATTAAAGGAATGAAGAGACACGCAGTCCCCTCGACCTTCTTACCCACACGGGTCGTTTTCGCAGCTGGGAGCAGCCAAGTTCTTGAGCTCTGCCCACCTCTGGGATTCTCTCTCAGTGGATGAGACCAGAGAATCACTGGATGGGGGAAAGTCTCAGAGACTTTGGCATGAAGTAATTCCCTACTTTCCCACCTCCCCCTTCCCCTGGGGTATTTTTGGAGTCTGCTAGTAGAGGTGCCTTTCCTGGGAACATTGAGAACAGGTAGTCACCCCCAGGTGGCAGTTGCCTTGGTTCTACTCTCTAGTATTTACAACTGTCTGCCTTGCATTTTGGTTATTTGCACGCATATTTGTTTCCTTTGCTTGAGATTGGCAACCCTCTCATGCTCATCTTTGTACTCCTCACAGGGCCTAGTTGAGGGTCTCTCTTCCTTTCAGTGTAATTAATGGATGTGGGTGCATGTATGAAGTTTTTGTTTCAAGCCTGTTCAGTGGTGTTGGATTTTACAGGACTGACTTGTAAAAGTGGAGTCAATTCATTCTCTTACATATGAGATCCATGTGATGAGTCCAGTCTCCTCCATAAGCAGATAAGAAAAATCCTTTGCAGAGTGGTGACGGTGTTTATCCTGTGACCAGCTAGTAGTTGGATAGACAGGCAGAGGATCCTGCACTGAAACTGAAGACTAGCACCTTACCTTCCATGCTGTCACACCCTTACCCATCCCACCTCTGTAAGTCCTTTAACAAACTCATCTAGATATGATTTCACATCCTGGAATACTCTAGAGCCTGCCTTCCCCCATTAACATAACCCTCAGGGAAAACTAGCTTTACTTTGCTATTCTAATAGCAATTGCCTAATAATATTCTAAACATTATTAAAGGTGTTCTCAAGCAGATGCAGGGGGCAGTTTATCTGTGATGAACGCAATTTAATTTCAGTGTGCAATTAGGAGCACTGTTGGTTTATTTCCTTAGGAATAGCAACCCTGTCGGGTTTCGCATTTATGAGGGACCCGCTCCGTGTCAAACAGAAGAATGTTCCCCTGTCATTTTTGTCACTACTCTTGGTGGGCGGAAATGCAGTTGGCATTTTAAAAAGTGAAACGCTGCTTGGTGCTTGACCTATGATTCAGAAAACGCCTTCTTCTTTCTCTGGGTTTTGTTCAGTGTGCCTTACACATTTTTAGAGCAACAAGTGGAATTTTTATCTAAAGTGTGTGTGTTTCCTCCCCTCAGAGCGCTGTTATTGGGCCTGGCTTGTAATCATAACTTGAAGAGAGTTTCTCTTGATCTCAGCAACTGTGAGGTAAGAACACCTTTAGATGATGCACTAGAATAGATAATAGCCTGAAAATTTCTTTGTCTTTTTCCTGGAAACAGTGTGATACTGTGATTCCAGACGGTATACAAGAAGCAGAATAACACGCTTTATAGAAATTTCTGATGTTTGTATATTGCGAGTGTTATCTACAAACAGCCATGGAACACCATTCAGAAAGCAGTCAAATGTGCTTTTAATGACTCTTCTTTTTCTCCCCTTCTTCATGCCAGTTGCTAAGTATTTTATGATGAAACTTGGAGATATCAAGCCTTAAACTAGCTTTACCATCAGGAAAATTGTACCTGAAAATTGTATATAGCATTCCTTGCAGGGGCCAGATGTGTACAGCCTAACTTGGATTTGGAGAGTGTGAAAGGGAAGATCTTCGTCATTAATTTTGCTTTTTAATATCTTCATTTTAAAACAGGAAAATTAAGATGCTTCTCAATTATAGTAACTACAAGCAGTTTCTATCAAAGTACACACAGAAGAATTGAGACTAAAAGCTTCTACATTTTAGAGGGTACCTGAACTTTTTCGCTATCTTGAAACTTCTAGTTTGTGTGGAGATTAGTAAGAAAATATCCGGGTACAAACTATCCAGCCTCTTCAGAGCCTGACTTTACCCACCATGTCACACTTGGTGCCTTTTCTCAGGGCTGGAGGTGGGAGTTTATTCATTCCTATTCTTGGGCCTTTATGCCCACTCTTCTCTCTTTCCGGAACACTCCTGCCATGTCCCTCTTTTTCCCCAAGGCCTCCCTCTCTTTGAGGATCTCGTTCAGGTCCTGTCTCCTCTGTACCTGCATCAGATTCCTACTGTTTGATCTGAGTTTGGCCATGACTAGCTATGCGATCCTGGGTGAATTACTTGATAGCATTACATCTCAATTGCTGCATCTGCGAAAAGGAAACAACATTAGTGCCTCTCCTAGTAGGTTGTTATGAGGTTTAAAAGAGCTCTTCTTTGAAATGTGATGCTTAGAACGTCCAGTACCTATAAAGGTTGTTCACTATTGTTGCTTATCTGTCTGTACGTTTCTTCCCTGACTGCTTCAGCACTTTGTGGTCTTGTTTTTTTCTCATTGTCTAGTACTTAATGACGGTGACATACATTTGGACAGTGAACCATGTAGTGCCTTGCACAGTTATTAAATTGGCTCCTGTATGCTTTCCCAGCTGGGTTGTGACTTTATGGAAGGCAGTATTTGTGTCTTACTTTGCTTTGTGTTTCCTTTAGCCACTAACAAAATGCTGAGCACTAAGCCAACACTAAATATTGAAGATTAATGCTTTACCTCTCGGAAAATTCTAGAAACTGACAAGTCTGAAATCAGCCATATAAATTGTTAGTGCAGGATTCTTTATTAATTTTGAGCTGGGGTGAACGCCAACTGTGTGAGATTTACTAGTCTTTTTGTTTGTTGGGGGGAGTGGGGGAAAGGGAAAATCCTAAAAACCTAATCTGGCATTGTGAAATTTTCATGTGCAAATTAATGCTCTTTCATTTATAAAGACAGACCATAAAACAGAAACTAGCTCTGGTAATATGAATTAATTATTTGTTTACCAGCACTTAATATTAAGGGCATGCCAGTAATAAAAATTCCTTATGAGGGAAGGCATAAGACGAATGAGGATAGAAAGGGTTATTCTATTAAAAAAGCAAGTTGGTATAACCTTGATTGCTCTGTGAGATCAAAATACTGAATTAGCAATAACCCATATGCTTTACTATCCTGATTAAAGATCGTGATTGCTACCAATATAACATCATTCATTTAATTCTGTAATCAAAACTGGAATGGACATAAGTGATCATCTGATTCTCATGCTTATTGATGAGGAAACTGAGGTCTAAAGAAGCTGAAATAATCCAGCTCACTAATGGCAGAGTCATAATCAAAGTATGCTCTCCTGATTGTTGTTAATACTAGTAATTATTAGAATATTATACAATTAGACATTTTCTTCTCAAATAAGTTGATAGGTACCATATGCCCAAAGAACACTGTGTTAGATTGTCACACAGCTTGTTTTTTAAACTCCTTTGTGATCCTATTCAGAATAACTTTCAGAGACAGTTATATTTGGTGAACCATATAAAACTAACTAACATTTTTGTGGGTCAAAAATGGCAGACAACTATGGAGAACAGTATGGAGGTTCCTTAAAAAACTAAATATAGAACTACCATACGACCCAGCAATCCCACTACTGGGCATATACCCTGAGAAAACAATAATTCAAAAAGAGTCATGTACCACAATGTTCATTGCAGCTCTATTTACAATAGCCAGGAGATGGAAGCAACCTAAGTGTCCATCAACAGATGAATGGATAAAGAAGATGTGGCACATATATACAGTGGAATATTACACAGCCATAAAATGAAACGAAATTGAGTTATTTGTAATGAGGTGGATGGACCTAGAGTCTGTCATAGAGAGTGAAGAAGTCAGAAAGAGAAAAACAAATACCATATGCTAACACATATATATGGAATCTTAAAAAAAGAAAAAATGGTTCTGAAGAATCTAGGGGCAGGACAGGAATAAAGATGCAGATGTAGAGAATGGACTTGAGGACACAGGAAGGGGGAAGGGTAAGCTGGGATGAAGTGAGAGAGTGGCATGGACATATATACACTACCAGATGTAAAATAGATAGCTAGTGGGAAGTAGCCACATAGCACAGGGAGGTCAGCTCGGTGCTTTGTGTCCACCTAGAGGGGTGGGATAGGGAGAGTGGGAGGGAGACGCAAGAGGGAGGGGATATGGGGATATATGTATATGTATAGCTGATTCACTTTGTTATAAAGCAGAAACTAACACACCATTGTAAAGCAATTATACTCCAATAAAGATGTTAAAAAAAATATTTTACACAAATGGAAGAAAAAAATGGCAGACTTTTGGCAGTTTCATATGGATCCATCAAATGGCTAGTAGACTTTTTCCTTTATAATTTTTCTTAATAAAGCAGGAATCCAGATCAAATTCTGATGGTAGGATTGACCATTATTGTGATGATAATTCCATCTTCATTTTGGCCATTCATTTATGAATTATATGATAAAATGATACTGCTGAGATGGGGACCCCTTAATACTACCTTAGTGCCATGTTGTTCCACCATCTTACAGCTTGAATCACAGTACTGGTGACCACGTTTATAAAGTCACACATTGTGTTGCTGTTCATAAAAATTAATGAAACACAAAATTATTTTTGTAAATTAAGGTGTCTTGTGACATTTTTCTTCTTAAAGCTAGATGTCCAAATTTAACTAGGTTTCACTTTGCTCATCTCCATGATACAGTAAACCTCTTTCCTATAAAGGTACTAGAAGTTACAATATTTTCTGTTTAGAATGCTTGGCATTTAGAGTATTAACTACTACTCCTTAAATCATTCATTGCTTCAGAACTTATGTAATGCTCTTGGAAAAAAGCTTTCACTAACTTGGAAGTTTAAAATTATGCATATGTGAATTTTTTTCTGTTCATTCTCTATTTAGCCACAGTAGACAGTCTTCTTTACTCTTATCATGCCAGTCAAAACCATGGAAGAATTCATCACTTCATGATGAATAAAAAGAAACTGATGATCAGATAAATGCCCCCACCTGTGGTGGGTTGGGGGGGAAAGAAGCTTCACCCTGATGCCATAATCATCTCGGGAAGTCATTTCTACAGGGGTGGCTTACTCAAGATGAGGGACTGACAGACCTAAAATGTCAAATGTCTGTTGTATAATACTGGGGAGTTTCAGATGTGGGCACTGTATGAGTTCAGTGCCCCCTACAAATGCCTCTAAGTACAATAGTCTACCCAAACCATGGAAGCAAAGAACAAATGTGAAATACCATGAAATTTTTTTTCATATTTATAAATAGATCACTTATTTTATTATAAAACAGCTGCTCTCCACTTATTAACTTTAAAATTAGGTTTATATGGGTGTCATAGAAAGTAAACGACCATCATCTAAAATCGTGGTCGAGTTTATTTGGAGGAGAGAGAATGTAACCTTGAAACAGGAATTAAAAGTGTCTAGACAGGAAACTTAGAATAACTTTCCTTAAGCAAATTATTTTGTTTTTACCATTTACTGGTTCCTTTACTCTTCACGTTTACCTTTCTTGGTGCATTATCCTTCAGTACTGCCCTGAAAGAGGCATTTCACATTCATCAGTTTGAATGAGAGAGATTTACACTTCATGCTATTAAAAAAAAAAGTGTCATGCAGATATTTATAAATTATGGAGTTGCTTTCCTACAACACAAACATCCTTGTTATTTAGAAACTTCAATCCAGAATTTGGGGCTGTAATCTTTTGCTCTGTGAGGGCTCAGCTAGTCAGTACTGAAATTAACCTTTCATTTACAGATAACTTCTGTACTTAGAGAAAAAACTTACCTGTTTCACATTAATTATGTTATCATTTCATTTTCTCGGTCTTTTAGTACCAGAAAGGTTTTCTTTGAGAAGAATAAGAAAAAGTAGTCATGGACGGCAAGAGATTGTCATATCAAACAAAGGGTGGGCACTTCAGAATCCAAAAGGTTCCCTTCTTTCAGCCCTCATTTTTCACCTGTGAAATGGGGATTATACAGTCATCCCTCAGTATCCTCTGGGGATGGGTTTGGGGAGCTCCCACAGATATCAAAATGCACAGATGCTCACGTCCCCCATGTAATATAGTGGAGTACAATAAATACAGTTGGCTTCCATATCTGCAGGTTTTGCATCTGCGGATTCAACCAACCTAGGACTGAAATTTTGCGGACGGCCAACTGTAGTAGTTTGCTGAGATAGTATTTGGCACAATGCCAAGCCTAGGGTAACTATCTTTATTAAACCATTAAAAAAAAATCACCTTCAAAGCTGTTTTAAATCTCTCAAGAATAATTAGTCTCATCAATTTATAGGCACACTTGGTTTTGGACACAAAACAGCATTACCCTCTACGGCCAGGCTCTCAACGGCCTGTGGCTGATCCCAACTCACTCTCAAAGCGTAAGGACTTAGCATCTGTGCAGATGTTCAGAGAAATGTGTGTGTTCCCTTGTCCTCAAGGTTAGTTCCAAAACAAGAGTTTCAGAACTCTTTTATATATGGTGATAGTGATGTTGACATTCATATGCATTCTCCCCATGTACCCCTTTGCCTGAAAGGAGGCAATGGGTGTATGCATCCTGGCTTGTGTTTAAAAATCTTATTACTTCATAGTCATACTTCAAGGGAAGAACAAGTCAGTGCTGGGACTGAATTCTTCAAGCTTAATCTCCTTCCAAGTGAGAGAGGAAAATCTCTGATACTTCAGAGAAGACGTAAAGGCTAGCCATAACTGAGGATTTGTTGCAGTCTGGATGTGGGAGTTGGTTCTTTTAAGGAGAAATTTTCCTGCACATTATGCCATATTCATTGCAATGTGCTTTGATGATGAGTAGAAAAAGGAGCATCAGATATTAAAATTTGTAACAAGTAGGACATTGCAGCAAGTCACTAGTAACTTTTCAGACAATTCCATTCAATTTGATAGTCATTCAGCCAGCTTTGAGGTGAGAAGGCGGGTTTGCTTGTGTGTGTTGAGCGCCATCATTGCTGTACCCCTTGCTATCACTTTCCTCTTAGGCTGGGTATGGAATGCAAAATGGAAAGTGTTTCACCACAGGATGGACATAAGCAATATAATGCATGCAACTATTTGGAAATGCAAGTATTTCCATTCTCTTGGAAATGACAGTATATATACAGTTGACCCTTGAACAACATGGGTTTGAACTGCATGGGTCCACTTATATGTGGATTTTTTTTCACGAAATACCTCCTATAGTACTACATCGTGGTTGGTTGAATCTGCACGTGGGGAAGGAACCACAGATACTGAGGGCCAACTGTAAAGTTATACTTGGATTTCTGATTGTGTGGAGGGTTGGCCCCCCCCAACTCCCCTCACCCCAGAGTTGTTCAAGGGTCAATTGTATTATACATCTTTCTTGGGTTCTAACTTACCTTTTGGCATCAAACCCTGTTAGCGAGGATATGTTGAACTGGATCATGTCAAACCATTTTCTGTTCTTAGAGAATCTTACAGTATTCACAGTTTCATGTGAGAAAATTTCCCAGGATAGAAATTATTTTTTCATTAAAAATGGAACCCCTATAGAGGACAAGTGATAAATAGGGAGGTTATTTTATATATAAACCTGTAATATTTGCTACCTCTTTTTAAATGGCAAGTGCTCTTGAGGAAGGAAAATGAATTATTAAAAGTTCTCTAGATTTTAGTTTTCCTTGTTTCTGTACCCATTATGGATGTTTTTGTATTAGATAGAACTATTCACTTAGAACTATGAGTAACAGCTGAAATATTCCACCTTCCTTGAGTGAGACCACACTTCTCTCTTGAAAGAAATGTGATTTTATTTTTAACATTTCAAAAAGTATTGAGTGATTCAGTCACATTTACTCCTCTTTGATCTTGCTTTCTTTTTAAATAATGCTAGTGTGTGGGATCCAAATGAGGGTAATTTAAAACCAGTTTTACATGCAGACACAGCCTCTAATTATGCAAATTTATTTAAAAGGATTTTCATTTACAGTAATGGAAAAGCTTTTACTGTTTTGGGAAAGCCTTAAGCTTTGGGGGAATTTTAGGCATCTAATAACCTGTGAGTTCAATCGAATGTTCTTGTGACTGAAGGTCAGTTATTTTCTTATTTAAGTTTTGGATTTTTGTTTTGGGAATTTATTTTAGTTGAAGTGTTTTTTCTGACTCTGCTTTTTTACATCGTGTGTTGATAGAGACTTCTATTTCTCTGTTCTTATTCTGCTTACTTAACATTTTTTGTTTTTTCTCCTTGGGCTTTCCTTAGCTTGGCCATTGTGTAAGTACTTTATGAATTAATAAATTAGGGTATGATGACATTTTTTAGTATTGGAAATGTTAGTATTATGCTACAAATATCAGTCAGGAGTATTTGTAAAATAAACAGAATTGAGCACTGAAATCTCACCTTTATTTTCCATTTTTGCAAATGGAATATTTTTACTATACATTATAATAAGAAGTAGAGATTTTGTTGTAGAAATTTGACTTCTCAACAGAGAAATCACTAACAGCAAATAATGAAATTGTAAAAGCTTATGTTTGTCTTCTCAAAAGCATAATTTTTTTCATGCTCTGAAAATCAAATTATGTTCCTTGGAAGTGTTTGCCTAAATTATTTCCTGCTTTAATGTTGACATAGTCTACATATAACATTCACTTCTTCAAATATTAACAAACTGTGACCTGGAACAGTGTTTCTCAAATCTATTTGTGAAGAACCTGGGTGTTGTTTTTTAATTTACAACCAATCATAAACCAGTACTTTGGCAAAAATATAATAAAAATGGCCGTAGCTCCACACACTGGATTCGTAGCCCTGCAGCTGTGGAGTTGGTTGGCCTTGGTTTCCCTGAAGTGTGTAGACCAGCCTCCTGGGGAGGTCTGCCTCTGTGTGACACACCCCGTCAGAGTTCACATCAGGCACCTCACCGTGATCTGCTGTTACCTGAAAAAGTAGAAAGGACTGAATTTAAACACCCAGATGAAATACTCCTGAATAAAGCAATTCCAAAGATCTGTGCAAAATTCTGCTTAACATGTAAGCAGCCAGGGAAATTGGCAGGGTTTGGTCCAGAGTACCACAGACATATTTCATCTAAAATAGTGAAATAAGGATTCTTTAAATTTTTACATCAAAACTTGAACAAGTAGAAAGTGTTATCAATTTGGTATAGAATTTTTACATAAATTTTAATTTTCTTAAGTGAATAGAGAAACTACCATGTTCCTTGGCACATAGTAGGTTCCCAATAAATGAGTTTCTTTTCCCTTATTAGATCGTAAGTTTACTGAACAAAGGGCCACAGCTTGGGAAACTGCATCCTGCACAGTGTTTTACACATAGTAGGAACTCAGATAGTTGCTGCACGGAAAACAAAACTACTCTGACCTCTGTAAAATACGCTTTTGGTTTTATGGGAAAAGATGAAAAGGATTTTATGGGTCTTTACTGTCCCCTTTGGTTGTTTTGCTGCTACATGGTGGAGAGTTATACCTTGAAATCTATAATAATCAAATAAAATAGTAGCCGTTTCTAATGTATAAAAGGGATTTGTTAGCTTTCCAAAAGTCAGAAATGAAGAAAATTCTTGTGAGTTGACGGAGACCGTCTTGGCAGTGGTGATGCGGGGTGGCCTCTGTCTTCTGTTTCTTTTTCTAATGATTTTCAGACTTACGTGAGATGGGAAACCATATAATGACTAGTGATTAGCTCTTTACACTGATGATAGCGTTTTTGGAGTTGATAAGTTTTCACTTTTTCTTTGGTGCTAAGTTTGAGACTATATCTCCTATTTTTCATTTTTTTGGCTTTACCCCTCCAGTGACCCCTTTACCTGTTTGGTTTGTGTTTCTCTAGCTGAGATCTGGAGGTGCGCAGGTATTAGAAGGCTGCATCGCCGAAATCCACAACATCACCAGCCTAGACATCTCCGATAATGGTAAGTCAGAAATCAGAGAAGAAAAGACATAGAAATGTTATTTGAAGCAAGTTGGTAAAGGGAATATAATCTTCTAGCCCAATCTAGATGACACCTTAATAAAATTGTTATTTCACTTCTTGACTAGAGGACCTTTTAATTTAACAGAGTTTATTTATGGAATAATTCTGTGCCAAAGTCTTACTAAGATTTTTCCATGGCCAAAAATGAAAAGTCTATGCAGTAAAACAATTCAGACCAAGAAAAAAAAAAGTTATCATCAATACATTGATAAAGATCTGAGTCCAACCCTTTGCATGCTTAGTGGTAATAAAATTGAGGTCTTGTTTATTTATTCAGAAACTTGTTTCATTAGCTTTATTTCTACTGGTTATAGTAGCATGTGCATATGAACGTGCATAGACAAGAATGCAGTATGAATTTGCATAGACAACTTTAACTGCAGTTACTTCCCAGTGAGCAGTATGTCAGAATCTTCCTTCACGAAGGGATGGGGAGAGATGAAATTTTCTGCTGTCATACCTCCCCATTCCTTGTTGACTTTATTTAGCCACTGATTGCATAAGAGATTTAGATAAGTCTTTGTGGAGAATGAGTTTATCCCTGTGAAATAAGAGGACATAAAAAGAGGACAAAAAGTTCCTTTGGCGGGGGTTGGGGGATAAAAGATTAGCATCTCAGGGCTCTCAGGACAGAAAGTCATCCACTGCCTTGCACCTTTGTTTAATTGTGCTGCACCTGAGAATTTATTTATCCACATGTGTGTTGATTCTCCATTTACTCTGATTCTTTCCAGGTTTAGAATCTGACCTATCTACCTTAATAGTGTGGCTCAGTAAAAACAGATCCATACAACACCTGGCGTTAGGCAAAAATTTTAATAATATGAAATCCAAGTAAGAGTTTTGCATTTTTTTATATGACAATGGTGAAAATAACCAGCCTCCTGAAAGCTTTTGATTTGATTCCACTGTCCACATCTTTAAAATCTCTTTAGAAATCTGACACCTGTGTTGGACAACTTAGTACAGATGATTCAAGATGAAGAATCAGTGAGTATTATTTTTAACACTCTTGCCTAAAATCTGCTGTTTGTTGCTGTTCTTACTAATTATGTCTGCTGGGTTAATGCAGATATGCTTTCAGATAATTTTATCACTGTATACATTTTCTGTTGTTATTGTTTTTTTTTTATTTTTTATTTTATTTTTTATAGTGAATACAGAGAGATGTCAGAGGAGCTAGTTAGAGTAGCAAGTATTAAATTTATTTATTTATTTATTTATGGCTGTGTTGGGTCTTTGTTTCTGTGCGAGGGCTTTCTCTAGCTGTGGCAAGTGGGGGCCACTCTTCATCGCGGTGCGCGGGCCTCCCACCATCGTGGCCTCTCTTGTTGCGGAGCACAGGCTCCAGACGCGCAGGCTCAGTAATTGTGGCTCACGGGCCCAGTTGCTCCGTGGCATGTGGGATCTTCCCAGACCAGGACTCGAACCCGTATCCCCTGCATTGGCAGGCAGACTCTCAACCACTGCGCCACCAGGGAAGCCCCCTCTTGTTATTGTTTTTAAGTGCAATAAATATTTATGCTTTAGTACAGTTTTAGAGTGTACTTAAAATTTGCCTACTCTTCACTTTATTCAGCTTATCACTGATTAAAGGAAGATTGTAACTAATAGATGAATAGACGTATACATTGACTCCTAAGCCCATCTTTTAATAAACCTTACTACTTCCTAGCTTCAGCTAATACAGTAATCTGCAAGTGTGAATTTTTACTCTCTAGTTGACTTTATAACCTTCTGTCATGCTGAGAAACATGATGTTGCTAATTTGAATTTCATCTAGTAATTATGCAGAATTACAAGAGACTAAGAAAGTTATCCCCCATCTTAAATTGTGTCTAGAGCTCTAATAATCCTTCTTATATTTTTATTCCCTTTAGTTGTTCCTGGCTAAGACTCGGTTCAGGGTAAAGAAATTTAATTTCAAATAGTATCCTATTTAGCTGCCCTTAGAAGTGCATTAGGATAAAGGAAGATACTTTATGGACAAAGTGAGAAGCGCTCTACCATTAATTCCTTTCATTGAAACCTGGTGCATCACATCTTATATTTTGCTGATGCTCTTTAAGATTTTGTCCCTTTCCTATCTTAGTCCTATTCAGCCACCAAAGAGCTTTTGTGGTTACTAACATCCAAATCAATTTGTATAATGAAGATTCATATTATTCATGTTCGGTGATAGCTACTTTTATAGGTCATAAGAGTGATTTCCTGTATTAATCATGTGAGATATGTCACATTTAAAAAAAGTATCATTTCGGGACTTCCCTGGCGGTCCAGTGGTTAAGACATTGCCTTCCAGTGCAGGGGGTGCAGGTTCAATCCCTGGTGGGGGAACTAGGATACCACATGCCTCGTGACCAAAAAACCAAGACATAAAACAGAAGCAATATTGTAACATATTCAGTAAAGACTTTAAAAATGGTCCACATCAAAAAAAAAATCATTAAAAAAAAAGTATCATTTCCCATTTTGAATTCATATAGGGTTATAGCAAATTCTACTATAACTGTAAGCTAAATTTTTGGAGAAAGCCATGCAGTCAGGAGAGATGGAGACTGGTACTTTTCCTTGCTTACCCTTGCCCACATCTCTTTGTGGAGCTCTGATCTGGAGGGCAGGAGAAAATTCTGTTGTCCTGCCTCTTCATTGTGTGGATATAATTTCCAACCTGTGGACTAGAAATGAAACTCATTATTATTTAATGAATTCAGACACTTCTCTTTGTCCTCATTTGCTAATAAACCCCATATTTTGTTACTCTTATACTGGGTCATTAAAGTTAGAGGCATAATTAGAATGTAATTTATACTTTTCAGAATTCATGCAGTTTGTTTTACATATTTAATTTGACTTTATACCACCCTGCTGTATTTGAGATTTTGATTTCCTAGTATTGGCCCAGTTTTAAAAGGTTGGGGAAGCCAGTATTGCAGAATCATATTTAATAATCATTCCCAAATATTTGTTCCTTAGCACATATTTTAGGAAAATTTATATGTTATGAAAAATACATTTCTTAATTTCATGTTTTGCTTATTACACGAGGGTCTTCAAACTCTGTTCCTATAATTTTCAAAGTCTCTTACTCAAAGATAATCTTGATATTTAAAGTACACCTAAAAACATATTCGCAGACAGTAAAGTTTGCTACAAAAATGTGAACTCTGTTATAAATTTGAAAAGTTGCCGCTAATAATGTACAGTGAAAAGCCTTTTATGTTCATGTCACAGAAAAGTAGGTGGCTTTTTCAATAAGTAATTACCTTCTTTTTATTTTTTTTCTACTTCTGAATCAGTAATGTGCAAAACTATTTAAAATGATTAGGAGTTCAGTCTTGTGACTATAAAAATTCCACCCATAACTGGCACCATTGGGCTCATGTTTTGGTTTTATGTTTTTAAAGGTTTTTACATATAAAAAGGAAACTCTTTGCTTTTTACATTCTGACCTTGTGTCTGTAGAGCTTATTCTTAGACAGCGTGTGGAATACTTTATTCTCCCGACATTGCACAATATGTTCACTTGGACAACCTAGACGCACGGGCTTCAGTGTCGCCTTCAACTCTAGACAGTGGTTGTCAGGCTGCTGTTCCCAGAGTCGAGGGATGGTAACATTGAAGGGCCAAGATGACAGGGACTCTTGTTCTGAAGTATTACATACAAACCTGTGTTGTGAACAATACAACAGTATGTGTTTGTCCTTGGAGTCCCTGTAGCAAGGAGACAGATTGTCAGATTAGGCATGTTCAGCTATGAACAGGAATAGTAAGATTTCAAATAGGAATGTTTCCTGGAAGTGCAGTAAATCAAGAAGGGATGACCTTATAAATATGCATGCAATTCCGGCTGTTCTCTTCGCATTAATGGCTCTGCCTATTACTTTTAAGTGTTAACTGGGGTGTATTAGGGTTTGAATATAGTACTGGAATTGGTGCTCTCCAGCTTGGAGACTTGGCAGTTTTCCAGTATTAGGAAGAAGCCGTAATGTGTCATTTTTGTAGGCATTGAATAGAGCTTATTGAAATGATGGGAGATGCGATTACAGCTTTTTATTAAAGCAACATTGCTTATGTTTTCATTTAAAACATGAAGTTTCCGGAGTCTGAAGCATTTTTCGTTTAGTTTTTTTTCTATCTACTGGAACGTAGACTCTTAAGAAAATTGAAGCTCCCTCCCTAAACCTGCCTGAGTCTAAGATTATGCAGGCTTTTGGGCTGAGGTTTTAATTGACTTAGCACTTACTATGCCATTTAACCTTAAAAAATTTGATTCTAATTTATATAATATTACCTTTTGATTTTACCATAGATGTATTACGTTTAGAAAACATGATCAAATTTGGACAATAAGAACAATCGCTCGGGAAAACTAGAACCAAATGCATAATAATGCCAGTTTGTGGACATATGAGTCTTGAAACTGTCAACACTCTCATTCTGCCTCCTGAGCCTTTTGGCAGATGTGCCTGGAACAAGTGTTCTATTAGAAGTCCATGTTCAGTGGTTAAGTGGACACGAATACACCCCACGATTTGTGCGGGGGTCCTACAGACCACCTAGGCACATCTCAAGAACCCCAGTCCCAAGGGCCACCATGGAACCTGGTCATAGATGATCCTAGAAGCTGCTTCCAGCATCCACCTCCCTGTAATGTCCGAACTGCTTATGGAGTTAGCATATACAATTGCTGAATATGGCTGGGCCAGTGTAGACCACCGCAGGCAACCCAGAAGACATCCAAATCCCCCGGAGAATTCTTAGTTCTGACTTTTAGAGCAACATTGTCTTAAGTCCTGGAATTCGCACCACCTCATTAATTCAGTTATGGCTGAAATCAGGGATTGCAATTTAAATACCCACAGGGCTAGGAAGGTGACATAAACAAGTGTGAGCTGGGTGTAAGTAGGGAGCCCATTCTTTTTTTTTTTTGTCAGATACTCTGTAGGCCAAACAAAACATGCCTCCAGGCAGAGGGCTTTCAGTCTCTGGTTTAAATAGACAGTGAGTGGATTGGCTTGGGTTCACCACACAGCTTACGGTAATGAAAGGGTCACACACACTTGACTTTTTTTTTTTTTAAATTTTAAGTGTGTTTTTGATTGGATCTTATAAGACAAAGCTAAGAGTGAGGATCAAAAAGATCTCGGATAAGCCAATAGGGGCAATGTTGTGCAGGAGGTGAAAACACAAAATCTGCAACCGGCCTGTCCGGTTCCTGTTCAGCTACGTTCTGTGTGACCTTGGTTGAATCACTTAACCTTTTCGTTTCTTACTTGAGAAGTAGGAATAACAATACCTAATATAATAATACCTAAGTATTGGGTTACTGGGAGGATTAAATGAGTAAATATATGTAAAAAGCTTAAATAGTGGTTAAGTATTCAATAAATGTCAGTCATTATTGATCTTGGCTGGGTTTTATTTTGCATTTACTACTTCTAGTAATTTAGTACTAGTATTCCTCTACTAGTATTTTAAGACGTCATTTTACCTTGCATAGAAATAAAATGGGTCAAGGGATAGTGTTGCCATACTGAAGCGCAGACATTTTTGTGTAGTATTTTTATTTCTTTCTTCCCATCCTCCACTGCAAAAGAGCTGGCATCTGCCACATCTGCCACAGCTTCCCTTAGAAGAGAGGTGGCTGATATTCAGCATTAAGACACACGCTCTTCATGTTTGACTCCAAAGGTCCAGAACCTTCAGGTCCCATTCATCAGTGTCTTTTGGCCAGAAGTTTCCAAATGAGGCACTTTGTGTTTGTGCGGTGGGTCCCTCCCCTGATGGTTCTCCATGAAGTGGGTCCCAGCGAGCCGCAGCAGCTCTGACAACACTGTGTGAGCGCTGCCTGGTGTTCCCTCCACAGCCTCTGCAGTCCTTGTCCCTGGCTGACTCGAAACTCAAGACCGAGGTCACCATCATCATCAACGCCCTGGGAAGCAACACCTCCCTGACCACAGTGGACATCAGTGGGAATGGCATGGGGGACATGGGGGCAAAGATGCTGGCCAAAGCGCTGCAGATCAACACCAAGCTCAGGTACGCAGGCCGGGCCCTCGGCCCCGAGGAGTGGATGCTGGTTCAAAGGAAGGTCTGGAAGAGGGTCTGACCCAGCAACCGCTGGGGGGCCGGCTGTGTTCGCGTGAGGCCTCAGTTTCCCAGGCGACCAGCTGGGGAGCAGAAGCGACAGCTTCAAGTCTTTTGTCAAAATATGGATGAGGGCGTTCCCAAATTTAGACACAGTCATTCCTTCAAACTGCTGTCTTAAAGGTTTCCGCTAGGAGGCAAACCCGACTGAGAACCATTGCAGTTTCCCATTTCACAGCAGCATTGCCAGCTGACTGATGTGTCGGGAAAGGCAGGGAGCAGCAGAGGAGGGGTTTGGGGGCAGAGCTCGGAAGACTGGAGGAATAACACGAGGGGCTTCCCTGTACTTGGTTGTGAGCCCAGCGTCTTATCTTCCCTTCCCACTCCTGCGACATAAAGACCTAAAACCCAAGGGATCCATGAAGTCCTCTGGGTCGAAGGCAAGTTTGTACTGGATGCGAACTCTTCTTTTCAGTGGTTTTCATCCGTAGTGCTTCCCAAGCATGGCTTTTCTTAAGGATGAGCTATGCAGTAACCACTTCTCTTAGGGACTAGTTATCTGGTCACCATGTTACCATCCATCGTTCAGAGAGATCCAGTTGCTACCTAGCCCAGCAGTCTGGTGAAGGAAGAGTTAATAATTCACACTGCTCCTCAAGGGCTTTTTCTGGCTGTTTCCCTTGCTTCCCAGTGTAAGGCAGAGCATGAACCTTCTGTCTAAACAGAAGGCAAAAGCCAAAATCAGCAGTTTCTTTGAAGGTCAGTGTGTACGTGAAGAAGGTCGTTGAGGTTAAGAAGAGAAAGCAATTAGAGGTTGTGATCCTGGGAGCGTTCAGACAAATAAAAGCCATTTCATGTGTCGGGTGAATTGACAAATCCTAAAATACTTCTGAAGTATTCACATTCTGAAAGGAAAGTAATACTTTTCTTCCAAAAGAGATTTTGTATTTAAAAAGTAAACCACCTCCTAGGGTAACTGAGGTTTATCATCAGAGTGAACTCAGTTGCTGGGATTGCTGATCATATCATGTCAGGGCAATGATGAAATGTCAGAAAATATGACCACTTTGTCCCTCTAGTTGTTTAGAATAGAAAAAAGTCTCAGTATCTGGAATTCTTTATGTTGGACATGAGACTGTTTAGCCTCTTGTATAAATAGCTTCAGCCTCAGACTTGAATACTAGAATGCTGTTTGGAGAATATGTTGGGAGAATATCAGGGAAATCAGGTTTTAGGGCTTTCTGGCTAGCAAAGCATTAGGTGACTTAATGGTAAGTTAATGTGTGTGCTGTTGCTTTTAAGTATGGTTTTTTTCATAGTACTTGAGCAGAGAATGGCTTTGGAATCTAATGTTGGGGGAAATGCTCATCCTTGCTTTGTTTGAAACAAAGCTGAACATTATTCCTTGCTCGTTGTACTAAAATACCTAGATGGTGTTGCCTGTAAGAGATTTATCTGCAATGGGAGAATCATTTCCTCCATTCTTAAGTATCTGATCATTTATGTGATTTGGTTTCCAAACAGGACTGTTATATGGGACAAGAACAACATTACTGCCCAAGGCTTTCAAGATATAGCTGTTGCTATGGAAAAGTAAGTTTTACTTAGGACTTCTTTCTAGAAAAATAGAAAAGAACCAATGGTGTTTGTGTCTCTGTGGGGTAATACAAGTAGCAATAGATTGGGAATCAGAAGGTCTGGGTCTGATTAGTCTCCTGCTAACCAGCCATGGGACCTGGGAAGACGTTGACTTTCCTGTGGTGTGAGTTTCTTCATCTATAAAATGAGAGCAGAGATGCTTATTCCGCCGAACACACAAGATCATGGTTGCAGGGGGGTGGGGTGGAGGGGGCTACACAGCGGTCACCTTGCTTCTTTCTCCTTGTGGTTTTAAATCTCCTTCCACTGGATCTCACTTTTTTTGCCCAGGATGACAACTCTGAATCCAGTGGTGAGAAGAAAGCTGAGGTCCAGAAAATAAAAATGAAATTGATGAAATGGCAAGGCTAGGGCTCACTGGTCTCATTTCTGTAAAAGGCTTTTTTTTATTACCTTCGTAACTAAAGTCTGCAACTATTATTTATTGTCAAATTTACTTTCCTAGTAAACTAAATGGGGAAAGAAGAATACAAACGTGGCTGAAAAAAATGCTAGAAATCTGGTTCTTTCTGAGCTTTTCAATCCTCATAGTGTATTCTAATGGTAGGAATGATCAAAGCAGATTTATAGCATTAAAAACGAGTGGTTACAAAATGTAGGAGGGAAATTAGGGGCCAGTAGCATAGAAGTTGGGCCTCTTAGGAGGGGGAGGGGGTGCTCCTTATTTTGTGTTTTCCTCCATTCACGGCCCCTCAGGTGGAGCTGTCATGCCCAACATGGTGACCTGGATAAAAGCCTAGACCTGGAATTAGGAGCCCTCCATTCAGTCCCCAGCTCTGTCACCAATAAGCCTGTGATCTTGAGCCTATGATCATTTCACCTCATTGATGAATTTTTCTTTTATAAAGTGAGAAATCACAGTAAATTATCTCTAAGTGGCTTCAGTTCTAAATCCCATGGTTCTCCTTTAGCCAGGAAGTCAAAATTGCTGCCACCACCGCCATCACTAAACATCACTAAACAAGACAGCTTATACCATCAGTCATCATGGCCACCTCTCCCGGGAGCCTTCTGTGACTGCAGAACCTCCTGTAATTACACCTATTGCACACAAAACCTTTGAATGGAAACATACATTTACAGATTGCTGCATTTGGGTGCTGACAGCACAGCTGCCACTCTAATGACGTTGCAGACTGCCAGCCCAGGCGGGTCTTTGTGAGAAGCCAAGAGGACGCACCCCCAACCCTCCACGTTTCCAGACTGAAAGCAGAACTCCCTGATCACAGTCTGTTATGTACTCTGTGCTCCAAGATGCCAATGGTGTGAAATCACATTTGGTTTAGATAAACCACGCTGGTCTGAAGCATGATGAAAAGTGGATGAGGGAAAAGAAAATCTCCAGGGCTGCAGAAAGAGACGTATTATCTCTTAGTTTCAGTTGGCTGGTTCCTCTTCAGTCAAACAAAAGCAATTTTGCTCAAACAAAGCTAAGGTAAAAATTGAAGTTATAGAAATAACAGCCTTGTCTTTGCTGATTATTTTACTTTCAGCCACCTTGTCAGTTGGACTGGATGAAGAACAGTTGTTGTTGTTTTTTTCCCCATTAGGTAACCATCCAGATTGGCTGCTTTTATTAAGATGACTGTTTATTTTCTTTATTATTTCTTCATTATTAGTACCTGTTTTAGGAATTAGCTGTTAATTTATTCTTCCAGTAGAAGCCATCTGACTATCCATAAGAGCCACACCGTGAGTGCTGCTTGTTGTTTAGAGACCTGAAACAAGCCAGCTGTGGGATGCCTAGGTACCAGTTGCCGACACGTGGCCCACAAGGTCATCCTTCCTGAGTGTCTTGTTGTAGAAACAGATGCATTCTGGTTGGGAGAGAGGAGGCATCTCCAGGGCTAGAGTTTGTGGTAGGGGAGCAGGTGTGAGTGTTCATCCAGACACATAGCACTTTGTAGCAAGTTCAGGAGCAGAGGTCAGAGTGCAGATTTAGAGTTCTCACGCAAAAATGACTCACCCTTGCATTCTTGTGTCTAATCAGCCAGGCAACAGCCGTGTGAGGTATTAAATAGACCCAGAGTTCCACAGTTGCTTTACTTGGTGTCTAGAGCCTGGGGCACTCGGGCTGATTTGGGGTGCCAACTGCCAGAACCTGCAGAGGTCAGGGTGTTGAGCCAGCAGGAAGGTTTTCTAAAGACAGTCACTGGTCTCGGACTTGGTTATTTAAAGGAGCCCAGAGCCTGAACAGACTGTTTTTGGGGATGCTCACATCCTTGGCTTGGAGAGCAAATGTTTTGGTTCTATTTTGGGTTTTTCCTCTACCGTTCTGGGTCTGTCTGTCACGTTGTCACTGTGGTAATCAAGTTACCTTCAGATCTGTTGGTGACTAAAATCCAAGTAGCAAGTTGATGCTGGACTTTTTTCCTAGCCTTTCTCTCAGGCCATCTCTCCAGTTCCAATTTGAAAATCCTGTCCTTGCTGTAATTGAAAACTGAAAGCAAAACAACAAAACCAGATTGCTTCAAGTTGTGTAGGTTTTGTAGACAGCGTGAATTGACGAGGTCACTTGTGGTGTCACACAGGTGGTAGGAAAGAAGGCTGACCTGCAGTCGAGGGGCCTAAGATGGTCCGGTAGTTTAGAATTTCCTAAGACACTCTGGCAACTCTCTTTTCGGATTTTAAAAAAGAGTGCTGAATTAAGATAATAGGAAGTTATTTTCAAATAAACATACCATTTTCTCCTTTTTCTAGGAACTACACGTTGAGATTTATGCCAATTCCTATGTATGATGCTTCTCAAGCCTTAAAAACAAACCCTGAAAAAACAGAAGAGGCTCTGCAGAAGGTATTGAAGGATCAGTAACTTAATTATAATAAATTCACATTCGAGTGGAATTGTGTGGATAATACATTCTGAACATACGAACAGTGCTTTGTATTTTATAAAGCTTTTTTCACATTAGCTTGTATTCTTATGATCACGACTGGCATAATGCATGACTGGGGGAGGAATAAAATAAAGACTAAAACTTGTCATGAAATTTAAGTGGAGTAAAATAACATTCTTACAGCATCAACATGCCAGACTTAGGCATGGATAACTCCCTCTTCGTCCATTGGAGAATGCGTACAAGTGAATGACAACTAACACAACCTTCATCCCCTTCATCCTCAACAGCTAGAGCCTTCCCTTCCTTCTTCATCGAGAAATTTAGGGTATTACTGAGATCTCGTTTTACCACCTTTGTCTATAAATGTGTCTGAATCCACACCCATGCCCACCTCCTTTCTGGCAACCCCAGAGGATGATGGGTACCTTCCCCTTCAAAGCCCAGCCATCTTCAGTGCCTTTAACCCCAACATCTCTGCCCTGTGCTGGAAACTTGCCCTGTGAGTCATTCCCTCGCTCTTTCATATCTTCATCCTTCTTGTTCTATGGTTATGGCTACCTTTTTCTCTACTTTTAGATGTGCTCAAATATTTCCCATTTGAGGAAGCCTACTCCACCTTTATTATGGTGTTATTTGGGAAATCTTCTAAATCTTTCTTCCCTCTTTGTTCTTTCATCTGGTGGTATCACCCTCTGTCCAATCTCCTAAGCTTGACTTTTTTCCCTCTATATCTTCTGTAGCCAGTCAGTCACCAAGTTTACTGATTCTAGTGCATAAATCTCTTCATTAACTCTCCTTCCCTCTATTCCTATAACAGATGCCTTTATTCAAACCTCATCCTCTCTCACCAGGATGATTACATCCTCTTGTCTGTTTTCCATGCTGCAGTCAAAAATAGCCATCTTCCTTCATGGTGAAGTTGATCAGACTAAAACCTTCAATCCATTGCTCCTGGTGGCTTTTAGGATAAAGCCTAATCTCCTTAACTTATCATGAATTTCTGCCCAGGATCTGCCTCCTATTCACTGCCAATTTCATCTCTTGCCAACCCTTAGTCTTTGTTTTGCTCTACCTCAGGGAACTTGTTAGAAATGCAATTTCTTGGGCCTCAGAAACTGGGGTGGGACTTATACATCTGTGTTTTTCTGAGTTGTCCTGGTGATTGTAACATTTGAGAATCACTGCTCGAATCTAGATGATACTCGTGCTTTCCCCACTATTGTGCATATCTGTTGAGATTGAAATCAAGGGTCAGTTCATCCACGAAGACTTCTCGGAGTCCCTTTTCCCTGCTAGGTAGGTGGTCTCAGAATTTCCTGTAGTTCTGTCTGTCACTAGCCTTGTGACATTGTTTTAAGTTACCTGCCTCTATTTTTTGTTTTTGTTTTTTTTTCCTCCCAGCGACTGTGAGCTCTTTGAAGGCAGAGCCTATACTTTTCATCTTGTTTTATTCTCAGAAGCTAGTGCAGTACCTGGCATGCATGCTTGGATGGCTGTTCTTTAGACATTCAGTGAATTAAAGAGAGTAAGGTTGGGAGTGGAGGGGAGAGGAAGCTGTGGTGTAGCAAAAGAAACCATCTAAGGTTTGGATTCAGAAGATCTGACTAAATCAAACTCTTCCCAGCATTGTAAGTTCAGTATGTATTTAATTTTTCTGAACTTTAGTTTCTCCATCTACATAAAAAATAAAGCTACACGATAACTGTATTTAGCTGACACTTAGCATATAGTTTATACTGGCTGCCTGACACTATTTTAAATGATTTACATAAATTAACATCTGTCATCTTTAAAATAAACCCATGAGGTAGGTTCTATTATATGCTCATTTTACAGATAAGAAAACTGAAGGACAGAGTGATTAAGTAATTTGCCTAAGGTGTCCATGAGGATCAAATGAGGTGGTATATGTGAAAAGCAGTTTGTAGACCATAAAGCAACATACAAATGTTCGATATCTTTACACTTTCCTGAAGGATATTAGTCAGCTTATAACAAAAGACATATTCTACAGAAACAAGGTTTCTGGTTTCAGATTAGACATGTAAAGACTTTGGAAGTCATCATTCCCATCCTCACAAGAAGAAAAAAAAGGCTTAACAAACAGAAAATCAGTGACTTTTCTTAGGTCTGCCAGAGAGTTGAGGTTACAAGGCAAACTGTCACCCTGGAAACTGGAGAGATGGTAATACAGAGAATCACAGAGAATCAAAGCTGAGATCAGCTTACCAGGGGCAGAAGCTAATGGAGCTGGTAACTCAGAGGAATGCTTAAACAGTAATTGCTGAATTGCTGGAGGCTTAGTGTGGACTAGTTTAAGAGCTTAAAAAAAAAAAAAAAAGAAGAAGCTAAATACTCCTAGGTGCTTAGTCTTAGGGAGGCCCTGACCTTTGCATGGGTTTTAGTTACAAGAACCCCAGGTTATCACAGTGAAGATTGCAGGAGGATAATTCACTCATGTTTCTGGCAGGGGGAAGGGAAAAAGTAACCATTTTGAAATACACTCAGAGCATGCTGTTCTCCATAACAAAGGCCTACCCTCAAGAGAAACTATTCTACCAGAGCCTTATCTGACCTAGTAGAAGACAATTAGACCACTGCAGCCCCTTCCAGCCTTCCTGTTTCACATAAGGGAGGAAAAAAAAAAAAGGCCAAGAAACACTTCTGAAGGTCACAGTCCAGGGACTCAGGCCTGGTTAAAAAAAAAAAAAAGCCTAAATTTAATCATAAGATTATAGAATGCTTCCCCTCCCTATTATACTTACATCACATATCAATTATAATAACACTGAATTACAACTAAGCAAAGCTGTAAGACACTTTATTTAAGGAGGCATTTCTAGGGAAACCCCAAAACAGCAGGGGAGACATAAACAAGGTCAATAGAAGAAATTAACTGGCATATACAGTTAGAGCAGACATTCAACACACCTCAGCTTCTAGCCAGAGGAACATAAAAGCCTCACATTAAAAGACTGATTACCTCAGTTATTACTAGCTACATCATATCTGGCTTTCAACAAAAAATTACAAGGCAAGCTAAAAGACAAGAAAAAACACAGTATGAAGAGACAAAGCGAACATCAGAACCAGACTCAGATATGACACAGATTTTAGAATTATCAGACAGGTAATTTAAAATAACTATGATCAAATATGTTAAGGGCTCTAATGGAAAAAGTAAAAAAAAAAAAAAAAGCAAGAACAGATAGGTAATAAAAGCAGAGAGACAGGAACTCTAAGAAAAAATTGAAATGCTAGAGATCAAAAATGCTGTAACAAGCAAAAAAATGCCTTTTATGAGTTCATCAGTGGACTGGACACAGCTGAGGAAAGAATCATTGAGCCTGAAGATATGTCAGTAGAAACTTCCCAGACTGAAATGCAAAGAGGAGAAAAAGAATAGGGGGAAAAAAGAACAGAAGATCCCAAAACTATGGGACAATTACAAAACATTGAACATCCTGGTAATGGGAATACCAGAAGGAGAAGAAAGAGAAAAGAACAGAAGAAATGTCTGAAGTAATAATGACTTACAATTTTCTAAAATTAATGACAGACACCAAACCACAGATCCAGGGATCTCAGAGAACACCAAGCAGGATAAATACCGCCCCCCCCCCCCAAAAAAAATTGATGTGTAGGCATATCATATTCAAACTGCAGAAAACCAAAGACAAAGAGAAAATCTTGAAGGAAGCCAGAGGAAAAATATACCTTACATATTGAGAAATAAGGGTAAGAATTATATCAGACTTTGAGTCACAAAGCATGCAAGCAAGAAGAAAGTGGAGTGAAATATTTAAAGTGTTGAAAAAAACCCAAAAAAACCCAGCAGCCTAGAAATCTGTATCTAGCAATATTTTCCTTCAAAAATAAAGAAGAAATACTTTCTAAGACAGCAGTGTTACAAGGGGTGAAAGGGAGAAATTAGTGATACTCCCTTATAATGTACCTGTACCTGCACTATTTGTGAAACGGTATACAGTTGGCCCGTGGACAGCACGGGGCTTAATCTGAGTATACCTTATAGTTGGCCCTTCTTGTCTGCATCCATGGATTCAACCAACCATGGACCATGTATGCTGTAGTATTTACTACTGAAAAATATCCACTTATAAGCAGACCTGTGCAGTTCAAACCTGTTTGTTCAAGGGACAACTGCAGTGTTATTTGAAAGAGGAGTTGGATGAATTGTAAATGTATATTGCAGACACTAGGGAAACCACTAAAATATTTATAAAGAAGTATACTTAATATTCTAAGAAAGGAGAGAAAAGTGCAATCATATACAATACTTAAAACCAGAGAAGGCAGAAAAAGAGAGGAGGATAAAAGAAGAAACAAAGAACAAATGCAGAATATGCAAATATATTAATTATAAAAGTTGTGTTTTTTTAAAATGAAAATCGGTGACTTTAAATCTCATATTTATTGTTTTTTTCCCCCTATAGTATTTAACTATGCTCTCTTATATGTTCAAGTTTTCATTTTAACAGAACTGTCCTCTGGAAGAATTATGGCTCTTTAATTTTACTCTACTGAAAAACAATATTGTGATTCTATACTCAAATCTTTAGTTTTTTTAAAATATAGATTCCTTTAATTAAAACACAGCACAGCATTTTTTTGCCTTCTGTGCTGCTGCTCTTTTCAGCAATGAGACTGAAAGATGTCTGACTGACTGTAGACTGTCTCCCAGGTCACTGCTGCCCAGGGGTACTGGCAAATGTGATTAATGACACTTTTGGCTCTTCCTCTTTCCTTTAGACCTGAGTCAGGCACCTTGTCCTGTCCTGGTTCTCTGTCTTGGTCTCTAATAGTGCACAGAAGGAAAGTTTACCTTGTAAACTTTCCAGATGCAAATACTTTCAGCAGTGATGTGTACCTGACCGTTATTAAAGACACTTCAGCATTGTTTTTCTTCCTTCCCCTTGCACTAGCTTTTAGAAATGAGCTTTGAATATTATTTTTTTTTTCTAAAATATTTCCTCTAGGCTCAGTCTGTGAAGCACTGTTGGTGCACCTGGGGAAGGCCTGGAAGCACGTGGGCCAGCCTTGGGTGCACTGCCTGTGTGTGAGCTGAGCCTCCTGAATAAACAAGCTGCTCTCAGAACTGGCCCATGGCCAGGGCTTAATGAGGCCAAATGTAGAAGAACAAAACAAAATCACCCAAAGCTGGGTGGCAGTGTGTGCCTGTCATATTTCAGGCAGAATCTTTTTTAGCAAAGACATTCTATCTTGATGGTAATGTCACCTTGGAAAGAGATGACTTCTTGGGAAGCAGCAAGAGAAAATTAATGTAATATAATGTCATAGTATTAATGTGTCACTTTAATGATGCTTCATTTCAGGGGTCTTTTTGTTTTTATAATATCTTCATTTATGTTTAGTAGAATGGTACGTTTTGTTCTGCTTTATGGTTTCCAAGGATGATAATAATTATAGCCTGTATTTTAATTGTTCCTAATTGGTATTAAGTAGTAGTCATTTTAGCATATGTAAAATGAAAATGAAAATGTAATAATCCTGAAAGCCTCACAGTTACTAGAAATTCTTAACCAGGGAACTGTAGTGACAAATTAGAAGCCAAATGGTTAAGTTGCATTATGAAAACAAATAAAAACAACAACTGAAAAAAAATAGATGGCATACTTAATCATCTCAAATCATTCTTTAAAAAAACACATTAATAGGTATTCATTATAATCAATAGTTTACATTTTTCAATGTATTATATATCCATTGTATATTATTCTTCAATACTTTATTTCAATCTAGTTATCATTTGTATGTTTGAATTTTTCGTAATACATTGTCTATGTATAAAAATATAGATTGTCAAGCAACTTCAAGATTTCTCATTTTCTGTAGAAATCCATTTTCTTATTTTTGGTAATTTTGCTAAAACCATTCCTGTTTTTGAGAAAACATGTAAACCTGGTGGATTAAGGAAATTGGTATATGGTTTTGAGTTGTACCAGCCTGTGTCTTTCCAATTTTGTACCTATTTTCTCCTTTTTTCCCTTAAAATAAAGAATTTTCTGAGTGCTGGTGGATAAGGCCAAGAGGTTCAGAAAGGACCATCCATACACTATAGGGGTATTTATTTAGCTTCTGAACTGTTTAGTGGTTAAAAATTTGTGAGAGAGAAAGATTGTGATTGTGTACAGGAAAGTGATGAGAAGTCACTAAAAGGGGTCTCTAACCCTGCAGGCAATTAAACACTTGCTCATCTTTGTCAACTACTGAGTGACATAAAAATTACCCTGGTTACCTGCGAGTGAAATTTCTAACTAAAAACACCCATAATGCATCACGACAATAGCCAGTTTTCCCATCTCATACGTTTTGTGGGGTCAAGGATGTGTGTGTGGCAGGATGTGTGAATTAGTTGCTTGGGTCTTCAGTTTAGCAGCTGGCTGTTGCACTTATGACTTTACCTCTCTGCTGAGTCGAAATGTGTTCTTGAGAGAGACTGTGCTTAATTTCCAGATAGAAAACTATTGCTCCGGAATCACGAGACTAGAAAATACCTTCAAGAGCAGGCCTACCGCCTACAGCAGGGCATTGTCACCAGGCACCACGCAGCAGGTAAGAAGGTGCCAGTCTTCTCCAGTGACAGTTCCTCCTCTTACGCATGCTGAACTGACCCTTTTAAGAGCCAGGGACCAAGGATTTTTGTCGTTTGTAATCATTCCAATGGGGCAGTAAGAACCTGTTTCTGAAATGACAACAAATGTTAAGTAGAGTTTGGGGGAGTTAATTCTAATGCTACATATGCACTTTTCATTGTTGATGATTTTGTGCCTTTTAAGATTGTCAGTACGGGTGTATCTTAGATTTTAGATCCAACTATTAGGAACCCTGGATTACAGATGATAAAAGTCTGAGGGTAATCAATATTTGCTACTTTGGAGACATCCTATTCCTTTTCTTCTACTTCCCTCTCACTTCTATGAGTAGGAAACAAATTCCCAGATTCTTCTGAATAGTTAAGAATTTGTTGAATATTAATTAACACAAGTGCTGAAGAGACACTAAACTGTTTTTTTACTTCATTCCTCTTCTCTCTACCCACTTTAGAATAAAAAAAGTATGGAATGTTTTCCTCCAAAAATATTAACCAAAACCAAGGATCATAAGATATTTGAGGAAACCTATAGGATGTCAAAGAAAAGAAGAAGATAAACCAAAAGAACTGAGCTCAGATAATTCAGAGTACAGCAGAGGACTTTAAAAAAATATTGTAATTAGTAAGTTCAGAAAGGAATTGAGACAATATTATATCATAAAATAGGAATGAGCTGCTATGAAAAGAATAATCAGAGAATAAGAAACAATGCTTAAACAGTTGAAAATATGAAAACTGTAATATAGACTTAATTAACCAATAGGGCACAAATTAAGCTGTTTCTCTGGTAGAAAACAAGAGAAATCTTAAAACATGCAGTAAAAGACAGATAAAAAATATGAGAGAAAAGTAAGTCAGAATCATGAAGAGATTAAAAGTGACCAATAGCCTTCTAATAGGAATGTCGAAATTTAAAAAGAGACATAATAGAAAAAGTTAAAAAAGAGAAAATAATAGAAAAGCATTTCATATGAATCTTGGAGTTGATATGACCTACTGAAATTGATATGGATGAATGGGTGAAGGCCCACACCTGGTCAGAACACTGAGAATAAAGAAAAAAACATCTTAAAGAGTTCCAGACAGAATAAAAAGGCTATCTTACAAGGGAACTGGAACCAATTCTTAGCATCAATCTCAATTACTAGAAACAAATGAGGTTCAGAGGGGAATTTGTTTTGGACCAAGGATTCTATATCTAGTCATTTTATCAAACAGATGCGAGGGCAGACTAAAACTGTCCTCGCACATGGACCCAGAAATTTTACCCCCAATATTCCATACGAAAAAAGGCTTTTTGAGGAAATTCTCCAGCGTAACAAAGAAAAATAAGAAAGTATACAGTATGAGGTATAAGTAAGAAACGAAATCATAGAAGTTATAAGAGCTGAAAGAAAGCTTTAAAAAGTTGCCACTTTGGGAAAATCTGCTTTGAGCTGCAGAATTAAAAGGTACAGGATTACATTTCTTTCTCTATGAATCCCATAATCATAATTCTGTACCTGCATTTATAGTAGATTTAAATTTTATTATCACTTAGACAGGAAGGGAACACCTAATTATTGGCTATACTAAAAAATGCACATGTCGGAAATTTTAATGTAAAAGTAATGAAACTAATTAAAATTAGGAGTTGAAGAGGGAGAAGGTGAGTGGTAGTATAAGTATACTAAATTTTTACTTGTTTCATGGAATAATCCTCTATTCTATAATTCATAAAATCAAAAATACAAGATGTAAATCTACTATTAAATTTAAAATGGAAGCCACCAAAAGGATTAAAACAGAGGGTTTTCAAAAATGTTTATTTCAGCAGATTGAGAGGAACTGACTGGTAGGGAAAGTTTTGTCATTTGAGACCATTTTGTATGGTTTGTTCTATTTTCTTACCTTGGGTAGATGTCATTTTAATTTTTTGTGGTGTCTTTGGTTTTGGTATCAAAACCAAATGAGGGTAACGCTCATCTCATAGAATGACTTTGGAAGCGTTTCTTCCTCTTCAATTTTTTGGTATACTTTGAGAAGGATAAGTGTTAAGTCTTCTCTCAGTGTTTGGTAGAATTCACCTGTGAAGCCATCTGGTCCTGGACTTTTGTTTGTTGGGAGTTTTTTTTTTTATTGCCAATTTAATTTCATTACTGGTAATTGGTCTGTTCATGTTTTTTATTTCTTACTGATTCAGTCGTGGGAGATTGTATGTTTCTAGGAATTTATTTCTTCTAGGTTGTCCATTTTATTGGGGTATATTTGTTTGTAGTAATCTCTTATCGTTTGTATTTCTGTGATGTCACTTGTAACTTCTCTTTCATTTCTGATTTATTTATTTGAGCCCTCTCTTTTTTCTTGATTAGTCTGGCTAAAGGTTTATCAGTTTTGTTGATATTTTCAAAGAACCAGCTCTTAGTTTCATTAATATTGTCTATTTTTTTTTTTTAGTCTCTATTTCTTTTATTTCCTCTCTGATCTTTAGGATTTCTTTCCTTCTACTAACTTTGGTTTTGTTTGTTCTCCTTTTTCTAGTTCCTTTAGGTGCAAAGTTAGGTTATTTATTTGAGATTGTTCCTGTTTCCCAGGATAGGCTTGTATTGCTATAAACGTCCCTCTTAGAACTGCTTTTGCTGCGTCCCATAGATTTTGGATCGTTGTGTTTCCATTTTCATTTGTCTACAGGTGTTTTTTGATTTCCTCTTTGACTTCTTCAGTGATCCATTGGTTGTTTAGTTGCATATTGTTTAGCCTCCACATGTTTGTGGTTTTGCACTTTTTTTCTTGTTGTTGATTTCTAGTCTTATACTGGTCAGAAAAGATGCTTGATATGATTTCAATCTTCTTAAATATATTGAGAATTGTTTTGTGGCCCAGCATGTGATCTATCCTGGAGCACATTCCATGTGCTCTTGAAAAGAATATGTATTTTACTGCTTTGGGATGGAGTGTCATTTTAATTTTTTGTTGTTCCTTTTTCTTAAAAGGGAATGAGGGAAAGATGTCCATAATAAATGAGTTGTGTGTAATCTTTTAAGTAGGTAAAATTATATGGATGACTGCATAGATATGCATAGAGATTTGTGAAAGAGTGTTCACCAAAATGTTAATGATGGTTCTCTCAGGTGCTGTGATTAGGTGATTTTTATTCTCTTATACTTCACAGTATTGTTTGAATGCTTTACAGTAAGCATGTATTATTTATATAAGAAAAAGTAAAGCGATATGTGTTGAGAAAAAGAAAAACAGTAATTATGAATATTAGTGAAGTAACAGGGAGTTTTGAGAAGGAAAACATTATTTTGACCTTACCAGTGCCTTAAAAAATCTCAATTTTTTTCCTGCAAGAGACTAATATTAGCCTTTAGTACTTTATGCTTTACTGTTATTTCCTGGTTTTAGTGTTTAACATTAAAAGCAATGAGAGTGCTAAAATCTTACATTGAACCTTTGCCTTGGGTTCCTTTATGAGCTACCATAATGCAGGCTTTTCTTGATACAATATCCTTTTAACTTTTTTCCTCATTTACAGGGGTTTTGCTCATCCAAAAAAATTACTGCCCCAACCTTTAATGCTAATTCTTAAAAGTAAGTTTTGTCTTCTCAATCAAGAGGAAATTATACACAGGAGGCATATACAGATGTTTCATTCTGCATGGGTGACATCATTCTGAATTATTTGAGTCATTATGTAGTAGGTATACTGCCACCTTTTCGCTTTGGGGATTTCTTAGGACATGATGATTAGCAGTTTTCAGACTTTAATTGTTTCAGTCACCTTAGGAGAGATTCATCTCCTTCTTATTGAAACTTCTTATTGAAGTTTCCAGAAATAGGAACACAGAAAGAATAGACCCTCTGTTGACTACTTCTGCCAAACGCATAGCCAGTCATCATTCCTGGGTGACACTGAGGGATTAAAATATGTTTCAGTGAAACATTGAAGTCTCATAATTGTTCACATATTTGTTTTTGTCTCTAGTCTTTGTTTAGGAAAGACCTTCACATGACAACACTCCACTGCTGACCTTCACATGACTCAACATTCCACCTCTGCTTTTGATCTCTTCTTTTCCATCTTATAAACCCTCTTAATCAAGAGTTAGCTAACTTCTTCTATAAAACACCAAACAGTAAATAGGCTTTACCGCCTGTATGGTCTCTGTTGCAACTACTCAGCTGTGCTATTGTAGAGCAAAAGCAGCCATAGACAATATCTTCATGAATGAGATTAGCGTGGCTGTTCCAATAAAACTTTATTTACAAAGACAGGCCCAGAATTGACAACCTATGCTAAGTCTTCTCACCCTTAAAAGAAAAAACAAAACAATTTTATTGCCTAGACCTATTTACTTAGCACACTCTCTTTCCTTCCTTTCATGCGCAGATTTTTATACTTGCTTTCATGACTTCTTTGCTACCCACTCACTTTGCAACCTTTCAGAATGTGCCCTCTGTCCCAGTCTGTCTGCTGAGATGGCTCTCAATGGACCTGGTCACCGAGTCAGAGGCCTCTTCTCCCTGTTCATCTTTTGATGAAAAGAGGCCGTCCGTATGTGTAGTGGTCAGGAACTTGGGCTCTCAAGTCAGATGACCTGGATTTAAGTACAGGCTCTGCTATTCCCTCTTAGTGGGAAATGTTCGTCATTTACTAACCTCTTTAAGGCTTGATTTCATCTGTAAAAATGGGGGAAATGACTCAGAAGGTGCTGTGACAATTCAGTGAGGTAATGCATGCAAAGTACTTGGCTCCTCACTAGTAAACATTGTTTGTAGCTATATTTTTATTATTACGATTATTATTATTATAGACTGTTTTGTCTTTCTTAAGATGCACTTCTTGGTTCATCTGACAGTGTGCTGTTCTGAATATTTTTCTGCTGCTCTTTGTCTCCTTTCTACATAACTTTCTCTTTTTATCCCTCAAATGCAATCATTTTTCAGAGTTTTGTACTTAGTGCTATCTGATCTGCTTCTGCCATTTTAACTCTCTCATCTGTGGATGACTCCTGGATCTATCCCCTCAGTCACTGTTTCTTTCCAGAAAATCCTTTTTTTCAACTGCTTGTTCAGCATCTTCATCCAGATGGCCCTCTGAGATAGCATGGTCACTAAGACCAAACTCATCCCTTGGAACAACCGATTTTGCCATTTTTCTCAGTGACATCATCATTCACTGAGGATAGAACTCCTGGAGTCATCTTGGATGCCTCGTTTGCTTCATTCATCCAAGGTCACTATTTACTGCCCATTTACCTTCAAGGTGTCTTTTACAGCCATTCTTTTCTTTCCGTTTCTATTGCCTCTCCTCTTGTTAAGGCTTTGTATTAACTCCCTCCTATGTCTTCTTTTACAAGCACTGCAAGAACTAGTTTATTCATCTTCCATGTCTCCTTGTGCTTTTCACAGCCCTTTTCCTTTGTATCAGGGAAGCCGAGTCACTGTGAGTGTTATGGGGTAAGGAATTTTTAGATCTTCACAATTGTGGGAGAAGCTGGGGGAATAGATGCTCTATGCCTTGTACACGGTGTTTGAACTCCTTAGCCTGTGCCTAAGTCTTATACTATCTTGCCTCAACTCAGCATTCCAATCTGATCTCCCACAATAAAGTATCTCTGTTCCTAATCAGGAAATAGGAATCACAGGTGTCTGGATATGCCATTGCTTATGTTCATTCTTTGCTTTTAAAATTCCCTTCTCTTTTCTCAGTTTGTAGAAATCTTTCAGGACCCAGTCTAAAAGCTACCTTCAGCATCAGCTACATGTGATCCCTTCCTTGACTGAAATCCTTTAGAACTTTCTATCATTTATTTAGTCATTGAATAAACACTTATAAGGGTCTGTGATATGGCAGGCACTATTATAGGAGATGGAGCTTTGGCAGTGAATAAAATGTGCCTGTCTTTGTGGATATTACATTATGCAAACTTTATATCTTGTGTTATTGTTAATTGTGAATATTTCTTTCCACTTCTAGATTTTTACGTTGCTTGGTGGCAAAGGGTATGTCTTACTCAGGACTGTATCTCATTCAATGCAAGGTGTTGAGTATATTTCTTTTGAATTGAATAAAGAAATAGATGTGGAGGAAGATAAAATTTTCCACAAGTAAGCTATTTGCTGGGACTGAGAACAGTTGTAACAAGTTGCAAGCAATCAAAGATGGCATTTATTGCTAATGGTTCTAAGTTCTGCACTTGGGTTCTATAGCCCAGTATGTTTGGAAAAGCCTAAGTGGGCACCACCAAGTGAGATGTGAGTTGCTGTGTGATTTAGTTGCCAAAGAAGCCAATTTGACTTATACCACATTAATGAAAGTATACTTTCTACAGTAAGAAAGGTGATAGCCCCGTTCAGCTTACTGATCCACTCTTCCTCTGTTACAATATATTTTATTGAGGGGGGGCATGTTTTGTGACAGTCTTAGATGGAGGGAGAATTCAGAGAAGTGACCTGGGGTAGACAGGGGGAGGTGGCAGTCAGGGACCACACAATGGTGTCACAGTAGAATGGTAGAAGGAACTGGGAATGTTAAGCCTGAAGAAGAAAAGATTAGAGAAGAAAAGATAGTTGTGTTCAAACGTGGGCAAGACTGTCACATGGAAGAGAGCTTGTGACTGTTCAGAGTGCTCTCAAGGGGGAAGACATGTGACCTGTAGAAGAACATGGGAAGACAGATGAGGACTCAAAGAAGACCAAGTCCAAGTACATTTCCTTGGAAAGAACTGAGCTTCTCAAACTGTGGCAGTTAACAACTTTCCTGGGGTGCTTTAGAAAATGGAACACTAGGGGTTAGGGTAAAGTAGGGAGTTGAAAATCAAGAGCCCAAATGCAGTCATCTACCCTGAGGTCTTTCATGAGATAACCAAAGAGATGACAGTCTTTCAGACTGCAGTTTCCTTTGTTTTTATTTGTGTATCATAGGGACTTGAATATGAACTGAGAGTCAAAATCCTTGGTTTCCTGTTTTCCAAATTTCCAGTTGGTACTCTGTGTAATCATTCTGTGTCATCTTAAATAGTTTCACTTTTCTGGGCCTTGCGGTCTTTAGTTGCAAAGCATCTGAATGTGATCTATTGGGCTGTGCTGACCCTTAGCAAGTGTGTGTACAGAAGAATCTTTGAGACTTGTGAGATTTAATGTCTTATTTGAATCGAAGAACAAAATTTTTATGTTTCTTTTGGATGTGATTTTAAAAGTTCTACTTAAAGACCATTTTGCTGAGTTCATTTAGACCCTCTCTCCTTGGTGTATGCTTAATGGCACGCGCTTCAAGGGTCTCTGGTCTCTCATGATTATTAAAGATGATCAGTTTTATGGTGCCACATCCACATGCCTCTCAAATTAGTCTTTTGTGGCCTCAGATGTATATCAGTTCCTTCCTTAGTATGGGGTTCATTTTGTTTCTTGAAATTAGGTATTCATTCTTGGTGAGATATGAATTATTGATGACCATTTTTGTTTCAGGAAGCACAGATCAATACAATAGTTGGAAGAGCTGGAATTTATATCAATTAAGATTAAAAAAAACATAGTTCTCTTCAGGGTGCTGTGTAAATGCAGAAAATTAAGATGTGATCCCTGCCTACAAGCTTAGATTTTGGTCAGGGAGATGATTATTATATGAGAAGCATTATTCATGTAACTTCTTTTTCCTACGGGAGTTGCACGTAGTTCACTTATGTAGCCTCAGTACATTTTACAGTCATAAGAGCTGTTCTTTTTTTCTTTTTTTTTTACTTTGCATTTATTTTTTGTGTCATTTATTACCGGGCCATAAGTTTTTGTTTCTTCAGTTTCTTCTGGGATATCTTTTTCTTCTGTGCAACCTCCTCTTCTGGTTTAGGAACAATCTGTTCTTTTTCAGTGAGGATCATCTCAGTGTGGCAGGGAGAGCTCATGTATGGGTTGATCTGACCATGAGCTCTGTAAGTCCTGCACCCCATCCTGGGGGCTTTGTTCACCTGGATGTGCTCAATGACCAGAGAATTTACATCTAAGCCCTTAAGTTCAGCATTACTCTCTGCATTTTTGAGCATGTGCAGTAAAAATTCAGCACTCTTTTTTGGGCCACCAACCCTGCGTCCAGCCCCATTGTTTGGCCAGGGCACACCTACCAGCTCCACCATTGTAATGGCAGAATGGCACACATTGCTTCTTTAAAGTAACATCCTTCAGATACTTGGTGGCTTTTCGGATATGTGTACCCTTAATGGCCTGGGCAGTTTCACGAGTGTTCTTAAAGTGAACGTGAAGATTTGAACCTCTTGACTTGCATGATTTTGTGGGGTTTTCTGGGTCAGGTGAATAACGAACCATTTTTAGAGGTCATACGTTAACATTAGCATCACTGACCCTTTGTCAAGAGACTAAGTGCTTTGAGTGGTGTTATTTTACTGGGTTGTCTTCATCATACACTAGAAAAGAAGATGGAGTAGACGTTACGAACCTGATTTTTTAAAAGAGAAAGGCAGGAGAATTGGTGATGCTGCAGCAAGTAGACGCGGGCTCTATAATCAGACCTTCAGTTTGCTGAGCAGTGTAGTAAAGTTTCTACTATGGTGGAATTTACGGGGGAAGGAGGGCTGATTTTGGCTTCCTATAGCTGTTGTACCAAATAATTCAAAATAAATAGAGAAGTGTGAATTTAAATAAAAAAGATTGTTGCTGGATCGTCACCTCTGCCGAATGAATTATCAGGTAGGATAGGACTTGATATGTAGGGTCTCTGGGGAATAAATAATTTTTTTTTAAGACTAGACAACCTGCAGCTCTGATCAACGCATATATATGGAATCTAAAAAAAAAAAAAATTGGTACTGGTGAACCTAGTGGCAGGGCAGGAATAAAGATGTAGACATGGAGAATAGACTTGAGGACCTGGGGTGGAGGGGTGGGAAGCTGGGATGAAGTGAGAGAGTGGCATTGACATATATACGCTACCAAATGTAAAATGGGTGGCTAGTGGGAAGCAGCCGCATAGCACAGGGAGATTAGCTTTGCGATGACCTAGAGGGGTGGGATGGGGAGGATGGGAGGGCGGCTCAAGAGGGAGGGGATACGGGGACATGTGTATGCATATGGCTGATTCACTTTGTTGTACAACAGAAACTAACACAGTATTGTGAAGCAATTATACTCCAATAAAGATCTATTAAAAAAATATTGGAGAAACCTTTAAAACCACACTGTAGTTGTCTTTTTCTTCAGACGTCTTAGCTTTGTTCGTGTTTCTCTTTATACATACAAATAGAATAGAGCATAATCTTACCCTTCTGTACTAGTTTTTGTCCACAGTAGTGATCTGCCACTACCCTGTGGGTTTTATGTTTAAATCCATTAAACATCTGAAAGTGATTCAGATGTAATTAACATGGGAGAAGGACCTTAATAGAATAGAAACTAGATGTTGTTAACTTTATTATTGCCTATGTTAATATAATAAAACCTCAGCTTGTGCTTTTTTTGGTAGAAAATTACCTGATATAATTGAACTAATTAAAAAATATTAATTTCCAGGGATGTTCTGATTTCCATAATATTGAGACCAACTGGCTGTGGGCATCATTTTGTCATCAACTGCCTCAGAATTGTACATCTCCTTTTTCTGTTTCCTCAGTACCCAGCACTATGTCTGACACATAGAGGGTACTCAATAAAAATTAATGAAGGAGAGTTACTATCAAGCAAAATGTCACTGAGTAACTATGAGATTCTGAATCATCAAGAAGTATTCACTTTTGTTCTACATGCTGCATTTCCTAAGGCAGGAGAGGGGACCAAAATCCCTTACATGTTTGTTTGGAATTAACGTTGCTAAAGGTTTCTTATAGAAATAGATAAATTAATAATTGGCTCTAAGCTGTCTTCTTGAAGATTCCAGTTAGGAGAAGTGTTCATCCTCATTCAGTGTTTCCTTTTGTCTGAACATTGGCTGTGCTGACTTGGATGCTTGCCCTCATTGTTACGTGTGGAGCAGATGATTGACAGAATATGTGTGAAAGTGCAAGATCATCTCAACTCTTTACGAAACTGTGGGGGAGGTGCTGTCCAGGAAGATCTGAAATCAGCAGAGAGGCTCATGCGTGATGCTAAGAACTCTAAAACGGTGAGTTTCACTTCCAGCTACGTGAGTCCCGTGGAATAAAAAGACTTTGTAAACTTCAGTTTTAGAAACTCGTTCTAACTAAATTTACTTTTCTACCCAATTTCAAGGTTACTAACAAGTGGCAAGGTGAACTGAGTTAGTCTTTGCCTCCTTTCTGTACCCGTGCTAATTACCAATAATCAAAATACAGTTGTCCCTCAGAATCTGCGGGGGGATTGGTTCCAGGACCCCCTGCAGATACCAAAATCTGTGGATGCTCAAATCCCTTATATATAAAATGGCGTAGCACAGGTGGGCCTCCTTATCCACGGGTTCTGCAGCCTCGGATACAGCCAGCCGGCTGTATAGAATTAAAAGCAGAGGTTCAGTGTGATTTACAAAGGGTATAATCAGGTTCTAGGTAACTGGGAGGTAGTTGTAGTTTCAGTGAGTAGCAACTCATTGCACATGATTCTACTGCCAAACTGATAGCACGAAACTCTCCTCTGTCACCTCTAAAAGGAAGCTTCTTTCAACTTAGACTGTGGTCCCCAAAGTGTGATTTCATAGAGAAAGGACTAACTGGGAGTCAGAAAACCTGAGATCTGGTCCAGGCTCTGCTATTAGAATCACACAGTCATTGAATTTTATAAGTAGGAGGAACCTCGTGGGTTAGTCAAATACTCTCACATCCGAGATGAAGACATTAAGCCACAAACAGGTAAGGTACTGTTCCTCTGGTTTCAAAGCTGGACCTCAGTTTTTTAATTGGTATAAAGGGCCTTTCATCAAGACGATCTTTGTTTATCGCTAGTATTTCTCCACCCTGTTTTATGAACTCTGCAGTGACTTTGGTGCTTATTTAAATATTTATTATGGAGAGGTTACTTTTATTTTTCTTACAGTTGTTACCAAATTTATACCACGTTGGTGGTGCATCTTGGGCGGGAGCCAGTGGCTTGTTATCCAGTCCAATTCAGGAGACCCTGGAATCAATGGCCGGAGAAGTTACGAGAGTTGTAGATGAACAACTCAAGGTTTGTGGTCTCTGTTATTTTGGAAAATGAAATTGTTATGACTTAACTATGTATGATAGCATTTCATACCATGCTATCCTATGTTTTATAGGCGCGTGTGTGTGCGCATGTGTGCATGTGTAGTAAAAATTGAATACCGTGCCTTTCCCAGCTTCATTTATAATTTTTGGAATAACTTTTTGCATAATAAGATCAAGTAAAACCTATCAAATTCAATTTTGTTTCTGATGGTAAATCTCTAACCGTATTTAACGTATGACAGGTTGCCACTGATAAGGGAAAGATTGATTTTTGCTTAGAAAGAGAAGTCTGCTTCGCGAAAAAATATCTCCTGTTATTACATTCGATTTAGAGAATGGGAGAGATGACAGGAGCTGTGTGCTTAGTGCCAAGCTGCTGCGTATATGGAGAGTTTGCCACTAGGTAAGGAGCTGGTTGAAAGATTAAAAAGGGATTTAGAATGAAGTTACAAGGCACCCAAAGTAGCGGAGACTTGTCTATAGGCTCATAGGTTGAAAAAAAAAAAGTCTTTGAAATTTAAGTGACGAGAGTAACCTAAGACCAACTTTTTCCTAAGGTAACTTCAAAAAACAGCTACAGCAGAAGACATTTCACTTTCCGAAAGTTTTTATCATTTTCAATCTGTCTGTTCAAGGATGTCTTAAAAAGACCTTGTCTAAATTTCTATATTTATTTGGTTCATTTTCTTCTGAGAACACAATTGCTGTAGCTCAGAGGGATTTGATGAGCAACTCAATCATAACTTTGCAACATGCTAATTATTCTGTTTGTAAATTTAATTAATGTGGGAGAGAACGTTGTGGATTATTTAGGAGTTTAAGCCCCTTTCTTCCTGTACGTACAATACAGAGAGACTCTTGTGTATCATTTTTATTTTACTTAACTGTGGTTATTTTGAGTACATTCTGAGCAAAGACAAAGGGGTAGAAAAAGGATTGGTTGGTTGGTACAGAGTTCTGCCAGATCAGTTGTTACCTAACAGCACTTGTTTTATCCTCCATGAAGGATCAAATATGTAAAAAGGATACTTTCTTACACATTTAAAATAAAGTCATCTTTGTTGCTTATTTACTTCTGACTGTAAAAATGAAACTACTCTTTGTGAAACATTTGAATAGTAAAAATCACTTGAAATCCCGGGGACAGCATCATTCTTAATATTTTAGTGAATTTCCAAACATTCTCTGTCTACACACACAATTTTATGTATGTGATCATACTATACGTACTTTTTTATATTTGGTACAATATCGTGAATACAATTCTAGATCAGTGAGTACTCATCATCATTTTAGTGGCTACATGGTATTTCATTGTATAGATGTACCAGTGTACTGGGGAAGCTCAGTCCTCCTCTGTGTCTCTCCTTTACTTTCACACAGAACTCCTCAGTTTTGACACTTCTGGTCACCAGATGTGACGGGTTCCCCCCCCCCCACCCCCTCAGCTGGGTGTCCTACTATTTAACTCAATTCAGACACTATCTACCTGGAGATAGCATTAGATCCCACAGTTTAAGGGCTCAGTCCCACAAGACTGCCCCCGCCCCACTTCAGATACCAACTGGGAGTCCAGTTTGTACCTGAGCTCCTGACCAATTGGCAATAAATCCGAGGTTCTTATAACCCCTCCTCCAGTTCAGTTGACTTGCCAGAGTGGCTCCCAGAACTCAGGGAAACACTTATGTTTACCAGTTTATTAAAGGATATGATAAAAGATATAGATGAACAGCCAGATGGAAGAAATGTACAGGGCAAGGTATGTGGGAAGGGTTTCAGGGCTTCCATGCTCTCTTGGAGCACGCCACTCTCCCGGCCCCTCCACGTGCTCACCAGCCCTCTGAACCCGTACTTTTGGGGTTTTGATGGAGGCTTTGCCATGTAGGCATGGCCAGTCATTAAACCCATTTTTAGCCCTCCTTAGGAGGCGGGCGTGGAGCTGAAAATTCCAAGCTTCTAATCATGTCTTGGTCTTTCCAGTGACCAGCCCTCATGCAGGAGCCATCCAAGAGCCCACCCAATAAAGCAAAAGACACCCCATCACCCAGGAAATTACAAGGGTTTCAGGAGCCCTGTGTCAGGAACCAGGATCAAGGATCAAATGTTAGAACAAAAGATGCTCCTAGTGTTCTTATCACTTAGGAAATTACAAGGGTTTCAGGAGCTCTGTGCCAGGAACTGGGGGCAGAGACCAATATACATTTTCTATTATCTCACAGCCAGCATAATTTATTTTCTAATTTCTGATGAATCCTATTAGAGTCAATGCCTGTAGTTGATCCATTCCGAGGTCAAATGGTACGCACATTTTATACGTTCATATGTATTCACAAACTGTTTTCCGGTAGTGTACCCAATTGCTTGTTTTGTCACACCCTCACCAATACTAAGCATGTTAACCTTTTAATATTTGTCAGTGTAACAGGTTAAAAAAAATCTCATTTTGTCTTTTGGATTTCTTTAATAACCAGTGATGCATCAAGTAATTTTATTATCCATTTGTATTTCTTCTTTTGTAAATTACATATTTGTATCTATTGCTTAACTTTTTCCTTTAAAGTTTTTATAAGAATTCCTTATATACTAAGAATGGGCTGTCATTTAAATCAGCACGAAACATTGCAACTGGAACTTTCCTGTCAAACGGCTTCCTACGGGCACTTGTTTCAACTGGTCTAAACCACAAGTTATCCCTTGAAATTTTGGTCCGTTTCCTCCCCAGCACACCAGATGGTTGGAATTGACTTTTGCCAGTCATTCTTGGGAGGGAGTAGAAGGCAGAGGTCTAAAGTAAAAGGCATTTGAATTTTTAAAAGCCTGAAATAATAACAATATATTTAGGACCAAAAATATTTTTCTGTAAATAGACATTCCCCGAATTTTTTTTTTAACTTTTTAAAAAATTTATTTATTTATTTATTTATTTATGGCTGTGTTGGGTCTTCGTTTCTGTGCGAGGGCTTTCTCTAGTTGGGGGAAGCGGGGGCCACTCTTCATCGCGGTGCGTGGGCCTCTCATTATCGCGGCCTCTCCCGTTGCGGAGCACAGGCTCCAGACGCGCAGGCTCAGTAATTGTGGCTCATGGGCCTAGTTGCTCCGCGGCATGTGGGATCTTCCCAGACCAGGGCTCAAACCCGTGTCCCCTGCATTGGCAGGCAGACTCTCAACCACTGCGCCACCAGGGAAGCCCATCCCTGAATTTTTTGAGGCTGACCTTTCTGGCCCCTTGTCAGTGTCACCAGTGTTCTCCGTTCATTACAGCTTCCTTATTTGCAAGTGTCATCGCCTGCTTTTCTCTCATTCTATCTCTGAGGTCCCCGGCTCCCAAATGCCCTGAGTTTTTCTATTCCCCACTCCCTTGTTTTCTTTACTCTCAATCCTTTTGAGTTGCAAGTTCTCTTCCCTTCTCTTCCCTTCAGGGACTTGTGGCATGAATCAAAGCACATCCTCAACCACAACTTCTTAATTAAATGTTACTTATTAATTTCTCTTTCACTGAGTTCACAGTTTTTGATACTTTCAACAGACTATAGGCAGTTACTTCCTTTCTTTTTCCTTCCAGTTGACCTGACAAGTGGACATCATTTTATGATTAAAAAAAAAAAATCCCCATTTATCTATTTATATAGCTTTCCAGCACCTTGATTTTCTTAAAATTATGTAGGAAAAAAATGTATTTTTACCACAATCAATATTCAGTTTCTTAAACAACTGTGTCCTTATTTATTTCACTAGTAGTATTATATTTTGTTTGGTTAAAAAAGAGTCCTTTCTCTATTTCTGAAATTCTCTAAGATTAACATGTTATACTAGCAAAAGCTAAAGTGAATGTATTATTTTGTAAAAATATGTTTTTATTGTAGTGAATTTAAAAAAATGGGACTAGCAAGGCTGGATTTGTGACCTGGGTTTGCTACGAGCTGTTTGCTCCAAGCAAGTCACCTAATTTGTTGGGACTGAGCCTCCTTGCGCAAGATTGTCTTTGTCTCGAGGTAATTAGGGAGATTTTATCCTTAATATTTACTCATCCTGTATCATGGTCAGTAGTACACATTTTGAATTCTGGATAAGAATAAGTTCAAACAGCTCTTTGAGTCATCTGTCAAAAAAAATACTAGTTCAGAAAAGCCAAAGAAATGGCCGGAAGAGCCAGCCTTCTTAGCAAACTTCCTGGAGGAGAAGAAAGCAGTAAGTGTGGAGAAAGTCCTTCTTTGAAACGAGGTGATATTTTCTCTGGACTGGCCTGTTTTAGGTGTTTTTAAATGACACCTCACCTCCTGTTTTCCCTGTTTTTGATCCTAACATTTACTCCTGGGGTAATCGTAGATGAATAAGTGGGATTTGAATGTTTTAACATAAGGGAACTTTCATTTTCCCCTTCTGGACTTAAATTTTAGAATGCTTGTTTTGGCCTTGAAAATGCTTCATTTCCCTCAGGGCTTCAACTGTGAAATACTTCACTGGTAAATATCAGGTTTACCAAGGAAATGAGGCCTGAGGGGTGTAGGTGGCATTTTGGCAAGTACTAACTCAGTTTGCTGGGAGAGTTCTCTGAGTTTTCTTATTTTCCTACATTTTATATAATATTTTCCAAAGCAAAAGAAAGAGAAATTTCAGAGCAATTCAGTGTGGAAGTTGTATTTGCTTGTAATGAATTACAGCTAGTCATTTGCTCACTGCAAGAATATGTGAGCATAGCTGCCATGTTAAGGATATTAACTCAATTTATTTTACAAATATTGTACAGGGTTTTTTAAGTACCATTAGTTATTTTTACAGTTAAGAAATATAGATTCTCCTAACTATCATTTGGAAGATACATGCAAAATGAAATCTGATTATCACATTTCAAATACAGGGCCTGGTCATTCAAGTTGTCTCAAGGTAGGACACATAGACTCACAAAGTGGAGAATATGTAAGAAAAATTAAGAAACATGGATAGAGTGAGAAAATTTAACATAAGCCAAATTAGATTTCCAGAAGGAAAGAGAAGATAAATAGGAGAAGGTAGCAATTGAGGGGATGGTGGCTGAGAATTTCAGGGATTGATGAAAGGCTAGAATCTTCAGATGCAGGAAGTCCAGCGAAACCCAGGCAGGAACGATAGAAGCAAATCCATGTCTCGAATCATCGTAATGAAAAGTGGAAAACACTGAAGACAAAGAGAAGATCTTAAAAGGAGCCAGAGGGAAGGAAAAGCCATATTACTTTAAAAAGATCAAACTGAAGACTGACAGGACAGCTCATTTCTTGACAGGAAGCTAAAAAGACAAATAATATCTTCATGCTTCTGAGAGAACAAATCAAGAATTATATACTCAATAAACCTACTATTAAGAATGAGGATGAAATGAAAACATTTCATCCAAACAAAATCCAAGATAGTTTACTGCCAGTAGACCACACTAAATAAACATCTAAAGGATATGCTTTAGGACAAAGGAAACATTATCAAAGAAAGAGGGTCTGAGCTGCAGGAAAGAATAGTGAGCAGGGAAAATGCCAAATGTGAAACATCAACTGTATGAGACAACAACATTGATGTCTAATTTTTGCTGTCAAATTAAGAATAAATGCAAGTAAAATACTAGAAGTGAGCATCTAAGTCAGTTAGGAGTGAGTAAAAGAAGTCTAACATCCTAGTTTTATTCTGGAAAAGATTTAAGGAATCAACATTAGATCTGGGTTGTCCATTATCTTGTCCATTAGCCACATATGGTCATTTAAATGTAAATTAATTAAAATTCAATGAAATTTAAAATTCAGTTTCTCAGTTGCACTAGCCACATTTAAAGGGCTCAATAGCCACCTGTGGCTAGTGGCTCCCATATTGCACAGCACACGTATTCCCATCATCTCAGAAAGTTCTATTGGACAGTGCTGCTTTAGACATGAAGTAAAGTATGCAGGTTAAAATTTCTAGTGTAACCACCAAAACAGAGGCAGTATACCAGGGGTCATACTGCATACCAAGAGGAGCATTAGGAAATGTTTGGGATTATTTTGGGTTGGCGTGGGCAGTTGATAATGATCCTAAACATCCTGTAATACAAGGTTCAGTTCCACACCAGAAGGAATGCTGTCACTCAAAATCTAGTGATGCAGTAGAAAAGGCATCACTAGGACTTTCCCGGTGGTCCAGTGGTTAAGACTCCATGCTTCCACTGCAGGCGGCATGGGTTCGATCCCTGGTCAGGGAACTAAGGTCCCGCCTGCTGCACAGTGTGGCCAAAAAAAAAAAAAAGGCATTACTAGAGATAAAATAGATCAGTGAATAATGACAAATGATCCAATTTGCCAGAGATAATTTCAACTGTGTATGTATTTAATTATATGGCTTTATATGTATGAGTAAGTAGACAAAATTACAAAGAAAAATTGATAACATTTACTATTATGGTAGAGATCTTTCAAAATGACTGCCAGTGACTGATAGATCAAGTAAATAAAGTAATGATAAAGAATATTTGAAAAAATTCTTTATAATGATAAAGAATATTTGAACAATAGAATTCTCAATTATGACCTAGTGGACCTATGTGATCAGTGCACCAATAATAGGAGACTATCAGTTCTTTGCAAGGATACGTGAAATATTTGACATGAGGTCTATAAGAACATCTCAACAATTTTCAAAGGCGGTATTCTCTGGTTTCATTTAAAATAAATTAGAAATTAATAACAATTTAAAAAAGGGAAAAACCTCACATGTTTATACATTTAAAAATTACTTGTAACCCAAGGGTCAAAGGGGAGGGCATAATTTGAATTAGAGAATATTTATAATTAAACAATAAAGTAGTTAGTGATCAGAACCTGTGAGATGCCGCTAAACCAGTACTTAGAGTGAAGTATATGGCTTCATAAGCCCAGACACTTATGAGGAAGAACAAGAAGGTTGGTAGTCTTGCCCTACCACCTATTAGGACTTATCATAATTAGGACAGTATGCAGAGGTAGACAGAGAGATCCCAGAAATGGACCCATACATCTATGCAAATTTTCATAATGCTACCTTCAGTGAGTTACCATTGATCAATAGAAAAATGATGGACTATTCAGAACCCACATTCAGTAAGTTCCTGGGCTTATAATACTTTTTATATGTTTCTTAGAGATTGTTCCAAGAAGTGTGCTAGGCCCTGGGGAGAGAGGGTAGGGCTTCACCGTTGCTCTCAGGTACAAGTTGTGTATCTGGAGTCTGGTGCCTCTAGCTCTCCATGAACTTCCAAAGTTATGTGTAAAATCTCATACCAATTTTTCTGGATGAGTGTGCATCGATTCTCAAAGGCGTCCTTGGATCCCCAGATTACTGCATTCTTGACCGTTTTCTAACACATTTGATTACTGAGGTCCCCACTGGATGCTATGAGATCATCAAACGCAGTTTGGAGTGTGAAGGGCGCGGAAGGAACAAGAGTAAGAACATATCCTCCAGGAGGTGGTGCTTGAGCTGAGCTGAGTAGGGAGGAGTACAGATGATTTATTCCGGCTACAGAGGGGAACAGGATTCTAGGCTAAGAGAACAGTTGTAGAAAGCATGGAGACAGGGCCTGGATCATGTGGGGAACTGCGCTATAACTGGATATGAATAGTTAGAAGGGGAATATAGAGATATGACAGAAAATGAGGCTAGAAAATGGAGCATTTACCAGATATTTCAGGGATTTCTATTCTGTGCTAATGAGTAATATTTTTGGCACATTTCCACTTTTGAAAAAATGTCTAGGAGTAAATTTAACATGTTTTAGAGATAGATGTGGTGGAAGGAGTTGAGGTAGGTGGAGTGTAAGGAGAGTTGCAAATTTCTGCCCTAGTTTGGCACCGTACCTCACAATAAAAACTTTGCAAGAATGGTTGATTTTGCTGTTGCAGTTACTGTTCAGGTGGGGTTAACGGGAGGCCAAACATGTTGTAGTTGACGTTGCCATGGTAGAATATCCAGGTGGAAATTCCTAATAGGCTGTATTATATATGCATTGGATGTTTTGGGTAGGTGGCTATAGGTAAACATTTAGTTGAGAACCATTGGAATATAGGTAGTAATTTGAAGCCATGGGAAGGATGGATGTTGAAGAATATGGTTTGGTGTGCAGAGGGCCATGGGACTTGGAAGGAGATGCTGTTTAAGGACCTGAGCTGGGGGCTAGACACAAAGAAGTGGTCAGGGGCTGCATTACAAATTTATCCTGTGGTCCTTTCTCCCCTTTTTACCAGCCCTGTCACCAGAAAATCCACCATGGTGGCATTAGGTACCAGCATTAGGGGATGAAAATTGTAGGTAATGAAGAGAGCCGAAAGGGACACACCTTTGGGCAATGGGCAGAGCATTGGAAAAGGGCGGCTGGAGTACGAAACAAGAGTAGAAGACGAAACACCTGAGTCCCCTTCTCACTTATTCCAGTAACCAGCTGAGTGACCTTGAGGAAGTCCGTTATCTCCTCCGAGTCTCCATTTTCTCATCTATAAAATGGGTTTGCTAAAATCTACCTCTACTCACTGGGTTGTTATGTGGATCAAAGGAAATCATGGATGAAATCACTTTGTAGAGTATAAAGTGTCGGGCTAGAGGTGGTGGTAGGGGACTAACTGCAAAATATCTGTCGAATTGGATGCCCAGGGCAGGATGAAATTCCTTTTTATAGGGTCAAAAATCATGCAGTAGTCGATTTGTAGAGCAGAAAGAGACCTTAGAAATAATTTTATAGGTCAGAAAGCAGAGATCTGCAAGGGTTCTTCACTTAATGCTGCACACTTAACATTCCACAGAAATTTCACGTCGGGGTCTACATCGGAAGCCAGGCTTCCCTCCTTAGGTCTGGAGTTCATTCCAACTGAATTAGCACTGTCATGCAGGGGACCTTTCAGAAAGTCACGCTACACTGATGAACGTGACAGAATTCAAACAGCGTATTGATACCTGAGGTCGTTCTTAGCAGGAGTGCTGGACTCTGCTACTCCATCTGGAACAGAATGTGTTTATTTTAATGCCAAAGAGGACAATGATATGTCTTAAACTGCCTCATTTGGCATTGCTTGTAGCTCTCTTGGAATAATGTACTAAATGAGTGATTCGTCAGAGTTCTCACAGGGACAGAGCACTGTCAGAATACGAGTGGCTTTTGGAAACTTCTCAAGTGGCTGCCTCCGCCACTCCTCTCCTGCTTTTCACAAGATCTTTATAAACATCCTGCCGCTCTGCTGCTCATCCTACAGCGTGATGAGAGATTGTACTGTTGGCATCATGCTTTGCATGTGAATATATGAGCAGAGAGATTAGTCTTTCCATAATAATGCTCCACTAGTCCCCTTCATACTGCAATAGTAATGGGATCAAGCTTGGCTTTCTTTTTTTTTTTTTAACATCCTTATTGGAGTATAATTGCTTTACAATGATGTGTTAGTTTCTGTTTTATAACAAAGTGAATCAGTTATACATATACATATGTTCCCATATCTCTTCCCTCTTGCGTCTCCCTCCCTCCCACCCTCCCTATCCCACCCCTCTAGGTGGTCACAAAGCACCGAGCTGATCTCCCTGTGCTATGCGGCTGCTTCCCACTAGCTATCTATTTTACGTTTGGTAGTGTATATATGTCCATGCAACTCTCTCAGTTTGTCACAGCTTACCCTTCCCCCTCCCCATATCCTCAAGTCCATTCTCTAGTAGGTCTATGTCTTTATTCCCGTCTTGCCCCTAGGTTCTTCATGACTTTTTTTTTTCTTCTTAGATTCCATATATATGTGTTAGCATACTATATTTGTTTTTCTCTTTCTGACTTACTTCACTCTCTATGACAGACTCTAGGTCCATCCACCTCACTACAAATAACTCAATTTCATTTCTTTTTATGGCTGAGTAATATTCCATTGTATATATGTGCCACATCTTTTTTATCCATTCATCTGATGATGGACACTTAGGTTGCTTCCATGTCCTGGCTATTGTAAATAGAGCTGCAATGAACACTTTGGTACATGACTCTTTTTGAATTATGGTTTTCTCAGGGTATATGCTGGGATCTTATCATGAAGATTAGCATCTTTGAAAACAAATTAATAACATTATCTGTGATATACTGAAATTTTATTGTATGCTAGACACGATACTGAACACTTTACACATGTAATATCATTTAATCTTCAGTAATCCTATGAGACAAGAACTTTTTTATTTGCCATTTTATAGATGAGGAAAGTAAAATTGAGAGATGAGTAACTTAGCCCAGTGTCACTCAGCTGGGATTCATATTTAGGTCTGATGCTAACTTGGGCGCCCTTTCCACACTTACCAGCCGTGCCATCCATCTCAGGCAAATCGTTTAACTTCCCTTAGCTCACATTCTTCAACTATAAAATGGTGATCACACGAATAGCTTCTGTACCCGTCTTCACAGATGTTGGAAGGATAAAATGGACGAAACATTTTTAAAATTCTGAAGTGCTATATAAGTAGGTTTTGACTGTTATTTAATGTTTATAAAGTACTCTGTTAATATTTTTGTCTGTTATTCATGTTTTTTTATTGTTCTGATAACAATTATAATTTTGCTTAACACTAAAGCTTTTCTTTTAAAAGGGGAAAACTAGCAGTTGTTATATAGTGGTTTGCTACGACTGCTCTTTTGATGGAGCTATTGAATGCTTCACCCTGATTTGAGGTTTCTGTGATTTGTGAAATTGCACAAGAGTTCTAACTTGACGTATGTTCTAGGGACATCTGTAACTTTATTTGCTATTACCCAGGAGAACAGTCTGGTGTGGTAAATTGGTGTATATGTGTCTTTCTAAATCTTATCATGAATGCCTCTGTGTTAAGTACAGCTAGCACACCATCATGCTTCAGATGCCAGGGTGAAGCCTGCGTGGATCTGCCAGGTGTCTGATTTAAAGTGATCACCCGAGATCAGTGATCACCCAGCAGTCACAAGTCGCCCCAGGGCAGCTCCGAATCCCTAGTCGCACCTGGGACTCTGTCGTGTCCCTGTTCTCCGAGAGCTTGGCGTCATATATAACCACCTTTCAGTTTTATGGCGGGCGCCTCCGGGGCTGTGTCATCATCTCTCTCTCTCCACTTGTGCTGCATTGCAGGCGTTGCTTGAGTCCATGGTTGATGCTGCCGAGAATCTTTGCCCCAATGTGATGAAAAAAGCCCACATTCGGCAGGACTTGATTCATGCCAGCACTGAAAAGATCTCCATCCCACGTACCTTTGTTAAAAATGTCCTGTTGGAGCAGTCTGGAATTGATATCCTTAATAAAATTAGGTAGGTTTATAATGTTAATAAACCGAGGAGCTGCAGTGTCTGTGAATGCAGTTGAGGCAGCTGTGAAGAGCGTTATCGTTGGCTTTATTTGTACAGAATGTGTTTAGACATGTCTAAGAGGCAGCGACTATATACAGATATAGCTGTGCATAAATGCATAGGTTTAATACATTTCCAAAATCAGATGACCCCAGATATGCCTGCATTACTGAGGAACAGTTACCTGCTCTTTTTAAGAGTTTTCTTTTTTTTAAGAGGGGGGTACATGTTTGTAAGCCCCTCTTTTTCTCTGCTTCTGAAGCTTATCTTTCACCTTTATAAATCACTAACTTTTGAAGAGTGAGGTCAGTTCGCTTTCTACCGCCAGACTATTCGGAGCCAATGCACAGCCTATAAATAGGCAAAGAGGCCCACTAGGACTTCACCATATTTTCCTTTGGGTTCTTTGATGGGTCTGTGAGACTCTGTATGTGCTAATGGTGCTCTGGAGTGTTTACATAGATTTCTGCTTGATAAAGTTTGAAAATTATGCCTAGGTATAAATATTTAGAAGGTGTGGTCACCAACAAACTTTCCTGGATTTTTACGTAGAAACTCTGGGATGATCACCAGTATTACATTATAGCTCAGCTAATTCTCATTATGTTTTCTAGTTGGAGAGTCAGGTGACTAAAAACCAAATTCAGAAGCGTTTAAAATTTCCCATTTTAACCATGTCCAAATCTTGATAAGAATAATTAGGAGTAGCAAAAATAACAGCTCCTATCTGGAGAGTTGAGAGAGGTACTGACACATCATGATGTAGCTTGATGACAGCCTGCAAGAAAAATAAGAGTTAAAAACAAAATATGCAAAAAAAATTATGTCATCACAATGTAGATATCAAAGGCTGATAACCTTAAAGCTAGACTATAGAACTTTGAGGGTTTAGGAATTCTGTAGTAACTAGACAGTTTCAGGTCTAAGATACAGCTGTAGTGTGTGTGTGTGTGTGTGTGTGTGTGTGTGTGTGTCTTTTAAACAAAGATCCTAATGCCTATTCAACTGAATTGCAAGGCAACTGGAAGGACTTGAGAAATTAAGAAAAGACTTTCAGAGGGTTTTTAGGACCCCACAGATTGTGATTTTATGAACTCTAGCCCAGGTATGCTTACATATTTCTGTAACCTGTAGTTTCAGAATTTCTATTGAAGTCCCTTAAGTATTAAGGAGAAAAAAAATGTATTGACCACCATTTTTCATAATAGTGGATTGAACCACCAGTAGATCATATTCTGCCTTTCCTGGAGTACCAGATTCTGTCAAATATGTTCATTTCCCTTGAAAATGGGCAAATTCTAAAAGTTGAATAGCAGTATAAAACTCCTCACTTAAATAAATCAGTTATATGTCCACTAACTCCTTACTTGGCTTCTTATAATGCATTATACTGAGCACTGATAGAATGAAAATAGGCACATGCAAGCTAAATTGAATCTTTTCCTTTAAAAGTTTTGCAAACTGGAAGTTCAGTCAGGAAGGAAGTAGAGCGTCCGGTAGCAAAATGATAGAATGGTCCTGAAACATTAAAAAATAATTGCTTTTTTAAAAAAATTTTATTTTATATTGGAGCATAGTTGATTAACAATGTTATGTTAGTTTCAGGTGCACAGCAAAATGATTCAGTTATACCTATACATGTATCTATTGTTTTCTTTTTAAGAACCTTTTTTTGATGTTATAACTTGCAATAAACTTTCCCTTCCGACCTCAGAGGGGGGCGGGGTGGGGAAGAGAAACAAACTACTGACTCTGTAGTCTTAGAAGGAAGCAAAATTTCCAAACATGTCTGAAAGCATCAGGGGAAGTACTTGTTAACATTACATTCCCAGGCCTCTCTGGATGTTTGGGGTGGGACCTAGTTATCTGTATTTTTCATAAGCAACCCAGGTGAATCTTATCAGTGGACACCTCTGGGGAATAATATAGTATTAGATAAACCAAATAGCTAGTGACACCTTGTTTCAGAGACAGGAATTAAAGAAACATTCCTTTTTATGTAGCCCAGGAAAATTTTTAGTGTAGTCATCAAAGAGTTGGTGCTTCCCCTCTGCACTGCCATCAGAAATCTTCTGAGCAGAAACATTGCAATGCAAATTATTGCCTTTCAGTTAGAAAGATTTTTCCCTATTACACAAATATACTTTCAACTTTAGTTTTAGGAATAAATCATCTTATTTTGATACCTTCTTTCCCTGCTCGAAAATTTTTTAAATTATTGACTTCAGAAGTAGGCTGAAATTATGTGACGATGTTGGAACGTGGGTATGTATCTCTCCAGCACGTTTACCTTTCGATGTATTGTGCATTTATGCACATTTGTGCATGTGTGCATTTAGGTAGGGTTATTTAGACTGAAGACACACATGGAAGTTGAATTCTTGGGAATGCCAAATAGCTAAAATGCTAACTAAAATACCAGCCCTCTGATGGAAACCTTAGTGGCTGAGTCATTTATTAGTAAAAACTACAAGCTACTTCTTGTTGTCTGGGCATCTTTGTAAGGTTAGGTAAGAGGCACTAAAACTAACATTTTGATAACTTCTGTTCATAAAAGGCAAGAGAACAGTGAATTTGACTTGATGGCAACTCAAAGCAGAAGCAGTTCAATATGGTACCATTTGACTGGTAAAGAGTTTTGTAAAAGGCGGTGGATATGCATATGAAAGAAATAACCAAGATGTCACAACCAGACTAGATTTTCTTAATTTACTCCAGCCCAAGTTTGTTTTCATTTATGTCAATGGATGAATTGTTCCTCCCACATGGTACATATGGTTCCCATTAAGTTTGTCTTTATCCAGATGTTTTTCATTTCTACCGCTAAATCTTGAGTTTTGAAATTGCAGAGGCAGGTTGGAATTGGTGAAGAAAGTCTATTACCTGTGTGTTTATGGCAGTGTTTAAGGCTTATTTTTGGAAATCCTTAGCCCTGTTTGCACATTCTTATATGCCATTTTCAAAGACAGAAACTAAATCACAGTTGACCTTATCAACATAGTATCAAGGGTGGGTGATTTTTTTTCCCTCTTGCACAAATTAAAATGCCACTCTGTGCTTCTGATTTTCACACAGTGAAGTGAAGTTGACCGTGGCCTCCTTCCTATCTGATCGAATCGTGGATGAAATTCTGGATGCACTTTCACACTGCCATCACAAACTGGTAAGTGCTGTGGACATCTTGAACCCTTATCCTAACCCCTGGTCTGGTCTGCGGTAATGCAGGGCAGCCTCCGGCGTGGGGATGTGGTTGCTTTTCTACATTTTATTCCTTTGCAGCTTTATGGGCTAAAATCCTAGTTTTCCTCCTCCTTCTTCATTGCTTCCAGCTGTTCTAGAGCATGTTAGAATTTCTCCAGAGAGAATGGCAGGGCAAAGCAGAAGCGACAGTACTCAGAATTGTTGTTCATTTATAATGCGTACAGGTCAAAAATTTTGATAGGAGATGATGTTGGGACTAAGGTCTAAAATTGAGAATTTTTTTTAAGATTATAGTTGACCCTTGAACAACACCGGGGGCTTGGAGCAGGACCCTCCCTGCAGTTGAAAATCCACATATAACTTATAGTTGGCTCTCCACATCCGAGGATTCAGCCAACCCGGATCGTGTAGTACTGTAGTATTTACTACTAAAAAAAATTCTCGTGTAAGTGGGCCTGCACAGCTCAAACCCATGTAGTCCAAGGCTCACCTGTATTTAATGTATCTGTGCTCGTTTTGTTGTTCTCTGATATGATTATCTGATAACAGAGTATTCTTAAAAACATGACGGAAATGAAATGTTTGGAGTCCAAAGAGAGTGCAAGAGTAAAATGGACATATTCCAGCAATTGATAGCTGCCGAGTGTCTAACCAGGCCTTTTGGATATCACCAAGGTGAAAAACTAAAATTTTCTTCATCTAGAGACTGCTTCTACATCAAGGTAGAAACTAGGTAGAAATATTTCCAATATCAGTGCATATGAAAAATATATCAGAAACTTCACGAGGTCCTCTGAGGTGCAGATGAAGGTTTTATAAGTGGCTATATCTTGTGTCTCGAAAATATTTGTGATATGATGCGGTAGAAATCTCCCAAACAAGTTATGACAGTGTTTTCTCCAGAGAAGAATTGCAGGTTAACTATGTAGGCTGTAGATACCCTACAGTTTAATGGCATTGAGTTGTTGGGTGACGGTAGAGAACACCAAAGTCACAGGAGCAGCAACAGCTTCTTCTGCGAGGCAGACAAAATGAGTATTTTGAAAAATTCATTTGAGAAAAATATCTGACTCTTCTCTAAAATCTAAAAGATAAGCTGGATGTCTCTAGCTACTCCCAGTATTGCCTATGGACTGGAGCTGGCCCACTTGTCCATGACAAGGCAAGTTCAGAAACTAAGAGGAAGCGTGGAGAGACTTCTAGAGCAATTTGACATGGCAATAATGTCCAAACACATGTTATTTAAATTTTTTTAAAAATTTGTATTGTATTTTATCAATATACTGGTTTGTGGCAAATTGGAAATACAAAAAACTGGTTCCTCACCACAGAGATTTTAAGAAGCACTGGTTTGCAGTTCGTTGCACAATAAAGAGCTACAACCTTGTCAAGAGATCACAATTCAAACTTTTTTTTAAAAAAAGCAAAAACAAAATCAATAAAGCATCCTTTATAGAAAGTTTATTGATAACCTACAGCTCCAGGGACTGTCTCAAGATGCCTACTTGATGACACAGATACTAGATGTTGTATCAATATGGCTGCATGTGAGAACTACACTGACACTGAATATTTTCCCTTGTTTTGCATTTGTCCTTCTTTGAAGAATATGGTAACTCTAAGTACTGACATTTTCTTTTTACAATCGAAAAAGAATTGTGTGAATGCA